>NC_056716.1:10976243-11657996 GCF_018831695.1 Puntigrus tetrazona
TGCAGGGCAAAGTATTTTATTAAACACTTAATAAACAATTGTCACAAATAACAAAGGACTGTTCCTCCAAAACAGCTTCCTTTAAGTGGATACATGTTTGGACCGAGACGAAACTACAGGCCGAGACCCGCAGGACGTGTAAAGCTAATTCATTGCATGAAATATTCACACAATCAGGATTATGAAAGCTGCCGTAAATACTGAACAACACGAAGACACCCGACATACGGAAAAAGCACCGGACAGAATCATGCAGTTTATCTTTTTGCGTTGTACAAACACGTCACCCAAGCTACTCTGCGCCGTCTTAAAAACAAAACAACAAAAACCTGTTCTCAAACAAGATAGCATTAAAATGAGACATATGTGGTCAGCAGAACAAAACACGATTGTTTCCTTCAGCTACTTCCTTTTTTTTTTAACGTGCACTGTTTTTAAACTCAACATGTTGGTATAATTTAATATGACTAGTTTTGTTCCGGTGAAAAGTATTCATGATGTTTTAAGACTTAGAAAATGGCAAAATATGTATTTTTTTGGCCACAAACATTTGGCCTCGCATGAAATAAATGCATAAAAATATTGTTTATAACATTACAGGTCAAAATAATTGGAATAACTACGATTTTGCAATGCGTTTTGGAAAAAAAAGCATCTTATTTTCAATAGGTCTGCATGTTGAAAAGTGTTGCATAATAAATATTTTGGGGGGTTTTATGTCAAAGCTGAATTTTCATCCATCTTCTGTGTCATTCTGAAATCATTATGATTTGCTGATTTGATGTTCATGAAACATTTCTTTTATTTAGTAAAGACACGTTAAATGGATCAAAAGTGAGAGGCGTTTACAAAAGCTTCCTTTTCCATGTCGAATAAATGTCGTTCTTTCTTAAAACGTTATCTTATCGAAAATATCATGCAGCAAAAACAATGCTTTCAACGCGATAATAACGAGAAATATTGAGCACCAATAATAACTGATGAAACTGACCACCAAATAAGCATGAAAAAAATTAGCGTAGGCTGATGATGTTGAAAATTCAGCTTTTCCAGGAATACATTGCGTTTTAAAATATTAAAATGAAAACAATTAATTATAATTGTATAGCTATTTATCATTTAATGCTATACAATTACTGTTTTTACTATATTTTTGATTAGAAGAGACTTCTTTCACAAACACAAGAACCTTAATTATTCCAAGCTTTGACCGGCAGTGTTATAATAATAACAATAATAATAATAATAAATACTTAAATAAAAGGTTTTTTATCAAAATCGCGAGCTTTTCAGTGCATTGAGGTGGCTGTGTTAAAATGAGGAAAATAATTGGGAATGTCTGTACATAGTCCTCCGATGTATTCGGAAGAAGGAGATGGCTTTCCCGGGAAAAATTGCCCAGAAGGAGATGTTTTGGAGAGGTACGAGTCCTCCTGAGACCAGGGCGACAGTCCCGCAGTGTGAGGCACCTGATGAGAGTAAAAGTAACTGGACTGATTGGAGAGTAAATTAAAAGAGCAGGGCGCAGAGAGAGGCAGAGGCACTGATGCAGATGTGGAGAAGGAGGAGGCGGAGGTCATCTGTTCGCAGCCCATCCCGTAGTAAGCCGCCTCTTGGCCGGACGGGAGAAGAAGTCTTTCCGCTGCGGTGCCGAAGTGACGCGAGCTTTGGGACAGAACCGACGCGGCGTAGTTGTTGTGGTGCGCCGCGGGGTTCGCCTGGCGGTGCTGGAGCGTCACGAACGGCGGAACGGGCCAGTAAAACGAGCCGGCGAACGCGAGTCCGGCGGCGGCGGCGGTGGAGGCGGAGGACAGCCGCGCGCCTCTCTTCATGGCCAGCTTGGCTCGGGACGCCGCGGTAGACCGGCGCCTGAGCTTCCCGGTGGTTCCGCCGATGAAGACGTCGTCGCTGGACGGGTCCAGCATCCAGTAGTTGCCTTTTCCAGGGTCGTCGTAGTGGCGCGGGACCTTGACGAAGCACTTGTTGAGGCTCAGGTTGTGCCGGATGGAGTTCTGCCAGCCCTGTCGGTTTTCCCGGTAGTACGGGAAGTTGCCCATGATGAACTCGTAGATGCCGTTGAGGGTGAGCCGCCGCTCCGGACTCTGGCGGATGGCCATCATGATAAGCGCGTTATAACTGAACGGAGGCTTATCGGGTTTACTCTTCTTCTCCTGTCCATCGGCTCCCGCGCGCTTCGGCTCCCCGACCGCCTCTTTTTTATCCGGTCTGGCCGCCAAGTCGTTCCGCTCGTCTTTCGCGTCAGGCGGCTGACCGGAGCGCGCCGGCGGCTTCGCGGCGCGGGGTGGTCGCGGCGCTTCCGGCGCGGCGTTAACGTTAGCGTCGCTCCTTGCGCGCTCGTGTCGGAGCAGCAAGCTGCTGATGCTGAACGAGGACTTGTGGAAAAAACCCACCGGGGCTTTTAGCTCCTCCATGTTTAACGACGCAAACGCGCTCCGACGGAACTTAAAAGTTCATCCGAAGTGGCACCGGAGCCCCCAGAAAGTGTCCGTTCATTCTCCAGAAACGCTCGATAAAAAACAAAACAAAGATCTGATAAGTTTCCAGCACGAGCAATCTCCCTGACTGATCGATGAACCCGGAGGCTCAATTATAACACTTCGGAAGCCGGTGAAACTCAAGCCTCTCACCTGAGACCGCCCTTCTGTTTACACGTTCGTCTGACTGAACGCCTGTCAGGAACGAGCGAGGCGAAAAAGACGCGTGCTGAGGACTTCAGATGTGCGACAACACCCGGGAGATGTGAGTAAACAAACAGCTCAGGAGGACGGACGTGAACCCTAATCTCTGGAGGACGGATAAGGGAGCGTGTCGTGCACTTATTAGGCTACGGAGCCAAAAAAAAAAAGCAGTAGGCCTCATCGCCCGCTGCTAGCCTGTACACTGAACGAGCGACGTTAGGCTCCATGGCTACAAAACCCTTTATTTGTCTGCTTCGACTTCGTTTTGAAACCTTAAACTGTAGCTAAATTAACGGCGAGTGCAAAGGGCACACTTCTGTGGTCGCGGTCTATCGAGTTGCGGCAATAGAAAACAGGCGTTTTAAATTTTGCGCATAAAATCAGCCGTGTAGAAATAAAATGTAGCTTTATGGTGAAATGCAGGGCAAGTTAAACATTTTTTCCTTGCTTGCGTCAATGACTAAACGCTATAGCAGATACAAATAATGATATTTGCATATTAAATGCATTAAAAGTATAAGAGGGAATAGGGGACACTGTAATAATAAATATGAGTTTAATGATAAAATCACACACGACAATGAGCATTGGTTGTACATTATAAAAAGGCACCGGTGCACAACATTGAACAGATATGTAACTGGTACAAAAAGGCTTGGGAAATTAGAAAGGTTTATGTGCAAACCTTTTAGTTTTCTAGGATATTTGACACCTGAGTACTACTTTATTGCACTGTACAGTCTATCTGAACTAGCCTACCTGAGGTTTTTCTGTAGAAGGAAACGCTAGACGTAACTTAATAGCGATATTGGAGATTTCAAGTCTAGTCCTGAAAGAAATCATCTGTAAAATACCCCTCATAAAATATAAAAATATAGTATCATAATATATACAGCATCATTCATTTTCACATATACACACTGCTACGCACACAACAGGGGTTCAATGCAAATTGTGCACAGAAATGTTTAGTTTTGGTAGTACGGCATATAAGTTGTTCCCTGGACACTCAGTTTTTGCCACGTCTCTGTGTCCCACGAGCACAAAATTGGGCTGCACGTGACCCCGAAGCACTCCGACCTGCAGCAGTCTCAGCAGAGCGGACTTCGACGCAGCACTGGGAAATTCTTCTACGGACAAACACAAATTCGATTTATATCGTTTGAGTTATTTCATCGTATAGTTTGCTTGTGTTACGGCACGATCGCTATTTCCATTTACAAATCCACGAAAAAAATCACAGAAGAACAATGAACACCACAAAAGTGCAACAATCAAAAGATGAAATGTAACGTGCTAACAGAGCTAGTAACGTTCTCACCATTGAAGTTGCCCATAAACGCGACGCCAACAGAATGGAAGTTGTGTTCCTTGGCGTGCGCCCCTACAATCCCCCATCCTCTCCCTTCATACACCATCCCGTCTCCAGAGATCAGAAAGCTGGAGTCAGACGGGACAGGCATTATGTCAGTAATTAAAATAGGACAAAACATTTTTTTTTGCTAAAAACATGTAATTATTTAAAAAGAAAACCCTTTAGACGCAGTCTTGATGTTTCTGTATTATTTCCTTTCTCTTTTTCGGTCACGTGACGGAATGGCTTCCTATACGTCAATTTTCATTGTGGGGACAATTTTGAGTTTTGTGTATATTGGTCAAATGATAATCACAATTAATAGTTAACCCCATCCGAAATAATCGTTTATGTTTGTATAATGCATGGGTGTGTTCTGTGTGCATGCATATATTTAGAAAATATTTGTTTATTTATGTATTTGCAAGCCTGTGTTTTTTTATTAAAAATTATATTCAATATGTAAACTTATTTTTCTGAAATAAATGCATGCATGCGTGTACACACACACACACACACACACAGATGACAAATATACACATACACACATATGTAAACAAAACGTTTATTTTGGATGCGATTTATCACGATTAATCTTTTGACAGCACTCCATATATTTTTTTTAATTCGGAAATTCGTGTTTTTCATAGAAGACAACGAGTATACTTATTTGTTTCATTGGCGTCACTGGTTATATGAAGAACTTTAAGCATCCATAGAACCTTTCAAATACAGAAAAGGTTCTTTATACTTTTCAAATGTTCTTCAAAACACATCACATCCTTTTGGAACCTGTATTTTTAAGAGCGCACTGTATTATTGTATAACCTAATAACACTGCGATATAAAGAACGATCGGATATTACTGTTATAGCCTAATATCTTACTTGTAACCGATATCGTCGAAGCCCCTTTCCTGCATGTGCATGCGCTGAATGCGCGCGAGCTCGGAGAGGCTGTCGCGCGGACGCGAGCAGTACCGGAGCGCCGTGTGGTGAACGATCACCGTCCGCGCGGGACCCTTCATCTCCGTCCGGTCCCGAGCTTCCGCGGCGTTCCATCCGCGACGACTCACCACGACCGCTGCAAAACCAAGAGCTCGTTCAGACGGAACACGCCGCGACCGCCACGTACGCACGGTGGCTCGGTTTTTACCTGCGTCCGTATCCCGGGGTCCTCCAGGCGCGCGCCCGTCCATGTCGGCGATCGGCGCTTACCTTCAAACCCGGCGAATGGGGCTGACGCGACCCGAAAAGCTGCCGGTTTAACAGCCCAGAAACACTGGGAGGGACACCCGCGTCGAGCTTCCGCGTACTTTCCAGTCTCGGGCAGGTCGCGGGTCCTACAGGCAGATATGAAGAAATTCTGCCGCGCGGGCTTTTTATAGATCGCGGTGGAAATGCCAGTGTGAATTAGGCGATATTTTACCATCGCGAAAATAACAGAAGTGACAGCTTGGCAGTTTCGTAACGCCGCGTACGATTGCGCAACGACTTCTCTGAGCACAACAGGACAAAAGTGGAAACTTGTGATTGTTCTCAGGCGGGTGATGAATTCATCTGCGCTGTGATTCAGCTCGAGGCCGGGATGATTTTTACAGAACTACAGATACCAAGATAGCTTCCGTTTGTGAAAGCTCTGGTTTGCACCTGATGGTGTAATTACGCTTTTAGGAACTTTCCAGGGGTAACTGGGAAACTCTGGGCATAGGTTGTGCGCGTTAAAGAGACTGAAAGCTGGTCAGGAACCGCTTGAATGGAGCGGAACGTTATTAAAGCGTCCCGTACTTACTATTATAAGCGGCTCCATACCGGGTTTTCACTTCTATGTATGAAACTTAATTGTTTTACAAACTCGGGTTGTGCTCATTTGTGGTTTCTGCAGATAGAAAACATAGACAGTCAAGCATATGTTATATATTAGCCGTACTGCTGTAACTGTAGTTGCGGGTAAGGGATTACAAGTAACGCGAGTTACTTAAGATTACTTTTTTCAAGTAATGAACTTTTTTTTTTTTTTTTTAATTTTGAAAAGACATCGGCCACTTCGTTCTCGAAAGGTTTCCTTGTCCCCGTGTTGGGAGAAATGAGAAGGTCAGAAGCATTTTGTGGGAATAGTGCACTATAAATAAATATAATAAAACAGTGAAATGGAAAAAAAATATTCCAACCTACAAGAATGAAATGTTAACACAAATATAAAATCCCGTTTTATTTACCAACGTCTTTGCTGCTGATACTAATACATGACTTTAGATAATGATTGTGCTTCATTGTTTTTTGATTGAAGAGTATTGAACCTTCTCCTGTATTCTACCGTACCGTATTCTACGGTTTATTCATTATTCTTTTTCGGTGTGAATGGGTTTTTGCATCTGCTATAAATAGAACTTCTCATATTAAAAACAAACAACCAAGCCTTTTTTAATATTTAAAAAGTAACACAAAAACAACGTAGTGCTTTACATAAAAAGCAACTACGTAATTGGTTACATTTTTAGGGAGTAACACAACATTGTGTCGCATCCCTTTAAAAAGTAACTTTCCCCAACATTGGTCATTTTTCAAAGCAGAAAAAAAACTGTATTTAGAAAAATATATATTTTGCATTACGACTTTACAAAATTACAATATTAATATTTAAGATTTTGAGAGAATTCTCAAAATGAACATTTTGTCATGAATCACCCTTTATGTATATACTTATATGCTTTATATAGTATACAAATGTTTAATATATCAGCATTTTTTCATATATAAAATGCATATGTATTTATATATACATAATAGATCAAAACTCAAAACAGTAACTTTTCAAAATAAAAACATTTTTCACAACTTAATTTTTTTGCAATATTTTATTATAAACCTTCCAAAAATACACTGCGTAGAGTAAAAACGAAAATCTATTAACAAAAAGCATGCGTCGCTGGTATCCGCCCCCTAAAATTCACAACTAAAATGAAACACCGGTTTATTCACGAACGCGTTGGTGAGCTACAGTTGGGTCGCCAGTAAGACATATCCACTCCACGTCCCCTAAACGGAGACATGACGTTCTGGACCCCGAAAACACAGCATCTGTACGTCCTTCACAGCTTCACCCCCCTCATTCTGTCCATCTGTGACCGCAGTGCGGGGCGGTGCAGACGTAGTAAAGCCTCATGGCATCCTGCATTCAAACAAACCAAATCACAAAGTTTGCATTCGCGATATTGTCGCAATGAAAATAAATAAATCAACATATAGAAATGCGTTTCGAAGAACATTATTACAACGTAATAACGCAAATGCAACGCATAACGTTAACAGAAGAAACATTGTTCAACAAACGCACTGTAAGTACATTTAACAGGAAAATACCATTCCAGTCCGTCTACATCAAAATCGCACGTTTAGCTCAGTTTGTTAGTCGCCGCTTGTAATTACTCGTGAACTTTACCAACACGTTCTGAGTGAAAACTGCTTAAAAGTATGTGTTTTTGTAACTGCTGAAGAAGCCCAAGCGGCGCCCGTACCTCGGCCTTCATGCTGTGAGACTGGAAGAACACCGCCTCCTTGTGGCCGCACCTAAAAAACACACGCTCGTTATAAAACGACAATTACGGGGGTCGCAACGACAGCGTTTTTAGCGCACGTCTCCGTCGAGGAAGGCGTTTAGCTCTCACTTGGGGCAGGGGTGGTCCTCTGTCCGGGGCAGGGTCGGGTCCTGAGCCACGTCTGCAATAATCTGAGTGAGTTCACTGGCAGAGAAAAAAGGTCAGAGTTAGAGGTTCCTACTATAAAAAAACATTACATCCGGTTTTAGTAAGTATAAGATTCGTTTTTAGTGAGTTGCCAAACTGATTTGAATCTTTGATTCAATCTTCTGCTTAACTAAACATCACTCGCGACACACCTCTCATCTAATAAAGGCATCAATGCTTGTACTTTTGTTATGATGCACGGTATCAGCTTACAAATACAGTCAATTTCTTCAAAAGTAAATGTCGTTTCGATGTTTGAAATGTCTCCATTTAAATATTCTTATTGCTACAACAGATTTAATGCAGATTATTATAGCTGAAATAAACAGCAGTTGAAGTTAGACTCGATCGTTATGACAATATACCAGCTGACGGGCTTCTCTGTTGCGTTATTTGAGCAAATTAATTCAGCAGTTTACTCCGAGATACCCAAATCAAGTGAAATCAAGAAGTCTGCAGGCACGCACGTTCTCTCAGTGAATACTCACTCAACTTCATGAGTGATTTTGTTCACGTAGATGCAGCTGTTGTCCGCTTCTTGTTGATAGTCGCAGTTTCTGCACTGAAAACATTCACCGTTAAACCGCGCTCATAACAAGTCACGTGCATATATTAGAGCACATCTAAAAAGTCTTTAACTTACAGCATAAAGCAGGATACGGTTTTCTTTATCCTCTTTAGGATACAACATGTTATTACTGTAAAGAGAGAGAGAGAGAGAGAGAGAGAGAGAGAGAGAGAGAGAGAGATGAGAGCATCTACTGCCATCAAAATAAACACACATCAGATTAGAGACACGAGTTTGAGACATAATACACCAAACTCGTGTAAACTCACCATTCCTGACAGAACCTGATGCCCACAAAACCGGGTTCATACGTGCCGCCTTCCAAATCCATTATAAAGTCACCCTGGCTCCACACGAAAGGCTTTAAAGATGACTGGGAGCGTAAAGGCTAGCAGGTCTCTTCCACTCTTTCGAAATGTCCAGAAGCTTGTGCGCATGCGTGGCCCCCGCTCAGTGCTGCGCTGATAAACCACAGCGCCTCCTCGTGGCGGAGGACAGAACAATGATTTTATTTCCTGCGGAAAGTTTTCATGTTCGATTTCTGATGATTCAACTTTTAGCTTGTTTCCGTTCAGAGTCAGTTTAGGTCGGTTTTGAACTGATTGATCTAAGCTCATACGCCTCGTTTTTTATTTAAGAAGCGTTATATTAAAGCTTAATAAAGAGTGCCATAATTATGCATTCTGGCACTCTTGATCAAGCTTTAATGTTTAACCAGAAGGTTTTTTTTATATTTCTTTTTTTATTTCTCTCATAATTGTATCATGGTCATCGTGTAGAATATTTTAGACTTGTGTATAAATGTACTGTATATACATTTCTGGCATTTATATATATTTGGCATTTATGAATACAGTTTAAAACCCTTTACTTGAATGAAGTTGCAAAATATACATAAAAATATAAAAAAACACAAATAATTGCAACCATGGAAAACACCTACAGCAGGTGATCTAATCAAATGAACCGACTGAATACTGACAAGGTTTTGAAGAAATGGATAACATTTTCAGATTCACAATTCTTAATCAGCCCACAGTTTATTGTAAGATTTAAGCATTAAAATATAACCAAAACTTCACTACGGTTAAACCAGGAAGAATAAAACGATTTGATTTACAAAGATTTGCATTTCAGCGAGTAAAGCAATCAATAAAAAAGTTTATTAATACTAAATAACTTGTTTTTGTACTCCAAGCATATGCAAAAATCTGTCTGTCAAGTTAATTAAATCAGGTTTGCTATTGATTCGCTTAGTTTGTTATGGTACATCATTTGTCACCATTATTTTGCAACATTTGAAGGCATGCAATCAGGCGTTCCTTATAATGTGATACAGACACTCGCAGTCATATTTCATGTTTATATGCACAATATTTTGTGATGTACCACAGAGACAGAAACAGGCTGTAGATTGTAACGGTTCAATATCATTCGTGGCCACAGGGTGGAGACAAAACCAAATTTACCAGAAAACATATCTACTCTGCTCTTTCTATAACAAAAATAATACACTAATAAATGCTCGGTCGTTCACATTACTGCGAAATATAAACATTTTATGTTTTAGACTGCTATAGCATTCTGTTAGAAAGTATGCACTAGAAGGGACAAGAAATAAGCACTTAAAGGAACAGTCCTCCCAAAAATACTCACCCTCCAGTAATTTCCAAACCTGTATGAATTTCTTTGTTCTTCTGAACCCAAAGGAAGATACTGTTTCACCATTGACTTCCATAGTGTTTTTTCCTAGTATACAGGTTTGGAACTGCTCGAGAATTATATTCATTTTGGGGTGAACTATTCCTTTAAGAACAAACATCCTCGTGCTATCTCAAGCTCCCAATGGGGCGACGTAAAATCAGATCTGTTCCCCGAACCCCTGTTAGCGCACCCCTGGCGAAGAAGTGGATCATAATCTGGGAGTCACATTTGGTGCACGGCTGTTGTCAAACCCCAATTCAGACCACATAAAAAGAAGACGATTTCTAAAAAAAAACCGTGGCGACAAATTGAAAACATGGCAAAATAGTCTGGAAAAACATTCTTGTGTCAGTCAGCAATATCCTTCAATATCCTCCAGACGGACTACTTCTTTTTTCCCTTTAGGAATTATAAAATAAAGAGAGTTATGAGCGTTATGGCAGACAGAAATTCGTATTTCCATGAATTCAATTACATTTTCTTGAAATTTTAAGACATTACATTGTCCCCAAAATGATTTGAAGCCTCGTAACTAGAAACATTTTGCATAAATGACTCACAAAAAGAGAAGCCAGTTCTGAGAAAAGCATAATCTGTTTACAGATGCCACATTTATAAGTGCGTCGTAGCGTCACATAATCTTATATTGCACCTTAGGCTTTCTTCTCTTTTTCCCAGATTTAAGTTCCTTTGCGCTTTTCAAAATGGCACTGAATGTTTCTGTGGACATGCGTGTTGAAACCTGGATTTTTATTGGAGATAGTTTAGCTGTCAAAAAGACGGAAAAATGATTTACAGCCTCATTTCACCAAAACCAAAAGTGGGACACATTTTTAACCTCAGAAATGGTATACGAGTAACTCCAAAATGTAACGTCTCACTGCCGTCTTATTAAAGTTATATTGCCATATTTCTATAAATCCATACCTTCTTTTCTCTCTCTCAAGGCCTCTAAAAGCCTTCTTCCACCATCTTCTCCAATGTGATTCTCACCCAGATCCAGTTCAGTCAGGCAACTAGAGAACTTAACTATACTGAAAAAAAAAAAAGATAGATACGCATACAGACCAAATATACTTCATATTTTCTCAAAGAGCGTCACTTGATGGGTCAGAATCAACAGTTCAGACATATGGTAAAATATTTACTCAACGAGGCCAATCTAATCTTAAGTCTACCATTTAACAACACAATTAACACAAACATGCTGAGAAACGGTAACAGCTGTAAATGATTGTGAATGCTAACCGAGTGCATTTTAATCAGTGTTAATTAAAAATATTCAGTGTGCTGCCGAAAGAATCAGCTTCTGGTTCACTTATAACATCAGCCAAAGTTGTTTAGCGCAAAAAAAACAATGATAGTTTAATTGTTCGTGATCACTTTCTACTTTCTTCCTGTTTGACAGGAAACCAAGTAACAGCGTAACTACAACAGCAGCTTCCTATTGTGCTTTCATGCTGATTTTTCTAGTGTGTAGTCAAACTCTGATTCTATACAGTAAAAAAAAAAGTGCTATTTTTACTATTTAACATGAAATGGATTTTATTCGTTTTGCCAAAAAGCTTCGACTCATTTTGGCCAAATAGCCGATGATGATACCGATATATAATTATTTTTTATTTTGGTTTTATTTTTTATTTGTTTCAAACAATAAACGTACGTGTTACGATTAAATAAACAGTAATAAAGTTGTTTTATAACGAAAGTACATCAAAGATTCGAAAACGTATTAAAAAAAATATAAATAAACTCTACAGGCTTTTGTCAGAATTTTTTTTTTTGAGAAAGATTGTAACCATAACATATTATTTTATGATTTTGCAATCGTAGATAGTCTAAAGCGAAAAGAGTTTCTCAATTTCAAATATAAATAAATCAGTATATATATATATATATATATATATATATATATATATATATATATATATATATATATACACACACACACACACACACATTTTTTGATAAATCATTCCATGTCACCTCATAAAACTTTAGCAATTTACATTGTTGTATTGTTTATAAGGTATGTTTCTTTCCTGCGTTTTGCGTGTGATGCATAAAATTTTACTTGCAATGCTGGTTTAATCTGTTCGTATGGTTGCAGAAATAAACAAGAGCTGCATACATGTTGCAGATGTTTGCGTAAAACAGAACTAAGCTGTGTTTTTGCTGCTGTAATGGCAATGCCAAAAGTCTGTTCACAGACCTGAGAGGAAAAAGAGATGCATGAATTGCCTCATATAAGACTACTTAGAACATTTTCGGTTCACTAAAGAGTCTTTTTTTTTTATTGGGCTTGTTGAAGGGAAGCGCTTAATTTTTTAATAGCTACTATGGGATCAGTAATCTGACAGAGAAGATATACCATATGTTCTCCCTGAGAACTGAAAGCAGGCGTTTTTACTGAAATGTCTTACACTTAAATAACTGTCAACCATTACACTGAATCTGTGAATGAAATATGATGTGAAGACAGTAAAGACTTATAGGAGGCAAAAGATTTATTCGTAGAACAGATGCAGCACATTCTTATTGGAACACTTGTGAAAAAGAAGCGTTAGTTGTATTGAATGTGCAGCCGCAGTGTACCTAAAATCTTTACAGTATTTTTACATGCAGATGATGTAAAATTAATAAAAGTAAGTCACTTAAGTGCACTGTTTCATGCCTGTTTTCTGAGACCTAAAATGTGCACTTTTTAATAATGTCAAATTATAGAATACAGCTGTTTAATTGCATCAGCAAGTAAGTAAGTATGTCTTAAGTACATCTTTATATGTAATTTAATAATTATTTACATTTTCTTTCTCCAAATGAACTAACATTCATTTATGGTGAACTAAAATATATTTTAATGTTTTTGAAAAATGTATGTCATTTATTTAAATATATATTTAATGGCACATTTGCAATAATGAAGTTTAAATTTAGTACATTTAAAATATATAAACCTAAATTTAATATTGTTTAAAGGGGTCATGTGATGAGATTTCAAGTTTTCCTTTCTCTTTGGAGTGTTACAAGCTGTTAGTGCATAGATAAGATCCCTAAAGTTGCAAAGGCTAAAAGTTATTGTTTAAACACGCCCCCCGACATCTCTACGTCACAGAGTGAGATTATAGTATTCAACATTTGAAGTGGATCAGAAACGTTCATCAAAATTGTCCTAAGAAAAGAACAGAATTAGGTTTTTAGGACAATTTAAATGAAACGCAAATAAGGCGGAACTGTTATTCTCTCTGTTGTGTTGCCGCTGGCGCCATGTTCTGAAGATGCTGTGTTTCGTTGTGAAAGTGAAGGCAATTTGTTGTGCTTCCAAAAGAGGACACAGCTACCAGTGGTTAAGTTGTGTTTACAACATTGTTCCTATGGTGTCTATGGTGGCTGTGCACAGAGACTATAAAGTGGGGCAATTTCAACTCTGCAAGGAACGTCTGGTGCTTCTGACTCACAACCTTTCACTAAGTTATGTTTTCTTATTAAAAGAACCTGCTACTTCCTATACAAACGAGAGTTTTGAGCAGTGAATGGTAGTGCTTGATGTTTGTGATTTCTCCAATCACAAATGTTTTGTTTTTAGTGTGATCAGTAATTATGTCCCCGCTGGATGCAACAAATGCCTCATCTGTAAGGGCTTTTATTGTGTTTGCTTCATCACGCCAGGACGCGGCATCATTATGGTATCGTAACATTTCTGCCAAACTATTGCGCCATTTGGCCAATCGCAAAGCACTTGATAGCTGGCCAATCACGGCACACCTCGCTTTTTTATAATGATGAGCTTTATACAAATCAACTTGTTTTTTGAAACTTAAACCGCATAAACACACTAAATTATACCAAGAACACAAAATAATGTTCTTTTTAGCAACCTCACATGACCCCTTTAAAACTGTTAAAATTATAATTCAAGTAACTTACATGTGCTTTAGTACAAAAAAGCCATGACATAAAGTTAATATACTTTAAAAGTTAAACATTAAATCTGACATGTGCACATAAGTATGTTATGAAACAAAGTGTTTTATTTACACTTACACGCCTGTTATGTTACTAATACTATATTATCTGCATATACAGTTTCCTAATTATTTACTTTTGTGTTTTTAAGTACGCTACAAGCACGCTCCTCTTTTACAGGGGCAAAAGAGAATGTTAATCAAGAGTGCAGACTTTATAGCTGAGGGTGAAGACAAGCTAATTTAGTAGCTTAGTCTGGTGCAAGTAAACATTGCTTGCAGCAGCGTTAAACCCGTCAGAGCATTTTAAACATATCTTTGTGAAGTTTTATAGTCAGAAGTAGATCATATGTGTTGACAATTTCAGTTCCCAATAAAAGACAATATATATTCTCAGCCACGTACTGAGGTGGTGACACTTACAAGCAAAGGATCTCCAGGAATTGATTTAGATGATTTAGCCCCTCCTTTCCAGAGCCACCAATGGAATTATCACACATGTGCAGCTTCTCCAGCCACGGGCCTCCTGCGGCACCATGGCCACTCTTGGTTTTTTCTTGTTTTTTCTTTGTCTTCTTCCCTAACCACAACATGACATTCACAGCTGAGACTAATCTAGGATCCTGCAAAAAGACATGACTCACTGCCTCACTTCATCAACACATGGAATTCATTTTTATGATAACAGCACATAAAAAACAAAATAAAATTAAACTGGGAAACCATTTTAAATCATTTGGAAAGGCCTATAAATTAAAACACATACAGTGGCAGAGAGACGTCTCTTCCTACGTTCTCTCTCATTGGCCTATCGAGCGATGGGACAGTTTTGGAGGAAACAGCGAAATGCCGTCGGCCACACTGAGCAAGTGACTACCAGCTTCACACAACGCCTCAAACCACAAGTTCAGTTGTGGCCTCCCATAGGCCAATTCACGCCGCACCAACAAAGTCATATCAATAGCGACAGCAGATTGAGCGTAAAAAATATCACTAAAAAGTCATCACAACTTTCCAAGCCCAGCCTAAAAGCATGATCAACTGGCAAAAACAAGCACTGACCCTTGCCAAGAGCCGGCGAAACCTGACGAACACATCTGTTGCCGTTTGTTGGTGCGGCGTGAATTGGTTGTGAGAGAACATGATCAATGCATGTGTGCGAGCATGTTCAATATGTGCCATTTAGAAGTATTTGTTCATGTGTGTGAAGCTGAAATAGATAATGAGCTTCAAGACCCGTACTGTTTAATATTTACATACAATCAGGGCCAAAAATATCAGCACCTTTGGTAATTGAAAATTAATCTGTTAAAATGACAATCTTTTATTTAAAAAAAAGTTTTTATTTTTTTATAAGTTTTTTATTTAAAAAAATCCATCACAATGAGAAAAACCCAAAAATATATTTCTGATGTGAAGCAAAAGATAACTGAGCTTAACATAGTAAAGAAGTTGCTTTAAGAAAAGAGCCAGAGCAGTGAAAAATCCCATTTCCACCATCAGGGCAATAATTAAGAATTTCCAATTAACATAATATATTATAAAACTGCATGGAAGAGGACTTGTTTATATCGTCCTAATGCACTGTGAGGAGGAGAGTTTGAATGGCCAAAGACTCTACAAGGACCACAGCTGGAGAATTGCAGAACGTAGTCACGTGCTCAGAAAACCTTCAGAAAAGTTGTCAAACAGCTTTTGGAGGGTTTTAAAAAAATATTCTAGCTCATCCAAAAACAAACTCCAGCATAATCAGTTATCAGACATGACGTCAACAGATAAAAAGTGACTGACTCTGTTAGAAATCTTGAATGGGCCATGTTTGGATCTTCCAAATGTGCAATAATCCAAATATATACCTCACAAACAACACGAAAAAAGGGTCACTGAGCACAAAACCAAACTTTTGCTATGGCCATTCCAGTTCTCTGACCTGAACCCTGGAAAAAATGAGTGAAGTGAACTGAAGAGAAAAAGCACCGTCATGGAGCTGAGAATCTAAAGGGTCCGAAGTGATTCTGGATGAACCCAGTGGTTTTCAAACCTGTCATGGAGGCACCGTCTCCCTTATAGGATACACCCAATTGGCTGTTCAAAGAGCTTGATTGACAGGCAATCTAACCAATCAGAATGCTTTTATTATGTGCTGTGGCTGCCATCTGCCATCTTGCACAGCATCTACAGCCGGTCTCCATAAAAATCCACGTTAAAACTGGATAAAAAAGCAACTGAATTGAAACTTTATCAATGTAAGTAAATATAAAAATGTACGGAGGGTCACACTGTGTTGTTCCTGGATGCCCCTTGTCCTTTAAAGTACTTGTTTTGTGTAGGAGAAAACCTGTTAAATACTCAGTGTTAAATACAGCTGTATCTCAGTGTTAAATAATAAAATAATCTGTTAAAACACGTGCCCTTGTCATTTTGTGGACAAAATCCCATGAACTTCGCCCGATCGGGATTTTTTAATGCAGATGTGCGCTCATCTGTTTTCAATGCAGCTAACTTCACATCGCTTCATGTCATCTTCTCACTCATTAAACTATGACATGTCTTTACTGCAAAAAGACAGTCAACTGCGACACTCTGAAGTAATGAAACTACAAAACCATGTGCTTTTACAACCCTTTTCATAAGTTTCACGTTATATTATTGGCTCAGAAAATACACATATGCCGAGTAGCAGCAGCTGTATCCCATCTAGCCCTAACCACAAATCAGACAGAAGAGTAGATTAACTTCAGTGAATTTAAACTTAATATGGTATGTTCTGGGATTGAAATAAATTACTCTCTGATGTTCATTCATTTTTTATTATCTGCTTTATGTAAATATGAAAATAAGATCGGTTCACATGTTTGAACTGACTAGCAGACTTTAAATGTACCAGTTTGATATACCAAAAGTACGACTGCATGATATTTTTATTACGCTCATAAATATGTAGATGTATTTGTACTATACTCAGAATAAAAATTATTTTTTTTAAATATTTAAAAAATATATTTTTATAGGCTGACTTGGCACAAAAAAATCATATTGCAAATGATCACAGTGCTGCTCTATGCTCTACACACAGTGCAGCTGAAATTACTATATACTTTTTTGATTATATTGCACCTTTTTGATTTGATACAATACAGGCAATACAGTATCTGTCACAACATATTAAAGAACTACGGCTGGAATTTATTTAAAAAGGACACAATTTATAAGATGCGAGTCCTGAGACATTGTTTAATATCATAAGTAACCTAATCTGTCGGTGTGTTTTCTCAGTTTTCTCTTTGCTTTGCGTGTAGTGCGCGAGCTGCATTGTTAGTCATGGCAACAGTAACTAAGGAGGGCAGGTCTTTGCGAACGGTCAATTCCGGTCTTGCAATCTCTGATAATGAGTTGAATCAGGTGTGTTTGATAAGGGAGACATACAAAATGTTCAGACAGGACAGGTTTGAAAACCACTGCTCTAACCTCATTAGGCTTTATAGGAGAAAATGTAGTTGTTAAACTGGCAAATGGAGGTTTCAAAAAGTATTAAACAAAAGGGTGTTGTTAATTGTGGTCAATGTATATTAGAGAATTTTTTTTTGCATAATGATATTTACCCCCATTTTAGATTCTTATTATCAAATGAAAGGTTTGATTTTTGGGAGGCTTTTAAGTAAAAGATCAAACAGCATTCTTTGATCATATTTACCAAGGGTGCCAGTATTTTTGACTATCACTGTACATCTTGTACATATTTCTGTATTTGTTCTACATTTTTAAAATCAGAAGTCTTTTCTTCTCTATTGTGACATATAACCAAAGAAACAGCTTGTTTATTGGGAATTGACTGGATAATTAGATCACTGTTGTTTTATACTAATTTAATTAAATTAGTTTAATTAAATAAAAAAAAAATGGTTGATAAAATAGTTCTAATAGTAATTCTTCATAGAATTTATGTTGTTGACTTTAGAGATTACGTGACGTAATAAACATAGTTAAATCTGTTGAATAATGTGACTAATTTCAGTATTTTTAATTTTAAGATTTTTCTATTATATTATGGGTTCCTCAATTTTTTTATCAGTAAAAGTATCTGTAGAAGTTAAAAATATTTACTTAAAGTAATTCTGTAAAGTAATTAATATTGGTTAATGGTCCCATGACATGCAACTAAACAGCTCATTGAAAAAACAGATCAAAAGTCTGCA
This sequence comes from Puntigrus tetrazona, assembly GCF_018831695.1. Taxonomy (NCBI): domain Eukaryota; kingdom Metazoa; phylum Chordata; class Actinopteri; order Cypriniformes; family Cyprinidae; genus Puntigrus; species Puntigrus tetrazona. The sequence continues at coordinate 10,994,475 of NC_056716.1, forward strand.
CACAAATATTTTAAAAATACATTTCATGCTAAGTATATTTCAAATCTCTTTTACTGACATATCGCTTTTTTGGATTTCTACTTGTGCACAATGCACATTTTAAGCCTAAGTGTGTTTTTATTGTCTCTATTGATGATTATTCGATTAGCACAATTGAATATACTTTAATATATCTTTAGTTGGATTTCCACACAATGAAAGTGTAAATGAAAGTTGTTCCAATTTAGCAGACTTCTAATGTATCAGCTTAATATACCAAAAGTACTATTGCAGGGTATTTTTATTAAGCTCAAAGATATGTAAATGTATTTGTACTATACTTAGCATGAAAACATTTATTTTGGTATATATATTTTTCACTAGGCAGACTAGGCCAAAAAGATCATATTGTAAATGAACACAGCTCTGCTTTATACTCCACACGTACTTCAGCTGAAATTACTATATACTTTTTCATAAAATTTCACCTTTTAATTTGATAATCGTGAATTAGTTTTATTTCAGCTGATTATGCACAACCATTTGTTCATTTTAGCGCTACATTTGATTCAATTAATTATTAGCTTAAGCCCTCAAAGGCTCACAAACCCTCTTTGGGAAACCCGATTACTATTTAAATAGTAATTCAAGAGGGAAAAGAAACGGTACAAGTGCCACAAATCTATGCAAAACACAACACAAAATACGTGAACTTGTTTAAACGAGTTTGTTGTATAGTAGGTACACGTGTGTCCTACCCATCCCTCTGTGACCCTATGATATTTCCTGTTTCTCCTCTACATTGTCTCTGTGAATGTGCTATGTTGTCAAGGTGCTGTAACAGGAGTCCGAAGCAAGTATATTTGCTCAGGTGGTTTCAAAGGAGGCTTTGTGCAAGTGTGTTTAACCAGGGGGAAACCAAGAGCCCATAGGAACTCCAAGTGAATATAGCGATAACTGTGTGAATATGCACTCAGTAGTTCGGAAAATTTGTGGTACCTTTGCTCTTTGCTTTCTTTTGTCTGGAAGATGCGGTATTGCTCCTCTGGGAGATCAACTCTGTTTCATCTGAAAGAAAGAAATTCTTGAATGACGTGATTTTATACAAGATGAGGTTACATTACACGCTTTAATGTCTCCCGGTAAGTGTTGGAAAGGGAAGGATGAGATGATCATTCATTTTAGCCTTTTGACACATTCCATTCCATAACTACACATGTATTTATCCCACTCATACACAACTGTATACCACACAGAACTAAGAGGTTGTATTAGGTTTAGAAAAACAGAAAAGCCTTATCTAGAAGATAGAAGTCTTATCTTGACTTTTTTAGGATAAAAAGTCTCTGAGGCACAATTAATTCAGCAGTTTCACTACTGATGGAATGAATTAGATGATTGTAGGCAAACTCACATACACACCTGTGATGGATGTGGTCCTGTTTTGGATCTCTGCCACTTTTTGGCTGTTTTCAGCCACAGGTTTCAGGAGCTCAGTGGCACCTCCACACTGCAGCTCGTTGCCATTAATGTAGAGCTCCCTAAAGATGCGGATTGAACAATGATTGAATTTATCATTAAACTATAGAGTCTGCTTTGTGTGACGCGATGTCAGAGGCTCTTGTCCACAACAAATTAAGCCCCTGTTTATCAGTAAATTATGCTGAAATATAAAGAATTTATTTACCATAATGACTTGCAAGCAGGATGGCGTTAAACCATTTTTTAATTGTTTCTCATTTTAAAAGAAATTGGTTAAATGTCATTCTCACAGACTGTCAGATTCAGTAGTGAAGCACTAGTGGAAAAACCTGTGTTAGTGTGAACGGTTACAGAAGCCGTCAAACACATTAGCTTGATCTCTTCTCCATTCATGGTTGATGAAATCAATTCTTGACAATACCCTGTGCACACTGCATCTAAAAAAGGGCTTTACTTCAGCCTTTAAAAAGTGCATTTTTTGCACAGAACCTGCACTTTTATAGTCATCTTCCCTTGGAAAGCACTGTCTTATGAAACTGATTTACTAGCGGCTTGTTCTTAAAACAGTGCATCCAGGATGGCTGTGTGCTTTGAAATGGCTTCCAAATTTCTGGGTGCCTGCAAATATTAAATTCACACACATGTTATAGACTCATTTTGTCCTCACTGGGGCTGTATTCTTCTTGGAGTACTGAAGCTCAATGTGGACATAGTTAGATGATCCACATGCTTTAGTGTGATGGATAGCATGGATGGAAATAATTCCTTCCTGCCTTAGTATTGAAAACCTCATTTAGATGTCACCTGACCTATTACTTGATTGCTCCACTATGCCAGTTATGTCACTACCCATGGCAAGTAGGATTTGAGCCCTGCCTAGATAAGCTTTTTTGTTCGATTTGACATTTCAGAATGATTTGAAACAGCAAATGCACATACCAATAATTAACTGGGTAGAGTTACTCTATAAGTCTCATAGATATATTGCCCCTCACACAAGGACAGCTTTTGATTCCAGAGTACCTCCAGCCTTGTACAAGAGTGAGATGCCGGGAAGATGCCTTAATATGAGATCCTGGACCACAAAACCAATCAGTGGTTTGTTAGGATAGGACAATATTTGGTCGAGATACAACTATTTGAAAATCTGGAATCTGAGGTTGCCAAAAAATGATTGAGAAAATCGCCTTTAAAGGGTCATGAAACCCTAGAGCACATTTTTTGAGATGCGAACAGCTATGTACAGACTGCATTTCAGTGAGCAATTTCGCTCTACACGTTTAAAAAGCAAAGTCGAGGTTACGTCACAAAGCGTGATGTAGAGCCGTCCTACGTCACTCTTTTCTGAGAACTTATTGTGTTATACAACAAATAATGATATAGACAGAATATTGAAAGTAGAGTAAACAAAAAGTATCTGCCTTCATTCTTTTTGTTTTAAAGATATTTTAATATTAATTTGTCTGTATAATGAGTGTTGTAGGTCTGTGTTTCATTGGTCATAAAGAAAAAACAATTATCATTTTGACCAATACAGTGTATTGTTGGCTACAAATATACCCTCATGACTTAAGACAGGTTTTGTGATCCAGGGTCACATATATACGAAATAGATTTGCACACAAATCCTTCAGTTTTTATTTATGGGTCATATATTTCAGTTCGTTGATCGCTCTGTGGATATTTTTGGAACCGCTGTTATAATGGAATATATATCATATCTGCATGACTGACTTGACTGTGAAGCATCACCACAGTCTTGGCAGCTCCTAAACCAGCTCTATTGTTCACTGTAAATTAGGCTGTGCTCAACTCAATCTATTTAATTGGCCTAGTTCTGAATGCTCACATAACCTTTTTCCCAATCCCATTCTCCTCGTTCGTCTCCTGTCCTTTCCTATCTCTCTCTTAACCTTCCCATTACAGATAGGCCAAAAATAAAACTTAAAAAAGATACTTTGGTGGGCAACGCTACATTAAATAAACAAAATCACCTGATATGGCAGGACCGAGGCATTTTTAGAAATTCTAAGTATGCAGACAATCTGTCTCAGAGAAGGGTGGTGGAAAGTGTGCGTGATCTATTGGATTGTGAAAATAGCTTTAAGAGAGAGGGTCAACATAAAAGAGGACCCTGTAAATCATGTCTCTCCATGAAACCCCTGTGACCTAGTAAGACATCATTGGCTGTAAGCGCTCATCAGCTGAAGCTCACGTTCATGAATTAATATGTGATGAAATGTTTCTGCAGAAGCTGATGGATCCCAGGGGTCACAGAGATTCATAGGTTAATGGGAAACATAAGCATCTGTGGTCATAACAATCCGTACCTCACGGAACTGTTGGTGAGGAGTGAAGCTAGCAGAGCTCCGCTCCATGAACCCAAACTACAATAACACAAACTCAGGGAAGATATTCCACTGGCCCCCAAACCTCCACTCAGCAAACCTTTCAATCCTTCCGGGCCCACGCTGAGAGAGAAAGACAGACAGAGAGAACACAGAGGCCATTATTAATACTTTAAAATAATACACGCTGAAATAAAGCACACGCAAAAAAAAAAAAAGTGATTTGAGTTCAACAGGGAACCAACAGAAAACCAATGCATTTAAATGCAAAAATGTGTACTGTCCGAAAGGCCCCTAATAAAAAGTAATGCTAGTTTAATTCCCTGGATTTTGGGAGTTTATTAAAAAATATGAGATTTCATTAAGATACTGGCATAATAATGGCATTGTTACAATTACGATCCGTTGTATTAGATTTTATAGAGATGTTGCAATGCAGACAGTGTACCACCAAATGTACTGTAGTGACAAACTGGAATGCTTGTGGTACACAAATTGTAAGTGCAGCGTACACTCTCAGTGAGCTCGTGAAACAGCTATGAAACCGTGTAACTCACAGTGACAGCTTCTTTTTTGATTATAGTTCAATGGAAGCATTCTAGTATTGTTGCCTTGCATACACTTTGCGTGACTTTTTTTCCCGAACCAGCTAAGTGTAAACCGCGTCCCGCAGCCGATTCTGAAGATTTTTATTGGTCATATCAATCACAGCGCTGACTGCACATGCACAGCGTTGTGCAATTTCTCAAGCTTTCAGGAATTCAAAGTGCATCTGAGGACATTCACACAACAAACAATCAGATGTTCGCTCACCATGTGTAGTCCAGGCAGAGGGTGGTGAGGTAGCTGATGACTGCGGCCTTGGCCAGTCGCTCCAGAGACCCTTCAGTTAGTTTGCAATCAAGTAGCTCCAGTGATTTGAAGGGATAAACTGTCCTCCCCCTCTTTTCCAAAAGACGACACTATCAGAACAAACACATGTGAATTAAATTATACAGCTGGGTTAATGAAATGCAATAAAATGTGGAAAATGTTTTTAATCATTGATTTTACGATTGCTATTATATTGCGCACAATCACCTGCATTTATATTACAACAATGTGATGACAACCATCCATAACACTAGATGCTGAGTTTTGCACATGCAGACTTGCTTTTTCTACAGAAAATGTACAAATCCGTTTCACGCAGCGCGACTTCATTTCATACTTTTTTTTAAGAATACAACTGTTTCTTATGCACACAACAGAAAGACCACATAATAGCATAATTTCCATCATAGTCAAAAAGATTTAAGACTGGTCTGTGCACTCACAGTCACTGCTAAGCAATTAGGAAGACGTCACTCAACTGGCTAAATGAAATAAATACACAGAGATCAAAGCTGCAGTTCTTGACAAAACAGCTGTGTGTAATCGTTTTCTAACTGTGAGAAAAAGAATAATTGCATGCAGGTATCTACTGTAGCCTATACGAAGCTCCCCTCGAACGCCATTCTGTAGATTAGTGATGCAAAAAAAAACTCCCAGAATAATAGGACCTCTTATAAAACTCCCAGACAACTTATTGTTATAAGTATCTGACCGGCACATATAAATCTCTGTGTGTGCCAAATTTATATGTTAGGACTGTCCTAAGAGCACTCAAGTGCAGAACTTCAATTGCATGCTTATCCACCACATTTGTTTTCCTTACATTCAATGTCTGCAGGTCAGTGGCATATGGCAGTGATTTTCACAGCATCAAAGCTGTTCTGGAAGTAAATCTAACCATTTAATTGGACAGATTTTTCCGATTTATATGAGCTGAAGTGTGAACATGTTGCCCCTGGAAGGGAATGAAAATGGGTGTGGACTGCAGGATAATAAAAGTGTGTCAGTAGCCATAACATATAATCAGCAGAAGCATGCGCTGTCTAAAGAGGGGCCTTTTTAACGGTTATACAGAGTGGTTTAGGAAACGTAACACTATAATATTACAGCATAATTTTGCTAAATTGCTCATAATTTTGGAAACAGAAACTTGGCCGTTTCTATACATTTCTAAGAGGTGATCCATGGTTCAATCCATGCTTGATTTGTTGGTCATACCAAAAGTATATATACTTCTGTATCAACTCAGAAGTCATTGAGTTGAAGGATATTTAATGTGACATATTTACTATATATATATATTTTTTTACTACATATATATATATATATATATATATATATATATATATATATATATATATATATATATATATATATATATATATATATTTACTACACACATATATATATTAAATAAGTATATATATATATATATATATATATATATATATATATATATATATATATATATACATACATTATATATTATATGTACTCTCAGGTTTCTCTCAACTTACAACCTACACATGTTACAAGTGTAGGAAAAATAATCAAAAGTTGTGGCAGTAGCCAAAAATGTCTTGTCTTCATTAGGTTTTCATGAGAGTGACATCCTGCCATACCCTCAGAGGTATTGTGGTTCTCGTTGAAAAGAACCACAATACAGACCAGTGGTTGGCAGCCAATACCCTCTCAAACCAAAAAGCACCACTACGTACAGACTGATGTTTATAAAGACATTACATTTACTTTCATTGTCTATATTATGTAAAATGAAGTGGAAATGCACAGATGAGAAGATTGTGAATGATGGAAAAGGGAGAGAGAGAGAGAAAGCAGGTGCATTTAACAAGTAAAGCCAATTTGTTTTTGCAACAAACTGCAGAGACGACAGAAACAAAAATTCTGGAACCAAAAATGGTTGTGTAATACAGATTTCTTTCCAACGCTAAACTGATCCGGTGTTAAGATAAAATGTTAGCAGTTATGCCTCATTACCATTTACTGCTGAAATAAAGGACACATATCTTACTGTGAATTATGTGGCTGAACAAACTTTTTTTTTTGTTCGCACAGGAAGGTTTGGGTTGTATTGCAGCAGGCTTGGCTACTCTGGTGTACTCTTTCTCTCTCTTGTGTGCTGGAGCGAGCATCCTGAGACCAAATGATTTCCATAACTGCCAATCACAAAACTAGGATATACAGTAAAGCGGGATCGGTGCTCACCAGCTCGACTATATCTTTTTGCTTGAGAGACAGACTCCAGATGTGGAATTCTTGTGCGTGTGTGTAACGCTCGTCCCGTAGAGCCATTAACAGAGGCCGAAGGCTGGGCTGAACGGTGTCTGAAGGCCCGCAATCTGGAAACGACAGCATTATCTACAGAGGAGGGAGAAGGAGAGACGGAGGCATTGAGCGAGAAGGAGATGCGTGCAGTAGACATTTTAAATGAACATTAAGAAAAAGGGAGTCGCTAATTAACAGGTGGGTCTCATTAAATGTGCCCGTGAACATGTCTGTTTCACCCCAAAAAGGGGAGGTAAAAAGGAAATAACTGTTTAATGAAATCTCATTAGTTCCCACAGATCATCCGACCAAACAACACAACGTTTAAGAGGTCATTCGTTAAGTCATTAACACTTTATTTAAAAGTGAATAAAGGCTTTAATTTGGATCTGTTCATAATGCACGCAATAGCCTCAAAAAGACTTAAAATTCACTTTACAAATATTACACAAAATGTATCCAATTAACATTTGATATTAAATAATATTGATGCCTGTTGTTAAAAAAACAAACAATTTTCTGTAATCCTAAAATTCTTACCTTCTGTAAGAAACTTTCTTTTTTAACAAAGTGAAAGGTACATCTGTTGAAGTGCTATCTGTATTTGACCTCTTGTGTCTTATTTTGGCATCATAATATTTGCAGGCCCTATTTTACGTCGGCCTATAGCTGCTACATATAATATGTTCTATAATATACAAAACACACATAACAACCAAGCAAACAAAATACATAAATGCAAACTGGAGTGGATTTATTTCACACTTGGAGTACTTTCTTAACATGGACAAAGAACACCTGACTTTCTTAACATGGACAAACATACCTCCAAATATCTTTTGTGTTAGGCGCTACATGTTGAACATCATTACATTGTTTTTTTTAGGCGAACCGTTTCTTTAAGTGTCTTTCTTGACGTGTCAAGCTAACCAGTAACTAAATCAGTAACTTCCCAGTAATCAGTAACTTCCCAGTTGACTTCTTTATCCGCGTTACCTTTTTGAGAGGCTCCTGTCTGTCGATTTGTTGAAGGATGTCGTGTCTGAGGCCCGCGCTGGGACAGCTGTTAGTCTGCGTGCAGTGATGCTCGTACCTCTTCCAGAGCGCGCGGAGCTGCGCCGCTTTATCGTCGGCGGCGCTCTTCACTGCAGACTGCGCCTTCCGCATGACGATGCTAAACGCTTTTCGAAATCAATTAATTAATTAGTAACCGTTGATGTGTTGAGGTTAGAGTTTTTCTAGCGCATTAAATAAACTTAATCGTATTTGCTTGTCGTTAACTGTTTGTTTGGGAACGCGTCGGCGCTCTGCGTCGGTTGCCGTAGCAACACCAAAGCCATACAAAAAAACTAGATCCTCTTTCGCGCCCAATTCTATCAGTTTACCCTCAGGTTTTAACTTGTTCTTTAAAACCCAAAAGGAAATATTAAGTGATATTAGGTTGTAATTATTCATAACATCTCTTTATGTTATGACATGACAGGAAGGTGATTAAATAATGTTTATATTATTTACGAAATCGGGTGAATAAGTGCCATTTTGTGTAACGCACCTAAATAAGCCAGACAGAATGTTGCACGACTTCTTATAACAGTTTTGAAACGTTCTTCTGTACATTCTGAGGAAACATATTCCGTGTCCATTTCGATCAATGTCATAAGCGGCGTTTTATGCAGCCACGGTTTTACTGAAACCACTGATACCACAAAAGATCACGGGAGATCCATAATATGAAAGAGGTCTTTTCTGGGCCTCCACCTGAAGCCAAACCACAGAAAAGGGCTCATGTTTAATACCTTTTTAATGCATTTAAAATTGGCCTTACTTGTAGTATTAGACTGGTTGTCCAGAACACTGGAGTCAGACATTGTCCTTTTTCACCCCTTCGGGACGGGAGGGGGTCCACCACTGATGGTGCTGGGAATCCATATATAAATGATTAATTCGAGGGTAGTGACTGATTTTATCTGCTATTATTTTATTGTTTTGGTCACATTAACAGCGTAGTCAACAAGAGTACAATACTGTATTACGTTGCAGTCGCTTCCCAGCAGGGACACAGCGTCATAAGACCAACATTTAATGTTGTGTTAACTCAATGTCCAATACTGACATTGATATTTGACGTTTTCAAAGTTGATTAACATGCGGGATTAGCAGGGATTAACACAAAATTCAACTTTTAGTGCATGATAGAGGTGGAACTGCACAATAATCAAAGTGATAATCAAAACCAGATAGATGTATTTTGGCATATCGTCTAAAGTAGGAGCTGTAAAGAGCATTTGCAATTAAGGACACATGCAAAAAATTACACTTTAGAATCATATTGGTAGATAGATAGATAGATAGATAGATAGATAGATAGATAGATAGATAGATAGATAGATAGATAGATAGAACCACCTACAAAGCTGTTACAGCTGGATTAAAGCAGGAGGGGTTTAATGTATTGCTTTCTGTTCGCTAAAGCGCCTCCCCATGAAATATGTTATGAAGAGGATTATGAAGGGAAAATGTTCACAGAACCGAGGAGGAGCTCACAGCAACAACGAGCAATAGAAAGAAAATGATCAAGACAAATAATGTTTATAGAACACTTTTGTGCTTGTTTGCGAAGGGTTTCAAGTACTTTAGCATTGGCCTTGACCTTGTAAGGCTTGGGAGGATCCATCTCCCCCTGATAAGTCAGATAAGTGTTCAGGAGTTGAGAATACAGGTCTGTATGGTATTAGGGTCGGCACTTTCAAAGAAAAAAATTCTACTTGACAAATTTGAAACATATGAGTATGCGTCTTAGAAGACAAACGCACAATTATGTGCTATAATGCTATTGTATTCATTCCAAATTTCCAGGATTTGGTTTTAATAACGCCAAGTTTAACCTTCACAGATCTGCTATTTTTGCCTAATGAAACTTGAGATTGTGCCTGAAGGCCAGTCTAAGATAAACCTATTTTAGACTAAAACTATATATTAGACTATAAATGGTTTTAAGTAAAATTATATTGTTATTATTATTATTATCGTCATCATATTTTTAACTATAAAAACATTAACTATAACATAAGTCAGCATAACAATATATAGCCAAGAGCACTTTAAATATACACCTTTACTGTAATAAAGGGAAAATTAAAATGGGTTTCAAAATGCTCCACTTTGGCATCAATGCAGTAATAATAAAAGCCGAATATGCACATTTTTTTCGGCAACGTGTTTTCTTTGCACGTGAAATGTATAGCTTTCTTAATATTATACGAAGGGTGTAGGGGGATTTTGCAAAGAAAAACCAAACAAACATATTCATATTTGGTGTCCCTGGTATCAAAATGTCTGTGAAGTCTTTCATGAAAGTCAACGAAACTGTAGTTTTGATTTTCAGGAGGGGAAGATTACAGTGAAACTTTAAAGAATGTCGCAATTTCGACATCCTAGCTGGACAGTTAAAGCACGAGTTGTTAAAATACTTAATTATGACTACTGTGAAATTTCGCAACATTTTCTAAAAATTCTAACATCCAAAATAAAGCACAAAACCTTTCCTTAACTGATCATTATTTTTGTTACATATACCCGCAATCCATCATGCCTTTGATCTATTATGACAGATTAACAATGACTATAGCTGCATTTCATGATATATCACGTATTGCTAGGGCTGTATTACATTCTCCCCCAAAAATCGAATCACCTTATTTAGAAGTTATGTATGATGGGTTTTTATAGCATAAAGCTATTTGCTCCAAAATGTATATTCCATAATAGACATTTAAACAGCCCTGTAAAAACTAATTTCTGCACATTAGGTGACATCTACACAATTAAACGGTCTACGTGACAAAAAACAATCTCCAGAAAGAAATATCAACGTTTCACCCTGGTGTTGGAACGTATTGTAATAACAGTACTCTTTACTTGCATTACTTGACATTACTTTATACAGTTCAAGGATAATGTTGGTTTCACAATCACTTTAATATGTAACAGATGAACAATGGGGGGAAAATGAGTTAAAGATGTTAAAGGGAAAAAGTGTTACAAGCATCCTCGGCCTCATCAGTTTTGATTCATGCTGTGAAATCTGAGATGCTGTTTTTTAATCTTATGTCAGTAAACCCACGTTGTCCGGTCCTGGCCGTCACTGAGAGTTCCAGAGATTCTAGCCGCAGTCAGAGGAAAAACATCGCCCGCCAAGCTCCTCACACCTATCAATTATATTTTCGTATCGTCATATTATATGCATCGTTGTATATGAACCCCCCCCGCGGTACGCAGAAGAGACGAATAGAATACGCTATATGGCAAGAGATGCACTGTAGACGACAGACGGAGTTTAAAAGTCTAATTGCATATAGAATCTAAGCTTTTATCACAATACAAAGTCATTTTTCACTGCTAACTAGATCCACCTGCTATCCAAAGAGGAGCGTGTTAAACAACAAAAATAATTTACAGCTTGGCAGGAATGTGACTTCTAAATGAATCCCAGATAGAAAAGCATATGCCGCACACTTAACAACTTAACTAATACAGAAAGGCCAGAAACAGAACAGCACCTTTACTGTTGCTATATTTTACAGCGGAGTTTTTGATAAATTAGTTTATACCTAAACGCAAATTTTATTTTAGAAAAATGCTGTAGTAAAAATTAATGGCCTGTATTTAAAATGCAATTATTTTATGATAAATATTGTTCGGATCTTGACCTATTCTATCGACATATCGCTCAAGGACGCTCACTAATATCAATATTAAACTTTATTTGGAATTCAGGTATCTTAGTGTTATGCCCGATATGTTTTAATGCCGTGATGAATAATATCGGTCTTTAAATGCAAAATATGTCCAGTGCACTCGTATATTTTCAATTGTTGCACTTTAGCACAATCAAAAATGCTTCAGTATATCTTTAATTGGACTTCAGTACGCTTCTGAACAATTAAGATCAAAATTAGTCGTTCAGATTTAGCAGACTTTAAGTATAACAGTTTTGTATACTAAAGGGTATAGTAAATATGTAAATATATTGGTTACACTTTATATTAGGTGGCCTTAACTACTATACTTGCATCAAAAAATAAGTACAGTGTACCTGTTGTGTTCATATTGTATTGCATTATTACTGTTATTGAGGTGGGATACGGGTTTAAGGGTGGGTTAAGGTGTAAGGGATGGGTCAACAGTGTAATTATAAATGCAATTACTGAAATTAATTACATATATGTGTATAAAAGTATAAGTACAATGTAAAAATGTGTATGTAAACAATAAGTGCATCGTACCAAATGATTAATTGAAATATAAGTATACAGTAGTTAAGTGGGACCGATGCATTTACTTAGCATGAAACAAATCGAATACATTTAAGTATACGGTTTGTCACTGTTATATTGCTCAACATTGTAGTTTTGACGCATTAGTTGTACAGCAGGCTATATGGTTGAAGAAATCAAAATAAAAAACAGACAGATACGAACCTTTTTATATCTTATAACATTGAATTATAACATTGCTGAGCTTACCAAAAGCACCGGCAAGTTTTAAGTTATTAAACCTACTCTTGATCATTTGTGTAGTGAGACTTATATTGCTCTAATCTGAAATAGGGTTATTAATTATATTAATTGCTTTTATTGGATTTTGTTGTCACAAAAGAAATTTTTTTTCCCTATAATGTATAGTTGTTTTTTTAGCTTACACTTTATTTAAGGTGTAATTACACATTTAAGTACAGAGTAATAATAACTCAATTACACATAGTTGGTTAGAGCTAGGAGGTTTGACAGGATTACTTTGTAACTATACAAAATTAATTATTACAAAATTAATTATTATAATGGTAAGTACATGTAAGTGTAACAAAGACACCTTTAAAGTGTTACCCTGTTCTTTACAGGCGAAACTTTAAAGTTTGTCTTTACATAAAAATTTAAATAAATCTATCCTGAGAAAATGTTAGCACTTAAGTAGGCATAGGTGACAAATAAACCCTCAAAATAAACTCCCAGATTATCTCTGTATTCTGCTGTGTATGAAAAAGCGTTACAAAACCATCATTAAATAACTAAAAGAGGGGAAAAAAAAAGTTTTACCTCAGACTTGTAAAGAATATCACATAGCCTAACGATACGCTATTAGACGAGAGTTTAATTAGAACTGATGACTTTGTTCAGGTCCCCGGAGGGCGCTGGCACGTGTATAAAAGCTCCGGCGGTCGCGTTGGCGCGCGCAGTCTGGACTTCCACAGTGAGCGGGATCGGTGGGATTATAAACAACGACGAGGAGAACATGACAAACGCACAGGAAGCGACCCGGCGCGACGCCACGACTTCACACGCCGCTGCAGGTAAGGGTTGAATCACTTGACGAAAATAAAGTCCACGTAGCAAATGAAAGAACAGCTTGAACGTTTTTAACCACAGAAAGCCGAACGAGTATCTTAATGAAGGAACGCAATGCCTGATTTAACCTGCTCATATTTATAATAAAATGAAATGTGTTTTTCCAGATTTTATCGATTATATTCCTGAATTTGATTCTTTGATAGACCGTATATTAAGGCAGTTCAGCTCAGGTAAAGTGAGTGGAACCTCAGGTAAAATGCAACTGATTGTTTTTTAAAATAATATATATATATATATATATATATATATATATATATATATATATATATATATATATATATATATATATATTACTTTTTATTTATTTATTTAATTTAATTTATATATATATATATATATATATATATATAAATTAAATAAAAGTATATATATATATATATATATATATATATATATATATATATATATATATATATATATATATATATATATAATTTTTTTAATTTTTTTTTTTTTGACTGACAAACTCATAGTGTATCAGGTTTCAACATATGGATATGTTTTTTAGAGTGTATTTTAATAAATTGGATAATGCACAGTAAGACCCAATTGTACAAGATAATAGTCTTATTTAAAAAAAAATGTCCTAAACTGACTTCGTGAATCACACCTGTACTGTATTTCAGCATATTTAAACTGTTTATGCTATTGATCTGCAATCATTTAAATGTAATTAAACTCTTTCTCTCTGGCAGATGCAGTGAAGATTAGAAGAAGAAAGGCTCAGTGGCTGGTTTCAGGCATGTTAAGTCTGTCTTTGGTCATTGTTGTGATGGGTATCTACACCAGCACGCGCACTGAGAGCGTCACTGTCACAGGATACATGTCAGGAATTATTGTAAGTGACATAATCACATTTTTGGTGTAAATGCAGAAACATTCGGCGGGGTTTAAACTATCTGCTTGTTCTTTTGTATCTGTTGCTTGTTTTTATTTGCTTTCTTCGGTATTCTGATTATGCAACCCACTGACATTCTTGATCTTTTTGTACATACCCCGGAGAACAATAGTTTACTTTGATCTCAGTGAAGATTTTATTCCATCCAGCGAGATGGAAATGCACTTATGTCTTGTTCAGTCGAACTATAATCTGATAAGAAAGTCGTCATTTGAAATTAATCGTCTGTCAAGAAGAACACTCATTTTGGTTGGAGCAGTAATTCCTCCAACAACCTAAGCCAGATCCACTGCTCTGACTCTATTTAAAACTCATAGAAGTGGCCAAAATAGACAGAGACCGGCCAAACCTATCCAAGACAAATTTACAAAAACAATTTAAAAATGCAGTTTTGGCTCTCGTCCCTTCTCAAAACTTTTAAATGCACATAGATATTGACTTTATGGTTTACCCTGTGCTCCCGAGATGACATAATTATGGTCATGGCCAAGGAAATTATGTTTTACAGTAAATGCTATAAATCAAACAAATATCATTTAACTCTCTTTTGGAAACTAGCAAACGTGTGATGTGGGTTTGTGCGATTTTCATGAGATGTGATTATAAACCCAAACCTTAATTCCCGTCATTTACAGAATTAAGTGTAACATATAGTATGGTAACGTGTTAATTTCTCATTTTATAAAAAAATGACACCATTGACATCACTTTGCCACATAATCAGCAGGCACATGCAATTTTTTATAGGCAAAAAGTTAATTATTAATAAATTATTTTGTCAGTAGTGAAGTGATGTGACTGGACCTTTAGTCTTTTGTCATTTTTTTTTTTCGCTCTTATGGATTTTAAGGAACATAACATGAATTAATAAGATATTCTGTAAATTGACTTGATTTAGTAACTGATTTACATCATTATAAAAGTAACTATTACTAGGAAAAGTAACTATTCAAATATGTCAAATAGCTTGCATGTACCCAATGTAAATGTTAAATGAATGAATTAAAAGAACTAAATAGAATAAATTATTATTATAAAACACTGTACACTAATCTGTGTGGCAATGTGAGAGACGCCTATCAAATTCAATATATTATCGTAAATATTATCAACTCTCTATGGACACCTTGAGAATAGAATCTCCATAGTATTTTATAGCATTATAATAGGATATTGTGTTAATTTAGCATTACAAGATGATATAACTGTAGTAACTGTGTAATAACGATGAATGTATATTTGTTGACAGAGCTTAGAAAAAGTGGTGGTGCTTAAAATATTGCTTGTCATTTAGAATTTATATAAAAAAGGGGGAAAACAAAAAAATGTGAAAACAAACTAAATTGTGATTCTATGAATTCTACTAATAACAATATAAAACACACTATGATTAATGAACTGCTGGGTTTATGAATGATAATCACGTGGACTGCGTTCGCTCAAATTGATTTGCCGAATTTAAAACAGGGACAGCAATAGGTGAGCGCCAGCCAATAAGATTATCATTAGCACATTAGTTACGCCCATTACCAGAGAAACCGGCGGTTCTTAAAATCTGAAGACTTCTAAAGGAACTTGGGATTTTTTGGCAGAAAAATACAACAATGAATATTGTTTATGCAGCATGTCAAGACTCTCTCACTCTGTAGTAACGCTAGTAACGTCATTTATTTGTAACGCCGTTATTATCTGGTTGTTTTGACATGGATCTGCCGGATTGACATGATCCCCTTCATCTCCAACCCACATTATTCACTGGCGTTCTACAGGGTTCAATACTTGGATCTGTTTTATTTTCTCTGTACTATCCACATCGGCTCTTAAAAATATTATAATTCTTATGCAGATATTATTTAGCTCAGTCGTCTAAAAATAAATAAATTAAAAACCATGTTGTTCGTCCCAACCAAGAGTCAACCGTTAAGACCTTATCATTTCACTCAACTCAACCGGCTCACCCAAAAAGAAAGCCAAGAACCTGTTATTTGCCCCCACATGCTTACTTTCAGCGAGACCCATTCTTACTACTACAGCTAATTCCTGACCAGTCTCCCAGCGTATGAGAAGACCTGTGCAGCTTACCCTGAATACTTCAGATTGGCTCTTCAAGCTTCCCATGTACTGCCACACCACAATGCATGTCTGTTTTAACGTCAGTGCCTCCATATTACTGCTAGAATCAGGTTCAAAACACTTCAATAGCTAGTCAATGCACTGCTATTTGTAGCCCTATTATGACACCCTATAACTAAGGTTGCCAACCATCAACAGAATGATCATTTCTGTATTTGTAGAATACAGTATCATCTTGTATGCAAGTAGTAAATACCACATCCCTAATTGAATCGTGTGGTACTCAATTTGTACCTTTTTTGTTTTTTAAGTATTTTTGGACATGCACCCCTCAATTCACTTTTATTATACAATGCATTTCTTAAAAAACTCTTGTCCCAATTACATAGCAGCTAAGTATTTCCAACTTTGAAATAACAAGAGTAAATAACAACGGAATTTCCCCCTAAAGGTGTCGGCCGTTGCATGCATCTTAGTAATACTCAAACTAGCGTTTTCCCAATTAACGAATTGCATTAGTGACTTCATCTGCGAGCTCAAGGCTGTTCAGACATTATAAACAAGGGACTTCTTGTTGATACAATGTCAAATATTATCAATGGGTGCACAGCAGGAAAAAGAAGACAATAAAATCTGTCTGACAGTGAGAAGTAAACCGCATACTGTGTTATCAAAACATCTCTTTTCCATATGTGAACTTGGATGGTCTGTGAAATTTTCCACAACTCCTGCAGATACCCTGCTGGAGCCTTGGACTGAGTATAGCTACAGTGCGTCACCTCTTATAAGTCTATGGCCATGAAGAAGTTTTGCATCCAAAGTGATTTGATCTTACAATTAGTTATCAGTATTACGTTGAGAAGAGGGTATGCTTTGCGTTCCACAACAGGATGTAATCTCATGATCCTTGAAATATTTTTGTTTCAGACTTCCTTTTCATATTTTCTTGTCATTTAAGCTTGGAAAAAACCATAGAGTGAATGCCATAAATCATTTAGCTTGAAACAGATTGAAACCACGATAATGATTCCCAGTGCTCGGTACGGTCATGCTTATGTTCTCTAGAGTGTTTTGCATCATTTGTTTCTCTTTTTACATTCACGTCTGTCTACTGATTGCAGTTGGCGTTTGGATCATTCTTGGGAGTTCTTGGACTATGCCTAGAGGAAAACCGCAAGCAGCTGGTAGATATCACAATGTAACATTTTCAGTCTTCCATCATCAGTTGGGTTTTGTCTTCCTGTTTTATGATCCTGATCAGCATGATCCTTGTAATCCTGCCATGGTCATTTCTAGTTATGGTTCACAAAGTATGTTGTTGTTGTTTTTTTTTTTTAATTTTCCTTTTTCTTTTGTCTGGTTAAGAAAACATACTAATCTCACGGTTCCAGCAAGCAAATATGTGAAGCACAAGCACTTCAAAACACAAAATATGTTTTTATACCACAGATCGTGCCAAATGATGATCAGTGGTGTTTCAAGATGTTCATCATTTTTGTATATATATATATATATATATATATATATATATATATAAAATGTAAAAAAAACATAAGCTCTATGATGATAATCAGAAAGGAAATTACTATCTACCGTGTATGTCGTATATGGCTGAGAACACACAGTTGTTCAGAATTTCACACTGGTTTCAAAGGATTGATAAGACCAGAACCTAAACCTAACCCTCACACAAACCTGTTAGCATATTTAATCAAAAACCAGTTTAAGAGCTTTAATTTAATAGATTTCAGATAGTGTGGACGCTTCTCACAGTTAGGTTTCTGTGTACATGTTTCTCTTTATTTGTGAGGGCATTTTTGAAAATTTGTCGCTCACAATTAATCAAACCTGAACACACACACACACACACACACATCTGTTTTTTTTGTGGGGACTTTCCATTAACTTTTATTGTCTTTACACTTAGCTTGCAGCCCGCTTCCTTATGGGGGCTGTTGATTGCTGGGGTCCCGCTTCCTTATGGGGGCTGGGACTGCTTTGTGAATTAAGCTTTGTTCAAACTGTCTGTCTAAATCCAAAAGCTACACAAAATCAGATTTAACATTATTTTTGCTGTTCAAACTAGCTAAATATGATCTGATTATAGTCAGATATTTACCAAAAAAAAAAAACTGATCTGGACTAAATGTCTTGACAAGGCTTTAGTGACGTAACATTCAGTAGTAGCTATGAAAGTAGTATGACATACAAATTATTGATAGATATTAAAAGATTGTTGATCTACATTGATCTACCATGACAGGTTAACAGGAATAGTTCACCTATAAATCAAAATTTGCACAGTTAGTTTATTCATCTGAACAGATTTGGAGAAATTTAGGATTGCATCAAGTGCTCACCAAATGGATCTTTTGCAATGAATGGGTGCCGTCAGAATGAGAGTATAAAGAGGGGATAAATGTATAACTGGGATGGACTTAGTGACTTGCACTTGTCTGTTTAATGAATGATAAACTTCAAACTTATGTGTTGTACGGTAGTGTTCACCAAGAAACAAATTGAAAATGCAATCTGTTATTAGGGAAATGCAGTTATATGATTGCAGAGCAGTTTGTGTCTGTGTACAAAAGACAAGTGCACAAGCAAGGCAATAACCTCAAGGCAATAAAATGATGACTTAAAATACAATACTTTCTTTAAAGTCTAAATCACAAAAAAACTGTCACTCACTTTAATTTATTGCAATCTTACATCAAAAACTCATTTCGAGCAGTTAGTAAACATTCAATGCTCTCAATAACACAAATACACACTGGAGTGTAATATGTTTCGCCAATAAGAGATGGGCCCCCTGATTCCCCAGGGCCCTAAGCATCTGCTTACCTTGCTTTTTGATTAAGTCTGCCCTTGAATATAACAAAAACTCACAAGTAAGCCACACAACTCCAGTATATCAATAAAAAAAATTGTAAAATGAAAATTGCATAATTCGTAATAATGCATCCTCCATTAAAAAAGTCCATCATCTGTTCTCCTCTCAAATCAAAATCCACCAACATATCTTTTTCTAACCGTTTTTATGTATAAATGTTGCTTAATCTTCGCATATATAAAGTATTTTACCAAAGAAAGCAATATTGTGGATAGATGACTCATGTGTTAGCCAGAATCAAGGGTTTGAAGTTAAAAACATCTCTAATTAATTAGTTTGCTTCATAGAAATATGCAGCTTTTTACTTTACAAGACATTAATTGATTGACTGTAGTCATGTGGGCTACTTGTGAATTATTGTGACGCTTTAACATATGTTTGAACTCTCATTCTGACGGCACCCATTCACTGCAGAGGATCCATTGGTGGGCAAGTGGCGTGATGATGCATTTCTCAAAATGTGTTTTGATTAAGAAACAAATTCATTTACATTTTAGAAAGAAACCCTGAAGGTGAGTACATTTTTTCAGCATATTTCAATTTCACACACTACAGTTAAAATTTGTCAACACGCCAAAACAAGTGGATGTCTATAAGAAATATATATTATCAAAACAATGATATTTTAGCAAAACACACTTTTTGAAAGTATACTAAAGTTTGTTGAAACAGCCATGAAAGTTTACTCTTTTTAAGCATGCTGAAGTGGCATTTTATTTCATTAATACTACATCATCTGCAGTTGTTTTTTAAAAAATATGGAAGTTAGGCATTGTGGAAGAATCCATTTAGAAATAGCTTTTTTGTTGAAACCCATTCATCATTCATATCCGCTAAAAATGTTCCAAATTTTCCAATTTCCAGCACGTTTAGTGTTATGACCCCCACTGTACATTACTGTACATGTTTTTTCTTGTTTTTACAAAATGATGGACACAATTATTGTCTGCAACAATCAGCAGCATTTCAGAGGTTCCGTTGATAGAGCATTACCAGAACATAGTGGGTTCCTTTAATGATTCGCAGATGCATACTGTTTTGCAATGTAACACAATCCATTTTATACTTGACCAGAAATGTTTCTGCATGTATTAACAGAAAACAATTTTCTTTAATACAATAGCAATGTTCGGGAAAATGCTCCAAATTAAGCAGACCACCCATATTTTAATGCATGGTACATTTGCTACCACCCAGAACATTGTATCTTTGTAGCTGTTAGGTGATGTATTCCGCTATTACTGCTTTTATCAGAACATTTAAATTTCCTACTTAAAAGATTTAAAAGGGTGTAGTGAGACAGATACATATCCAAGCCACAGGATTTGATCCAGATTGGTGTTTTAGGCAAATCTGGCACCCTTCATTTCTGCCTGGACCTCCAGAACTTGCATTTTGGAAATTGGAGAATCATTGTACTCGAAGGGTCACTGTACTAAACAGAGTACAGACACAGCATGGGCCGATTTCCTGCCCAGTGTTTATGGGCCTGGTGTCAATCCATCTATTCAGCTCCAGCATAAACTGCATTTTGCATCACCGACACATTCAGTGGGGTTACAGGAAAGACTTGATTTGTATTACAGACAAACTAGATATTTATTGTCTACATGTAATATACCACCATTCCAGTGCAATGCTGTGCAGTACTACTAGTTGCTTGGAAGCTTGTTCTGGGTGGAGGAGGCATGAGGATTGACTGGACATTTTTCAAGAGAGCCAAAGGTCTGTCTCTCTTCATCATGGTGCAGCTTCAGTAGCATGCCGAACATATCTTGACAAGATGCTACAAACAAAAAAGGCTTAAGCCAGATATGGACTGTTACATGTCTGTGAAAGAGGAAAACATAAACATTGGGTGAGGTGGAAAAAGAACATTTTGTACAGCATGAAATGTCCAGACAGATAAGAAGAAAGTTTCGCAGCAGATGGGAATTTCATGCCTGTAATTCCGATGTATTCAGGAAAAAGTTTTCATAGACCAGAGAACATTTGTTATCCCAGGGAGAGTGTATTTAGTCATTTAAAGGGCCATAGACTCCTATTCAAGAGTGTTTTTCTGGACAGGCAGAACTTGTGTTTTTTGGACAAGATGCTGCAGTTTAGGAAGAACGGTAACTGGATACATAAATTCTGTCATCATTTACACACACCCATGTTGTTTGTTTCATAGACTTTTCCCTTTTTGCGGAACACAAAAGTGCATATTTTGAAAAGCATCGGCAACTAAACAACAACAGTGACTTTTGACTGGAGAAAAGACACCGAGACATTTCTCAGAATATCTTTTTAGTTACTTAAACTTAGAAAAGGCTTAAAAAGTTTTTTTTTCCCCTCCCAAAAATGTAAAATTCTGTCATCATTTACTTACAAAGGAAGATATTTTGAAGCAGGCTGTTTTGGTCGTAACATTGACCATGTTATTTTTTCTTACTATGGAAGTCAATGGTAAGCAAAACAGCCTGGTTACAACCTTTGTGTTTGGCAGAACAAAGAAATTCATAAAGGTTTAGAACTACCCGAGGGTGAGAAATTAATGACTGAATTTTCATTTTTGGGTGAACTAACTCTTTAAGTCAGAGTCTTAACGTGGCTCCAAAAATATTTATCTAAGTTCTAATGAGGACATGGCTGTTGGCTGATGGCAAATACGATTTTTTCAGAATAGTGCTCTTGTTCCCCATCACTTAATTGTAATATAATATTGTGATATTTGTTACTGCATATATTTACATTTAAAAATAACAGACAGGTCATTTTTCAAAACCATGCCTTTCCACACTGATCTGGGCCTGTTGCATAATTGTTTTCTTTTAGTTGCCTGATACGTAACTGAATATCAGATAAATCTAGTTCCACGTCTAACAGTACAGTCAGAATGCAATTATGAATGATTTCCCCCAAATACCTATCTATCTATCTATCATTGAGTTTTAAACAAAAAAAGGAAAAGAAAAGAAAAACGATAACAGCAGCTAAGTGATTTGATAAAACAGATGGTGTGAGGTCTAAACAAACTTGCTACAACTTTTATTGTGTTTTTGAGTTTTGTTTTCATGTGCTACTTGCTGAAATAACTTGAGTTCAGGGCTTGGCAATGTAAGTTTGCTGGCACCAACAAACAATTATTTCACCTTAAAAGAATAAAACTCACTAAATAAATTCTTTCATAGTTGCTGATAAAATGTGATACATTAGATAATCACCAATAAAACTTTGTTTGTCATATGAGAAACTTTGTTTTGGAGACCTATAATTACATAATCGAAAACAAATGACGCATTGGTAGGTCTAAATGACAAATATCCCTCTGCCCTGAAGGAATCCGTGACAGATATTAAAACAAGACTAGTGTTGTGATAATTAAACCTCTTGGGAAACATCGCATATATGCTTCAGTATTCCAAGGAAGTTATAGACCAAAACCATTGACATTTTTACAACGATGTGATGTTTCTTCAAACTTCAGTGGTTGTTATGAGGAAAAAAGTTTTCAATGGCCATCTGAAGCAGTTCTTTGAGGCCGTTTGGTTTGCTGGGGCCCGAAATACTTTAAGCCAACATTTTAAACTTATTGTACATATTGCAGTGGCAGAAATGACTATATTCTGAGCCAAACTCAACAATTGTACTGAGAAGTTACTGTTCGTCTATATTCTATCTAATAATGAAAATGTTGGTGTTTCTTTAGACACTGTTATGTTCCAGGATTTAAATTATCCTATATATAGTGATTATTTCACATATGTTGCTTTACCTACATGCTCACAACAGTATGTGGTACTTTCTCTGGCACAGCAGCAGCAGATCTACTCCACCCAGACACCACCATTCAAACCCAGAAAGCTGCCACGATAGAACTGTCTGAAAACAGGTTTCTGAAAACCTTGGTGAGACAAACAGATTCCGCCCCCAAGGCAGAGCTTAAGTGAAGCGTCAGTTGAAAACAACACATACAGTCACACCAAAAATCGATTATTTGGTCAAAAATGTATGCTTGTTTACATCTCGTTTCGTTTGAACGTTGTCCTTATTCCCATCTTTGAACTGTGATTCACATCTGGTATAGATTTCACTAAACTGAACAAGAAGCACAGGTCCTAGTGTGGACATTATCCTTTTATCTTCCTTCCTGTTACTCTGCTCGCGGTTCCCCTGTTGACCTTCATATATATAGTGTGTCCATTTACTGTCTATGTTCACTTCCTCTCTTCCAGGGCTCCTTTTCTCTGTATGTGCATCTGTTTCTCTGCTGGTGACTTGAGCTTTTTTGGCAGTCTGTCTGTGATCAGCTGAGAAGAGATGTGTCCCCGTGGATATCATATCGCATGTTAAAATAAATACATTATGATATATTATATGTTATCGTCAGTTATACTTTATGGTTAGTTTCAAAGCCGGTGACTTTTATTGGGCCTCCAGGAGTCACATACAAATTTGTCAGCTTTGGACAGGGACACGTGTGTGTGTGTGTGTGTGTGTGCGTGCACATGTATATGTATTTACTAGGAGAGATATTCCCTACAGTACAGTACATGTCAAATAAAAAGGTTTTATATACTGTACTAATAGGGCACAATTATTTAAGATGACTGCGATCATCACCAGGCAGTAATATATCTCTTGCTGTGCAGTAATGCTTTAAGTGAGTGCTTTATCTATATTGACACATTTGGTATTTAATCAAAGCAGTAATGTATAATACTTTTTTATATGTATATATTATTTTTTATATTGTCTTGTCGTGTATTATTTAAATTTTATTATGATTATTTGCATCTGTAATGCATTTGTCTTTCTCTGTCCAGCTGATTGCAGCCATTGTGTTCCTGAGTTTTGGTATAATTTCCAGTTTCTTGTGTCTTGTGGTTGATGGCGTTTTCATCCTACTCAACATTGTAAGTACAGCAACTATGAAACATTTTTGCATAGAAACAACCTTAGCAACTGCCTTGCCACCTTTCACCTTTCATATCCTATCAACGCAGCATGAAGCAAACAAAATACCCAAGCAAACACTACTACATTGGAGATACAGACCGTTTAGAGCCAGTTTATTAAACAGGGCAAATTAGCGCGAGAGCTCGATTCCATAAAAAAGCAGATGGGAGTGGAACGTTCTGTGGGTGATTTACTAACATTTCATGAATAAAAGAACACAGACGCAGACGGATAATTTTCATAATGACCAGCACAATCTACCAAGAGCAGCACGAATTAACTGGATTAAGGCATGCTTTAAGGGGAGTAAATAACGGCACAAATGCCAGTAAACTGACTGGCCCAAATCACGTTAAATGGAGTTGCATGTTTCATTTAAACACCCTCCTCTCATAAATTTAGCATCTGAAGAGGAAATGATAATGATAAAAGAGAGTTTAACCGCTTGCCTAGCTATTAGCTGGTCATACAAGTTCTTAAATCACAGTCGTATTAATCTAATGACTGTTTATTAGGTTATTATGGCTACATGCTCAGTTTCCAGTGTCAAAATCCAAGGGCAGTATTTGGATAGATGAGGTGTTCACTGAACTCTTTAGTATTTTCTTAACGGCGTTAATAAGACTCAGAAGTTTTTGTAGCGGCTGTTGTTAGTAGTGGAAGAAAGGGGGAAAAAGCATTGCATTAAATGAAAGTGTTTCAGAACAATCCCAGTAGGACATTTCTTACACTCCCAACAGGATATGCGTCCAATGAAGGCAGGAAGATGTCAGTTCTACACCAGTGGAAATAGTTACATCTATGAGAACTACTATGCTACAGTGAGTAAAATCCTCCTGATTTCTATGTTCAGCTCTGTAAAATATATTTGTATCCCTACATGTACTTATAAAACATGACCACTTAAATAGCTGTCCTTTAACCAGGTTTTTGATGAGGACTTTAACTTAATTTTAATATGATTTAGGTCTTTGGTGGATGACCTGATGCTGTGATCTCTGACCTATTACATGCAGTTAGTTAGGATCATAATTTGATGTTATAACAACAGCGGAAATATACAGTAAATGTATACACAAAACAGATTGTTTGCATAAAAAAGTTTTGTTTATAGGGTTTTTTTCTAAAAGATGCCCAATTGTTTTGTAGGTTCCCTGCCAAGGACTAACAGAGTCGTGTAATATGAAAGTCCGGAGTGGAACGTGTTATTGTTGTGATCTGTATGATTGTGCAAAGTAAGTAATTCACATTCACAATTTCACTGTTTTAGTAGAATTTTTCTAGTTTTTGAAAGTATCTCTATTACCGTTATTCATACTTTAGTTGAGGGCAAATGAGTAAAGGATTATAGAAATGTTGGGGCTAAAATAATTTTAAATAGCTTGAGCCAATATTTTATTCACGATAGAGGATAGATAACATAAGAAATGTTTAAAGTGAGAAATGTAACAATTTTATGCCCAAAACGAGCTCGATTCAAATTTGATGCCTGATACAGGCCTCAAAATAGTTGGTGTAGCATCTTCTCTTCTTTTTAAAACAGTCTCAAGACATCTGGGCATTGAGGTTATGAGTTTCTGGAGTTGAAATTTGGTTCCACACAAGAGTTTGTGGTCATCTTTGACGTATTTTTAGTTTAATGATATTCTCTAAAGTGTTCTGAAAGATCTGGACTGCAGGCAGGCTAGTTCAGCAGCTCTTCTACTATGAAGCCATGCTGTTGTAATAGCTCCACTATGTGGTTTTGCATTAAGTGTCGTTTGAGGGCCTGAAAACCATGATCCAACAAAGGTCTTCGGCCTTGTCCTTTATGCACAGAGATTTCTCCATCTTCTAAAAACCTTTTGATGATGTTATGCACTGTAGATGATGAGATTTGCGAAGATTTTCATTGAAAAGTATTCCACAATCTTTTTTTTCAGAGTTGGGAGATCCTCTGCCCATTCTCTGCCTTTAAGCTAATCATGTTATCGACCTGATGTCAGTTCATTTAATTAGTAACTAGATGTTTTCCCAGATGAATATTTTTAATATAAAACATTTTGTTGCCCCTGTGCCTACTTTTTTGAGCCCTGTAGCAAGCATCAAATTTGAATTTAGCTCATTTTGTGGATAAATTTCTTGTTAATTTCTCATTCTCAAAGGGTCTACTTTTATTTGTGTGCACCCAAAATATTAACAAAAACTTTGTGATTTTATGAAACAAACACACACTTTCTGCCTTCTTGTCTTGAACAGGAGATTTAAAATAATAAATTGAAACTTAATAAATATATCTATAGAAGGCTTTAAATGAGCATAAAAAATAGAAAAAAAAAGTACAATCTTAAATTGTAAAGAGAAAATGGCGAATCAGGAAATTCGTCTTTGCGACACAGACTCAGAAAACACTTGTTTATTCATAAATAATTCAAATATCTTCCTACTCTCACCCCCCAACAAATTCATGGTAATTACTTTTGTGGGAGTTTTGCAGCAAGATTATTGCATGCCTCTGAACACAGAAGTCTTCAGCTGCTGCATTAATTTATGGATGGATAAACAATAAAACTAAGGAAGAGAAGCCTAAAACAGGCCCAAGTCCCAGCCCTCATCTGAACTATGAACCATGAAAATTGGCCCGAAGCCCGGCACTAGGAGCAGAAAAAGGTTGTGGCCCATCAGACCCAGGCTTAAATGCAGGGCTCTAGTAGCAATTTCCTGTAATTGATGTGCAGCGTTGTCATGATAGAAGCCATTTCATACCATTTGCACTACAGACAGTTAGTCATTAGTAATGAACCGCTTACACTTTTTTGAGAATCTCTAGCATGACAAAGTTATTAATAGCGCATAAACATATAATACCATGAAAATGATTTCTTTCTTTCTTTTCCAGTGGAGGATATCTGAACAATTACTATGAGTTTGTTGGTGTTCAGAGCTGTCAGGAGGTCCTCTCTCTGTACGTTCTCCTCTGGGTCCTGACCACGCTTAACCTGCTGGCCTTCGTGTGTGGAATCCTGACCACTGCTGTACTGGGAAGCATTAAAGACATGGTGAGGCATGGGAAAAAAATACAAACAGATTCACTAGTAGTTATCAAAATTTTGAATTTAATCTTTCATACTATGTAGTTAAAATCGGTTAACATATTTACTTTCACATCACTTGAAATTGTACTACATGAGAACAATGCACATTTCTTAATATTAAGCCCAAAATGTCTTTGGTTACACTTCGTCTTGGTAGTCTGCTTTAGACATTCTCCTAACTATAAGTAACTTTGGAACTATATGTCAACTACAAGTCAACTAATTCTTAATAATCTGCAACTACATGTCTACTAACTCTTTAAGAGTAGACTGGTAAGGTAGGACTAGGTAAGTAGAATAAATGGATATATACTTGCAAAGTTTGTGATAGTATGTTGTGGACCCAACAAAATAAAGCGTTATTAAGCAGACAGTCTACTAATACTCTAATGATACTCTTAGAATAATGACTAAAGTGGACTATCAAAGTGTTAATGTGTTTTAATGTGACTATTTATGAGATTGTATGGTCTTTGAATAATATCAGTATTTAAATGCAAAATATTTAAAGCGCAAATATAGTATACTTGCATTATATATCTTTAGTTAGACTTCAGCACTGCTTTTGCACGTTTAAAGTGCATTAAGGACAGAATTTGTTGTTGTAGGTGCAATATTGCAGGGTATTTTAGTATTTTAGGGTATTAAGTACATAAATATGTGAATGTAATTGTATTATCTTTAGCATGAAATAGATGCTAAATTATTATTTTTTCCCTAGGGCGCTCTGCTCAATTCCAATACTTAGAGATTATATTTGCAAGTGTACAGGATTTTCTGACAAATTTATTATTTCCAAAACCCAGAATATAGTGTTTTGATTCTATAAGAGCAAAAGTGCAGAAATGTTTTTATTTATTTTGGTAAATGCTTTTAATGTGTGTGTGTGTGTGTGTAGTGTGTGTTTTGGTGTGTCTTCAGCTGCTTTTTAAGAGACGTTATGGTCCCAGAGATTAATGGAGTTTGGCAGCTCGGTTCTCCAGAGAGGAACAGAGGTTTTGGATAGTAACTTTCAGCCTTATTAAGGAACAACAATTGCTCATTCAGTGACCTAAGCTTGAGAAGAGAAAGTAAACTTGTAGGAGTGAAGGTGGGGATGTGCTGTGGCAATGGCCGTCGTGAAAGTCAGCATGAAAACCTTGCACTCTTTATTAAAGGTGCCCCTGACATGCTGGATCATCTGCTGAGCTTAGCCACACTTAGTTTAAAGGCCGGTAGATATCTGGCATGTGTTTATCTGAATGTGACATTTTCGGCTCCGAAAGAAAGAGAAAGTGTGTGCGATCTCCTGGGGATCTGTGGTGACATTCTTGTTTCAGCTTTTGTCGATTGATTAAAGCAGAAAACAGCTGCAAAGATTTGTGTTTTGTTTTCAATAATCCTCCTGTGTTGAAGGATGGGAAATTTATTTTCCTGCAAGAAAGTAAATCTTGGCTTATATGCAGCTGTTTAGTTAGTGTATTTGTTTTGTCCATGATGTCCTTGATACAAACAAGCTTTCTAGTTCCTCCTACAAATAGAAACTCAGAATGCAATGCTGTCATCGCCATGTTTGACAGATGTGTTACTTGAGAGGAAGGATTGATTTGTTTTAAAGGGTTAGTCGATCCAAAAATGAAAATTAGCTTTTATTTAACTTTGAAGCACTCTAGGTGTATGTGAC
Organism: Puntigrus tetrazona; assembly: GCF_018831695.1. NCBI lineage: Eukaryota > Metazoa > Chordata > Actinopteri > Cypriniformes > Cyprinidae > Puntigrus > Puntigrus tetrazona. Next base: position 11,023,392 of record NC_056716.1, read on the forward strand.
TCTCTTTTTTCAGAGAAATCCAGACGGAGTTAAGCTCTGTCATTGCAGTAGGTGGGTGATTCAGTCTAACACATGTTAAATGAAGTGCGCGCTAACTAAACAAAACATCCCTCACAGGGCTCCAATGGGTGAATTAAGACCTCCTGAAGCGAATCCATGCATTTTGTAAGATAAATATCCATATTTCAAACATAACACACACTTTTTCTCACTTCTGCTGACTGTGGCACACGGAAGCAATTTTGGCGCATGATACTGCGTTATGTGATTAGTGACAAGCGCGGAGAGCGGAGAAAGAAAAAAACAAAACACCAGTCGTGAATTAGAAGCACAAACCAAGGCTCTGTAAAGCAGACTGATTTTCCTTTGCTAAAGCAGGGAAACATGTTTCCAAGAGACATGTGCGCGACACTTACGTCCTACCACATCCTGCATCAACCGACTGCTTCCGGTTATTTCAATCAGTGAGAGTTTAAAATTTAGATATATATATCTTCGATACAGGAGGCCTTAATTCACCCCCTGGAGCCACATTAGCTACATTATATTACTTTTGAAAGCACTTTATTTAACAGGTTTTAGCCTAGCCACACGTTTACTGCAATAAAAGAGCTTAGAAGTGGCAGGACAATTTTTAATATAACTCCAATTGGATTTGTCTGAAAGAAGAAAATCACATAGACTTAGGGTGCTTCGAAGGTAAGTAACAGACAGGGTAATTTTCAGTTCTTTTGAGTCCTCCTAATCCTTTAAGGTAGTTAGATTATGCCTGCTTATCTTTCTTTCATATAATATCCGTGACAATTATTTTAAAAATTACACATCTACATAATTACAAGCAACTGTAACACTTTATTTTGATGGTCCCTGTTGACAATATATAACATTACTCCTACATGCAATTAGTGGACGGTCTGCTAAATCTTTATTGTGATGGTCTTCCAACAGACATTCTAAAGACTATGGCCTGGTTTCATAGACAGAGCCAACTTATTCTAACCCTACCATTCTAATATTTAGCAAATAAAGGCGACTGTCAAAATACAGCAAATGATAACCCAAGTAATAATTACAATAAGAAGTGTCACAATAAAATTAAAACAAAACAAATGTTTTTAATTATTCAGCCATCACTGCTCTGTTTTTTTGTCTAGTTTCAGTATTGCTGTGGCAAAGATCTATTTTGACAAATTAGATTTTTTTTCCAATCTGTTTGTATAATAATCAACTCTCAATCCCTGTTTTGGGAGTGACACAGTGAATGATAATTCATTGCTGCATTAAAATGTAATTATCACTGTTTACAGCATGGGTGCTGATTCTGTTAGCAGTAAGAAAAATATAAAGAGTGCTCAGTTTATAACCATTAAAGCTTTAGATTTCTTCAGTTAACTTTCTTGTGAAAGTCCTGTCAGAAACTGGCTACAAAATAAATTTCTTGTTTGCTTGGTGTACAGTACTTTTTTTAAATTCTGAAAAACTAAAAAAATGCATGGTCATAATTAGCTCGAAAGTGGACCAGTAAAATAACAATTGGCCGTTCAAGATTATTATATTCTTCTAAATTGTTATAAGTCTTATTTCAGTAAGTTGTGTCTTGCACACATCCCGAGCACATGACCTTCCATAACACCCAGATCCAGACATTTCCACCCTGGTAATAACTACAGAGATTCCACACTTTCTGAATCCATACATGAAATGACAGATGACAGATAAAACTTTGTTTTTAAAGCTACTCTCATTGGATTAGTGTTGAAGGCACAGATGTTCGTCTGGAAACGCTTCTGAAAAAGAAAGGAGAACAGTTACCTTTATTGGTCCAATTTTTCACAAAGGTCAAAATAGCGTTGCTTTGAAGACTATACATGGGACAAAACTGGATAGTGTATCACATAAATCACTACAAATCTGTCGGACCAATGGAAAGGCTTTTTAAAATCTGTCAGTAAAGTACAATGAAGAGAAACTACTGGGCTTATTTTTGACATAATTTTTCAACTGGAAAATCCATGTGAAGACATTGTAAATGTTTGGACGTTTTTTCTGCTGATTTAGCTGAATATCTCTGACACTTTCAGTATTGTCTGTCTTCATCACTTGGATCTTTATTCTTCTTGGCCAGTTAATCTATTTGTGTGCCCGGCTTAAAGTTACTAGTTGCCATGTCCATATTCTGTTTTCTTAATAGCCAATACAAAACACAAAAACCACAGCTGATATTTGATGTACTTGTAGAAATGTTTATACAAAATGATATTGCAGATTCAAGATACATACATATTTCTTTGACCAACCCTATATTTATTTGAGTGTCCTAAACCATTTAAACAGATCTTGCAGTGAGTAATTGTGCTCAGTGTATTTGATGGTTTGTGTTTGAATTGTACATTTTTTAACACAGTGTTTAATTTTGTCTTAATAGCTTGAGGTTTGCAACACTGAGTTGGTGGTTTTGGCTTTGTGTTTATAGTTTTGATTAATGTGGTATTGCTTTCAGGAAATGTGTCTCAGCAATAGGGGAATACTGTGCCAGTTCAGCCACTGTTAAATGAATTTTTCCCAAGAAGAGATTTCAAGTTATATTTGGCTTGTTGCATAAGTCACAACGCGTGGTTATAAACAGTTAAAAGACTGCATAAACATTAATGTACAAACTTTTATGTTCTGTATTTTTTAAGCTACCTTCTAATAATTGAAGACTTGCGTAGGATTATCAGATACAAAATAAATTACGTGCATGCATATAAATCAAATTAAAACATGATTCCATTGGCTTTCATGCAAACACATAAAATTGCCCTGTGCAACAGAGATATACCAATAAACATTGGACCCTTTTCACATTTCCGGGATTGGAGTGCAGAAGTAAACTATACTTTCTGGGGCAATTGTGTAGATAAATTGTTTTGGTAAATATTTTATTGGCATATGGCAGCCAGAGATGACTCTTATACTCTTTTTTTTTTCCTCTTGCCAGAAGAGTAGGGTGGTCGGTCTTGATGTCTCCCAGTGGGGAGGTTCATCTCTGTTCTCTTTTGATGGGGCCAGCTGTTCTTCCCCTACTGCACCCCTGCTGATAGACCCAAACTCACACACAGGACACCAGCTCTACCCGGTCAGTACATCGTGCTCACTTACACACGCAATCGGATTCCACTCATGGTCTTTTATGGTATGATTCAGTTGTGGAGACTTGCAGACTTTTTGTGTACCGTAAAATTAGTGTGAGTCTCCCAATCAAATCCCCTGAGAATACGGTGTGTGCTCACATAATGATCCCCATCCAAAATCCCACAGCATTCCCTTATAAAACTGTGCCTAAGTATACTGATCTTTGGGCTTGTCCTGATCACACCCCTGCCCTGTGGAGAACGCCAGCCAGAAGTCCAACTAATCCCAGATCATGGATGTTCTAGCACTCTCACCCCTGCTGAGTGATCTGAAGTTGCTTTTGGAAGCATCACCACAAAAGCCAACTTCTGGCCAACTTAAACACACATCACTAAACATCAGATCAGCCATACTCATCATGAAGCAACAAATACACTATGAGAATAGGATTATATAGCCCGATAAGTTAAACATAAAACAAAATATTATATTATTACATGCAACTTCTGTCATTAATTACTCACCCTCATGTCGTTCCAAACATGTAAGACATTCATGGAGCCTTCAATCACACAAAAGGAATTTAATGCTTCTTTTAGGAACAGTTCACTGAAAGGTTTTTTGAGGAACCAAGCAATAGCATCACTGTGAAAATTCCTTTTTTGAAATCTTTATTTCTAAGAATGATTGACCAGCCCATCTAGGCAACATCGCATTATGGCTTGAAAATGAATTGAAATCAAATGCACAATTTAATGCCATTTCTATGTGCTCTGTTTACAGCAGACGATGTAGTAGTTCACTAGGTTAGACAAAAGATCTGAAGTAAGACAATAGTTGATGAAAAACATCTCCTCAGTGTGCAGTCCAAAAATCTCGAAAAAAACATTCATATATTTTGCTCTTTTCTCCAGAGGACATCGCTTCATGTTTCTCCAGCAGCACCTGCTGCTGCAGGATCTAGTGCATCTCCAGGAGGATCATCAGATACATCCCATGCACAGCCCAACCCACCTCCCTTTGCCCCCCTTTACAACCTGCTACCCTACAAAACCTCCAGCTTCTCAGCTTAGAACACCTGAATCCAAATAAAAAGACATTTAGACTGCACTCTCCTTAAACTCAACATGAAAATGGACTGTTTACTTTCTAAATAAATGTCCTTGGTCTTATTGTGCAAGATTCATCAGAGCACGCTCTCAAGCAAATGGCTTGTTTTCATAATCTTTCATCAAAATGCTTTCTTCATCTCTGTGAAAACAATGGTGAAACAACGCCTTTTCTTTTTAGATGGGGAAAAATCAAAGCTAGATAATTGCATTTTTCAGTTTTTCATGACCCAGTCAACCCTTCACTCTTAAAAATAAAGGTGCTTAAAAGGTTCTTCACAGTAGGGCCGTTTTCACCACTTTAGTTCCAGAACTAAACGTGCAGTACTAAAGTACTGAGACAAGAACCTTGTTTTCACAAAGAGCCTTTTGTGAAACAGAAAGGCTCTTCAGATATTAAAGTTTTTTTATGGAACCATTTAGATTTAGCACCTTTATTTTTAAGAGTATTGATGGATGCATAAGGCTTTATGTATCCATCAGTACTCTTAAAAATAAAGCTCTACCTTGTTTTCTGGTGGATATTCGATTTCATTTATGAATAAGCCATATTATAGACATTTATTGAAGAAATGCAATGCTAATGCCATTACATGTTATTTTATAAAGGTCGTATAAGGGCAGTTCAGTAAATATCACCTAATCAAATAACTGGCTAATTTGAAAAACAGTAGCACAAGAGACTAATTACAATCTGATGTAGGCTGTTATTGAACTAACTTCTCAACAGAATAATGTTCATTTTCAGCAATCTGATTAATTCTGCCATACTTTAAAATCACAGCTGTTAATTTAATTAGCTCGCTACAACTTTTGGTTTTCTTGAAGCACTTTTTAAAAGCAAAAGATTGGAACATACTTTCAAAATGTAATCTAGATGTTTGTATATGATGCGTTTCTTTTGATAAACAATTGTTGTAAGGTTTTATATGTTTTTATACTTACAAGCGTTACTTTGATATATATTGTTTTATACAAGTCTGTTTTTGTACAATCTCTGTTAAAAGTTAGTTTTTTTTATACCAAAGTCAATGTACTTGGCAGTAAAATAACAGTTTTACCCTCATAAGGCTATATTTTAAGGCTGAAAATAAAAATTGGATGTTTTATCTAAAGTTTCGCTTCTCACTGACACAATCACATATGACAGTAATACAAATCTAATGATTCAAAATGATACTGTTGTACTGCATCGACATTGAAACTCCACAGTATATTAGTATTTATTTGACCTAAATGACTTATATAGACATCTAATCAAATAAGACAAAAGTTAAAAGCAGGCAAAGACTCCAAATAACTGCATTAAGAATAACTTACATTTTGAGACAGTACAGAAACCGTAAACAGGACATGAGCACAGAACAGTGCAGTGTTCAGTTAGAGGTTTCAGAATCTGACAGCAGGTCAGAGTTCTGCTCATTGTATGCCACAATTGACTATTAACTTACATCATGCATTTTGAATCAATACCTGCTTCAATTACATTGTCGTTTCCATTAATGTCAGATTTTATATATATATTCCATGTGTCCACCGGCCTCTCAAAAAAAACATATGTAACAGTTATCGGTACAGGACAGAATTCCATTAGACTGAATGTAGCTAGGCCATGTGTTATGAAAACCAAATGTTTTGTGTTAATGCAATCTTCCATACTCAAAACAAGTTAACCTTGATGGACATAATCTGTGAAGAATTGTCAGTTAAAATGATTCAGTTCTTTAGTTTGTAAAACAAATAAAAGAATCAAGTTTACAGTGATGATTAGATGTAGAATTTTCAAACGCATAGGCACACGTCTTAAGTCTTAAATAATGTGAGGCTAGAATTATAAAGTCACTTATGTGAACTCCTGACATGAGTATTTAAAGACTTCAAGCCTCTTCTAATCTCGTCTAACATAGGTCCTATATGCAGATAAAAGAAATGTGATGACTGATGAAAGGCAGACAACTTGGTAGATTACTCACAAATTATAATCTATTAATGAATCCAAATTTCATGACAAAAAGTGTAGTTAGCAATGTAATGCATTGCATTAAACATTTTAGGTAACATAATCAGACTACTTTCTAATTACTTTTGACCTGAACTCATTTATCACATTCATTTAAATAGCATAGTAAGGGCATTAATAATACACTCTGTAAATGTTTGTAAAAGATCTGCAGAGGGTTTGAGCTTGATGAAAAGCTAATAATTAATTCAATCATAATATTAACATAACATCAATCAAAATAGAACACTTACTAAAATCTTTCAGTGCTTTGTTTCCTGCATGTCATGTGACAATTAACCAAGGTCTGTGGACATGCAAATGTGAAACGTAATCATGTAATCATGTGGAACTGTAACAAAGAAGTAACTGTAATCTGTTTCACAGTATTTTCAAATATAATTTAATCAATTTGCAAGTACTTGATGTCTGGAATCAGATCAAAAATTATACTTCATGTGGAATATGAAAGGAATAGTTGGTCTGAAGTAGCTGGGTCAAAATACCTTTAGGTGTGTCAGTAAGCCTGTCATCTGGATACCACCTGCATTCCAACATGGAGATGAACCACAGTATTTGGGAGATAGGACATTTCCTGTGGAAATAATTTAACCATCAGCAGCACAGCTGGATCCAGTTCCTCTCATGAGCTAAAGACGCCTAAAACTCCTTCTTTTAGCCAACCGCAGGATTGATGACAGGGAAACCTCAACACTCATAACCAATAATGCTGTATCCCACTGTCTATGGGCAATGGCACAAAAATGCACAAGTATGATCAAGTCCTGAATCTGTCAAACTATGTTATCTGGTGGGCTTTGTCTGACTAGAGACTGTCTTGGACAAAGCTTTTGAAAATCCATCAGCACATCATTGTACTCCCTGGGACATAAAAGGCCATTAAAGGTTGTACTGCGTCCTTCGGGGTAAGGCGAGGTGCTTGTTTTCACTGTTGGGGAAACTTTACAATAATGTATTACTCATTTACAAGTACGTGATTATGTTATTTTTTATGGAAAGTAATGAATTGCTTTACTTTTGCATTACTTTTTACTTTGCCTTGGTTATTCTTAATGTTCCTAATATTAAAAAATATATATTTTTGAAAATGTAAAAACACTACAGTAGAAACCTAATCTAAAACGAACCTTTCAGCTGTGGCATTCTGGATTGCATAAAGAATAAGAATCAGGAAAAGAAAAGAATTGACATTACTTATTTGAAATAGTAACTTGTTAAATAGTAAAGTACCTTGCATTGCTTGTAATGTCTTATGATTTTTTTACTCTATATTGCAAATCTATATTGCAAAGATGAAACAAATGGCATTGTTGTGGCATTTTAGCTAGCTTCTATGTCTTTAAGTTCTTTCATTATGATTAGTACCGATTCATACTGCATCCATTTTGTGGTGCTGTGTCATGTGAGTCATCAAGCAAGTTTACCTACGTCAGGAATACATATGGAGCTGGGTATGTGATGCCAATATAAGTATGTATTATTTTACAATTAATGTCCTATTAATTTTTTTTAGGTCATACCTGTCACAGCCATCAGAATGCAGTCTATTAGATTAGTAGATTATTGTCTCTTTGTTGTTTACTTCAATTCCCACCACAGAGTATTCCCATCACAATTCCCAGAGTATCACGTTTAATTGCATTCCCTGTTCTCTCAGCTTTTGGTTACTGAAGAATTGTGCTGTGTATTTCTCAAACCATCTCCTGAGTATTTTTGCAGATTTATTTGGTGATCCCTAGTCCTGTGGCCTTAAGAGTCCATTTAAAAGCTCGTTCCAGTTCAGGAGTCCACTCAAGTGCAAGCTCCTGTCCAGAAACCTTCAGAGTTCACTCGAGAACCTGCTCCAGACCTGGAGCCCTCAGAGTCCACTTCAAAGCCTGCTTCTGTAAGGGACTTCTCCCAAATTCCAGCTCCTGTCCAGGAGGCCTTAGAGTCCACTCCAGAGCTTGCTCTAATCCAGGAGCCTTTAGAGTCCACTCAAGAACTTGCCCAAATCCTGGAGCCCTCCGACCCTGAGACGGCTTTAGTCCTGGAGTTTGCTCCTGAGTCTGCTCCAATCTATGGATACGCTCCAGAGCCTGCTCCAATCCATGAGTTAAATTTAGATTCTGCTCCTCTCAAGGTGGTAGCACCCACTTCTGAAGTCTCTGTTTATCCTGTAATGACCAAGGAAATTGCAAACCCCTTTGAGTCCCTGTGAATGTTTTGTTATGGCCACAAAGAATGTTGTTAACCTCTCTGTTTTCTCAGTTAAAGTTTCGTCACAGTGGTGGTTCTCTTCTCCATCGTCTGGATTCTTGGAACCATCTGCTTCTTTGTGGTGGTCTTCTGCTCCAGACCTCTCTGCCAACACAAAGGCCTGGCCCTCCCTTCCCTTATCTCCTTACATCCTTCCACTCCCTCTTGGACCTCTTTGACATTTGGTGGAGCGTCTGCGATCAACTCTTTAAAGGCAGGGTTATGTCACAGCCATCAGCTGGAGTGCCTATGACATCTAGGCAGTGTTTAAAATGTGTGATGACATACCAGCCAAATCCAGTAAATATACTTTATCTGAAATCAGTGGACTCACTTTGTCTGCAGCATGTGTTTCAGCGCTGCTCTTTAGATTAATAGGAAGTGCGTGTGTTCTCTGTTGTTTGGACGAGGTGTGGATATATGGGAAGTTTTATCTTTTGGGTAAGGGTCTCTCCAAACACTGTTTCTCCTAGCTGCAAACCATCACCTTTATTATCAGCTGTCTTTCACAGATTTTACTAGATGTTCGGTTTGGAAAGGGCTTCTGAGCAGCGTGAAAAATGGAGAGAACAGACCTTGAGAATTTTAGAGACAGACACAACATAAATGTAAAGAGGAAAGATCACTGAAAAGAAATGAGTAAAAACCAAGGGAGGGAATGATAGAGAAGCTAGGGCAAACAGATTTAGACAAACAAATCTATATGAGTTTTAAAACTCAAAATATTTGAATAAATAATCAGAAACATTATATAAGACACAGACAGACACTATAATGAATATGCAATATGAATACTACATATACATGGGATACAAAGTTATCCTAGCCATAATCAGATTTCTGCAGAATATGTAAATATATCTGACATTTTTCATTATTTATAAAAGGTTTGATTTATTTAAAATATATGAATTTGTAATAAATGTAACCGAATAATGACCAATGAAATATCAAAATCTAGGGATCTATCTGAACGCTTTATTAATGCATTAAAAATGATCATCTTTTCTATTTGAAGCAATGTAATAATAGCAATATTATGAATTCAGATTCAAGTATTAGCTAATTGGTTTTAATGATGCGAATGATATATTTAAGGATAAATCTATATAACATATCTCAACTGTTTGATTGCTTTTATCATCGCAAAATGAGAAATATATAAATTCCCAACTCTAATCTCCTCTAAAACGTGACTGTAAGGCATGAAGATATTATAAACGTTAACATCATTATATTTATAAAAAGTTGTCTATTAATCTGTCTATAAATTTGACTACTATCCAAAGACAAAAAAAGGTTAATTTATCTTAAAAAACGTCCCAAATGTTGTTCAGATGAAAAGTCTGCATCTGCATCGGCTTGAAGTCTGACAGCCTTGTAAAAGATTGTGAAGGGAACAGTTACAATGGAAAACATTTACTCTGAATGATATAATGGAAAACATTTACTTATAGAAATTAAGTCCGACTTATCAGGCCAAAAGCTGAGGAGCGCTCGAATGCATTCAGCCACTCAACAGTCAACAGCCTCGTTTATTTAATGTCCTAAATCCAGGTGCAGGAGGAAAATGTACTTCTTCTTTTTTTTTGCATCCAGAAATCTGTTGATCATCCGTCATTATATATTCACAAACCTTACATCACCTCACTGTACAATAACTAGTTATATAAATATTCACCGTTCCTCTATTGTTTATACATCTTCCTGTTTTGTTTAAGCTCTGCAGGAATTTGTTTAACGTGTTATGTGCATTGCGGTTTCCTGAACCCCATTTTGCGTTTCTTGATTGTTATATATAGCAATAACTTTGATGGAGAACAGGTATTGTTTTTGGCCTTCGACGAATTGCCCATTAAAAGGTGCGAGATAGGCAATGGAAGGTCACGTAAGTTTTGCGACTGGACGGTGGATGAACACGCCGTGGTTTGAAGATAAAAGGCATCCTTCAGATTTTACTGAACCATTAAACTAAACTGTTTTGGAAAAAAAAAACAAAAACATAAAATTTATATCGGTTTAACTTTGGCAAACAATTGTGAATTTCAATATTTAGGCGCCAACTTTTTATGGCTCGTTTTAAAAAACATAACCATGTTACAGCTTTGAACTTTCACTGAACGTAGTTTAGAAACCTGTTAACAATGCATTTTAACAGACTAAGTAACGAGAGTAAAAGACAAAACGTTGGTTTAGTTCCTTTTTTTATGCATTTTGCAAATGTAAAGACATACTGAGGATATTGTTTATTTCAAACAGATGTTTGTCGAATCAAGAATGTCCGGATCCCGACAATGGGACAGACCAAAGTCCACATTTTAAGTGACGTGCAGACCTATAACTAGCTAATTTTAATGCCGGCGATTTTGTGAGAGATAAAAGCCGCTTTACTGGAGCGATATTAGTAAAGTGGAACCATATGGTTTCGCGATCGATGAGACTTCTATTTATCCTCTGCAATGTTTAAATTCGACCGATATCGCTCGTATCATTCTTGACAGCAAATGTTTGAGATGAAAACAATACCGTGCCGTATATTTTCATTTGCACTGGAGCGGTTCCCGGCCTCTGATAATACACAATTAAATCACAGGTCACGCGAGGAGAAGGAGGGAAACTCCACGTAGATATTCCATACATTAAAGGCCGCGGAAAAAGCCTGGACAAGAAACGTACAGAAATCTGGAATTTGGAAGAGTTTGCGCATGTCTTCAGCTCAGTCCAGTGAAATCCACATGCAACCACCATGTGCACTGTAAAGACAATTGCCAGAGTTCATATTTTACAGCATTTCTTTGAGAAACTGAACAATCTTGGTCATCACAATTTGTTAAAAACGTGCCAAGTTCATACATGTGCTTTCTTTTAAACACAAATCAACTGATTTGACGCATCTTATGTTCTGTGATTAGTCGGCCGGTTGTGATATTATTTACAATGATTTAATTATTTTCTTCTGTCTTTTCTGCAATTTCGTATTACAGAAAAACCCTCGTCTCTGTTTCCTGATTTATGCATGTGGATGTATTTTTTGACTGAGGCGTCCTTAGATTTTGAATGTGGATAAATTGCATATTTCTAAATAAATAACAGTAATTAAAAAGCTCTACATCATAAACGATCTATTCAAATAATAGTGTGCCACTGATCTGAACTTGGACAGTCATTCAAATCTCAATTTTGGTTTAAAGCCTCTGATGTCCCACATACACACAAAAACAAGATTCACACAAACAATATATTTATTGCAAATTAATTCCACAGAACTAATAACAGGAATTACGTGAGCTTGTATTGTGAAAATAATGGTATAAAAACATTTAAATAACAAAATGAAGCAAACATGTCCAGTACAATTAGTAATACATTGGAAAAGGAACGGGAATGGGTAGACAAAAAAAAAAAAAAAAAGTGGTCAAATTTGTGCAAATATTTATAGCAGTTTTACAGACCTACATTACTGATCTAAAAATATAATAATTTAAGAAATGCATTATTTAAACTACAAGGTTTTCAAAAGGTGACTTGCAGACCCAATTATGGAAACAGGGTGGAATTCGAGCACAAAGTCATGGTTTGAAACGAATTACGATATGGCGAGTGTAAATTCGTACCGGTATACATTCGAAAAAAAATGACATTGTCTGTATTGTTCCGTCGACTCGAAGATAAGTGCTAAATCGGGAATGTTAAAGAGAACCTTTAGTCTGGGGGAGGTTTTAAAGGCCACTGGATGCTGGTTGCAATGGTTTCTGTACGTTTACACGAGATGAAAACATGCCCAGTTCAGAGACGAGTGGGAGAGAAGGCTTTACACGAATACACAGAAAACCACTAAATTTGATCCGACAAGTCTAATGAATGGAGGAGGTCTGCGGTACCACCGCAATGCTAAGCGAGCCCACACGGCTCTTTGCTCTACCACAGTTATGAAGTGAGGATGATCAGTACCACATTTCTACTGAAGCTCTCTTGAGCCGCAGAGTACCAGATGAACATCCACGTACCAACATATCATGATGACATTCAGTTCACAGTGCGCTACAGACATCTACACATCACATGTGAGAAAAGATAAATACACACAAATTAGACATATCTGATGGACCTAATACAAATATATATATATATATATATATATATATATATATATATATATATATATATATATATATATTTGCATAATTGTTCGTGCTGAATTGGCAAATTTCGTCCGGACCTCTTTTTTTTTAAATGCTCAATACAATCTTTCAGCTTTCAAAATGCAATGTTTACGAAAAAAAAATGGTTGAGATTGAAATTCACAAATGTAGACTTCATGTTCTGTAGTTTTACTCGTGTTTTTTCGTTCAGAATGGAATGCTAATAGCGGAGTATTCAATTAGCTTTCTCTGCTACGCCAAAGTCCCCTCACATTGCTGAGGTGTCTCTTTGAAAGAACGTGAAAAGTGATCATGCTAAGCACACATTTTACGTTGTTTTTATTTTTGTGTTTATTTAGATTGGTGGTTCCCAAGTGGTTTTGTTTCATGACACCGAGTTTATATTGGACATCAGCTGGTGACCCAACGTAGTACCAAAATTGTATCGTACAAAAATTTCATTGGTTTCATGCTCTCAGCAGCCAATAACTCTCAAAACGTTGTGGTTTTGACAAGTCATGTCCTCACTGCAACCCGTATTTAATGTCTGTAGGAGGTTTTCTCTCAAACCGTCCTTGCTGGCATCTGCCTGATTTGTTGAGCTTTTAACAAGCGTCAGTTGTCATCACTTTTTTTAAAGGCCATATATCCATATCTGGACCAGAGAAGGCAACCGTTTGAGACAACTGTAATATAACGAAGAACTTTACAAGCGGTGTTCTATAAAAACCTCTCACACAGGTGCTTATAAAAACGACTTTTTTAAAATTTATCATACCTATAGACTGCAGTGATGTATTTTTCTAGGTCAAAACTCAGAAACGAAGCTATCCGTTATTCTGAAGTCAATTGTTTTTTTCTCAATTGGTTTTTGGTTAAATGCCTGAAGCAAGATCTCAAGATAAATCTCGAATCTTAAATCTTGTCTTGAGAAAGGCACTTGGAAACAAAATGTCTAAATGGGCCTATCGAGGTTGGCATTAAACATCTTGTTTCGCCATCTCAACTACTCGCTATTTATTACACAGTTGTGCATTTTATTGTTTGCATTACTCACTGTGTATTCATTCAAGTCCATGGCCCTTGCAGAACATTTGTAATCGTTTTTGACTTTTTAAGCTTCCAGTTGAGAACCGCTGATCTAGACTTTTAACAATACGAGTAAAACACAAGTATGCCAAGCAGATCGTCTCCAATGTTACAGCAAAGACACAGAAAACCCTTCTGTACAGTCGAGAATGGGGTCATTTAAAACAGAACTGTGAATGTGTAGACCTGTAATAAACAGTAGGTGGTTGTCAGGAAATGACTTGACGATTCCACCACGTAACTACAACACAATTGCGACACAACAAACATGATGCAGGTGATTGTTACGTATCAAACAGCATTCTTACCAAACAATCCATGTTTATAGCTCTATTCAAAACGCTAGTGAGCTGCCTTGATGATACCGGCAATTATGTTTTAAGACAGCATGCAAACTGTAAAAAAAACCAAAACATTAAATCCAACTCCAAACGATTCCAATTAGTCTTCACCGTTAGCATGTTGCTAAGCTATTAGCTCATTACTCAAAAAAATGGCAAACATCAATATTTAGAAATGTGTTTCTATTTTATCATTGCTTTTTAGTACAGCATAAAACTAAAGCAGTTTCTCAAATGCCTATATGATAATTTTTTCCACTGATTGTTGCAGTGCATTATGGGATTGCAACCTTTGCCAATTGGATTTTCGTTAAAAGATCTCGTGTTGTGAGCACGATTTTGGCACCTTAAAATGCCATCTTTGCAGGCAGCTCACTGGGTTTTTGGAACAGAGCATACCATAAAATATCCAAACATTTGCCTTTGTTTGTATGGGGAAAAAAATTGATTGAATGAAATCTTCTTCATATTTATCAAAATGTTTGATGCTCCCAAAATGTACGTCCATGAAATATAGATAGCCATTTTCCTTTTTTGTTTTTAAAGTTCTGTATTTAAAAAACTACATGTATACCAGGAGCGTAACGACACGTGTATCGTACGGTTGACGGTCATTTCCCAATTAACGTGATCGTCCTTATCCCCTTGTTAGTGGGCACTTTGGAGTGAGCAGTGCACGTGCGTGTCATTATGTAGCCGTTTGGAATGCACTTGTCAAAGGAAGTGATGTCATTTCCTCATCTTCAGCATGATGCGCGTCAGCTGTTTTTTTTGTTGTTAGCATAACTAGTCCCCACTAACAAGGGGATAAGGACGATCAGTTTGATCTGGAAAATGTCCATGAGCCTCGCAATACATGACGCGCGTATCGCTACACCCCTAACGTATACCATTTTCAAGTCATGAAAACCTACAAAACAACATCTTTGGCGTAAGAAAAATAGCTAGTAAAAATCTACAGGATATGAACGTTATCTACAGAACATTACACAAGAGTTGATCATGTAACTGATCGATATCGGGAAAAAAAGGTTGATACGACGTATCTAAAACAATCTCATCTGGAATATTCCAAATATCTAAAGTGCTTCTGCATTAGTCCCTAATTCATACACAAGTGTGGGATTGTAAGTACCTCCACTGAATTTATAAGGCAGATTAATTCTATCCACTACAGATAGAAAACCACGCGCACACTCATAGGGATGGGTGAGAGGGATGATACTAGAACTATAAAGAACAACAAAGATTCCCTTTAACGTGGTCATTTTACTTGTCAAAACATCAGACGACCAGTAGCCTGAAATATGTGAAGGTTGAGTTCTTTCAAAGACTATTTTAGCAGCTATAATTTCTCAGACAAACTGGTGTCTGGACGTTCACAGCCTGTTTAGGAATGGATAAGAGGTGATTGGAATCTTTTCTTACTGTGCGGACTGGCGTTTGAGGTTTCTAAACGGTCGTAATAAACTGAGAGACCGAACAGGTTCACAGAGAAAAGAGCTAGATTTTTTTCCGACGATAGCAACTCACGGACACGCAACTCGACTCCTGACTGGCCAAGTTCTTCTAAGTTCGCTGTAACTCCAGACAGGCCACCGCTGGAGAGGTGAGAGCCAGTCACACGTGGAAGGGCAGCGCTTCTCTGAGCACAGTCAGAGCGCCGTCCTCGTCTAGGTCCTCCTCTATGTCAACAAACACAGCGCCCTCTGCTTGTGTGGCTGTGTCGGTACCACCTGGTCCTGCAGTCACGACGTTACGCTGTCTTTCCAACTATAGGATTCTCGCTATAAATTAAAGTAAAAAGAGTGTCAAACTATTTTACTGCGCGCGCACACACACACACACAAAGACAACATTTGATCTAATAACAATGGACTAACTGACAAAAAAAAAAAAGTTTGCTGAAAATGTACTTTTAAATGTATTCGCCAGCCAAGGTATAGATGAGTTTTTCTCTTACAGAAGCATTTTAGTGGCACATAAAAATATAAATGTAATATTTCAGTCATAATAGTTTAAGAATAAAATTTCCACCTAGTCCACCGAAAACATCTGTACCTCAAACCTTATGTCAAAACAGTAATAAAACGCTGAAATGCTGAAACAGACTCCAACTTGGTTAACTGACTGATTTATTAGAATAATAACAAAAAAAATGTTGGCAGAGATATACCACTGTTCCTTTTGTGTGCATTTTAAATTCATCACAGCTCTCTTTTATCTGTCCTAGAAGAAAGCCACTGAGGCCCGATGGCCAGCCCACATAATATGGCCAAATAAAAAGAGAACAACCTTAAGGAATAGTTCACCCAAAACTGGAAATTCTGTCATCATTTGCACACCCTTAAGTAGTTCCAAATTCCAAACCTGCTTAAAATTTCTTTGTTCTGCCGAACACAAAAGGAAGATACTTTGAAGTCTCTAACCAGGCTGTTTTGGGTCTCCACAGTATGGAAAAAAAAAATAAAAATACGACGGGAGTTAATGGTGACCCAAAACAGTCTGGTTACAAACCTTTTGCAAAATATCTTCCTTTGTGTTCGGCGGAACAAAGAAAAAAATAAATGAGTAAATGATGACAGTATTATCATTTCTCGGTGAACTATTCCTTTATTTATTTAATTTGCAACCTTTTCTTCTTTATATCCATAGCTGTTCTTGCCAGCACTGCTGTCATCAATATTACTTTAAAGATCAAAGAGCACTGCTTGATTGGTGAATGTCCCTGAAGCATAGCTAAATAGAAGTAAATAATATTTATGATGATAATTACCTTTAATATTTAAAATTTAGTCATTTAGTAAATACTTTTATTCAAAGCGACTTACAAATGAGGATATGTTATAGTAGGGAAAATGTCAAGTATGAATGCATATTACACCAAAGATTATAGGCCATAATGAAGTTATACAATATATATATATATATATATATATATATATATATATATATATCACTTTGTATTTTTATCTAAATGCATTTTATGTACATATCTGCCAGTTGGGGTTAAGTGAAATACTCTTGTTTTAAGAATATTTTACTTATCCCACTGATGGATAATTTTACTTGCTGTAAGCAAAATACACCCGGAAACAGTACTACATATCTTAAATCATCCTTCTTAAATCATCACTTCATATTGTATTGTGAAACACTTCTGCTCCTAATGAGGTGGGATAACGGCAAGGTTAGGGACTGGTTTGGTGGTACTGTACAGGTAGGTTTGAGGACGGGACCTATTCACTACAGAGGATCCAACGGTGAGCAATATATATAATGCGTGCTATATTGAAACCTGTTACAATAAAGAGACCAACTCATCTACTGTACATCTTGAGTGAGTACATTTTCAGCAAATACAATTAAATGAAAAATCCACATTACAATTAGTTAATTCATGCCAATTTTAATAGATTTGGGGTGTCTTACATAGTGCCTGGTTCATCAGTTAGCGCTCCCTTTGAGTCGTGGTGAGCCTTCAGATCGTCCAGTACTTCTCCAAGCTCTTTAATAGTACGGAAGGTCTCTTTAGGGTCCTGTATAGTGAAGGCTGAACACTCCTCCGGCTGCCCAAGATAAACTGACATGCCGGCACAGGCATCTGTAGGCAGACAAATAAACCAACTTTACTGCTATGTCATAAAAACTGGACATTAGTAGTAATAAAAATGACAAAAGTGAATCTGTTTCTGAATGAAACAGGAAAATATCCTGGATCAACAGAAATGATTTTGAAAAAACATACACTGACGATTCAAGCACAAACTGTGCATTAAGAAAGAAAATGGAGCCAGTTTAGATATGTTTTTAGGCTTTACGCACCCTCCATCTTCTGTAGTCTGGAGCGGTTAGAGGAGAAGAAGGAGAAGATTCGTTCGGTTTCTCTGTCACAGTCGATATCCAGTTGGATATTAGCCAACACTGTCCTATAAGACAAAGTCAGGCATCAAAAACAAGAACGTAACAACTGATCTGATCTGAATAAGCACTAAAATGTAATTGAAATAATGAGATGTCTCACGCAGTGCATGGTTTGCAGCCAGGGGTGTTCTCATTGGCCTCCTTACAGCATAACCAGTATCCACCCACGTAAGCAGATGGGTGAAATGTGCTGAGCCTTCCCGGGTTACATCGGCTGACCTGACTCAGTACCTCGATCCAGCTGTTGGTCTCCACGCAGTTCCCCGCCTGCACGTACAGAGGCTTCTCTGAATGGATTACCTGAAACATCTGCAAAACAAAGAGGGAGGATATTACATATACGCTAAAAGTCAAAAGTTTGGAGTAATTACATTTCCAATTACATACCAAGGCTAATTCAGCCAAACAAACGCAGCCTTGGTGTTAAAATGATTGGAAAACATTTTTAAAAATAATATTGGAATTACAAACCTTTTATCATAACCTTTTACTTTTAACATACTAAAAGTTTGCAGAAACTTATCCAAAAGTGAAACAAAATTAGCAATTTCATTTTTATGTTTGTCCCCTGTGCATTAATCCCATGACCTTTTTGTTGCTAGCGCCATGCTATACCAGTATAAAAAAACAATATAAAAAGACAGATAAACACACACACACACACACACTCATCTACTCACGTTTTTGCGGTTAAAGGCACTTTCTTCCAGTTTCTCGACACCAAGGATGTTTTTCACAGGAATGACGCAAAGCGCTTCTTTCCCTGTACAAAAATACGAAGATACATTTATCCATGCCGTTGAAACAGAACAATTAATTAATAATTCACACTTTGCCAAAATTGACCACTTGTGGATATTGATGAACGGCACGCATCATTAAATGTGCAATAAACGTAAATACAGAGCCTAGACCGGTGGGACGAGTCTATTTTCGCCTACACAAATCAACCAACATCGAGGAAAATTGGTTCAGGCGAACATTAAATCTCAAAAGATAATCTGTAATGACCCGTGACTCGGTCTAGTCGGGCTGTATCCGTGGAGTTGATAGCCAACTTGCTGTGCCAATATTAACACACAGCCGTTTCTCAAGCACATTCTACACATTTGAAAAATTCCTGTTTTCATCTCCTCCGCTGACGTGCAGCATTTTGACCACAGAACAGCCAAAGTACACAGATGCTTGAGAACTAGAGCCACACACGCCACGTCAGCTCATCTTGTTCTATTCAATCAGTCTTCTTCCCGAACGTTGACCAGGTATGTACAACACCACAAGCAGATGGCTTTTAGCGTCCTAAGATAAAGGGCAAACATTAAAGATCGGTGGTTTCACATTTAACTGTAAATTCTTCTGCTTTGGCATACGAAGACGCTTAAATCACAGCAGCAGAAAACTCTTAGCTGTAGTTTGGGGACAAAATTGTCCTCAAAAGTGATTAAAATATTTCCTTTGAGGGAACCGAGATCAAATTGATTCATAAAGTAAATCATGGTTTATGTCTACGTCTTCACTTTTATAGCAGGGGTAAAATGTGAGTAAGTGGCTCAAACCTAGTCTTTTAGTAAATGCTTAATCGCTGTAGACATGTATTTTCGCTGGATTTCAGTAGGCCTGTTTAACTGCTTTCTCAGATTTTACTCTTGTAAAAAGGATAAAAGTAAAAGGTTAAAAGGAAGGCTTGTTGTTACAATCCAATCACCCCAGACTGAAAGTGTATCAGGAATTCTCATCAGTATGAAATCAGAAGACGACAGGCTCCCCTGCCGAGTTTTAATTCATCCCTAGGTTTCTTCTTCTTGGATTCGTGGATAAAGACAACGTATACAGTTATGTTACTATCCCACGATTACATACAAAATAAAAAAAATTGTATATGCATGTAATATATGTAAGTGTACTGTGTTTATTATGTAATATAAATACACATATGCATGTATATAACTTTTAGAAAAATAGGTAATGTTCCACTTACTTGTGGAAGTAGTAGCAAAGCAAAACTTTTGCAACTTTTGTCTGTGGAGCCAAATGACCGCCGTAGCTCAACTGATTGTTTGTTAAATGATGAAACCCTTGTAGCATTTCTTGATTTCCTTTCCATTGAGATTTCCAACCGTTAAACCGTCCTAACAGGTCAGGTCGAGTTTAGCCAGTGAAAAACACCTTCGAACATCCATGACCGCCAGAGAACGGGTATCTGGAGGAAACTTACAAATGAAAGCTGCACGTCTTCAGAGGACAGTCCATCATTTAGTCCAGATGCTCAGTGGCCGTGAGTCTAGAAGATGACCCTCCATTGATCCAATAAGAGGAAATTAAACCATCGGTTATTAGCTTCTCTCCCTCTTTTAACTGTGACGTGAGCGCATTTGGTCAAAAGGCAGGGTCTACTAAAAATGCAACCTGAGCTCCCTGACGCGGAGATGAATTCTAAGCTCATGCTTTAAGAATAAATTCTAGAATACTCCTGCATAAATAATAACTGATTTTTACCGTATGGAGTCAGTTCTCCTTAATTTTAATGAGTGTCCTAGCAAAAAGTTGTGTAGAATCACATCCACTGGCATTTGTCTCGATACTTTTTTTTAATATTACGCCATCTAATATTTTTAATGGTTTACTCCACCCCAAATCTAAAATGCCATGAGAAAGGGATGCACCGTTTGCATTCAAATCAAAGCGTAAATATAAGCACAAAATGTATCCTTTTGTTTGCGGCTGACGTAGAAGATCGTACGCTTTTTCCTATATTCCCCAAAATGGTGCTATAGCGACAAATTATTTCATATATAAAGCCGTTATATTCTTTATACAATGTCTTATGCTTTTAGGACCTTGACAGTGTAATTTACTTGTCATTCAAGTTAAAGACACCGTAATCAGAGGTATTTTTGTCGTGCGTCATAAGTTTCCTACTAATAAAGATCGCACAATTGATGCAATTGCAAGAGCAAAAAGTTGGGATAAGAGACTGCATTTTTCATGACAACTTGCAGTGTTACGTCTCATCCAAGTTGAGAAAAGAACACAGCACAGAAGACAACAGGTAATATTAGTTTTCTCAGTCTTCCATGTTCGTGGAGTAAATCTTTACATGGCTTTTTAAAAATGCCAGCGTTTTGAGTGCGTTTGGCCAATCAGTGTACACTGATGGTTCCTGGAACCGTTTTAGACCCTGCTCTGAAGTAGAAGCGAATGTAGTTCCTCCAAATGAAGTACCTGGAACTAAAACCATTGCTAGTTCCTGCGGTGCGAACCTCCCAAAAAGTATTCAATTAGCGGTATGAAAGGCCCTGAGGTCAATAGAAAACAGGTACTGCTACAGTCCATAAAAGTAATTTTCCTCAGAAAATACCTTTATTGGTATTATTTAAAAGAACGGCTTGTTATTACCTAAATGAGCTAAGTCATATTTTCTAACAAGAAACAAAACTAATGTTCGAACATTATAATTGTTCCTATTTGTGTGAACAGAAACAAGAAACATGCATTCTGCCAGAGTCACTCCCAGCGCAAGAGCTTAAATTATATGATAAGATTACACAATTTATACAATAAAAAGGAGCAATGTGGAAAATCTAAAATGCATAGAGGAAAAACCGAGATGATAATCAAAACAACTCTTTTAGCCTCTCTGGATACAGATGCACCGCATCTCCTGTTATTTAGTCAACATCCTCTTATTAATGCGATTTCTGCAGGATCATGTGACACTGACTATAAACTGGAGCAAAATTTAGTTTATCTATGACAGGAATGAATTACACTTGAAAATATATTAAAAATATTTCACAGTTTTTACTATATTTTTAATCAAATAGATACAACCTTGGTGCGCTTAAGCGACTTCAAAAAGAGAAAATCTTAATTATTTTGAACTTATGACAGGTATCTTGTTTTCTTTTCGGTTGTGTATATTTGTTCAGCTCTCCCATGGAAAAGACAAGAACGGTAATCCAGCTTTGTGACCGCCCAACAGGAAGCAAAAGAAGGTCAAGCCTCCATGCCGACTTTCATTTGAGATTATCACGCCGAAGGATGTTTATTATTACAACAGCGGTAAACGTGCATCATGCGGGGACATCCAGATTTGCAATTGGTCACCTTGAAATTCACATTACACCATGGGAACTGACACGGCTGCTGTTCACAGGACGGCTCGCTTTAAGGGAATGTGGGAATTAAAATGGTTAGGATCCAGTGAAGCTGATGTCATTCTACATCGGTTTGTTATTTTCTGCGCTGTACGTCCATGACTCATAAGTGTGACAGCGATAACAGAAATGTTCATCTCGGAGTCCTTATTCAAAAACACTGATGCAGATGGCAAGTGTGATTCATGCCTGGAAATCATTTCCTTTAAACCGTCCAGTTCAGTGAATCGGTTAGAAAACAAAGATTCGGTGATTCATTAAATCACTCCCCTCAAAAATGTGGAAATGTACAAAACTGTATAAAAATGTAAATGCATGTAAATTGTTATCATAAAAAAACGTTCATGATCAGCGAGACATTTCAAACAAGTCTCTAATACTGCATATATTACAGTTAAAAATAAACTTCCCATTGTAATAATGTCAATTTTTACTGTCATAGCAAAGCTAAAACCTCTGCACCAGCGTGCCAACATGTTCTATAAATTATTATGAAAAGATTTTGTTCCGTTTAATATTTCTTCGGAAACCATAATACTTTATACTATTCTTTGATAGTTTGAAAGGAGAGAACTTCTATTTAGAACATATCTTTAAACATTAAAGTTTCTTTATCTTTTTTCATGTCCTTGCTAAACAAAAGTATTAAAAATTATTATTTTAAAATATTAATCCAAAACTACAATCGTTCTAGCGGTAGGTGAACAATGCTGTCCATTGCGGTTTAAATAAATATTTTAATAAATTACTAATATTATTCTTTCCCGTGTTCATCAATGGAAAACTATATGTCTTCACTATTCAAACGGATCAATATATACATTTAATATCCTCACTATTATTATATCGTTTTAAGATAATAATTCCCTTTTATGTCCAGAGTTTACTAACATGCTCAACATTTTTTCCTTTTGAGAAATTATTTAAATTTAACGTTTTTAATTTCTGCAATTTAATTTACATCACATTCATTATATTAGCATTAGAGGTATAAAATGAACCAATATTTCCTGCTCTGTACGTCATAACTCATATACGTTATTGTTACTGAGGTTTAAATCAGGATACTATTATGAATATTTCTGTTAACACTGTCACACTTCTGAGTCATGATGCACAGAGCAGGAAATATTGGTTCATATTTTTTTTTTACCGCTAACGCTGACATAATGGATGTGACATCCTACATCCATTATATCATCATTATATATGCCACTGTCCAACCTATTTTCACAAATCACAAGCGGACACGCACATAATCAGTACTCGATACACGAAATCCACCGACGTCAGTGAAAATCAAGAAGGGGGAAACAGAACTTTTCACATCCAGAACTGGCTGACCGCACTGCATGTACAGGAGCTACACAAACAAGAATGTGAAACTGAGGACAAGCTAAAAAAACCCAAAAACGCAGGGATGCTTTTCGTGTTATTTCAACAACCGCATTTTAGAAACATTGACAAACAAGGGTTCTTTGGATCATGGAGCAGACCGCAGCTCGAAAGAACGGATCGCTCACCTTTCTGCTTATGATAGGACAGTTCTTGATTGGTCACTCGTAACCAGCGTTTCTTAAAGTTCTTCTTTCCTATTCGCTTTCTGCCCTGGGCCCGCTTATGTACCTCTCTGTTAAAAATCAGATGCACACAGCTAACTGTTAGATTTTGTGGAAAAACCGAACTCATCGATTCTTTTGACTAATCTTTCACCCACCCCTCCTTCAGCACAAAAGAGTCCTCCACTCCACTGGACTCCTTGCTTACGTTAGAGGAGATCTCATCTAAGAACTAATTGGGGAAAAAAGAGAAGAAAAGTTATAGGTTTAAAACACAAAATGCTTTTGACACATCGAGAGCTGAGCGATGCTAGCATATTAATTACAACATACTTAATATCTATATCTAGCTTCCTAGACATGCGCTACCTTTTTACTCATGGAGGTTGTATGTTGTTTGAAAAAGACATTTTGTTAACGCTTTACTTACAGCCTTTATGACAAATTCACAATAAAAGTAGTATAAATGCATTAGTAATGCACCTTATAAAGAATCATACAATCTCTTGAATAATAGACATAATCATAGTTAATACTTCATAACACTTACCATTTTATTGTTATACTATTCATTCATCATCAATAACTGTAACCACAATTTATACATTATAATACGTTTAAAATTTGCTTATAATTTGCAACGTATTACAATGCACATTATGAATAATTATAATGCATCATATCTTTTAATAGCCATGTGTAATTTATTATAAATAAATGCTTAGTAAAGTAAAGTGTTGCTAAAATTTGACAGCATTTTTAAGAAAAGATCAAATGTTACCCTAATGAAAAAATATATAATGAAAAAAATAATAACACATTTTACTTGCACATGAAAAAATGTTAACTTATAAAAGCATGCATATATATATATATATATATAATATATATATATATAATTTTTTTTTAATTACATTTAATAAATTTTTTTAACATTTTTATATATAAGCATATGTTATATATTTTTTATATATATATATATATATATATATATATATATATATATATATATATATATATATATATATATATATATATATATATATATAAATATTCAATAACATATGCTTATTAAAAAAAAAGTTACAAAAAAAATTAATTTAAAATGTAAAAACGTCCTCACAGAACTGTATGTAAATGTATTTCTGGATAAATTAACTGATCTATGGGGAAAAAAGATCATGTAATTTCCCCACAAGCATCTAAAGTACGAGCCCAATCGATTCGTAACAGCAATGTGAATAAAAAGAAACATGATTGCAGCTTACCTTTTTAACTTTTTCTATACATTCATCTTCTTGGAATAATTTGAAGAAATCATACATATAGGTTTCTTTAAAGCTAGACTGGAAAAAACAAAACAGATCAAAATCGTCACAAGAGAAACGAAAACAGAAATTTAAAAACCAAAAAAAAGTTCAATATTCTGATTTGGCTCTATATCTAGTGGAAATCTTTTCAAAAGCACACCGTATGACTAATAGCTGACGTACCAGTTTGTTCTTGGAAAGGCTGCCCCAGCTCCCCAGAGACTGGATGGTTTTAGAGATAAGCGTAAGTGTACGGGAAATTTCGGGGTCCTGAGCGAACAGAAAGTAAAAAGTTAGGTGATTTTACCAACTCATATTTACTTCAAAGCACTTGCGTTCATTTACTGATAATTACTGTCTGCTCTCACAAATGACAAATACTGTTAACTGAAAGCATTCTGCTAGAAGACCGGAGAGCCTCAGCGGGTCTTTCCTGGCATAAGTAAATGAGTCACATGCTTAAAAAAAAGGAAGTAAATGATGTTTGTTACAACTAGGTAGTTGCTTTTAGCCGTGACGTGGCGTTTCTCGTCGCACACTCACAGGGTGATGGGTTCTCAGCTGGAAGGTGTGCGGAGAGAGAACAGCCACGGCAAAGAACCTCAGGAATATGAAACTACTGACCGCCGAGTACTGCACGTGAGGATCCGCTGTGGTGCGAAACGCAAAGAGAGATCGTTAGTCGTGATTGAGCATATGGCTCCTCCTAGTGGCGAATCAAAAAGGCTTTGAAACGGGAACGCCAGCGAGAGGTAGTTAAAGATCTGTCTGGGCAATATACATAATAAACCAGAGCGGAGGTGTGCATGCGCAGCCTCACCTGGAAAGCGTTTAGATGCCAGCTGTCTAAGTGATCTGAAGACATCACACATGAGAGGAGGACAGCTGGAGCTGGACTGGGTTATAGATGTAAAAACCTTCTGTACATAACCCTGAAGATTCTCCTAAGCACACAAAAACACATGCTCATGAGATGTTAAAAAAAAAAAAAAAGAAACGCATTTCTTTCAACTGTTTATGACACCCGACCTGTAAAATTAAAGAAACACAGACATAAAAACTACATCAGACACAATCACTCAGAAGTCATTACTGAGAGAGTTTTAACACACACGTTTTTTTTTCAGTTAGTGGAGTTTTAATTTTCAACAGCTGCAATCTAACCCGGAAAAAACAAACGCCATCTCACCTTGTTGACTTCCACATTATCGCCCTCTTTCAGTTTGACGGGATCAATCTCACAGGTTTTATTTGATTCAAAGATCTTTATAAGCAGAATGCAGAAAAAAAAAAGTTAGCAACTGCAGCAAAACTGAGCAACAAATTTCAATGCATTTATATAGATGTTCAGTTAACATTATGAGTAAAAAAAAAAAAAAAAAAATCTACTTAAGAAATTGTGTGTGTTTTACCTCATTGAGAACAGGTTTGAGAGTGACGGTCAAGTAACTTTTGCCCACGATCTTCATCATGTCATCTATGCAGCGGGTGGCAAGAGAATTGCCTCTGAATATGGTATTGGCCTCTCTGCAGAGACGCAGAACATTTCAGAGAAAATTAAAATTAATTTACAAAACGAAACAAAGTGTGTACATAAAACTAATTGCATGTAAAAAAATTAAAATAGAAACTGTGCATATTAACAAAACCAAACCAAAACCGTGAATGCGATACTGAACTGTGTATTATCCAGCTCCAGGGCAGCAACAGAAGTGAGAAAGGGCAGCAATCTGTTGTGATGGAGCAGCAGTCTGACCACAGGAAGCAGCGCTTCGTACCCCACACTTTCTCTGCAAATATCTCCCAGAACATGAGCCGCTGATGCTGAGATTGGCTAAAGACATAAAAAAAATATTCGCTAATTAAGCATGACTGATAGTTCGAAAACGACAGTTCACCCCAAACTGGAAACTCCCATTTAAAATCAAAACCTGAATGGACGTTAAACACAACAGAAGATGTTTTAAAGAATGCTTGTAACCGGTAACGGTATCTGGCAACCCGCTGCCTTTTATAGCATTGGAACAACTTGGTTTGGATGAGTAAATGATGACAGAACTTTCAGTTTTGGGCGAAACACGCATTTAAGGTTTGTATCAAAACGTCTTGGAAGGCACTATTGTACCTTGACATCCGGGGATTTGAGCATTAGGTTGCGGAGGGCCGAGTAACAGGCAGAGGGCAGGACGTTATCCTCCGTGTAGGTTACCTTCAGACGTAGAGAACCCAGATCATCTGGTTTAGACTTTGTACCGTTTCCTTTTGGCTGCAGCAGGTACCTACAAAACACGAATCGGCAACAATTTCCCCTTTTTAATAAGCCATTTTACACTGCTACACAGCTTCACCGTTTAATATGCTGTATTGTTAGTGTAATAGGAAATATTCACAGTTATTTAGCTGGCGATAAAACAAATAAAGCAACATGTAGACTAGTACGTTGATTATGAAGATCTTTTTATTTAGTCATTAAATTTCTTAACGGCTGTTAAGAAAGAGATATTTTAAAAAGCAAAAACATTCGATTTGTTAAGTTTCCATGAATCAGTTCAAACTATTTCAAGGATTTGACTGGAAATATTGCATCAGAAAATTCTGGTTAAACATTGCGTCATCAGTCAAAAATGTTCATAGAATAATTTTTCATATAGCTTTAGTTCAATATATGCAAGTAAATCTTGCTGTATATTACTAATCTCTTTCTCTCTCTCTCTCTCTGTCTAGCTCTCTCCACACACACACACACACACACACACACACACACACAGAGAGAATCATTAGGATTTGTTCACCTTTTGAAATGTTTACTTTTTTTGGCAATTTTTTATGAATAAAAAGTTCAAAATAACAGTATTTATTTACAATAAAAAAATTTCAACATATACTGTAAATGTCTTTATTGTCAATGCTGTTCAAATATATTACATCTGGAGTAATGATGCTAAAAATTCAGCTTTTCCATCACAGAAATAAATATAATTTTCAAATATATTCAAAAGAAAAGAATAAAAGCGAGAAAACAATATATACATACAAAAATCAATCAAATAATAACTATAAAAAAAAAAAAACAAATTGCAATACTATTATATTGTTCACATTATTTCTGCTTTATCCTTCATCAAATAAAGATATATTAAACAGTGGAGCGTGTCAAAAAGCTGAACATTTTTAAGATGTATATTTTTTGTTAGATCTGTCGCCCGGTGTTAATTTATAACCGCAACATTTTCCTACCAGCATTTTCTTATCCTTTCAATGTGCATATCTGACACCTATATAATTTTATCCTTTGTGTCATTTGCATTGCTCAAACTACAAAGTACCAGAATTACTGTGGCAAGATTGTATTTAAGAGCGTCAGCGTCTGTGTGCGAGTATGTGCGCTTGTTTTATGCTAGGTTCATGCAAAAGCTCACCCACGCAGTAGACTCGCTGCCCTCATTCAAAACATGCAGATCAGTATCAACAAGTTCCCTCTCAGTCTACACACACACACACACACACACACACACACAAATGCACGCACATACAATGTTTACACAACATTACCGGCAGGACGCCGAGATCCACAGTCTGAGGACACAAGGGAAGCGGGTAACGGAAGCAATCCGCCCAAAACACACACACCTACACACCCCCGCGCGGTCTGTCGAATGCTTTTTGACAAAAACTATCCAAGATGGTCTACATTATGATCGCTGAAGTCACTGGTCATAGATGTGTAGACTTAAGTGAAGACGCAGTAAAGTAACGCTGAAGTACGTTCTTTTAAGCTCTGACGTCACCGAGGTGGTGTTCTCATGCCTGATTGGGCAGATAAGGACAGTGCAGCGCTGGGATTGGCTGTTATCTCCCTTCCTCATCGGTTCATCAGTACACCTCACTCAGACACTGAGATCAGCATATTGCAGCACCGCGTTAAAGTGTGTGCAGGCACACCTTTATATCTTTATTTCATGCAGTTTGTCTATAGTGCGTGTTAAAATTTGAGTGAAAAATGTTAAACGTTACTTGATGTTTATGCACGCAATTGCTAACATGTTAATGAAATACAAAAATATGCTAATATTATTTAACAGGCCTGCTCTAACATGAACTAACAATGAAAAAGGTGACATATCACAAACGACAAGGGTTACCAGTTTGAGCAAAACACGCTAACTGTTCTGTCTTTGTGTGTGTGTATATATATATTTGTAGTTTAGTACTTGCTTTCTTTTGTGTGCTGTGGACATATAAACTCAGAAACCCATTCATCAAGACTTTTAAACTACTACGATTTAAAAATGCATGATTTCAACGCGATAATCAGATGCGAGGGAGAAAACGCTCATTTGCATTTAAAGAAACAGACAAGAAAATCAGAGTGTTTCTGTTTGCCCTCAAAATAGGAATTTTCAAAATGATAAAATAAATGATCCGCAGCGTATTTTCAGCTAAAACGTGAACTTTTTAAACAACATTTTTACAAAGTGTGAATTCCCACTATTAACTAGCATATTGTATATAAGAAAATACCATTTCAGTCTTTCTACTTCTAAAATATAAATGTTTAATTCTATGCTAACAACTATTTATATCTATTTCTGAGTAAAAATTTTTTATCCTAGACTGTAAACATAGACCACGGTTTTTTATAGATAGATTTTTTTAATAGCCGTTTTACCTGAATTTTGTGTTTTGTTTAAAAGTTAAGGCATATTGCTACAATATTAGCCATTCATTTGTGCTAATTAAGAACATATTAACGCCTTATTCTACATGACATTATTCTGCATCCCTAATCCTCCCCAATAGCTAAACTTAACTACCTTACCAACTATTAAAAGGGGTCATATTATCGGTTTTAAAACTTTCCTTTCCCTTTAGAGTGTTTCAAGCTCTTGGCGAATAAAGAAGATCTGTAAAGACTAAGGTCTCAAAACCAAAGAGATATTCTTTATAAAAAGTTATGACTCGTACGAACTCCATCACGGCATCACGTTATGGTAAAGGGGCGGGACGTTTGCGCCAATCACTTGAGGTATTTGGCCAATCACGACGCACTGGATAGCTGGCCGATCAGAGCACACCTCGCTTTTTTTTAGAACAATGAGCTTTTCAAAAATCAAGCTGTTTCGGAAGGCGGGGCTTAGAGGACAAATAATAATGTACAGTATGTAGAAAAATAACGTATTTTTTGAAACTTAAACTACATAAATACATTGCATTAAGTTAAGGCGATTGCATACTTCTATAGTGCTAAGAAACTAAATATTCAGTATACTGGCCAGTCCTACTTCTGAGTATGCGAGTTCTTACCATGCTCTGTGGACATGGTCGTTTCTCAGGATTTTCACAGATACCCTCGTCTCTCCAAGGAACACGTCCTGTGCCAAGTTACCGTTATTCCACAGCTCCACCCTGCACGAGATTACAAAAGAGCACGCATTAGCTAAAATGTTAACGTACAAACACGCACACACAAACAGGACTCTGTAATCAACGTATTCAACACACGTTTGAACTTCTCCCATTTTCAGTCAAACTGAATCTGAAATTCAGCACGCAGAGCACAGATGCAGTTGCATCAAAGTGGGTTAGTCATTTTTCTCTCTACTACCGAATGAAGCTTTTTCTCACATCAAACATGCACACAAATAAATTGCATTTGAGTGGAAAATAAAAAAACCAACAACACACCAAAACCATGCATAAACACACACACACACACACACACACACAAATTAGTGTCATGATCTAATGTGCCGTCTGGTGGTTTCACCTACTCTTACCTGTCAGCTTCTGCAGAGGGCTATATGGGACAATTCAGAGTGGCACATTACGTGTCAAATCAGATCAAAGCCACATTCATCAAAACATTTGTAACAGAACGTACAGTCGCCAAATCCAATAAGCATTCATCCCTGATTACTATATTTGGTTTGTGCAGTTATATGTGGTTTAAATATGATTTTTAAAAGGAAAGTCTGCAAAACAAAAAACTAGTGCTGTCAAATGTGAAGGTTTTGCTTACATAATATATGTGTGTTTACATATATATATATATATATATATATATATATATATATATATATATATATATATATATATATATATATATATATATAGTAAATATAAATACACACACAAACAGTACATATGTACAAATACATATACATATATATATATACATATACAGTACATACACATATATATATATATATATAAAATGTATTTGTACATATGTACTGTTTGTGTGTGTAAATGAATGTGTGTTTATGTATACACATATATAATAAATATACACAGTACACACACACACACATATTACGTACACAAAAACTTTTATTGTGGATGTGTTTAATTGTGATTAACCGTATGACAGAAAACAAAACCAGCCAAGAAAGGCAAAGAGAAAACAATGACAACATTATAACAAAAGAAGAAGAGAAGAGAAGAGAAGAGAAGAGAAGACTCACTTGATCTCTAGTTTCTCTATGTCCTCCTCCTCCACGTGAAAATGTGACCTCCCTTTGTAACTGCTTGACCTTGTGACCTGTCGAAACATCGTGAATGGTGAACTTCAGGCCAACACTACAGATGCATGCCACAAACATTTGAAATCAGCCACCATGCCTCATAGCAACTTTAATAAAACAAGGAAGCTCTAGGTCTAATTCTAGTTGAGAAGTAATCATTTTGAACTCTTCGTAATATTGTAAAATATGCACACGCATTTACATCTGCATGCCTCGTATACAACATCTTTAATAAAAACGGTCAAATCTGAGAAAAAAAATAAAGTATGACTAGTTTAATATTCCATTGAGTCGTTTACCATTTACATCGCAAAACAGTTGTCAAATATGAAATGTTTCACTACTTTAATCTCAGCACCCTCTGTTTCAAAGTTTAAACGGACTCCTCATGCTTTAATTCCCGCTCTGCTCCTGTGAAGAGTAAACCGGCCCGCTTTGATTCCATTGGCGATCTCAATCATTTTGCCATCGACAAGCGTTGTTAGACCGCCGAGTCAGAGCGCTATAAAAACCTTTACATTATTGTAAACATTTTTGTCATCTTAACTAACGCACAATTAAAAGCACAGCAGAAGAGTGTGAGGTTTTCAAACGCTGGAAGAGACAATTTTCCATTTCTTATTATTGTGGAGGGGGACTCTGGTTTGTGAGATTAAGCATTTTGACTCTTTGGATTTTTGAAAATGTATTTATTTCATTTTATTTTACTCGCTTTTATGTGAAGCACTTTGAACTACCACAGTGTATGAAATGCGCTATATGGATAAATATGCCTCGATCAACATTCGTTTGTTAATATTCACTAAATAGTTGGGTCTGTACCTCGAAATGAAATGTTTCATCAAACTGAGGGTCACTGGTTTTCTTCTTCACTTTAGTTTTTTTCTGGTCAGACCTGAGACAGATAGAGAGAGAAACAGAAAGACAGAGAGCAGGATGTTATTATTGAATCAGAGCGGATGTTATGTACTCATTTCTACCTAGATCAAAAAGAGAGGCCGAAACCGTCTTATGACTGACTGATTTAGAAATTATTACAATGGAGCTTTTTGACTGTTGAGGTATCGACTTCGATAGACACCATCATGTTTTATGCAAACATCTCTACCTTTACTGTAAAACTCGTGATTTTATAGAACATGTAATATGAAAAATGTTTATAAACCCACCTGGAGGGCCCTACGAGTGTTACCGTAGCGTATGGGTCACAGTTTTGCCCACTTATCAATGGCAAACCCTGACACGCTATTATCCTGCAAAAGACAAAAAGCTGTCTTAATGAGCTTGTTATTAAAAGTAACAGTAAAGATGGTGACATTATTAACACATTAGCTATTTATTAGTACTTATAAAAACACACATAGTCCATGATCCAACTCAACACCTAAACTTAAACAACTACCGTGCTAACTATTAATGATCAGCAAATTACAAGTTTGTTGAGACAAAAGTCATAGTTAACGGTTTAGCGAGAACTGGGCCTTAAAGTAAAATGTGATGATAAAGATAAAACAGTAGAATGTCCCATCTATACTGTGATTAAACCGCAAACATTCAAGTCAACGTGAAAAACACATCCTTAAGAGAACACTCTTACACACTTTTTAGGCCAAATAGGCTCATTCTCCCCCAGATTTAATATGTTGAGTTTTACCGATTCAGTCTTTTAGCATAGCTTAGCATAGATCATTGAATCCGATTAGACCAGTAGCATTGTGCTAAAAAATAAAAAAAATTCACCAAAGTTTCTATATTTTTCCTATTTAAAACTTGACTCTTTTATAATTATGGGGGAGTTGATGATACCATTTCCAAAGTAATCAATTTTTACTAACACAACATTCCAAGTGAAACAGGATATTTAGTCTAAATGACGGCTAAATATCTATTTGACCTTTCCCTTAAAAGAAATGTTTTGTGTACCGTCTATATTTATTATGTATATTGAAATACACGCACATGCAGGTATATAATTTACGTTTATAGATTTAAATTTATTTTATTTATACATGTATATTTTCAAAATATATATATATATATATATATATATATATATATATATACACCCTATGTGGGTGTATTTATATATACATAATAATTATAGGCAGTACACACACTGTACACATATTTACATATATTTGGATGTGCTTAATCATTTGAAGGAGCTATTAATAATTAACAAAAAAATAATAAATAAAAATAATAATTATATAAAATAAAAATAAAATAAAAAATGTTGAGACCCAATAGATCTAATGGGCACTGAACTGCCCCTCTTTTCTCTTCTATTGTTGAACAGTGATGTTAACTTCTTACCACCACTGTCACATTAAAATGTGAATGAATGAATGAAAGAATAAGACGATGAAAGACGAACAAGCATAAATGAAAGTGTCAGATAAGACTGCCGAAAACAGAAGCGCCGCTATCCAAGACAGGAAGTAATTCACACTTGTAGTTGTCATGGTGACAGCCATGAAGCGGCGAAGGAAGGTGAGAAAGAACGACAGAGAGCGAGAGAGCATGAAAGAGAAAAAAGCAGTGTGACGGCAAAACAAAACCACAGGAGCAGCGCAGTACGAACTTCCTGCAGTCACGGCATCACTTCCTCTTTCGTCAACCTGCTCTGTGGGAGAGTGTGAATGAAGAGCGATGGCCAACATTAAACACACACACACACACACACACACGTCAGCGACTCTGTATTGACTCGAAGCATTTTTCACACCGTTAAATAAAATGCATGCACCCTGTAGATGTGTGAAGAGGAATTTCACAGGTACTCTCCTCCACCCGCACGACGCACACGTCTCTGAAGCTATCAACACGGCATCCACACGCTGCAGAAACCATACGGTATGTAGTATTTCATGTGAAGCACCATGAAGAAACCACAGTAGTAAACCAAATACAAACATGCCTTGCATATGCAGGCCTTTTAATATACAGAAAACCAAGCATAATTAAAATAACCATACAGCCCAGCATCCCTGTTACATCTACATTAGAGATTCCCAAGCTTTTGGTCAGACAAAGCGTTTTGACATAAAAACACTTTTTTTAAATATATATTTCTGGCTTATATTTCCATTGTTATGCATGTTCTCTGACGTTGGTAAATATTCACATGACTTGCAAAAAAATAAAAAAGTATTTAGGGTGTTTTTCTTTTTAATTTAATTATTTATTTATTTACAGCACAAGTCT
Source organism: Puntigrus tetrazona (assembly GCF_018831695.1). Classification (NCBI taxonomy): domain Eukaryota; kingdom Metazoa; phylum Chordata; class Actinopteri; order Cypriniformes; family Cyprinidae; genus Puntigrus; species Puntigrus tetrazona. The sequence goes on from NC_056716.1 coordinate 11,058,126, forward strand.
GTACAATTGAGTAAAAAAGAAAAAAGTAATTAGTTTGTGATGACCATAAGACCTTTCAAAAGTAATATATAACAGTAATATTAATAATAATGAATGCATATTATTTCTAAGTCTAATTTTAAAAAATAGATACAAAAAATCTGTTATTGTAAGAATTTTAAGAAAATATAGAAAATTTTAATTTATAATAAAATAGATTATATATGTTTATATAAAGAGACATATATATTTCATCATTTACATTTATAATAAAATTAGACCGATAAATATTAGTATTATATAAAACAAAAACGAAGACAGAAATATAGTACAAACCGGATTCCAAAAAGTTGGGACACTATACAAATCGTGAATAAAAACTGAATGCAATAATGTGTAGGTGCCAACTTCTAATATTTTATTCAAATAGAACATAAATCACGAAACAAAAGTTTAAACTGAGAAAATGTACCATTTTAAGGGAAAAATATATTGATTCAGAATTTCATTTATCAACAAATCCCAAAAAGTTGGGACAAGTAGCAATAAGAGGCTGGAAAAAGTAAATTTAAGCATAACGAGGAGCTGGAAGACCAATTAACACTAATAGGTCAATTGGCAACATGATTGGGTATAAAAAGAGCTTCTCAGAGTGGCAGTGTCTCTCAGAAGCCAAGATAGAGGATCACCAATTCCCACAATATTGCGCATAGTGGAGCAATATCTGAAAGGTGTTACCCAGCGAAAAATTGCATTTGCATCTATATCATCAACTGTGCATAACATCATCCAAAGATTCAGAGAATCTGGAACAATCTCTGTGAGAAAGGGTCAAGGCCGTAAAACCTTACTGGATGCCCGTGATAAACGGCACTGCACCACAAACAGGAATGCTACTGTAAAGAAATCACACAATGGGCTCAGGAATACTTCCAGAAACCATTGTCAGTGAACACAATCCACCGTGCCATCCGCCGTTGCCAGCTGAAACTCTACAGTAATTAGAAGCCATTTCTAAGCAAGATCCACAAGCTCAGGCGTTTACACTGGGCCAGGATCATTTAAAATGGAGTGTGGCGAAATGGAAGACTGTTCTGTGGTCAGGCGAGTCATTCAAAGTTCTTTTTGGAAATCTGGGACGCCATGTCATCCGGACCAAAGAGGACAATTGTTATCAGCGCTCTGTTCAGAAGCCTGCATCTCTGATGGTATGGGGTTGCATGAGTTGGCATGGGCAGCTTGCATGTCTGGAAAGGCACCATCAATGCAGAAAAAATATATTCAGGTTCTAGAACAACATATGCTATAATCCAGACGTATCTTTTTCAGGAAAGACCCTGCATTTTTCAACAAGATAATGCCAGACCACATTCTGCATCAATCACAGCATCATGGCTGCGTGGAGAAGGATCCGATCCGTACTGAAATGGCCAGTCTGCAGTCCAGATCTTTCACCTATAGAGAACATTTGGCGCATCATAAAGAGGAAGGTGCGACAAAGAAGGCCCAAGACGATTGAACAGTTAGAGGCCTGTATTAGACAAGAATGGGAGATTCCTATTTCTAAACTTGAGAAACTGGTCTTCTCTGTCCCCAGACGTCTGTTGAGTGTTGTAAAAGAAGGAGATGCCACACAGTGGTGAAAATGTCCTTGTCCCAACTTTTTTGGGATTTGTTGACACCATGAAATTCTGAATCAACATATAAAATGGTACATTTTCTCAGTTTAAACTTTTGTTCCGTGAGTTATGTTCTATTCTGATAAAATATTAGAAGTTGGCACCTACACATTATTGCATTCAGTTTTTATTCACAATTTGTATAGTGTCCCAACTAATCCGGTTTGTACTATTGTAACACTATATATATATATATATATATATATATATATATATATATATATATATATATATATATATATATATATATATATATTCTAAATATTTACATTTAAATTCTAAATATTCTAAATGAAATACAATTCCTAATAAATACTGTTATAATTAGTTAATTTTTAGCATATTTTATTTTTCATTAAACATTACAATACGAATATGTCTTAAAAGCTTGAGAGCTTAATGAAAAATAATGCTTAATGAAAGTATAATGAAGACATTATTGCTGATTGGCTAATGGCACAACATCTCCCAGTGACTGCAGGGCCACTACAACATTATAAATACTGGACTTGATTGTAGAGATCAAATACTATAATACAATCAAATATGATTGAAATAGCCTATTGACATAGTAACATAACTATAGACTATTAGAAGGACAGATGATTGGATTGGATCAAGATGATTTTTTGCTGTAGATAAAGACATCTACAAAGAAGGAATCAGCAAGGAATAAAGGGTAGCCAAACCTTGGCCTCTTAATTCAATATCCTGTTTTGCTTTTAGGAATGTAACAGTACAAATGTACAGTGGGTTATGAATGCCGAATCATGTTGAGCTCAAATACGGTAAATGCACTGACAAACAAGCATAACTTACTGAACCACAAGCTGTTGGCAGATGGAACCGTTCTCTGTGATCAGCTCATTCAGCTTCATCTCTAAATGAACCTTCCCCTGTAAAAGTAAAAAATGACTTACTATTGGATAACAAGTCAGCAGACCAAAGTGTGCTTCATTTTTCAGCCACGCTGTCTGACAAAAAGAAAAACACTATATCCTATCGAACGCAATGGCATTCATCTCGATGTTTATTAAGTTCACAATTACTTTTAGGGACGCTGAATATGAAAATCAGATGATAGGATCTGTCCCACAAATGCTGCTTATAACAAAAAAGGCATTTGAAATAAAGAACGTGTTTGGCAGAAGATCAACTACTGACATGTTTATGATACGTGATATATGTCGAAAAAACCGATCCAGCCAGTCAAATTTGTTGAGGCTGATAATGTTGGTGCGAAAAAGAGTGCAAACAGAGGAGAGGTGAGGAGGAAAGGCCAGGGAGGGAGAGAGACGGAGAAGAAAAACTACATAAAAACACCCACATACTCCTACGCAATATTTTGTGCAAGTTCCTTTAAGAAGTGACACACCGAAAACGCACCAATAATTCGAACGTGAACAGATTTTTACTTTTTTTTCCACTTAAACATGCAAACCTATTGATAGAATCTAATCGTTTAACCCTGCGAAAGACAAAAGCAGATCTATTTGCAAGATCGCACCTACAATTGATCGACTACAGAGCGATTCGTCTCCTAAGCATGTGGAAACAAAAAACGTGTTTTGTGTAAATATGTTGTTTAAGTTTTTACAGCGCGTAAGGGCTTAAAAAGACGATAGAGGAACGTCTTGTGATTTCAGTCAGTTCTGGGTGGCTCTGAACATTATCTGACGGAACTACCACCCACACTTTTCTCGTCCTCGAGGTTAAAGACACATGCACCGCAGTGTTTACCCGAGCCGTAAGGTAACGCTGCAACATGTACACTTTAGGGATATATAAAAACTACTTTCTGAAGTCGGAAGTAAGAAAGAGTGCATTCAAAAATGATTGTTCACAAGCAGAAAATGATCAAATGTAACATTTATTTTTCTATTAACAAACCATTAACTATGACCGTTGCCTTGATAAACTAATTTTCTGCTTATTAATAGTCGGTAAGGTAGTTGTTACTTTAAGCATGTTATTAATAAGCATGCAAATAAGCAACTAGTTAATAGTGAGAATTAGTATCTATGCTATCTAGTAGAATCTAAGTGTTGTCAAATGCTACTATTTTCCTAAATGAACACCGATACAAATAACCCCTTTTATTTGTATGCTCCAGAAGACCAATACAGCAATGATTTTTTTTTTTTTTTATATTTGAATATATGAAAGGTCACGCATAGACTTCCCAAGAACAATTCTGAGTGATTGCAAACAAAATCACTGAACCGCAGTCTGAATCTATTAATAGGGGGAAAAGAAAAAACCCCCAATAACACTCTACTACAAATGGCAGGAGGAAGGATAGCGAAAGTTATTATTATGTTATACGTATTATATATATATATATATATATATATATATATATATATATATATATATATATATATATATATATATATATATATATATATATATTATACAGTATTATAGTTTCATGTTCTGGTGTTCCAGATGTATTTTTATTTTGATCCAGATGACATTTTTGTTAAAATCAGACTTCTCATTTATGGAAACATTCTATCAACATATATAAAATATACAGACACTTAAACACAGTTTAAAAAGAAAACAAATAAAGAAGGCGACTGAAATCAGCACAGCATTCAAAAATAGAGCTAAATGAATGAGGAAAGTAAACAAAGCAAGCGAATATATATATATATATATATATATATATATATATATATATATATATATATATATATATATATATATATATATATATATATATATATATATATATATAAAAAAAAAAAAAAAAAAAAAAAAAAAAACACAACTATCACTGTTATCAATACACATAAAACAAATTTAGAAACCCATTTGCAAAAACTCGCTTGCTTTGTTTACTTTCCTCATTCATTTCCAAAAGTGGCAAACCACACATGCATTGTGTATGTAATTTTTTTTTTTGTTGTTTTTTTTTTCAAAACAGACTTTCTTTTACATAAACACTTTTTGTTTCTCATACAGTCCACATCCCCTGCCCCTGGTTCTGCTGAACGGTGAATCATTCTTGTGTACAAAACAGAGCCTTGCATACACCATACACAAAAACAGGATGTGGAGCCGGGCCTGCATCTGCTTTCAAGTCATTGGACCACATATGAGAGCTGACTAATCATACATCGATCTCATTGGGTACGGCGAGGTAATGAGTAATCACAACTCACCCGATTGGCCCAAACCACGGCTGAAGACTAACCGCAGAAGGGAAGTAAGGTTGTGTATTCATGTATTGCTCTGTTGGGTGTGTGTTTGTGTGTTAAATGATAACTTCTATGCCTTTTAACCGTTCACTCACCTGAACTTCTGAGTGTGGATCCACAGGCTGTAACTGAAACCAGTTCTCTTTCCCGCAGTACTTGTATAGATCTTCCTTCCTGATGGCTACTTTCCCTACGAACACACACACACACACACACACACACAAGACTTGGTTGACATGTACACTGTGTATTAGTCTTGTAAATGAGACAAAACAAGGGCGAAAGACACTGACCTACAGGTAGATCCCTTATTTGGAACATGCTCTTGGCGTACACGTAGAAGGACAGGCATTGGAAAGGGCGTGGAATTTCAAAGTAGAAGTCCTCGCCGTAGAACGGACTAAAGCACACGAAAAAGGCGAATGTTAAATCGCAAGCGCAGTGACTATTAACCAAATGCCTGCGAAAATATACAGAATTAATACCACATATTACAGTGCAAGCATCACCATGGGTTTGACTCCCAAGAAAAGCAAGGGCTGATAAAAAAAAAAAGTGTACCTTGAATAAAAGCGTCTGCTATATGTATAAATGTATGTTATTTATGTTCATGCAAAAAAAAAAAAAAAAAAAAAAGTAGTATCCACAACAAATTTTAAAATGGGGCATGATGAAATAAATCAGAAGAGTTTTCGGTCACGCGGCATTTATTTCTATGGTTTTCTTTGTGCAGTCGTAGTTCACTGAAATGCTTCTCAATATCACGTTCATAATAGCAGATGAGCCGCCTGTAAGTGAACTACGTCTCTGCGTATTATGACAAATCGAACGCGAGCAATTGCAGAACCCTACTCACAACAGACAAAACACAGAAACAAAAAAAAAAAAAAAAAAAAAAATCACAGAAACACTCCCAAATAAAAGAAAAATACTGGAAATACTACGACACAAACAAATAGAGAAACACGCTGCAAATAAACCCGTTTAAGGGAACCACAGAGTCACAAAAATGGCTGGGGCATGCCTATAAACTTTAACACACACACACTAAATAAACTCACAAAATACACAATTACTTCGACTACAAAAGGTTATGTTTTTTTGTTAAATTGCACGGTGTTGTTTCTCAGCCAGCATACAATAAGCTTTTTGGCAGTGCAACAGAAAGACTAAATGAAATACAGAAAAAATACACAAAGCATAAAACTATGCAGTCGCTTTAACGCAGCTGGTTAGGATGAAGCAAGTTTAGGTAACGAGAAATTTGATGTACTATATTATACTACGCTGTACTATTTAATGGCCGCGATATGAAACGGCTTGTGGAATTAAAATAATGTAAATATAAAATACAATTTATATAAACATTTCAATAGATGCAATTGCATTCAAACATTTATTTTCTAGTGGGTCAGGTTCCTAACTAAACGTGACGGACGGTTACTCCGCTTAACCTAAGTGTCCAAACTCTTTTTGAGGTCAAAGTATGCAAAGGATTTAAAAAAAATAAAAATAAAATATCAACATACATCATAACACAAGTGTCCAAAAAAAAAAAAAGAAAAAACTGATTAGGAAGTTAAAAAAATAAAATAAAATATAAATAAAATAATCATACAACACACACACAAAAAAAAAAACAGATTAAAAAAAAAAAAAAAAAATTTTAGCTCTTTTAGCTGTGTGACTGCAGTCAAATACCTCAGCTGAGACTTGAGCGGAGAATGCTCATCCACCCACACACACTCCAGCTCTCTTACACACACACACACACACACACACACAAATTACACACTCCTAGCCCCCGCACTGAAGAGCGCATGCGCTTCCACATACACTCACACACACACAAACCGATTCTGGCCTCCTGAAAACTGCTACAGGTAAAACCACTCGACTCCGAACACTGAAAAACGTGGCGACGCGGCACACGTGAATGGCCTCAGATTCAAAAGCGCGTTTAATAATAAGCCAGATGAGAGAGAGAAAGATTAGGAGAGGTGAAGAAAGACTTGAGGAAAAAACGTCACGCTCTGAGCGAGGCTGATTGCAAACGAGTGTGCGAGCGAAAGACGAGGAGCGATAGATAGCAAGTGTGAGAGAGAACAGTGAGGGAACGCGTAGGTGGACACCCTTCCTTAGACACGGCCAACAGGGCCCTTTGAACGGAGGGGAAAAAACAGTTGTGAAATACCACGAGAGGAAAAGCCTTCAGAAAGAGAGTGAGATAAAGAAAATGTGCTTCTTTCAATGACTAGACGCTTTTGCAACTGAAAGTTTACACAACGTAATATCATCAAACACAATATTGCACGTCCGATATCAAGATAAACTATCAGACAGTAAATCTGGAGCACAATGGAAAGTCAACTTTGAGTATAATGAATACAAATACGGCTTTAAACGCAAGCGTCCACACCGTTTACACGACTGCAAATCTTGCATAGAATTGCATTGAAAATGATCTCAGACACCTTAGCAACAACGCTGACAACACATTAAAACCCAAAATAGCTTAAAAGTGATAGCGGAAATCGCGTCATCATTCGCTAGCCCTCATGTTGTGGACTTTTTCTTTCGTGGAACACAAAATGAGACGAACGTTTGAGTTGTTTTTGTCCTTACAGTGAAAGCCAATAGGGTCAAAAATACCCTTAAAAAAAAAAAAAAAAAAAAAAAAAAATACTTTCTATAAATACCATCTGAAAAAAATCTTCTATAAAAATTAAAATGATGTATTTTAAAAATGTTTTTTTTTTTTACAACTACATTAATTGAAGTGAAGTTATTAAGATCACCAAACACCAACAAAGAGTTAAATCAGGCACAAATTAAGATAATGGTGGGTTACCACATTCTACAAGCGCTGATGAAGATTTGTATATATATATATATATATATATATATATATATATATATATATATAGCAAACTATATGACCAATTAAATAAATCGACATAAAAGGGCAGTGTTTCCGATTACGTGTACACGGCAGACAGAAAAAAAAAAAAAAAAAAAAAAAAAAAAATATACAGACCTGCATTTTTGTGAAGCAGCATGAAAACCACATATATGAGAAGTGTTGTAAGATAAATATCATCAACATCAGCATGTAGTTTGCATGTGATGATGGCGTGCTTATGCGTTTATGGTCTCACCTTACACTCTTCTCATAGACTTTTGTGCGATATACTTCCTCCTGATCCAAACTGATTGTACAGAAGGTGCAGAGGTCACGGAGGCGGTTCGGCCCGGAGCTCGGACCCAGGTTCTTCGCTTCGCCTGTCGAGAGAAGCATTGCAAGGGTGTAAGAAGTCCCACAGTATCGATCGAATCATTGCATTAATTCTCCCAAAAGCGGTCTAAGGGCATTCTGCGTAAGCAAAACATTTCGTTTGTTAAGATTTATTTTACTAGTTGAATTAGAGGTTTGTCAGTTGTGGGGTCGGCGATGTACGGCCACTGACGCGCATTATTGCGCGCACACGCTTTGCAAGGGCTTGAGGCGGATGTGGCCGCTGTACGTGGAGCTCATCTAAGATGTGGTTACAGACGAGAAGCATTAACTTCCTCCCAGCATGCACTGGGGCTTCCAGGAGAGCGCTGATTCAAAAGATCAAATTCAAAAAGGCACACACAGACAACCACACATTTTAATGTGTCAGAGGGCAAATGTAGCTATAACTAATCCAGACCACATCAAACCAAAACGACACAGATAAAAAGATTGTCTGAATGCAAGAACGATTTATAAAAAAACGAAAGTGCACCTTATAACTTTTTACGACAAATTTAAAAGATCAGATACTATGGATTCTTTATTGTGGTTCATGGCTTTCGGTTTTATGGCTCCTCTAAAAAAAAATCACCACAATTAATTTTTTCCTCAATAAAACCATTCATAAAATGTAAAAAAAATTAAAATAAATAATATGATAAATAAAAAGGTCTGCACTTGCTGCTGATCAAAGAAAAATAATGCAAATAATATTTAAAATTACTTTTTTTCTATTTGAATACATTTTAACATGTCCTTTGATGGCAAAGCTAACTTTTCAGCAGCCATTGCTCAAGTCTTCAGTGTCACGTCCTTCAGAAAATTATTCCTATAATTTGATGCTTAGAAAATATTTATTAATAAAAGAGTTTTTGCTGCTTAATATTTTTTTTGGAAAAAATGTGGCATACTACTTTTTTATGACACTAACATACTTCTGTCCAGAAGTGTAGTTAAAAATACAGTTTTAATATATTTACTTATTTTATATATGTATTTTAGATTGAAATTAGTGTAATGTTTGCTTATTTTAAATAAGATTGTGGCAAAACAGGATGATTTTTCATTCATTTATTAAATATTTTTAAACATCTTTAAACCTGGCAGGGTAAAATACTTAAAATAATGTCACTATAAAAATCTTTTTAATTTTCTGCACGCAAAATAGAACTTATTTTTATGTTTTGGCCTTATATATGACTCCATAATGCACCGACGCTCGTATGACGTTCACCCTACAGAAAATATACTCTCATTAGGGATCAGAGGCTGAATGCACAAAGTCTGCAACTTACACCTTTAGCAATTACACAGTCTGCGTTTCCGGCACACACACACACACACACACACACACACACACCTCTTCCCCCGAACCATTCAGAAAACAACAGCGAATGCAACCCTGAGCAGCTCATAATGATGCTCACAGTCGACACAGATAAAGACTCAGAGGAAACTAAACTCCCAAGAGCGCATTGCCGCAGGGAGCCATGATAGCAGCCAATGCCCTACAGTTAACCCTCTCTTCTCACACACATACGCACACAGGTGTAACGAAGACAAGCGAACGCGTGTAGCACTGTATGCTTAGCAACGGAAGTGAATACAAACCACAACTGTGAGGCCCGAACAAACAAGCTACACAAGGCTTCGCACATAAGCACATACAAAACTCTGGAGTTCCCTACATGCAAACACACACACACACACACACACACACAGGCATGCATGCGTGCACTCATACACAGACAGGTTCGTAGACATAAACAAACATGCATATAAAAACTGCGTTTACCAAAAAAAAAATAAAAAAATGCAACCATACCGGATACATTTCTGTGAAATCATCTGAGCCGATGAAAAGATACGATTCAAATCAAACTACATAAATAATAGTTTCCACAGAATTCGATCATTTAGCATCCAGTTAAAATTTGACATTTTGCCCAATCTTGTTTTTTTTCCAACTACAAATTAATCTTTTTTTATTGTTGGGTTTTATTGTGTTTCACAGTATTTCAGCTGATCGGAATTACAAATTGTCGCTGAAAAAAGGAGGGAAATCTACAGACTGCTTATTGGTCCAAATCTTATTGGAGAACTCTGACGTCAACTGTCTGAAAGAATTTATAATAGTCGGTATCCATTCATATTTTTAAAAGACACAATATGACCTGCGCTGCAGTCAGTTAATATCACATTCACCCATGAGCTTGAAAAGCAGACTGTTTAGTGTTAGCTGTGTAAGCACCGTGTACCGCTAAGGGTGTGTGAGGTGACAGCGTCAATCTGCTTCAGCTCTTTAAAGAACTATTAACGTCAAATCCCAACGCCACAGACTGTGAAAAACTAAAGCGACTCTTGAGCTTTCGCGCTAAGCCCTCCTGCCCCGAATCGCTCAGGAGCAGCCCCAGAGTCCCGCGTGACGCCGTTCCCCAAGCGCTTTTAGAAGATCTCAACTTAGACCCGCCGTACAGACTGGAAGGGGAAAGGCTGAAATGAGTTTCTGACCCCATCTTTGACCTTAGTTCAGCAAGGCTAAGTCCTTGTTAAAAATAAAGTTCCTCAGAACAATAATGAATAGGCAGAAAAGCTGTCTTGAGAATAAATATAGACTGTGTTCGTAACTATCTGTCTGTTTAACAGCATACTGAGTACATGTTATTCGACCATAAATATTAGCATGGTTTTTATCTAAAAATAAATACAGTTCGTACAGCTCTCTTGAATACTTGTTTCTGACTGGTGAATCGTGACATTCGGTGCCAGATAGTTTCACGTACTGCCTGATATTCTAATTGATCTTTGCCCTAAGCAACCGATTTCCAAGAGACACAAAACTAATAGTTGAGTTAGTTTTGTGTGTCTCATCACTCTGTGGTCTCTTTGGTCCCACAGAATATATTGTTCACAAAATAAAATCTCAAATAAACCGAATAAAATAAATATAAAGGTGCCACTTTATCTTATGTGACCTTAACTACTATGTACTTACATCAAAATAGTGTACTTACTGTACTTATTGTTGTCATACTGTATTGGTAAACTATATTGCTGTTGTTAAGGTGCGATACGGGTAAGGTTAGGGACAGGTTTGGTGGTATGGGTAGGTTTAAGGGTGGGTTAAGGTGTAAGGGATGGGTCAACAGTGTAATTATAAATGTAATTACAGGTGTAATTACATATTTTAAATTATAAGTGCAAATGTAAAAACTTTACCAAATTAAAATAAGCACACAGTACTTAAGGCCACCTAACGTAAAGCAGGACCAAATATAAAAACATAAAATATTTACTATATAATACTAAATTACTACACATTCAGAATCAAACTGGCAGGATTTTATGGATAGCTTTCAATGCGTTGCTTAAAACTATTTGTAACAAAAAAGCGATTGTGAAATATGTATGAAGACGCAAGAGAAGGATGAGGTTTGAGAGTGAATGAAGTAAGCGGTCAGAAGGTTATGAGTCAATGAGTGTGAGCCACAAATTTTAAACACCAACCTCAGCTTGTTTGCTACCTTTGAAGGCCCCATTAAAAATCACCAAAACACTCGAAAAATGACATAAAGAAGGGCTTGTTTACTTTTAAAACAGCCTACAGACTTCACATCACAGTTCACAAAATCAAGTTTGCTACATGCTAAGCTATTGCTAGTAGGTTTAAGTGGACAACATTTTAGTCTTTCTTATGATCTTATGAATGCATGATGAGTTGTCTAATATATATATATATATATATATATATATATATATATATATAATTTTGGCTGTATGCAAGCATTTATATGGCTTTCAAACTAACAGTGTTAATTTTAAAAGTAACATTACAATATTTCGTTACTCCCTAAAAAGTAGTGGATTACGTTATTTACAGTACTTACTCTTTAAGTAATGCGTTATTTTCAAGTTATTTTTTTAAATCTGGGCAGGGCTTGCCTGTTTGTTTTTAATATGCAAAAATGTCACACTAAAAGCCTCGAGCTGGAGGGAAAGTAAATTCATGTCTATACAGCAGAACGCAAAAGGAGGAAGTTTTACACTCTTCAGCGCAAAAAAAAAGAAAAAAAGGTTACTTTACCTCAAGTAATTTTTGCTTATTAGTATGAATCATTGAGGGTCAGCAGAAAATATATTAGTTCATAAAAATGTGATTAAACGCATATCAGATATTTGACGTAAATATTTCACATATTTAATTTCCACGTTTCTGTTATATTCCGAGTCGCATTTCACTGTATTGCGAAAAAAAAGCTAACCAGCAAAATACTTCCGATTTCTCTCAACATGGCAACCGGAGAGCTTTTAATCAATAAATCGTGGGGAAAAAAAGTCTGCGTTACTCATTTAAAAAAGTAACTTTCTTGTAAATTACAAAGTAATACATTACTAGTTACTACAAAAACAGTAACCTGATTAAGTAACTCATATTACTTGTAATTAGTTACTCCTGTTATCGATAACACACATGAACTAAAACCCACAAAACGCCGAGACTGATTTCATAACCACTACAGGACAACAAACGGTTGTGTAGCGCTTTAAATATAATTGACTATCACGTTTGTTTAGGACAGAAATGTTCTAATAAGGGCATCAGAATTTGGTTGACACCGGAACAATGTGGCCATTATAAAGTCGTAAGAGTGTGTTGTAAGATGGTCCTCATAGAGCCAGCCTTGGTTTAGTTCCTCTTTGTCGGCTGTTATTAGTATACTGAATGCTTCACAGTTCTCCAACACATCACAACACGCAAACATTTCCTCCTGCTGCTTGTATATGTGCACGCACACCTGCTGCTAGCCGGCGCTGGTGACCACATGTAAATGCGGCCGTTTGTGTGCAAAAAGAGGGGAAAAGAAAAGAAAAAGATAACATCAGAGTGAGCAAAGAAGTCTTTGAGTCCGTGAGGGTACCAATTAGTGCGCTGCAATTTCCAATGGAAAGATCCATGGCTCAACGTCTCGTAAATAAAGGTTTACCGGCGCAAAGGTGTTTTAAGAGAATTCTAAACACATTGCTGTACAGAATGGTTTTTAGCATGCGTTCTAAAACAATTTTAGCGTGTTAGGAGGTTTTTTTGCATGTTTCTGTGATGTTCTGAAAGAATTTTAGCATGCTTATAAAGGTCTTCTGAGTGGTTTTAGATTGTTTAGCATCTGTATTGTCACGATATTCCTTTTTAAGCTGAATTGTATAGTATGTATGCATGCATTTAATTTAATTAAAAGAGTAATTGAATGTTATTAGTTTGTGTGTGCGTGTGAATAAGCTATAGCATTTGTGCATTTATACAACATGTATTAAGACTGTTTTTATCCAAAAACCTACAAACCATAATGGTTTAACATGGCAATGAGTTGCTGTATGAGTTTAACTGTATCATGATCTAAATGTATGCTACTATGTAAGACCAATAGTGTTAATAATGAACCAGTGAATGTTAATAAAACTCAAACAGTCAAAATAATGTAATTTTACAATATAAAAATGAGGTTATTTTCTTAACTCGAGCTGCTACTCTAGCTAAGCTACTGTTAAATAGTATAGTGTAAAGTGTATTTATGAGACGAGATGTAAATCATTTGAAACAAGGCTCCTCACAATATACTTGTTTAATTAAAATATTCATTTTGTTCAGAAAAAAATTGACTGGTAAAGTGTGACGAATTAACCATAAATTGACCATAAAGAGTAGTTTAAAATCTGGTTTCTATAACTTTAACTGCAGAAATGTGCCTTCGAGACTGATATGAAATACTTTATCGTTTTATCATAAAAACATTTTTGGCCAAATAAAGTACCATGGCTTTATGTATGAAGGCTTCAGGAAAGCTATAATTTCTCTTCAAAACTATGAACTATACCACTTAGATTGATGAGAAGCATAATTTTGATCAATCAGCTGTAAAATAGGAAACATACATTCACTATTTTCCATAAAAAAACTAATTTGCTTCTTAATAGACGATAAGTGAGGTATGTTTTGAATAGGACATACTGAATACGGTCATGCAGAATAACAAATATGTACTTCATAAATACTAATTTAACGGTTAATATGCCAATAATAGGCATGCTAATAATACTAATAGGAATCTAAAGTGTTACCCTCTGATGAGCCCAAATCTGTACTATTCCAAATATTTTTTTAAAGATGCAAGGGATTTTAATTACTTTAGCAGGAATTGAATGAGCGGCATCATGAGTGCTGCATGCACAGAACGCTTTAATTGTGTTTGTCGAGGCTGTAACCCAATTTGTGGTTATGCGTGGTGTTGACATACGTCTCGATTAGGACACTTACATGGACAAAGACATCACTGCAGCGTGACGCACTGCACACAGTGGCCTACGTACTCATAACAGTCATTCTGAAACCTTGGTGTGCTTTTGTGAATGAAAAAGCCTTTGAGCTGTATTCATTCACCTCACAGGCCAATGGGCAGTAGCCATTATCAGACATAACGGTTGTTGTCAACCAACTGCGAAGCGCTAGTAAACAAACGGACGCCTTTATCCTTTCACAAAAATGGCTGACGACGAGGGCCGACCACACCATGCATTTTGCGCTCATACAGAAGCCACAGACCGACTGCACAACTATAACATTTAGCAGCTGATCAATCGTTCAGCGTCACGTCAGTCACGCTGTCCGCTTTGAGAGTTTCGGACGATTTCATCTGATAGCAACGTGATTGATGTCATGATTTGCCCTGAACCTCATCGTTTGGCCGATTGTTGTTTGATTGAAGACTTTACTTAAGTGCAATAATGAAAATGAATCAAAAACTTTACAGGAAAGTCAGGTCCGATACTGTAAAACTAAACAGTACCTGGATTATTCCCTAAGCGTCTACAAAGAAGAGAGTAATTACTTAGCAGTACTACTCTGAAATCTACTGAGCACTTTCCCAATTGTTCCTGGAGGCATGTAACTTTTTTTAATGCACTACACATGACATGTTAGTGTAAGTAATAATACATTTTTAAAAGGTACACTTTTGTACCTAAAGAAAAAGTCTACATTGGGAACTAAAAGGGTACCTCCATCCGTCCATTTTGTACCTTTTTTTCAGAGAGAGTAATTCTGTCACGTCATCGGAAACCAAATTTTATGATTTCATAAAAGTACCGTCACTCCAAACTGCATCCAGTTTACCTACCAGCAAGTTCTCCACTCATATTGTTCATCAGTATCATTGCTTTACTGTACACGCTGTTGGATTTGACTTGGAGGTTGGGACTTACTCAACCAAAAGCCCTGAAAGTCCCAATTAAACACCGGCTTCCAAAAACTCCCCGTCTCTGAATGCTCCCACATCCCCAGTGCAGACAGCTGTTTTAGTACAGTAGCAAACACGGATTACCGAGCTGTTACTGTAATCAGAAAAGCCTACCCTCATCCAGGTGGAAAGATAAAAGCAAAGACTTTCACACAATCACAGGCATGCACACACGTTTACAAAAAACTGGCTTCAACGACTTCATTCTGATCTCGACAGAGGTTTTTTTTTTGTTTTCAGGTTTCAAAGAGATACTGTATCTGGATTTTTGATGCATTTGTTTATTGGTTTGCTGGAAATAGAACATTTTTCATATTCGTTTGTATTTTTTTTTTCTTTCTTTCTATACTCCCGTAAAAACGAAGAGCTACTCCACTTCACATGAATTATGTAATATCATGTGGCTATGAGGCTTCCAGTGAGCTTTCCAGAGAGCGATGATTTACCACAAAGTCACTTGCAACACAGAAGGTTTCGGTTCAATTTTTTTGTTGTTTTTTTGTATTTTGGTGGGTGAGGGGTGGGAGACGGTAAAAACATAAGCACATATCATTTTGACGGTGTTAAGCAAATATCTCAAAATAAATTTTTTTTTTCAAAATTTAAATGAAACACCTGACATCTTTCTTTTCCCCCGATAGTGTCATAATGTCAGCGTTCATGTCATATTTTGTACCTAATAGAACATGCGACTATCTTTAGTTAAAAATGTAATTCATAAAGAATGTGTGAAATATGAAAAACGGCTATGATACGCATGCATGTAGGAATTTGAATGATCCGTTTAAAGAATAAAATGTTATTAATGTGGTAGCATACTAAAAATAATACGGTAATACCGTGGTATCATGTCCAACGATCACAGAAATTCTATAGCACTTATACAGTACAAGTTATAAAAATCAATCCTAATAAGGGTCAGATTAGGTAGGAATAACTCCATATTTGAGTTTGACAGTATATATATATATATATATATATATATATATATATATATATATATATATATATATATATATATATATATATATATATCTCAAATACATACATTAACAGAAACTATACCATAGCTAACTAGCAAGTTACTACGACTAAAAGTGATAATAAATTTAATTTAATTTAAATGTGAAAAAAAGTGTTTAGACTCTGTCATTAAAAAAAATTATACATGTATACATGATTTTAAATACATACGAAGTAATTTTAAAAAAAAACTATAAATTAACATCTATTGCGATATCCTATATATTACGCTTTACGTCTTTAAGAAATGTATAAATGTGATCATTATTTATTGTAACGCTCGTTTATTTAAACCGATGCAACAACTTCCGTCCAGCTCAGAATCTGTTACATTTCGGCGAGGACCCCACCGCCTATTAAACACCTTCAGCCCGCATAAGAATGAATGGTTATCCGCCGAGTCCGGTACCTTGAAGACGAGTTCGGTTAAAACGGGTAAATAAACAACAATATTTGACTCTCGTACTATTCAAAAGTGAAGAAATACGACGGTTGTGAGGGGGAACCGGGGTATTGAGCACGTTAGCACCACTGCTAGCTAAAGCAAAAGCCTGAGCTATATCTGTCACTGGTGATACAAAGACGACTTAAAGCTAAAAAAAAAAAAAGAATTAAGTGAACTACTTTTCCGAACTGTTCGCAAAATGAGGCAAACAGCGCTGGTTTCTCACAGCCTCATCCAGTAGCGCTGAGTGTGAGTGTGTGTGTGTGTGTGTGTGAGTGTGTGTTGCTCCTACCGCGCCCCTCTTTCCCCCCGTGCCGAACCTTTTCTTTCTCTCCCAAAGCCATCTAAACACACTCCTGCAAACACACGCTCCTAACCCGCCATCCAAGCGGCGCGTCGCACTTACATATTTTCCCTCGGAGGCTCTGCAAAATCCGGATTTTCGTGTCGTCTTCTTCCGCCATGGTCCAAGTTTCGTCTCTGTACAGTACATTCAACACTTATCACATCCGTTTATGAATGCAGGCGCACGGACGGACTGCCCTCCTAAGCGTCACCGGCTCAGCGCGATTGGTCGCGACGCCAGACCGGGATCTGTGTGAATCAACTCACGCAAGGCAACATCGTGTAGTCAAAACAAACGGAAGCCCTAGTGGAAGACGAGCGACAGAGCAGATGAACGGGGGGCCCCTCCAAAGAAACCCAGTGACTTGCGTTTTAAAACCGTGTGAGCTGACTGCCTAAAGAGCGTTTTAGCCGTGTCTAGTCGCACCTGCTCACCAGGTCTTTGCGGATAGTTACAAATCTGTTAACTAGCTGCTCAAACGGTTTAAACTTTGTCTGTTCTTAAAGGCATTTTAAGATTTTTTTTTTTTTAACGCAGCAGCACACAGAATCACCTGAAAAAACAATAACGCACTAAATAAATATGTGAATGTGTGACAAAAACAATCGTAAGTGTCTTTTTTTAATTTAAAAATGTGATTTATACATCATCTGAAATTAATAAAATACCTCTTCCGTTGATGTATGGTTTGGCCGAGACGCTATCATTTCGATATATCTGAGTGTGCAAAAATTAAAAAATGCACAAATTAAAATTGTTTTAATATATCTCCATGGAACATGATCTTTACTTAATATCCTAATGAGTTTTGGCGTACAAGAAAAATCAATATTTTTGACCCATACAATGTATTTTTGGCTATTGCTACAAATATACCCCGGCGACTTAAGACTAGTTTTCTGGTCCAGGGTCACTTGGGTAAACATGTTAATAGTACAACTTTGCCAAGTGTATCATTGTACGCACCATCCATGGTCTGTGTGATGTTAGATATTTTTAAAACGTATTGAACTTTTATGAGCTGGTATATTACTGTATAAACTGATAGTAAATATCATAATACTGTAGTATTGCAAGTAATCAGACTATATACCATTTTTTATCAGTGAAAATGCTTTGCCAGAACAACTGACATCTGAAATCAACTTTTTAATTAATTTTTTCATTACTTAATAATGAATGCATATGTAACAGATAACTTGTTCTATATTATTAGCCTAGTATTAAAAGTCAACACTACTGCAACACTGCTGATAACTTCCTCTCTTCTGACAGCCATAATTCATCTGTTTGCTTGTTTTTCCATTACGGAGAGTTGTAAAAATGCATGAAAAAAATTGCAATGTAATTTTGAAAATGTAACACCTTTTTTTATGTCTTTCTACTCCGATTTCTTTGCCCATGCAGTCAGTTTCTCTGAAGATCGGCCCAGTTGGTGATTGTTCTGTTTAGCGGGAATCTTATCCTAATGCATATTACATACAGAGCTGTTCATTTCTTTATTAGTATATTTGTTAGAGTATTATACTGTATATGTGATCTGTTTCAGATATAAACTATGGAATAAAATGAAAGCAGTTGTCGCATCTTGTGTTTTGCAGCATTGTGTTTAATATTACAATTGCTCCCTGAAATCTGAGAAGATCGGCACATGTTTTCCGATGGATTCAGCATGTAAAACAGTTAAGTAGCTGATTGGCTGTCTGGTGGAGTTTTTGAAAAATGTGAAACAAAGTCCAGGTACAGATGAATGAAGTACCAGACATTCCCCGAAGACCTGGAATGAGTGAAAACCTTCACGGACACGCCGATAGGCTTTCGGTTTTGGGCACAAACCTGCTACCAGCATATCTCCAGAGAGTGGAGTTGACGGTGGTGGACAGTTCAGAACATCTGGCACTGGTGTCACGTGGGCCCAGACAGGACACAGTGAATGCGGCATTGTGTGGAGGACCGACAGAGAAACTGGAATGAGCTTCTCAGATGGTTCGGCATGGAGGCCCAAAGACATAGTGAGAGAGACTATCTGAATGAATAAACAGACTTCCCTCTTACAAGTCTGCAGTTTCAGGAGGAAAAGGAGCTCTGGGCTCTGTTTCACTCATTCTCTTTCTGGCATTCTCTGTCACACTTGATAAAAAAAGTCATTTTAAATAGTCTATGAATACATTCTATTGCATCTGTCCATCGACCTTTTGTAGCCTTGTTTTCATTTGTGTTAAATATTGACATATCTGTCCTTAACTTTGACTAACATTATTACATTTTACTATATTAGTACAATCTTATCTTAAAATATTATGATAAACTTAAATACACTTGTGTTATTGTATTTTTTTTTATTTCATGAATTGTATTTCACAAATTAAGTTATTTTATAAATGAAAGTAAAACATTTGGTATATATTTTGGAAAATCATTTTTAGCATTTATCAGTACAATCAGCAGAGTTATTAATGCATTTTTGTGCAACGAACAAATTGAAATGTGGTAATGGTGTTATGTTACAATAAAAGTTCAATCACTCGCAGTTATCTTTACTGTAAGGTGCTGCTAGTCGTTCACTTTACTTGATGCATAGAGTACAACACAATGAGCAATGGAATAGGGAAGATAAACTTGACTTATACAAATAAAAACGTATAAAAATAAAACCACTTCTCTTCTTATAGAAAAACATGGAAAACTACCAATAGTATTTAATGTGAACGACCAAAAATACTCTATATTTACATCTCACAAGTTCTCTTGAATGCAAAGTCATCATGCCAACCTCCTCATACTTTCATGTGCGTATTTCTTTTCTCCATTTTTCATAGGTTGTAAGGCCTGCCCTGTCACTTATGTCATTATTCTATGTGACATCAGCAGGAGATGCATTTCCTTCCTGTCGTGGGCGTGAAAATAAGGTTCCTCTTTGCAGAAATGCTGTTCTGTCTTGAGCAACTGTAGGCTGTTGGGAAGTTCCTTTGGTTACAGGCATTCTTAGTTGACAGTTTAGACAGAGTCAGCACTTTAATTGGTTGTACCTGTGTTGTGGGGTCAATCCTGTTGTCCCCAAATTACAGAGTCCTGTCTGTGCCCATCAAATACAAATCCTTTAGAACGTTCCAAAATGCTTTTTTTCTTAGACGTCTTCCTCTTTATTTCCGGGGAAAGGTGACTAAAAGACCTATCCGCTGCATAAGGAAATGACAATGACGTTTTCTTGAAGACACTGTCGATTGTAGGATAATTTCCCTCGGTTTCTATGTTTATAGGTTCCCCCATCTTTGGCTTGATCTCTGAGCTGGTATACATGCTTTCCCAAGGCTCAGGTTTGATCTGTCCTTTGCGCTCTTTACCTGTAGAAAGCGAACTGCTTGTTTTACATGTCATGTTTGGATCTTCTCCATCTTCTGCCTTGAGGTGCTTGCTCTCGTGCACACTCAACAGCATTGCTGATTTACATACCTTTGAGAAGTACCTGCAACTGTGTCCTTTACCTGACTTTTCTAGATGTTTTTTCTCATGACTTTTCTTGGTGGCAAGGTACAGGAATCTCTGTGGGCAGTAAGAACATCTATAGCGCTTTTCCATGCTCAGGCTAGGGGACGTAACATCTGAGCTGAAACAGGAGCCATCCTCTGTGCAGCTCTTGCAGATAAAGTCACCACTATCCTCTCCAGTGGGCCCAGCTGTGCTGGATGTGTCTTCAGGGGGACATTGTTTACCACATATTCTGCAGTGTGGCTGATGGCAGCTGATGATGTGCATGCTGAGGGAGGTCTGGCTAGCGAAAGAGCTCTCACAGCTGTGGCAGGGGAAAGCTTCCTTTTGGCTGCTATGCCTTGGCTCCCTTCTGACCCCATAGTTGTCTGCCGAGATCCTCTCCTCTGGACAGAATGGAGTTTCTCTGAAGTCTTCACTAGCTTCAGGTGACAAGGGCCTGGTGTAGCATCTCAGATGTTTCATCCTTGTTCGTTTTTCTTTCAGCTTCTTACTCCTTTTTTTAGGTTTATATGTGTAATAGGGACGCCATAGTTTGTCGGATTCAGGATCATTTGGGTCATCATATGTTTCTTTTTTTGTCACTGAGGTTGTGACTTCTGCCCTTACCCTTAAACTTGGACTTCCAATACTCTCCTCTGCAGGGCTCCTGTGACCTATGCCCTCATGTCTCCAACTTTTCCTTTTCCTCTTCTTTGGAAATAGCTTTGAGCCTTTTATTTTTCGACGAACAATTGCCTCGTTGCCAATTTTCACTGTTATTTGGCAGAGGGGAAGGACTTGGTTATCAATTGATGGGCCTGGACATGCAGGCTTAGCAATGTACGTTTCTGTTTTTCCACTAGGCGGTTGATCTGCTGTTATGCTCTCAGGTCTCGCTTGCAGCAGCTGATTAGCCATGTCCTCAATGGTTTGTGCTGCTGCTGACAGTTCACTAAGCTTGCTCAACCCTTCGAAGGAGCATACGGATGGTATGTTGAGGAATGGAAGAATGTCCGAGCTGTTTTCTGTGTTTTTCTCTGTTGGAGAATCTCTGTCACTTCCATGGGTAATCAAAGAGGACCCTGTGTTTTTCTGTATTGCTTTTGAAGAATCTGTAAATTTGTAGCTGAAGAGCGGTGACCCTTTTCCATCAAATCCAGACTGTTTCCTGAAATCAGCAGAGAGGTGTTTCAGGGGTTGGTCTGTTTCAGATGGCACAGGAAATCCTAAGTTTTGGTCGCGTGGCTTGTCAAAGCTGATGCGAGGCGTTTCCGATGCCATCATTTTCGGAGTGGCCATGAATGTCACCGGCATTGAAAATAAGGACTGACCACTGACAACATCTGAATTAGTTGTTGGCACCGCGCTGTCAAAAAGAGTGTTGGGGGAACAGCTGCCTAGAGGTGCACTGTAGGACTCATCATTGCTCTCGATCCCTTCAGAGTATGTCTGACTGTATGACTTGTAACGTTTCTTTCTAAACTTCATTGGGAGAAGCCTGTAAAGCTTTATGGGGTAGACACTACTCTTGAATCCACCATTTGCTGATTTTTTATTGACAGCCAGCTGTGGGTCAATGCCATGAAAGGTCTTCTGGTGATTCTTGAGGATGTAATAAGTCAAGAAGGTCTCCAAGCAGAAAATGCACTGGTATCGGCGTTCCCCGGTATGCCAGATCTCATGCTTGGTGCGGTATTCAGCCAGAGCAAAAACTTTGTTGCAGTAGTGGCAAGGATAGGCTCTATGCCATGAGTGTACATTCTCGTGTCTTTTTAGGCTGGAAAGGGTCACATAAGCCCGTTTACACACAGAACATTTATAAGTCCTTGAAGTACTATTGGTTTTTAAGATCCCATTAACTTGATCCTGAGACATCTCAAGGGGACTTGTCAATGTGGATTCTAAATGTAAAGGGATATCGAGATCAGGGGGAGGTAAAGAGTGTTTTGCAGTATTTGCATCGGATGTAATATCTGAGACCGGGACTCTCAAAGAATCTTTATTATTTGTCTCTAACTCAGATGGGCCTTTTAGGGATTTCACACAAACCTGCTCGTGATTGCGCAATCTTTTCAGATGCATGAACTTTTTGCGGCAGTACTTGCAAAACAAATGACTGACAAATCTCTTGTGTATTTGCATGTGAATAGTCAGAAGTGCTGAGTTGCTAAAGGTCTCAGGGCATTGCTGGCAGCTGAAGGTAGAGACGTTGGGTGTATTCTGAGGACTGAGGCAGGGTGGCTCTGCATCCTGAGAGGGTGTAATGTCAAGTGGTGGCAACAGATCGAGGCTGGAATGTATTTCTGGTGCTGCATCTGAGGACAACTGGGAGGAAGATAATGGCGCAACAGTAGACTTTTCCACTGCAGATGTGCCTGTAAGAGTGGGCACGGTTGCAACTGGCTCACTTGAGAAAGGTGGAATACCATTACCATGTATACGACGTTTCTTTATAGGCCCGAGTCTATGGGTAACCAAAGTCTTAGCTGGAGGCACGACAGGCATGGTTGTTCTGTTATCAGTCTCCTGGTTAACCTCTTTAGATTCTTGGCCCTGGCTCACTGCATATGAGTGCTCAGTTAGGGCACTGGTAGGCTCAATCTCTGTGGGAGATATGCTTGTATCTTGGGAGCTAGAAGGAAGATGCCCTTCCTTAAGTCTCTCAGTAACTTTGTTACGGTGATCAAGTGTAGTAAATGGGTTGTTTACTGCCTCTACCTCAGTAATGGAGAAAGCATTGGTGATCCTAGGGCCTTTGGAGCAGTCTAACTCCTCAGGCTTGAGGGTTTCTCTTTTCAGCGTGCATGTGTCTGCCAGTTTTGACTGACTGTTTGATCTTCCGCAGCCTGCAGAGGCTTGGCCTTGCAAGAGACCAGAGCTCTGCCTTTCAGAGTCTAGCAATTTCTCCAGAAAGGGAATTCCTAAACGCTTTCCAGCTGCTACCAAAGACCTGCTGTCCTCCGTACTACTTGACTCCACTCTGGCATTGTAAATGAAGTTCAGTATGCTAGCAAAGACCTCAGATTTCAGGTCTGTTAGCTCCAGCACCTGGCTGGATGTATAGACCTCAGGCCTTTCAAATGCATTACGAAAATATCCACTTGTGGCAGCCAGTATGTTACGGTGAGCCCGGAATTTGACATCCTCTACGACGATTATTACATCACAGAATAGGCCTTGTGAACGTTGTTCACTAAGATGACTGAGGACAGCTTGGGGGTGGGAACTGTCCACCAGACCAAGAGTGCTGGGGTTGACCACAGTCATCTGCAGAGGAGAAACAAACAGGTAAAAAAAAAACACACAATATTTTAAATCTGTGTTAAAAAAAATTACAGATACTCTGAACATTGATTTGTATTACTGAGAATTTACTGAGGTATTCAGTATACTTAGTTTAATAACTGTTTAATAACAAGTCAATAACATTCAATAAAAAGACTATGGATGATGATGATTTAAAGATATAATTAACCCCAAAATTAAAATTTATTTAACCCAACTTCAGTGTTTTCATAAATTGTTATTATAATAGTAAATACATGTACCTGAACAAATACATGAACCTGTGTAACAAAAACACCTTAAGATTTTACCATGAAATGCATAAAGGTTTAGAAAAACATTACGGTGAGTAAATTGTTTTTAGAAAAAAATTTAACCACGTTAAACAAATACATATTTGACCACAACATGACATTTAACTATTAATAAAAAGAATAGCAAGGAGTCGTTTCAAACCACAGAAAGAAAAGAAAAGCTTAATTATAAGATGACACTAATCTAATCATATCAAACCACTAGATGGCAGCATGGCTCAAATCTTAAGCTGCTTGTTTCACCATCATGGCATGTCTATAAAGCAGTAATCAAACGAAACCAGTGTAGTTATTATAATATGCAGTGTTTAACAGATGTGGTTAGATCATAACATCAACAACCAGGTGGTAATATATTCAATGATTTAAGTCAGAGGTCATCAAACCAGATCCTGGAGGACCAGTGTTGTGCAGAGTTTAGCTTCAACTTTCCTCAACACACCTAAACCTAGTAAGACCTTGATTAGCTGCTTCAGGTTTGTTTGATTAGTGCTGGAGCTAAACTCTGCAGGACACCGGCCCTCCGGAAGAGCAAAGACAGATGCATATTTCATCTTACATTTGTTTTGTTTTTTTATTTTACATTTTCATACTAATGTCACATCTTCTCCACACCCTACTTGATCTGAGAACCGTGAAAATCTTTCATTTATTTTTGCTCTCAAGAGTACAGAAGCATACTTCATACAAGGTAAGCACAGACAGATACATGCACAAAGAAGAGCATAAAACAAAGAATCTGCACAGAAAACAAAGAAAAGCAACAGTATGCATTAAATACAGTCCGTCAAACAAAATGTTTTCTACACCAATATTTGAAATGTAAGTAGATTAAATGTTTTATTCTCTGACTGGCTCAAAGAGAGTCTAGACTGAGCAAGGGTGAGATGTTCCATACATGGTGAGTCACAGAGAACGCTTCTTTTGTCTGCTTGAGGAGCTAACACCTGGGCTGTGGAAGGTGGCTCAACTGGCAGCATTAGAATAGTCTAATCCATCACATATAATACACAGAAATACATCATAATGAATACAATTGTTTTACATGCTTTAAGTTAATCTGGTAATGTCACTGAGACACAATTAGACAGATCAGCTCTTTATAAGATCCTGGCCTCCAAATATACCACTATACCATTATAAATTGTGTACCGTGTTATAGTTCAAGAATTGAACAGACAATTTTGTAGCAACTAGTAGACTTCCTGTTATACAGAATCTTCCCCACTCTTCTATATCCTGTTTCCATGGAATATTAAAATCTTCAACTCTGGTCAATATTCTATAAATATGCCAAGATAATAGCAAGATCCGAATTGGCGACGTAAAACGTAAGACAAAAAATTTGAATAATAATTCTGGTACCAGCAGACTACTTAGGACTTACAAAGTGCTTCAAATTGTTTTTTTTTCCAAGGACCTCTGAACTTAATGACATAATGACTTTTGGAATGGTTGGTTTGGAATGATGGCTTATTGCTCATCATTGCTCTTCGCATGAAAACATGTGCTGAAGACACACAGTGATCGTCATTGTCTACTAGAGGAAGTGAGCAAGAATCCATGACTGGGAAAGTGTTTTCTTCAATAGCACTTCCAATGAGTAAAATATATTGCTCAAAATCATGAAATAATTAATTCCAGGGACACGTTATACAAATAGCTAACATGGGCTGGAACCCAGAACTAGTTGGGAACAGGTAGAAGCGGTGGCACTAAACTAATGTAGGCTATTTTTGTATGCATCTAGATTAATATTTATGCATTTGATGGACTCCTCAATCCAAAGCAGCAAAAGCTGGATTCAAGGTGTACTTTTGAATTAGTTAATGATGTCCCTAAGAATAAAATGAATTTCCTTGGTGTAGTGACATGCTCAGCTGTTTAAGCTACAGGTCAAACATAAAAATAGTTATTGAAGGGATGATGTATTTACTGACTGATGTGTTCCTGACTAGACAAGCTAGAGCATGTTTGTCATTGGTGAGTCTTCCGTTAGCAATGTCTTTGGAAACAGGTTGGCAATATGCTTTTCTTGCTTCACTAGGAGTGACGCTGACCCGGTCTAACTCATGAATATTAAAGTTCAAGCTTGCGTTGTGTAACCTTTACAAAGTGCTTATCTATGTGACCAAATTAATATTAATATGTCAAACTGATAAGGTTGCATCAGGCTTAACTTAGCCCTGATTGCTGCAATAAGAAGACTTTTGCCTCTTGGCAGTCTAGATCCTAAAGGCTTATATTGTTATTCCTTTTCAGTGTTTTTTCACGCTCTCTTTCTCACCCGGATTTGTTGCATGTGTATGACTTTTTCGTCTGCCGAACATTGAATAATGATGGCACAAACAACATTGGAGCCCATTGACTTTGTGGACAAAAAACAGGCATTTCTCAATATATCTTCTTTTATGTTCCACAGAAGATAAAGTCGCGGAGATCTGGAACAACATGAGGGTGAGTAAATGATGACAGACTTTATTTTAGGCTGAAATATCCCTTTTACAGAATACAGAACATATAATGCATTCAAAACAATAACATGGTCTGATATATCAATATTTAAAGTTATTTCCTGGATTTAGGCTGTCTAGAAAATATCAAGCATTTAAAAAAAAAAATTGGATTATTTATTATAACTTATAAAATATGAAATAAATCTGTTTTCCACAAAAAGCTGTAAAAAACTATTTTATTTTATTTACTTATGGCTATATCTTTTTATTTTATTTCTAACAACAGCAGACTAAAATACATTGCATACCATATTTATGATTTCCTTACGCTGAAATCTTACCAGATGCAATACGAAAGCAACAACAGACCAAGCAGAAACAGGAGCTATATACAACAAGAACTAAGGGAGCAAAACACAGCTGAACACAATTAGGCCATGAGAGGGGAGCGTTTGACAGAGACATAAGACAAAAGGTGAACAAGATGACTCCAAAATAAAGTACATGGATAAGCAAAAACAAGACAGATAAAACAGAATAATAACACGTACTGTAATTTATTGACAGTATTTGTATAGCATATACATAGTTGTCCTTTCAAATATGTTATGTGTCACCAACTAAGTGCATGAAACTTTGACTATTTAGCTGACTAATCTACGTAGCACAATGAGGAAATAAATAAAGGTCAGATTCTACATCTTTCTGGTGTTATAGGAACACAAAAGCTTTTGAATATCTGTCCTAGCAAGCTGACCCATTTCTGCTTCTCACTATCTATTTCCAGTTCGAGTGCTCCCCAGGAGGAAGACTGACCTGCCACTGCAAAGTAGATATATGTCAAATGCAACAGTGCTCATGGTTAATGCACCATCAAAGTATAACAAATGCTACGTTGAGGGTGGCACAATTCTGTCTTGCTCTTTTTCTGTACGATGCTTCTTTTTCTGTGCAGTGGTCATGTAATGTCCACACTATAATTCAAATTAGTCAATGAGATGTGATTTTTAGGCAGCTTTTATCGAATGAAACATTCATGAGTCGATTTGCATTTTAATGGCCCAGTATGCACAATTGCTTTTTAGATGCATGCTTAGATGCTGTCACTTTAAAGGAACTGTTCACCCAAAAATGAAAATGAACCCATATTTGAATCCCCCTGAAGCCATCCTAGGTGTATATGAATTTCCTCTTCCGGACGAACACAGTCTGGAGTTTTAAAAAATGTATCCTGGCTCTTCCAAGCTTGGTACTGCTGATTATTTTGCAGCTCTGTAAATCGGATATATCTGCAAGTATTGCGACGTAAAACTAACTTATACTCCTTCGGGGGTTATCACATGTTCTCTGAAGCAGATCGATGGGTTTTTGGTTTTTCGGTGACCTATTCTTTGAACAATGCATCAGTCATTGTCAGAGAGCAATATATTAATTGTAGAAAGTTACGCTTCGTTATTGTGGAGCATTTGCATTTAAATGACCGTGTTCAAGTACGTATTTAGCATAAACGCTCTGCAATGTTGAGATGTTTTGTTTTTCAGTAACGTATGCGAGTCGTGCGATAAGGTAAAGGTTGTGTGTCTCTGTTAAGAGGTTGTTTTCTTTCATCGGAGCAGCCATTTTGAAACCATGACAAAAAGCATCTTGGTACAAAGTAAAATGGCTTCCTGTAATGTACTATTAGATAGTAGAGGTTGATCTTGTCCGGACCTACGATTTATAGACTTTAGTGTCTAAATTCTGAGAACATTGTTAATTATTAATATTGAAATGACTTGACAAGCAAAGCCTTGTCTGTACAGTTTCTGAACACACAAACTAGTTTAGAAGAACATTTTCTCAGGCTGTGGTCGCCCTGATGCATTATACATAGCTCATATCGAGAAAGGAAACGACCAAACCGCAAAGAAGAAATCTAACATATATCTGCTTCTGCTGATCAGCAACATTATGACACAGCATTATTGTTCAGCCTTTACCTTCACTGAGCATTAAACAACCCACCCGAAGCAGTCTGGATGTTACGGCGTACCAGATTTGTTCATATGATGCTGCCAAAGGTCTATTTTAATCTGTACTGTTTGTGTATGATTGCGCTAAACGGGAAAGGCAGACCTCTCTTAATCGCTGGGAAAACATCCGCCTGCTCCCTGTCTGACAGGCCTCCGTTGTCACGGCAACATGCTGTGGCGCAGCACTTATTGGGATTTGTATGAATGGCGACCGAGCAGGCAGTTGTGTTTTTCATCCAGAGAAAAACTGACTGTTCTTACAGACTGCGCCATGTTGGAAAGCCCCGGTAGCATTTAGAAGAAGCTGTGGACAATCGCTGGGGATCACTGTAATCTGTATTGGTGTGTGTGTGTGTGGGTGTGCAAGTGTGTGTGTTTAGTAGACTAGTACGCAGTCAAAATCGCATCCCATAGACTCGCAGAACAGGATGGCAATGCTAATTTAAGTTGAAGGGCCCCTTTACGTGAAAAACGGAAAATACAAAATTAAAAAATGCTATTTGTTTATTTCGGTTGTCAATGCTTCCGTTTAATGCTGTGAGGCGTTTTATATGGGCGTAAAATGGCATTTGTTGTCTGTGATTATATATACCTGCCACACCCTCAACATGACTTACCATAACGAATGAGCGAAATGGCGGAAAAATAAAAATCCCATGCCTTCCTTCAAACTATTAAGTACAAAATGAAAGAAACGAGTATGAAATGTCCAATCAGACAGAGAACGAAACACTAGCTTTCATTTTTACAGATAAAACCACATGAGTCTTGATGCGCTGCCCTGTCTGTTCGAAACTGGAAGCAAAAGCATGCTGAACGTACCTTTATTACAGTTAATCAGAGAAATCGCTTCAGTGAACGGAGAGCGGAAATCATCGCTCACGCCTTCCTTGTTCCTGCGATCCACTGATGGCTGGAAAAAGATGTTTCGTTTGTAGGCGAAAGTGTTACAGGTTTTTTTTTTCTTTTTTTGTAGATTCGACTCGTCACTTGCTGCTCTCTGCTGCGATCGCAGTCTCTCCTATAAGTCTATCCGGCTTGCTCTGTCTCTCTCACACTCACTCTCTCTCTTTTTCGTTTACCCTAGTCCCAGTGCCCTCTCTGCATGAGACGCCCAGTCCAGAGGTGGCAGGGGGCATCAGTCCACTCCACTGCACCCCGCTATAGGTATCGCTCCGTCCGTATGCTCGCTAGCTGGCCACCAGGGTCTTTTCGCCCACTGTGGAGTTTATAAATAGTCGGGCAGGGCAGCTCTGCTGCTGTCTGTGCATTATTAGCAGCGGGAAAGAGATGCGGTGTGCTAGCAAGCACTGCAACTTCATTAACCACTGCAAAAGGGTAGCCGGAACGAGAGTGCGTGGGGAAAACAGATCAGCGCGCTAACATGTGAGAAGCGCTTGCATGCCGTGCGAGGTGGATGCAGCACAGCAACCACTGGTGTCAAAACAAAAACGGCACCTGGCGCGAGGCAGCTTTTGACATTTTCCATCACGTAGAATAAATAATGGCGGTCCGGGTGATGCTATTTCGGAAGAGCCCCCCTCGCTCCTCCAAAAAAAGCTTATCAATTTAAATGCACAGGCGCACACATGCTCGTGTTCTCCGTCTGCCCACCTAATGAAACTCTGGTCCAGTATGTGTTTATGCACAGTTACTGGTATGGCTAAACTGCACCGTTACGGCTGCAGCGACATCTTTATGCATGCATCTTTGTAGTGGCGGGCGGGCGGGTGGTTGTGAGAGAAAAAAACGAGAGAGAGAGAGAGAGAGAGAAAGAGAGAGAGAGAGAGCGCGAGAGACTGCACGGTCTGCTTCTCCATTGCACATTTCTTATATCAAACAGAAGCGGGGCGAGGAGAAAGAGAGGATGAGAGAGTGCATGAGCAAGCATAAATGGTTGATTAGGGACAAGGACAGAAAGATGGGCGGAAGACAACATGGCCGACAGCTAGAAAGAGGTTTCAGCGAAAGGTTACGAGGAAAACCGAGATACGGGCGCTGACTCAGAGTGAGCGCGCAACACCAATGAAGAGAGAACGAAAGATCGGGAGGAAGTGGAAAGGCGGTGGAGGACAGTAGGTTCACCTTCAACATGGCTGCTGATTGATGCAAAGGGATGCGGCTGTTCTGCAGAGAGCACGAGAGAGGGAGGAGACGGGTGGGAGGGAACGAGAGAAAACGGACAGGGAGGCGCTGCTTCACATTCCATCTGCATGGGTTATTATATTTCATGGCCCAAACTGGGTATGTCTTTATTCAGGGTGAAGA
The DNA here is from genome assembly GCF_018831695.1 of Puntigrus tetrazona. Classification (NCBI taxonomy): domain Eukaryota; kingdom Metazoa; phylum Chordata; class Actinopteri; order Cypriniformes; family Cyprinidae; genus Puntigrus; species Puntigrus tetrazona. The sequence goes on from NC_056716.1 coordinate 11,089,176, forward strand.
CTGCAAATAAATACTATGCATAAATCATGTGAATGTTTTTTTTTTTCCATGTGTGAACGCTTCTTCTGTTTTCTAGAATATTCTAAGCACACTAATATTAATAAATGTAACGTTATTACTCAAAGTAATAATATGAATATTTCTTCTCACTAAAAACGTTTAATAACATGAATTGTGCTAAAATATATTATTTACATGAGATCAGTCATATCAGCAGCCTAAAAAACTTTTAATCTCAATTAACCCCTTTAATACTGGAAACTTTCACTATAAACAAATCATATTTGACTGTTAAAAAAGCTTACGCAATGGCACTGGTAACTAAAACACTACTGATTTTGCATGATGCTGCACCCACAGCTTTAACGTAAGAATCCAAGACTGGCACAGCAGATTATACATACTATACATACATCTTATTGAAATCCAATTATAATGGACACTGTATGGAAATAAATTCCTTGTAATCAGATCTAAGCTCATTAATGAAAAAATGTTCTTTGCATTCTTTTGGAATTTAATGCAGCTTTTTCTTAATAAATTACATTATCAGCATAACAAATGTGAGCTAAATTAAACCTGATGGCCGTTCTTTAGCATGATGTGAGAACAGCCCATAAGCCTTTCGCGCTTCACTGGAATACAGATTTACCTTTCTGTGCAAATCACATGATCAGAGTCATAAAATGACCAGAGTACTTGAAAGGCTTTTCATATCTTAAATCTATTTCCACATTTAAACGAATGGATAGCATCCAAAATAAGGATGCATTTCACTATATTTAGACTATATTTATTTCGTTTTCTGCCCAATAAGCTTGATTTGATTTACCAGACGTGCTTTTAAAGTCAGCAAAGTGTCCCTTTAAAGCTTGCAGAAGGCCGCCTCCTTCAGCTCGCAGTGCAGCATGTGAACCTAATGCCCAGATACCAGCGGTTATTTCTGGAAACAGGGCTGAGTGCTGATTACCTGGGTGCCATGAAGACAAGCTGCTGTAACAAAGGCTGCATTCACTAGTGGCCTGGCTTGTGTTCAGCTCCCAGGTTGATTTATAAGTGAACCACTGATGGTGAAATAAGAACCAAAGACTGATCACTGAACTATCCAGCCCACAAGTCTTAAATTTCATCCGTGATATCAATGTTTATGCAATTATTAGAAACTGGGAAAACACTGTGAATTAAAAGAAAATGGACGTTTTCAGGCCTGAAAAAGTCACGCAAGTGAATCAGCTTATCTATAGAGAATCTATATGTTTCACAATATTGTCTGGGTTTAAATAGCAGTGACGGTAATGAGCTGTGTTGCTCACTGAGCAGAAAATGCTATTAGCTGTTTCAAATGGGACAATTCCTGGTCCTCGAAAAAAATTCAAAAAGCCAAATCATTCATTAAGCCACATTCCAAAGATTTTTTTTAGTTATACTGAATGCTTATGCACTATTAAATATATATATATAATGTTAAAGTATTTATATAAAAGTAATATAAATTATAATCTATATGAACTAATTATATAAATATACTAACAAGTACTATGAAAGTAAATGTATGGGTTAAACAGTGGGATCCCTGAAATATAAAAACAAATATACTTCAAACAAAGTTCTATTTCATTCTTCGTTTGAGGGCAAAAAGAAGTTAGAAAATACTGTTTCAGAACATTCTGACACCCACGCGGTGCCGGAGGCAGGGTGCGGATTAATGTAAACATGACTTGTGATGCACGTAGGCCTAGAGGTTTAATAAACAAAGCTTTATTATTCTATACCTTTTAAATTTGATTTGAAAGAAGAAGAACAGCAGCGGAAGCAGCTTTATGATGTAATATTTATTTGCTTGCTACCTTTCCTTTCTTTTCATGGCTGCATCTGATGTTTTTTGCATGACTCCGGGTCGTTTACACAGGCTTTGTTGTAATTTCTTTGTAGGAATGAATTGCTTTCACTGCATTTTACAAGTGCAAGTGTGGAGATTTGCTCCCTTGCCTGACCTCGGATGAATGAGGAACCGGGAAAAAAAAAATTGCGTCAAAGAAGGTGGAGTTTCAGAACACACCCACCGATTGCGCAAACGCCTCCGACCAATGGTAGCTCAACGGCGTTTATTAGTCAAAAACGAACTACCAAAACAGTTAGCTTTGGTGAGCCAAAACAAATTCAAAATTTACTTTATTTTGGCCTGATTTGGTTCGAAATTATGTCATTTCAATTCGTTCTTTGGTTTCATTTGAGCCCAAAGAACAAAGCCTTAATGAAGATCACTTATTCACTTTTAACTACAACTTTTCCTTCAGTAAATTCCTAATTTTCTGCTTATTAATAGTCAGTAAGGTAGTTGTTGAGTTTAGATATTGGTAGGTTTAGGTATACAGAATAAGGTCATGCAGAATAAGGCATTAATATGTGCTTCATTACTACTAATAATTGGCTAATATTGTGCTAATATGCATGCTAATAAGCAACTACTTAAGAGACCTTATACCCTTTTGTGTGCACAAAGAAAACAAAAATAACAACTTCATTTAGCAATTTCTTCCTTGTCAGACCACGCTGCATCACTAAACGCACTGTTTAAATGTGGTCCTTGGCCATGAACATGTCAGTTCCGTTGCTGTCTATGCAAGGTAAGGAAGCTTAATTTGCATTTCCTATTTTGTGTTCGTAAGATGAAAAGATCTTGCATGTTTGGAATGATAAGAGGGTGAATAATTAATGACAGAATTTCCATTTTTAGGTGAACTGTCCCTTTAAGGTTATGGAAATTCCTTTTAAGTATGAACCACAAGATAATTAAAAATACAGGTGAAACTGCTGTGAAAATCTATGCCGAAAATTCCTTCATATTAACAGTGTTTTTAATGCAGACTACTGAGAGTCATATATTATTAATTACTATTAACCGCTGTTGCTACATTCAGTTACTATATTTTTGTGATATTTGTTCTCATTTAATTGCAAAAATGCATATGTGCACTAAATATTTGAATATATGTAATTTATAATAAACTTACAAACTGAAGGTGTGTTCTATACAAGCTGTCAGCATTTCTTTTCTCTGGAGGGACAACGCATTTTACAAGAATATTTTCAGATTATTTACACAAGTAGATTATTTATAACATTTCTATTTCGGTTTAGGGCACTTCCTGCTTGTATCGCCCTGACTCCTAATAAAAAGACGAGTTGAAAACTATTACGTTGCAGCAAGTGATTTCCGCCTGAAAAAAATGGTTGCATTGAATTTTTCTGCAGTGCGACATGCCGCTTCTCAATAACCTCGGGGTGTAAGGAGCTCTGCCATCCCAGCCACGGCACAGTCATCGCTAACTGAGTCATATCAAGTATGCAGCGAACCGTTAGCGGACAAGTGCTGCATGGCTGAGGTACTTTTGTTCTTTGTCACTCAATAAGATGCTAAAAGAAAAGATGCTAACACATCAAAGGACTGTGAAAGTGAGGCCTACAGTAAACCACGGTCCAAATGAGCTCATAGCTTGAATCTTCCACTCAAGGCCAAAATGGCCTTAAGTATAACGTAAAGAAATGCAAGAAAACAAATCCGAACACTGATAAATCCTTCTGACGATCGAGATGAGGCCTAGGTCAGTATGTGGGCCGCTGTGTATTGTTAATGAATTATAGATGGAAACTTTTCCGCGCACGAAACCAAATTCTAGCAGTGGGCTATTCAGCTTAAATACGTGCAAAACAAACAAATGAAAATCACACGTAAATATATCACATATGTATAACCGCAATAATACAGTGGCCTTGCTGCAACAGAAACATAAAGGCAGGCTACAGATGAACATTTCCTGCTATCAAGTGACTAGAGCTCTTTAAATAACGCAGTAAGATTAAAATCCCTTTACCAACCTGACGTTTGTTCATACCGCTCCTCATAATCGAGATCGTCTTTCCTCTGGTCCCTGTCGGGGCGATTAAATGTGCATCTGTGCGAGGAACCACACTGATGTGCCCCCTGGTGGTCATCATGCAGAAGAACTCGGTACGCGATCCAGTCCTGCGATACGTAGTATGCATGATTTTTTTGGACTGCTTTACAATATTTCATGTCGTGGCCATTTAAAAGTATAACGCCCAGATATCAGGGCAGGTAACATTTAGCTCTACGCTGTTTACGATGCTATTATGTCACTATTACAGTAAGGCCCGCCTTTACTGGAACGCAATCAAGACAAACGCATTTAAACGACTGTCTCTGGAACGTCCGTCTCAATGGATTCCCGCAGTATGTAGTCAAATCGTGGTCTTACACACGCAAGCACACTCATTTCGCTCATGGCCACTCGCCAGTCCCACAGCGGAACATTTTAGCACATCTTTTTAGTCAGCATTAATGAACAACAGCTCGCAATCTCTCTGTGTGTTAGTAGAGCGAGTAAGAGAGCGAAAAAGAGTTTGGAGTAAGCGGGGCTGATATATACCTGATCTATTCCTCCTCCTCTTCCATATTTGAGCAGCTGTAGACGTAAACAGTCTGGCCCAGGGTGAGATCAGTTAGTTCTGCCATGGTTGAGAGGACAACGAAGGATAGAGACTCTGCAGCACAGTTTCTCCTTCAGGGCCAGATCAGCTGTTCTCTCTCAGCAGTACTTCCTTTGTGCCGTTGTGTGTGTGTGTGTGTGTGTGTGTTTGAGTGTCAAGGCCGGCCAAAGCAGCGCCTCTCTGTTATTCTCTCAGCCCAGCAATCGCTCCATAGGCCTCCGCTGCTGCTGCGTCATCGAGTTGCAGTACTGGCTCTAGAGAGAGAGAGAGAGAGAGAGAGAGAGAGAGAGAGAGATGGGAGGGAGGGGTTGGAAAAAGGAGGGAGAAGAGACGGAGAAAAAAGTGGGAAAGCTGGGATTCCTCTCAAACGGTTTTTGTAACAGTAACAGGCTCTGGGCTCTTTAGATAATTCTGTCTGGATGAGCACAGATGAATAATTTAATTCTGTTGTGGGTGTTTGCTAAGGCAAGAGCCGTACTGAAATTAGTTGGCTTTAAGAGGAAATTCACAATAAGACGCATTTAGAAAGTAAAGTACGGTGTCTGATTTCTAATTGATTGATTGACAGTGTTGGGTAGAAACTGATTTCACGTAATCTGGATTGCGGAACCAGATTCCATGAATTAAGTACTTGTAATGAAAGTATAATAGACTTTAAAATGCTCATAATCTGATTACAGTTACTTTTTATGGATTATATAATAACGTATTATTATTAACGTATTGATTCCATTTATTCTTTTGACTGTTTTTAAAATCCTACAGCTTGTCATATTGTTTATCTTAAGAATATATTCACAAACGTAATTGAATTTGCAAACTGCGCTTTTGAATTTCTCCAGCAAATAGATGAAAGCAACAAATGATTATGTTGCTAAACACTGTCGTCATCATATGCTGTGAAATTCAGAAAACTGTTGATTCTGAAAGTCTGGAAAAAATGTTTAAAGCCTGGAAGACTTTGGACAATGTCATTGTTGTTTAAAGCAGGGATTGACAACTTTTTTTTCCCAGTCAAACGTCTTAAAATAAAATGCGTATTAGAAATATCTAAGAAAGTTAACACACACACACACACATTATACACACACACACACACACACACACACACACACATATATATATATATATATATATATATATATATATATATATATATATATATATATATATATATATATATATATATATATTAAAATCTAAGAATTATTCAGAATACATTACCTAAATTAACCCTAGCTCCTTGCTAAGATGAAGTACTGCATGTAGCTTTTTGCGCCGCTAAAAAAATTAGTATTTATAAAAATAAGCAGTATTTTCAAACAACTTCTTGCGCTAATCACACATCCTTACGATTACAATTCAGTAAAAATCTGTAACCGAATAAATTTTCTAACGGCCATCTTCCCGCTCCTACGGTCCTGCTACAGTGACCACGCCCCCAAAGCCACGCTATTGGTTGAGCTGGGAAGAGACCGAAGGATCCGAGCGCGCCTCCGTTTATGGCGCCTGGCAGGCTCGACGTTTACACATCTGGAGACATAAACTCATAAATACTGCAGCATTACCGTTGTCAATGAACAATAGAAGAGAAGTAAAATGTCGTTTTCTTCCCTGCAACGTTTCTTTTGTATATATTTCCTTTTTTTTCTCTCTCATGAGGGGTGAAAAATATGTTGCGTCACAATATTGCGGTACAAAAATGTTTTGTTACACAGAAGTGAAAATTTAGACTGATTAATTTAGGTTTTTGTTCACATTTAACCAACGATCAATAGGCAAACGCTGCATCAGTTATAGTAAAACCAGAACACAACATTTAAAAAATGTAGTCAGGCACAGAGAGCAAGCATGGTATTTTTTAGCTTAGCATGAATTTATATTCTGATTAGTTTACATCATTTTAACTGTTTATCTTTTTCCTGATTTTTTAATTTAGGTTTATAAAATGGTACATTTAAAATAAATTAGTTCACCATTTTTTAAACCCAAAATGGTGAACTAATTTATTTTAAATGTACCGCTTAACTGCAATTAGGCATTGTTTACGGTGTTGTAAGACTACTGTGAGATCAGTTTCATGTATACATTTGTGATATAAGTGTATTTTTAAACACTGTTTTTATATGCCTGACTTAATCTAGGTATTTGTCATGAAGCTGTAGGGCAGACTTGGACTATTAATCACACAGGCCACACCTGTGTCAAAAATACAGGTTTATGAAAACCAGACCATTCTTCTCAGATCAGCGGCAATGAATTTTGTTATGACAATGTACCCTCAAATAGTGTGAAAATACAACCTTACAGGGCCTGTGCATGTCAAACATGCGTTTCTGTTTCCTAATAACAAATAATAACAATAATGAAAAAATCTGTACGCAGCCTACTCTGCTAATGTGTGCATCTGCTTCACCAAATGTGTGTTTTCAAGAGTAGAAATTTTGTATAACAGTTTCAAACACAAATAGTGTTTCCCTTATGGAGTGACAACAATGTGTTAATGTGAGCTCAGTGAACTATATAGAAATTAGCAGTGTGTGTGTGTGTGTGTGTGTGTGTGTGTGTGTATACAGAACGGAAATCGACTTCCTTTTTTCTTTTGTATGTTTTGATACTAAAAGAGGCATTTTCCCCACAAATGGATAATCTAAAAATACCCTGACTTGGCATTTCAAACCACTTACATTTAAAAACTAAGGTTCATCTGACTGGGTGATTTATTTTTTTTACAGCACGCTTTATTTTAACCGTATCTGAAGCGAAAGCTCGTTTCATTGGTTTAGCACATTCACTCACTTTATTAACTTGCGCCATCTTCTGGTCGTTTTCCAAATTACAGCAACTGAAAATAGATCAACAGTCCCCACTAGAGGGCGGAAGTAAAGTGTGACAAAACATAGCGGTATTTGGTGACAGAAACAGTGAATATACGCAATACTGACTAGTTATTTATGGATTACACACATTAAAATATAAAATTAACACTTGAATATGTAATACCTTGTCGGTCATAACACGGCACAACTGGTCTGAATTAGAATTTTTTTAAAAAGACTAAAGCGATAAATGAAACGCTTTAAGATCGTATGATTGTCTTTTTGGTTGACATAGTTATTTCATAGCTTGTGGAGATTTGGTATTGGCTTCATCTTCTTCCTGCGCGGAAAAGGCTGTGCTGTCATGTTCTTTATTATAATAAAACTTGAAGAAGATGTTCTTCCATCCCATGACATTTGCCAGCATCTCCATGTCTTCAGTTATCATATCACAGTTACTCCTCACAGCCTGCCTCCAGATCTCATCTGAGTTACACACCTGGACGCACATGCATATTAACAGATTAACAAAACCGCACACCATACTCTATGATTTCTGTAGCACAAATAATGCGGGACAATTTATAACGTATAATACTTTAAAGGTTAATTTATAAGTAATACTGGTGCTTTTCTTTGCCGTGAACACTACTAGTAGGCCGCTCATTCTTACATTGTTTCAGTTTCACTCAAAAAGCAGAGGATAAAGGGACGGTGTGTTTATCTAACCTTCCTAAACCTGCTCGAGGTTTGGCTGAGGTGGGCAACGTCCTGTAAGGATATGTAGGAAAGGATTTTGAGGAGCAGCTTGTCAGGTAAACGTTCCAGGTAGTCAACATGCCCTCGACAGAGAGCCAAAGTGTAGTCCAGGATCCTAGTGCCAAACACTGCAGATAGCTGCTCTAAAATCACGAATGACATTCGCAAATATATCATCATGACATTCACGATTATGACTCTTATTTAGCTGAGGAATAAAGAAAGCCGAAGCTTTACCCTGCAACCTTCCATCATTCAAAAAGTCGTGGTGGAGCTGTTTTATTTCTCCAGGCGGTGCTCCTCTGAGTTCAGACCGAACTGAAATCTTCCACCACCTCCATATAATCTGTTGGTAATTAAGTATTAGGAAACATTAAGTCTAATATGACTAACAGAAATTCCATCTGTAAGAAATACAATGCGTAAACACTAGTATTTTGTTACGTTATTATAACTTATGACACAATATTTAACATCACAATCCATTTTGCTGATCAGAAACAATTGTTTTTTGTCATGCAGGTAATTGACCAACACGTTCCAGTAATTCCAGAGGACGAATCATTATATGTATTTCTAAATACCTCGTTTTGTGTGACAACAAACTGGTAGAAGTCTTTAGAGGGAGGCGGACCTTGTCCAGCGGTTTCAAACAGTACCTCGCTCAGCAAAGACGCCATATTTTGACGCTTAGTGGTTGCCATGACAACAGACACACCAAAATGATTTATTTCCCTTTCGCAAATCGATTTTATGCACATCTATTCGCATCTGTTTTGTCCGAAACACATACGATAAACAGCCTAAAACAGTAATTAAAAAAGTTTACTTGAAATGATGTAAGGGTGAACGTTTTTTTAAGATGGTGGTAGTGGGGGGTCACGACCCGGCGGATTGATATTGTAAAATCCTGACGTACGTAGCTGATGCACTAGTGACGAATTCATAAGGCGCGGGGTCAATTATTAAACGACTTTTTTGCAGTTACTCCAATGGCCGTTATTGTCCTAGGCGCCGCGGTTGGCCAGGCTTTACCGCGCCGGTTGTTGTCGTAAATCGTTATTCTTCTGCGTGTGAAGTAGTGCGTGGCGGAAGCACCGAGAGCTGTGGGAGCGGAGGTGATGCGGCAGTTCGCAGGTCGCTCAGCTGATGAAGGTAAAGCTGCTGCTGCTGCACTGTGTCTAACAGCTACTACAACACTGGAACAAATAGGTAATTACAACAACACCGAAATATACACATATACATGTAAGCTCAACGTCCGGGAAATGTCTTGCATCATATGCGCATCGCAGCTCTTCGTGTGAATCAGGAGCCGTGTAATATGAGTGAGAAAAGCCAGACGAAAGAAAAAATGGTTTCCAGTTGTCATCCCTCGAGCCCTTTTCCTGTTTCCCTTGTTTGTTTTTTTAGTTTTATACATTTACAGTGGACACTTTTAGCATTATTGTAACGCTAGACGCAGTAAACCACTCGAATCTTTTTAATAACGTTTGCGAGGTATCGAGGAGGAATTGAGACGTTTACATCCCCTTTAGAAAAACACACACAGGACATTAAAACCATAAAAAAGAGATCAGCGTCTGACTAGTACAACGTATATGAAGACTATTTCTATTGTTTTGTTGGCTTTTTAAGGGATGGGCCGTTTTAAAGATTTTTAAGACGTTATTAATAATAATACAACGGCCCATGAGCTAGAAGGTAACGAGAACTGAAAACTGAATACAAGTTTCTGTTTATACCACCTTCTTTATTTATCGGTAATGTCACGAAACGTCTGATTGAAACGGAGGAAGGTTGCATCCGTCACCGGTGATGGTTTTCCTGTGCTATCCAGTCGTGTTCAGGTGAAATGTTAATTAGTGTAGTTTGCTGGTGCTGGTAGTTTGTTTACGTCTTCAGTCACTTTGACCTGATCTTGCCCGCATACACGTCGACAGGAGACCGGCTTTGCTCTTTAGCTTTACCACATGTAGGCCAAATACTGACAACAACGGTACATTCTTTCCCTTTTTTAGTACTATCGTGGTGATTGTTCACGCTGTGCAGTGTTTTGCTTCTGCCGTTTTAATTAAGACAGGTTATTTGTTGATAATCGCTTGTCACGCTTCGTCCCTTCAGCAGATTAGCAGTTTAGCCGTGCTAGCAACGTTAGCACCATAGACAGCTTAAAACAAAACTGAACGGTTTTTCTTATTCGGCGCTTGAAACTAATGTCAGGCTGTCTGTCAGTCTCGAAGGTGTTGGTAATTTACGAGTAACTTGATACAATGCGGTTTTGAGTGTGTTATTTAACTTAGCATGGCTAGCGCGGCGGCTAGCGTTAGCCGATCATGATTATCACTTCGACTCAGTGAACTTCACTTTAATTGACTCCATCGCGTGTTGTTTTCTCTAGTGCTCCGCAGCAGCCGGCAACCGCGTCGTTTTCAACGTTTATGCGTTTTGAATGTGACGACCACGGATTATTTGAACGAGGATATCGATTATACAGGGCCACAAAACGCGAGACCGGTGTGTAAGGCCGCGGAGTGCGAAAATCAACTTATCTCGCTGTATTTTGTTTATTTGTAACGAACTAAACGCGTACGCGTTTTTGCGCGTAGACGTTTCTCGCGGTTCGGTCGTGTACGGGCAGCGATTGAGTTTCGACCGATACGAGTTTGTTTCACGGACTGGGCAAAATAAACAAAAGGATCGACTCAGGCCTGTTCTGAGAACGGCCTTCATAATCATGTCGTATTTTCATGTCAACAGTCCAAATACACACACTAGCACAAAGCTGCGCCCGATCGCGTCAAGTGAAGCGTTTGCTTTGTTTTTATAGTCGTTTGAGGGAATTCAACTCGAAATCGTCGATATCGGTTCACCCTCTCTTCAGGGAAGTAGAAGTCTCAGGAGTGTGCACGGGGTATTTTTTGACATGTTTGGGGAGGTTCGTCGATTGTTTGACGTTGTGGTCGCAACGGACGTTTTTCGTGTTCGGTTCGGTAACGTTTATGTTTTGAATCCCGTATTTAACGTGTTGTAGTTTGAATGCCACATACGTTGTTTAGCTTGCCGAAGTACGTTTAACGGTGGTGTCGTTGTGGGGAGAAGGGCCTGTCGTTTCGTTTAAACGCGAATATTCCTCATATCTGTACTTTTAAACTGCATTTTATTGCTTTCAAAACCTCGCGAGCCGACGACCTAAACGTTATTTTTATGCTTCGCGGTCGCGTTTCGGACGTTCAGCTCGCCTGTGTGTATCGCATGCATACGTTCACTAGCAAAACGTTAGTGATACGGATATAAATACCCTTTTATATTGTCGTTGTCGTAGTCTTGAATGAAAATAGACACAAAGAGGCTCTTATCTTCTCGTAAGTGTTGGAAAAGCAGCTTACTTAATCTGTGGTATTTACAAAAACCGAATAGTGAACGTATTCATAAAAGATGTGGAGGCAAAATTAGCAATGCGTTAAATAAGCTAAGTTTGATAGGTTAAAATGTGTTCCATCCTTGTCAGTGTGGCTGAATGTGGTTAAAGACTCTTTATAATCTTTAAAGTCATCTAGAGGTTATATAGCATGACTAAGTCTATTCAGTATTTCTACTTATCTTTTCATTTGAAATTAGTTCTTTGTCTAAAAAAATGTATTGCATATTGTCAGTGAATTACATATGGCATAGATTTGGACTATATTACTGAACAAAATGGCTGCCAGATTAGTCTGCAGTTGTAATTTAATTCATCTCTGATTTTACGTTGTCATCATTTAATGGAATAAAGTATTTGACTAAAATCAACTTTTTTTTTTTACCCTTTCCCCCCCCTCCTTCTTTCCCCCATTATTGTCCCTCTTCTTGTCGCCCTAGGCTGCTGGTTGGGGCATTTGCACACGGCTGGTAAGTTTGCATTGCGCTTGCCGTTACCTTCATGCTGACAAGATGGGTCCGGTGAGGGACAGGTGTGGCGGAGATGGGGGTTAAACAGGAAATTGACAATCTTGGTTTGGCAGTTAAGATTCTTGACATCCAGAATATATGGCTTGAACAGGTGAAGCTGTTTTTCACATTCAGATTCTGATTTTGGAATCTAGTCCTTAGATTTGGTGTAAGCTGGAAAAACTTGAGCAGTGAACTTAATGGTCTTCTCGCTGACTTAAAAAGCAACATGATCTAGGCAATCACCTTTTTCAAATCGATTGTTGTATTTTCGATCAATTGTAAAGTAGAAGATTCTAGTAAAGTCGACATGAAATCAGAACTGGCTCTATACATTTCCTGGTTTAGTGTAAGGAAACAGATTCATCAGAGCACAGTTTTTTTCATTATTTCATCAGAATGTGATGACTAGCAGCACCTCTGAAACAGAGTTCCTTTTTGTCTTTTTCTCTCTAATCTAATCACCAATCGTAGGGACTAATTTTCATGATCCAATCACGTCCTGATGGATAAATAGAAAAGGACTTTTTGAAGAGTCTATGCATTAATTCATTTTGGCCTTTGAATGACGACACAGTTTCTCCTGTATTACAGAATTGATCTTGCTTTTTTTTTTATTCTCTCTCCCTCAGGGCCCGTTTTAGTTTTCTTGATTATTTGATTTGGGCTGTGGAGCTGATCCTGTGTCAGTTATGACAGGGGTAAAGTAATTAAAGCCATTTGTTTCTCCTCCCAGCATGGAGTTGGTGATGGTGCCAAGCAAGCAAAATGGCAGAAACAGGCATATTTGAGGTGATTGGATATATAGATTAATGTGGTGTATTTCAATAGCATTAGACTTATCAGAACGTTTCCCCCTCTTTTAGATCTAACAGTAGATGAACACATTTGAAAATCAAGAAGATGGATTTATAAAATGGTACAGGAAGCCAAGAAAGGGAATAGTGAATGTCATGAGCTGGGTGTTGGAATTGCTTTATTTGTTAGTGATCGTTACATGATTTTTATTTTATTTTTTTTTTTAAACCTGTGGGCTGTTCTGTTAATCAACATGATTGTGTAATAACAGTTTGGTTCTTAGGAAAGTTAGGTTGAGTTTGTGAGCCTATTGGTTGTAAAAAGCTGCCTTTGAGTGCATCGCAGTGGTTACATGATACCTTGAGCAAGTCAGTTGTCAGTTTAGGGTTGGATAACAGGATCTTTTTAATGTCTGTCTTTATAAATGACAACCTTTTGTAGTATAGGTCAAGAAACAAGTCAAGCATGTGTGAGTGTGAAAATGTGCATGCATAGGATTAAGAATGATAATATTTGAGCTGTTGATCAGTGTGGATATATTGTCTTGTTACATGTCTAAGTTGCACCTAGAAATTGGACCACCATACGTTTCTGCATGATTCTTTTCATGTGTGAGTATGTGTGTATAAATGCATGTTTTACTCCTCGACAATTATGAAAACGGAAAAAATAACTAATCTTGTTATCTTCCATTTTCATGAATCAGTGCTCTTAAAGCTCCTGTAGCTCCTTATAGTGTGCTTCCAGTGTGTCTGCTGTGCGTTTCGAAATCTGGTTTTCATTAGTTTCAGTGCACTAGTCATTTCCATTTGCCAGAGGAGCATTTGACCAATGTCATTTGTTGTCGAGCCGTGAATCAACTTGACCCTCGAGTTTGAGCATGTTGTCCTGAGAGGATCTGTGTTTAGCGGCAGGAGCATCCATATTTAAAGTGACACATTTGGCCTAAGAAAAATGTATCTGGGTTAAGAGTCCATAAATCCCTGTCCTCCTTTGACACTAGACAAATGTTGCGTTGTAGACTTATATTTTGGACTACATGGGTTAATATGGAGTTCTACGGTCTTCTCATATGACATACTGTAATTTTTTTGAAGCGAGCATGAAGCCCATTTGACCTTAGGTGAAACAGGAAATGTTCAGTGGATCCGTGACTTTTATTACTAAATGATTTTGGGCAGGGGGTGACACAGAACTGTATGGATCTTTGAGGTGTTTGTAATAGCTACTTGGTATGTTTTTTTTAAATTCATTATGACTTTCATGGACTGAGTGGACAAATTAACCTGATACGATTTCTTTGAATGAATAGATGGTTCCCCAGGGCAAAACCACGTATTGCATAATTTTTTGAGAAATATCAAAGATAACTGGAAAGTTTGCGCTGTTTTTAACCACTGAAACTTGTTTTGCGCTAATTTAGTTTTAAGTGACGATTCGCTCGCCGTTCGATTCTGCTTGAGTTGCACAATCTGTTGTTAAAGACACGTGAAATGCCGGTGACGTGAAGCAGGAGGATACTCATCAGATTAAGCAGAGTTTCTAGATTCCTGCGAACCTGATTTATTCGTCACCTCTGCTACTGTATGTGTTTTCCACTCCAGCTTATGTTTGTGGTATGTGGTTTAGCAACAGCTCTTTACTATAAATGTTACATTGCGCTGTGGGAACCCTCAGTGTCTTCTCACTTTCCTCCCATCAGTTCACATTGTCGGTGAATATTTGCTCAAAATGATAATTTAATTCCATTTCAGTGACACACAAAAATATCCGGTTGTGCATAGAAAAAGTTTTAAAGCCACACTTGTCAGAATCAACACCCACAGTTTTTGCTCAAAGCTCAGCGGTGTTTCCAGTGGATAGAACACCCATCATTCAAAAAAATTATACACTTTAGTGTTTATTTTTTTTTTATTATTATAATTGAGTTTTGACTAACTGTTTCTTAACAGTTGTTCTGAGACTAGCACTCTGCACAGTTTTATACCATTTATGCCCTGATAAAGTTGACAACGTGTAATTGTTATTTTTTATCAGAACACATTTCGCTCTTCATGTGACCATCATTAGCAGTTAGGTTAGGTTTTTTTTTTCATGGTCTTTGGGAGTTTGGTATATGTAAACACATTTTACCATATTTCATTTTTTTTTACTTTCAATTAAAAGTAACCATCTTTCACTGATGTGGAGGCTGATTTTGTAATTTTATGGTTCATGGGTTTTTATTTGCAATTTACAATTTGCAGCGTTATTTAGCTGTTGTGTGGTTATGATTGATTGTTCTAGCATGGTTTTAGAATGTTGTTAGAGGTTATTTAGGTGGTTTTAATTTGTTTTATAATGCTTGTAATGGCTGTAATGCTTAATAATCAACCCCACTGAGGCTGTAATAGTGCATGATTATCTTGTCTGTATATACATGCAGCAAACAAAGTTTTTCCATCAGCAAAACCTTTTTGAAACAAAAATAAATTACATTTAAGTACCCTCTGAGATTAAGTTAATATATTATAACATAACAGATTTGCGTTTATGTTGGTGTTTTTTTTGTCTTTCCTAGGATAGATTTATAAATTATGATTTGGATAACGTCATATTTCTAATGTGTCTTATACAACGTTTCCAGGTAAGTTTTTTTTTTAAATCAGAATATATGTATTGTTGCTGCTGGTATGTCCAAACCAAGAGGCCATACACTTCTGTCAATAGAAATAGTTGCTTTTAAATGTTAGTAAAATCTTTGTGTTGATTTTCGCTTTAAAGTGGACTTAAATTTCCTTTTTTGTGTGATTAATGTCTCATCACATTCAAAATGGTGTTTTCAATATAACAAAGCAACACAATCCTTAGAAAGACATTACTATTGTATATGTATTTTTTACATTGCAGGTCAAAATTCAAGTATTTATGCGATACATTTTTCACTGACACGTTTTAAAATCTCAAACTTTTATTTTAGTGGAAAAATAAAGGGAGACTTTTGAGTTTAGCTGAACATGTTTCAGCTCTTCTCATTACCAATGTACTAAAATGCTGAAAATGTCTGTCGCTAAATAGACATTTAGCAACGGACATGTCAAACAACTCAATATACCAGAACATGAACTGCTTGTGTGTAAATAAACACAGTTTTCACTCTGGGCTAAATTACAGTTTGTTCGCAGGAGCATAATGGCAAGAATGTTTACCTTCTACTTTCTGACCGTGGTAGGGTGAAACAAAAGTGACGTATTACAAACAGCCGCTAATACTTTTAGAAGAAATGTGTGATGAGTTGCTTTAGATGATATAGTATTAAACATTTCTTTCTTAATGACTGCACGCTCATGTTTAGGATAAAGTTGGACGTTGATAATTGTCAGCTCAAGCACATCATTTTGATTGGAATATATGACATACTGTCTAGAAGTACAACTTTTCATCACGCATGAATCTCAGATTGTGTCATGGATGAATGTATGTCGTTTGTGCGTCTTTATGAGCAGATCAAACTGTGAGTCTTATTTCCTATAACAGTTCACAGATGCCGTTTGGCATTGTCTTTCATTTACATCATCTCTCATAATCATGTGCCCCCACTTAAATAATGGTGCCGCAAGACACCATCTCGCAGGATAAAGGTGTGGTGGGATTGTGTGTCTCTGCGGCGTCGTAGTGATTGATGGTCGGTGCTGTTCATTACCACTGAACTGAGGAGGACACAAAGGCCCCCCTCCAGCTATTCTCCGTATATGTTTAGAATGTGTCTTATCTCACTGCATGTTGTAATGCAGGCCAGCATGCTGCCGTCTTTAAAATCGCCTCAAGCTTGATGCCAGCATTACCACGGAAATGGCCATCAAACTAAAATTTGGTCGGTCAGTGTAGAAGTACTTCATGTGTTTTGTTTTCCTGTGCATTTGTCCTTTTCTCCTTCAGTGTCTCTTCAGAAAGCATTTGTCCTATTGATTGTCTCTCTCACTCCTTCATTTTCTTGGTGTCTTCATGGATCATTTGTGCAGTAGTCCTTTGGCGTATGCTAATTTGAGATGTGAGCAAGGTTATTGATCTGTTACAAGTGGTGGAGCCACGGATGTGCTGCGGTACATGTCTGCGATTCGAAAGATGATATTGAGCTCCTATTGGTTTTGCGTAAATGGAACGGGAGGTGCATTTGGTCATGGTTGTTGGTTGTTGGGACCAGACAGAATGGAGATGAATTGATCAATTGGTTGTGTGGTTATACAGTGAGACTAAGATCGCTTTGTTCACTAGTCACCAAGTGAAGTTCAGTGTATATAATCCATATTGTTTGGTACTAACTGGTGGATACAGTACAGAAAGGCTTTTGTCCAAAATTTGTTCGCAAGAACATTGAGAACGTTCTCAACTAACCTTCCCTTTTTCTCTCTTTATACTTGTTACCAGTGAATGGTAGTGTCTAGAAAGGGTATGTCCCTTCAGGAGAGAGGTGCCAATGTCCAACCGGCCTAATTCCAATCCAGGGGGGTCACTGCGCCGTTCACAGAGGAACACAGCCGCGGCCCAGCCACTAGACCACACACTTGCAGGAAGGTGAGTACACAGTTGCCAAACTTTGCAATAAAGTGCTGAATAAGTCCTTGGTTTAGGTCTACATATACATTAATCTGCCTATCTGCATCTAGAGCAGTTGCACCTGCAGAATTTTATTTGTGCAACAATTCCAGTGTTGTGTTTCCAGTACCACTTTTTAATCTCAGTAAGATTTTACTTAAATTTACTTTATAAATATCTGATTTTTAAAAAAATTATTTCTGCCTGTTTAAAGCATCGCTAGTGTTTTTTTTTTTTTTTTTTTGGTGACAGCCATGTTGAGCACTGTTACAAACAAAGCATTACATGCATCTGTATAAGGGCGTCTGTAATGGCCCTTATAAAAAACCCAAAACAAACTACTGACCCCAACTATTGAACTTTAGTGTAATCGGATAACTTGTGACCTCAAGACATAGTCAGTTTATTCTTATTAGATGGTTATGGATGCAGACTACATTGTTTATGTGATATCAACAGTAGAAATATATGTAGGAAATATGGAAATATATGTATTTTAGGGTGCCCACTCTGTCTCTTTAGTCACATTTGGTTCACACTGCAAACTCTCAACTTGAATAATATATAATTTCCTTTGCCATGGTGCTATAGATTCAGTAGTAGCATGACACCTTTGTTGAATAGCAGTGCAGGGAAGACTGACAGTGTCTCTCTCTTTTAGGCATGATGCACACACATTTGACACTTTCTCTTTCAAACAAGTTATTTATGTCCTCCAGTGACACAGCCAAATGGCTAAAAGTCTATCTGCCCAACTCAGGGTGACGCTCTCAATTTGTGAGAAATATCTAGATAGAAGCTGGTAATGATTGTTGTTTGTTTTTGCCGTTGAGTTGACTGGTGTGTAGGAAGTGCTGTAGGACTGCAGGACTAGTCATCTTGTGAAATTTGAATTTGAGGTGTTCCTCATTTACCGCCCATCACACACTGCTCTATGCTATTTAATTCCCAACCTCTCCAGGTTGCAGCCAGAGCAAGTAAACCAAAAAGCAAATTCCCCACCTGAAAATAGAAGATCTAATTCTAAGGCTTCCAAAGCCCCGCCCAGCTCTGCCGTCGGCTCGGCCCGCGGCCACGCCTCTCGAAGGTATCCCTTTTTCCTCCTGTATTGCGTGTGGGTCTTTTGTGATGCAAGTTCACCATGTGATGACCTCTCTGTCTTGGGTCCTCAAGGCTTTCCCTTTTCTGTTTGTTTTTGCAGGAACAGCCTCTCTCTATCCGTGGGTTCACACTCGATTCCAGATCCAGAGTTGGAAGCAGCAGGGACTTCTGGCCAGCAGGGGAGACGGGAGGGCAGCAGCACCCGTGCTCTCAAACGCAGCTCAGCTTCAGAGCCCAACATCACCTTTTCACCCAGCCCGGCCAAACGGCCAAAAGCAGTGTCCAGTCACCTTTTGGAGAGTTCATCCAGTGGGCCATCGGCCCCCACAACCTCACCTGAAGTTACAGAGCCGAGAAAGGCTCCAGCGTCAGTCAGCACCAAGTCCAAAAAGAGACGGTTAGCAGCCGAGCCGGCTCCCGCCAGAGCCCTGAGCAAGAAGAGCGCATCCTACCCTGGCCCCAGTGGGGCCTCAAGCACCCCTTCTCAAAAGCGTAAGAAGGCAGAGGCCTCTTCGTTGTCATCCTCCTCTTCTTCCTCCCTCCTCAGCTCAAGCAGCGCGGCAGGCCCCCTGCCACCCCGCAGCGAGGCCAGCCGGGCAGCCAAACCCACCAAGCTGGCGTCCAAATCGGCCGCCTCAGCCAAAGCTGGGTGTAGCACCGTGACTGACTCCTCCTCTTCCTCTGCCTCTTCCTCATCCTCCTCTTCCTCTTCCTCCTCGGCCGCCACAGGCGCCAACAGCTGTGCCCCTCAGGGTGCCCGGCTAAAACAGGGCAAGGACCAGAGCAAAGCGCGACGGTCGCGCTCTGCATCCTCCCCTTCTCCCAGAAGGAGCAGCCGGGATAAAGAGCAGAGCAAGGCTGCTAGCTCCTCCAAGTTTGACTGGACATCTCGCTTCAACTCCAAAGTCAACCTGCCAAAGCCCAAACTGTCCCTGCCGGGATCGGCCAAGGCCGAGACCTCCTCCAAGCCTGGGCCCTCCGGACTGCAGGCCAAACTAGCAAGTGAGTGGTCAAACTGCTAATGTATTTTTAAGGCAATGTTCCGAACTTAGAACTTAACAAGAAGCTAACAAGGTCTAATTCATGGTATGGGGTTCTTAGTTCGATAAAATAGGAGACTAGTGACTCTTTCCACTGAACGGTATTGGTCAGTACAGTACCGTAATCCAGCTTGGGTTTCCACTGCCATTGGTACCCTTACTTGGTACAATTGTTACAATAAGCACAATTCTGCCTTTTTTGTTAGTTTTAATGAACAATAATTGCCATTTATAAAAGTATAAGAGGCTTAAGAGGAAATAAAGACAAAAGCTAACAAGTCAGCGCTGTTCTACGGTGAAGTCCAAATCCAAGCTTAAATATAACTCTGTGCTTAGCGAAAACTATATGACCAGGGACAAATAAAACATGTATGAGACCATGAATGCCTGTTAAATATAACGTTACACAAAACGAATTGTATCTCATGTATAATCACTACAGAGATGTCAGAGCCAGCAGCAAATGTTGCAGAGACTAGCCGAGCTTGAGGCTGCTCTAAGCGGATACACAAACACTGAGAGCCTGGCGCTCGTCTAGAGCTACAAAATCAGTATATCAAATAGGCGTATCGAATCTTTATAAATAAACCACAGATTTGAGTTTTCAACAACTACATTCACGCCTGAAAAACCTTTTAGAACTGCACTTCATGACACAGAAACAGTAATATTCAAAATATGTAGGTTTTTGTGCAATGACGTTTCACAAGTCCACAAGCACAGAAAAGAACACCTTGAGAAAAGACTATTGTCTGTGTGAAAATATAAAATTATAAAATACGTATTATAGAAATGTTATTTAAAATTACTTTTTCACTGTAAATAAGCCAATGTATATAAATTTACAAACTGCAGATTGGAAAGAGCGAAGGGGATCCCCTTGTATCACGCAAAAGTGACTATTCTAATCAACCAATCTAAGTTCTGCAGAGACTTTAGCTCCACCCTTTTGGTACCCTTTGCTGTGATGGGTTTCCTTTACGGAAGGCTAACAAAAAAAGTGGTACGGTTGCTACCATTCACAATGAAAAAAGAACATAATTGCGTATCGCACTGAACCGAACCACCATTGAACCTGCTTGTGAGAGTATCGCATCGTGTGACTACAGTGTTCAACAATAAAAACGTGTTGTAAACCGAAAAATGATGATCTTCACAGAACATGCGAACAAATATACATGGGGCGTTTGAAAGAACAAATAGAGACGGCACTTATAACTGGTATTGTTGCGTTTTTAAAACGTAATAATTGACTCGGCACCAGTGGTACTTTTGGTATTGAGTGTTTGTGTATTGGTAAAATGCTAGGCTCTTTTGGTTAGATTGGATGTCCCTGTGTGCAAACACTTCCATCTATTCTACATACAGGCTTCGGTTTCAACATACTGCACATGTAGAACACCAGCTGCAAGGGTGCTAGAAGTGGACTTCAGTTTTCAGGCACCTGCCACCAGTGATGCAAGCTTTCTGTGACACGACTGATCTCTCTGGGTCGCATTTAGAGATTATTAGACGCGTGGCAAAATACGAGATTGATTCAACCCAGAACATATGGAGGATATTACACATTATGCCGCTTACACTGCTTTTGATCCTGTTAAGCGCTCACACTACGAGATCCTTCACATTATCAATGCACAGAGAAATCCTTTTCTCACTCTGGAATATGCAAGCCTTACAATTAGTGGTGCATCGATCATCAAATTTGTGGCAGATGTTGTCTTTTTTTTTTTTTTTTTTTTTTTTTTTTTTTTACAAAAAAATATCAGCCGATATGAATCACCAATATTTATTTTTAAGAGGTCATGAAACTCTTCTATTTAAGCTCAAGCCTTATTTTAGCTGTAAGCCACCCTTTGTTGCACATGTCAGTATATCTGTAATTATAAGTTATAAACTGACTTTTTTTTTTACTATGATTTTTTTTCGATGTTGGCGTTTTGCTCTAAAAATATAAGAATCCTCATTATGAATACAAATTATAAACCTGGTTAAACGTATATCTTTGTATGTAAACATGCATTCTGTGTAAAAAAAAAAAGTAATAGTACTGCTATTAATTCATCTGAATTACATCGTTTAATGAATTGGTGAAATTGAGAATGATTCACCCTCTTTTGTCATTTGAGTAGCATTGTGCAGGATGTGTGACGTCCTATGTGCTGCAACTAATAAAAAATGAGTTCTGAGTTTAGATCGTCCAATCACAGGATATAAAAATTGGTGGCCGTTCAATCAGTGCATACTTGTAACAATGATGGGGCAAATTCACCAGCAAACACACACCAACGCGTTCCATTAACTGAAATGTCAGTCAAGGCAGTGGTTCTCTAACTCAAACACCCTTATAAAGTGTACTTGTTCAATGTTTCGCAAATGGAAGGCTGCATCCTCCGGAGGTCGCATTCACAGGCTGCATACGCTGTCAAAACTTAGTTTATTTCACTTAACTGAGCATTATGTTCACAGGTGATAAGCGTATTACAACAATTTATGCTTAAGAACAATGGTAATTTATAACCGTTAATATTATAAATTTAAGATCATCTTCATGATGCATGCAGCCTATAAATATGACCTCCAAAGGATGCAGACTTAAGTTTGAGAAATGGTCAGAGTTATTCTTCTGTACTTTCATCTTATTCTTTTCCTCAATCTGGGTCATATTTCAGCCCAAAATCTAAGGGAAAGACAGATAAATTATTTATAAATTAACCCAGCTTTTCACATTGTTAAGGGCTGTCACTTTAATGAGAACTGACACATTTTCACTAGGGTTGCATCGATCCGATACTCTGTATTGGTATTGGCTCTGATTCTGTCCGATCAGGTTTCGTTGACTGATCCCAATGTAATGCTGTGTGTATACTGTTCTGCGTTATTGCTAAGCTCCAAGAAAAGCACAAAATAATTTTCAAGCACCATGAAGCTGTTCCATGGTCTAAGTTGAGGTACAGATGAATATTTAAATCAAGTTCACCTGAAGAGAATAACAGCCGATTGCTAAAAAAAAATGTTCATGGCACAATTTATTACACTCTTAATGTATACATGGCATAGATGTATAAAGTAAAACAAAATTGTTCTGCTTTCAGCTTAGAAACAACACAGAGAAAGTATAGCTCAACTTGACAGTAATTTGTATGTATTTATATTTATTACATATTCATAATTTCCAAACTGCTTGAATTAAGAAGTGCTTATACAGTGTAATACTTGTGGACATGTTATGTGATATAACTTGTTGCGATCACTCTCTGTGTTCATAAAGCAACGCTCCTTTGATTCATTGTTCTGCAACTCTTGGTAAGAAACGTAATTTTTTTCCATTTAGGTAGACACTAATTTAGTATCTGAATACAATTTATTACAGAGCAGCTTTACGGAGGGTTTGCCATAGGACCGAGCACTAGAATGAATGCAAGGGATTCCAATATTAGTCTGTTATTCTAAGTGCAAGCAGCTATTAAAAATATTAACACACATAAGGGCTTTTTCCTCTGGTGATGTATTGTTGTTAGGCTACAGTACTTACAGCGTGTCCCAAAACTGAAAGCACAGGCACATGTAAACACCATATTGGATTAGATTTATTTCTCATGTAAGCAGTCCACCAGATCTTTCAATCAAGAGTGATTAAAAGTGTACATGTAAACGTAGCTAATGCTTCATTTTGCCCTCCAGGTGTGCGCTCCAATAAGAGTGACTTCATGTGAGTCTTTTGTGCAATGAAAGATTAATAATAGCTATTAACAAAGGTTAATGTTTATAATTTAATATTTAACACTGTAGTAGAGGCAGCGACATATGATACATAGGAAAATGTATCATAGGAAAGAAAAAAAAAAAATTTTGTTCAAAATGCTTGCTACAAATGCAAATACGAAAAAAAATTAAACCCATCCAAATGTTATGGTGGATGAAAGTTTTGGAGACTGTAAGTGTGAAAATGAATGTGCACTAATGATGAATTATCCACTAAACTAGTTTATAATAATATTTTTGTCAGATTATATTTTTTCGCTAGTTTTTATCATACTTTACATTTCATTAAAACGTGTCTGTATTTAGTTGTTCAATCTATACAGTATATATATATATATATTATTTATTTCCATAAAATTTTGGGGTGAAATACAACCTGGGAGCACTCCTGACAGGTTTCATAAAATTGGGATTGGTAAATTACAGGAATTTTTGCTGTGATCATTTTAGCTGCTCCTTGACCTGAGGGCTAATACCTTGAGCAGCACTGCCTCCACAAATCGGTGTCTTCAGCAAAGTGATCATTTTGATTGTGATAGTTTCTAGCCCCAGTAATAGTGGATGGGGTTTTGGCTGTGGTCATGGCAGGGGGAGCTGGCTCAGGTTTCAATCCAGTTCAGTGCCAGTGTACTGGTCTAAAAATATCAGCCTTCTGCTGCCTTACAGTATTGTATGGACAAGAGTCGCGGCTGGATGTATGCTGAGGTAGGAAGGGCTTTCGGTGTAGTTACTTTGCTGTGCAGTTTTAGCCTAGCAGAGCTTTGGAGTATCAGAATGCCTGGAGGTGGGTCAAAATGCTGGCGTGAAAATTTCGGTTTATGAGTGCTGCTGGTTGGATGTTTAAGATCACGTCAGTGGTATTGTTTGGATGTTTTGATTTGAGCCAGATTTTTTCTACTGAGGGTTGTTGTGTAAAGTGTTGTTTGAAGGTTTGTTGGAGGTGTTTATATTGCGTATGAGGGGTCATACCTGTGTATACATGGGTCAGGCTGGGTTGATTATGGAAGGACGATCTCTGATATGAAGAGTCACGGGAGGGCATTCTGCCAAAGGGCAGGGAGCAGTGCATTGCCCAGAATAGACCCTCAGTGTTAGGGTTTGACCACCAGACAGGAGCTGTTGAAGGCATGAGTGATTCATCTGGCTTTACAGGGAAAGCGCTGTCAGAGGTGTTTCAAAGGTTCTTTGATTTTACCTTCTTTCTTTATTCTGTAGGGCAGGGTACTGAGACGATATACATTATATCAGATTGAAGTGTAGTAAGCAATTTAGTTAATTTTTTTGTTTACAGTACAGCTTGTTTTTGGTAACTTCGTTTATGGTGAACAAGCAATGTTTAACATTTTTAATAGTGCCGTCAAGCAATGAATCGCATCCAAAAAGAAACTTTATATATAAAAACCGAAAAACACATACAGGATATATTTGAAAAAATATATTTATATTCATATTGAAATGTTATATAAACATAACATTTTCTTTAAGCTCACATTAATTACAGTTTATATTTTTTTGGGTTTTCAAGAAAGATGCCCTGCTTTGCTCCTGATAAGCTAATTGTTATCTTAAAGCAAAGAAAAAAAATTATTGAAACATAACTGATCAAATGAGCTGATATACACATTTCTTGAATTCTGTATTGATATGCACTATTAAAAATTAGTGCTGTCAAATGACAACGAATCTCATCCATAAGTTTGTTTACATAATGTGTATACTGCGTCAATCTAATCATCATTCAGAAAAACTTTACTTCAAGAATAAGCCACACTGTGGACATGATCTAATCAGTAGCACACCCTGAATGCATGTGAGCTAATGTATTCCTCTTATTGGCAAGACATATCGGCATAATTGTTCATATCTGGTCGTTGTCAGCCTATACTGATATCAGTCCGATAATATTGTTCATCCTTAATGACCGGTCTTCTTAGTAGTGCAAAGAAGAAGAGATGTTCAGACTAAGGCATATGCCGGTATCAAATTTTCATTTTTCAATTAATTGCTAAATGTTTATTATAGTATATGGTATTGCCATGATATTGACATTTGGGTGCAAAAAAGTGTTGTCATAATACAGTATGACAGGTTTAACTTTTTTCGGTCACACTTTATATTACTTGGTTTTAAATTCTATGTGCTTGAATCAAAAGTAAGTAGAATGTATTGTATTTCAGAACACTTCTTCTGCTATTAGGGTCAGATACTGGTAAGGTTAAGGACAGATTTGGCGTTATGGGTAGGTTTAAGGTGTAAGGGATGGGTCAGCTGTGTAATTATAAATTAAATTATTGTTAATGAAGCCCTAATGTAATAATGAAGAATTGTAAAAATAGTTTTTGTGCATTTAACTAGTTATTGGAAAAAGTGTCCTTAAAAGGCATTCAAAAAATCTGTATTTTAAAGCGCCGATGATAACAATACCATGCATATTTGTTATTGTGACGCATTGCATTACAGAATACCGGCACATGTCTAGTTCAGACCAACCTGAACAGACTCATTAACAACCGTTTATGTAAAATAAAATGTTTTTTTTACAGTCAGTTGGTGGTTTGGTCAAAAGGAAGTGGGAAGATAACCTGAGGCTACCTACATAGGCCGCACGTTAGGCTTTGAAACTGGGCATATGTTTCAGGCTTACTGATTATGTGTCTCTTACTGATTATTTTCTACGAGACTGTTGAGGAGCTGAAGGCGTCGTTAAGTGTAGATGATACAGTATGACTAAATTTACACAAAGTGCTAATGAGATGACGCGCAGGACGTCCTGGTTTCTGTGGAAACTGCCTTAATGTGTTCTGTATGTAGTAAAGTGCTTGTTGTGAGCAGTGGCCAAAGGTCAGAGCTAGATGATGGGCTAATGCTTTACTATGCTATTATTCCCATTATTTTCACATTGTTTTATTTAAACGCCAGCGCATTAATTGAACGTGACTCATCAGGTATGTGACACCCGTGAGTAATCAAAATCACAGCGTGGTGTTGTGCTTCTCGTCCGGTGTGTGACTGGCATGTTTTATTTTGATTTAGATTGATTATTAAAGTGCACCTATTATGCCTTTATTGTAATATTGTCCTTGGGTCTCCCCAGAATGCGTCTGTGAAGTTTTAGCTTAAAATACCTGACAGATCATTGATTATAACAACAAAACAAACGATGTTTTGGTGTATCACTTTAAATGCAAATGAACTTCATATTCCTGCCCCCTCTCCACTATAGGGCATTGCATCTACAGCCAGTAGACACAACATGACAGAGTTAGAGACCTAGTGTTCAACCTGCAAATGCACTAAAAGTGGGGTGGAACAGTACAATGTTACAGAGCTCACTAGATGATGATGATGATGCTGCAAACATATCAGCGTGGCACTGATCTGTTAAAATACGACAACGTATGCTCACAAATAAGGATATAATGCTAAGCAATATAACGACATTCACAAAGGAGTCTGAAAATAAATTATTTGTGCAGACATACGCATATTTAGGTAGTTTTTGTGGGACATTATATAAAAATATACTTTTTTAATGTTAACAGGTCACTCAGTATTCTGGGTATTCAGTATTCTAGTTTGTGCGATTTGGAAATTTATATTTTTTAAATAAATTCAAGGTAACACTCATATATAGCCCACAGTGAAAATGACATGACTATGACTGGACAAATGCATAAAGTGCTGTATAATTTGAGCACAAGTTTAAAGTTTGGTGTGTGTGTTTTATTTGATTATTAGATGGACTTCTATTCAATTAGACAGAACTGAATGATGGTGGCGAACAAGAGGGAGACTGTGAGCACTGTGTGAAAAACACCAAATATTGACCACTAGTTTATATACTCAATATTTGCCTGTTGATCATATTATACAAGTTTACGCCACCCCTTTTGATCCAGTTGTTAAGATTATTTGGGTGGATTTACATGTTGACACCAAACCTGGTTTGATTCAATGCAGATAAAAAGTAGTAAGTAATAATCAGATAAAAACTCTCAAAAGTACAGCATCCTACTTCAGCAGTCTGAAGTAAAAAACCAAAGTGTGCTGTTTCTGATGTGTCATTGTAGCCTACTGGGGAATAGCATGCTGTTCTCTGTGCGATTGATTAAAACACGCTGTTCTCCTGTGATCTCTCTCAGTAACTGCCTTCTAAATTAGGCTTGCTTTCCTTTAGCGGTCTCACTCTTTTCCCTCTGTTCTGATTATTTTAAATTTTAATGCTGTATGTTTCTCTTTCTAGGTTTGAGGAAGTCCACAAAGAAGCGTAGTGAGTCTCCCCCAGCAGAGCTCCCCAGCTGTCGGAGGAGCACACGTCAGAAGACCACGGGCTCTTGCGCCAGCACCAGGTACTAAACCGACAGCATCTTAAAAGCCTACCGATCTAGAACATGCAAATGTTCAAGAAAACATGTATGAGCCCTGTTGGCCCCACACTTTTATTGCTCATTTCTTTTGGAGAAAAATTGCAACTACCAGAGAATTTTGTCTTTCTGGCGTACATTCATCAAGCCCCTGTTTTCACACATCCTGTCAAATAGATGATGCTTTGAAAGACAATCTGCTTGCCAAGTTCTGGCGAAAGCATAGCTGTTTTCTGATTCCCTAGTGAAACTAATAGAGCCATGGGATATTATCTCAACAGCCGTTTATGAACACTACACATTTAAGCGAAGCACTTAAATGTTACGGTGTATACTACAGTCTCTGTAGAGGTACATTTCACTTCAGTAAGCTGTAGTCAGGGAAAAAAGCATGTTAAATTTTACGAGGATGAAGGTCTTTACAGTGGCTTGCACTTTAAAAACATTCAAAACGCTTTGAGTTTTCATCGGCGTCAAAACTCTTATGGAGTTTTGTTCCACTAAATGTCTTTGTTAAAAGATGTATTATCGATTGAGGATGCAATTCATACTAGTCTTGCTGATGTATTTCTTGCGGCCGCATTAACTTTTGTTCAGAGGATTTATTTTTTTATTTTTTTAACTTCCTTTTCAGAAATTGGGTGCAATGTTTTAGATGGTCATTTAAGTAAAAAGTTTATTTTGATAGCTTAGAATAATTTTAGTGTTGTGTGTGTGTGTGATATGTACCTTTTAATGAGGTCTTTCTCTTAACCTGTTGTTTCTTTTCTTTCTAGTCGGCGAGGCTCAGGCCTGGGCAAGCGCGGAGCAGCCGAATCTCGCCGACAGGAGAAAATGGCCGACTCCGACAACAACCAGGATGGGGCCAATTCATCGGCCGCGCGCACAGAGGAGACTCCACAAGGGGCGTCAGGTGAGTGTGATGACATTTTGCTCTACATTGTATGTGAAACTATGATCGTATGAGATAAGAGCACAAAGATTGTGGCATAAGATGTTGGCATAAAATGATTTATTCTATATCTCTCCTTTCTATGCTCATTTTCTCTCTTTGCTGTGAAGCGTCTAGTTCAGTGGCTGGAGCTGTTGGCATGACCACCTCTGGAGAGAGTGAATCAGATGACTCTGAAATGGGTAGACTGCAAGGTATGTGTGCTCTACTTACTACTATCATTTAATTGCCGATTTTGACAGCGTGTCTGCTTCCCGAACAGTGTTGGGGAGATTGTTCCAGAGTTTGGGTGCTAAGTAGGAAAAGATCTGCCACCCGCAGTTGATTTTGATGTTCTAGCTATTATCGAACAGGCAGAGTTTTGAGAACGCAGCAGACGTGCAGGACTATGTGATAAGAGCTCGCTCGAGTATTGGGGGGGGGCTGAACCATTCAGGGCTTTATAAGTCATTGACAAGATGTTAAAATCTATCCGATGTTTGATAGGGAGCCAGTGCAGTGTTGACAGAACTGGGCTAATATGATCATCCTTCCTAGTTCTAGTAAGGACTCTAGCTGCTGCGGTTTGGACCAGCTGAAGTTGGTTTATCTAGCGTGCAGAACAAACGTCAAATACATTACAATAATCTGACCTCGAGGTCATAAACACGTGATTTAACATTTTTCCATTTGACATAGAGGGCATAGGTCGTAATTTGGATATTTTTTATGTTTTAGGTCTGATAATTAGCACCACAAATGAAAATGAAACCGAAACATCTAGTTGTGTGTAAAGTTTTGTTTAATTTTTTCTTTCTACAGCTCTATTGGAGGCCAGGGGCCTTCCTCCTCACCTGTTTGGCCCATTTGGGCCCCGTATGTCTCAGCTGTTTCATAGGACCATTGGGAGCGGAGCTAGTGAGTGACCTTGACTTATGTTTGTCATTTTTGTGGGATGATTGAGTATTTCCTCTGCTCAATATGTCCGTCTTCTATGTCCGACTTGCAGGCTCAAAGGCACAACAGCTGCTGCAGGGGCTTCAGGCTACAGGAGACGAATCCCAGCAGCTCCAGGCTGTTATAGAGATGTGCCAGCTGCTAGTGATGGGTAATGAGGAGACGCTGGGAGGATTCCCTGTCAAGAGCGTTGTACCTG
This sequence comes from Puntigrus tetrazona, assembly GCF_018831695.1. Lineage (NCBI taxonomy): Eukaryota > Metazoa > Chordata > Actinopteri > Cypriniformes > Cyprinidae > Puntigrus > Puntigrus tetrazona. The sequence continues at coordinate 11,118,926 of NC_056716.1, forward strand.
CCCTGGTGAGTACTCTACCTGCTTAAGGAAATTCACCTGGACCTCATCCAGGTTTACGCAGTAGTTTACTCTGACCGAGAACAGCTCTATTAGACAGGAAGGAAACAATTACGATGATCCAGAAAATAATAATAATTCCAGAAAGTGCTTGTAGGGTACTTCATATTTAAGGCCATAAAAGTTGTCATGCTGTTGTTCGTTCTACAGGTTTTCAGAGCAATGAACACTGTGTATTTCTGTAAAACTATTACTTATGATCTGCTTTCGTGGAATTATAGCAGTGTTTACCTTATGGCGTTTCTATCATATCTGCAAATTGTTGGCCTCAATTCTAATAATGCTTTGTTATACAGGGGTTATAAGTGGCACAGTAGCATTTGCTTTCAGCCGTTTGCCCTGTTTAATGATGAAAATTTACAGTGTTGTTAACTGTACATTTTAAAATGAGTATATGGATATAATAATTTACAATTGAATCATCACTTTGGAAAAAGAGTTAAAGGCTGAAATGTGAGATCATTGATTAGAGAGAGATTATAGATCATTTTATTAAAATATTTTTTGAATTATTATTTAAAACTTATGTAAAGTTGAAAGCTTAAAAAACCAACAAAACCAAACTTGTTAATACCCTGGCTTGTTCTTTTTTTAAATTCACGATCCAAGAGGTAAACAATGTCCTTTCAGTGTTGAGAGTCAAGCATCTTCTTACTCTCACATCTTACTCTCTTCATGTCTTTTTTGCAGATCACACTATTACAGATGGAGCATAATTTTGATATTGTGAGTATTTGGAGCTTCTGTGAGTGGGTGCATGTGTCCATGCAGAGTTAGAACATTGTGCAAGCCGATCAAGGCCAAATGCAGTGAATCTTATCACCTGGCAGTGGTCTACTCATTCAATTTTGACACTCAAAATGAGGGAATAACGTAATAACCGTTCGCCTTGTGTCCTTTCCACAGATGAATCATGCATCTCGCGCCCTTACCTACATGATGGAAGCACTGCCTCGCTCCTCGGCTGTGGTGGTAGACGCCATCCCTGTCTTCCTGGAAAAGGTAAATTGCAACCTTACCATTCCTTTGAAACTTGGCTGCCAATTATGTGGATGACATAATTAAAGGTGCTATGTCAAGCACCTCAAGCAAGGTTTTTCTATTGAAATAATAGACGGCAAATTTTACCCCACTTTTTACCAGATAAGTTGCAAAAACAACTGCATAACTGCTGTCATGTATAACCGCTTATATTCACATATTGAGGAAGTTAGCCAGTCATGCAAAAGCTGTTAGACGAGGTGTCTCTTGTGTATGTTGTTTTAAATGAATGTTTCTCTTGTGTCCACAGCTTCAGGTAATACAGTTTATTGACGTGGCAGAGCAAGCTTTGACCGCCCTAGAGATGTTGTCACGGAGGCACAACAAAGCCATCTTGCAGGCTGTGAGTACTGATGCTTTCTGAGTGTTGTTACTTAATTGCTAGATCAACCAATAAAATAAGACGCCAGTCAAACTGGATTAAATCTAATAGGATGAGAGTAGATGCGTGGACGTTTTTTTCACCCAATTTTATTACAGAAAATGACGTCCCACTAAGGCTGTGTTTTTGTTTTTTTTATTTTAATCTCTATAGGGAGGTCTAGCTGCATGCTTGCTGTACTTGGAGTTCTTCAGCATCAATGCTCAGAGGAACGCATTAGCCATCGCTGCTAACTGCTGCCAGAGCATCACGCCGGACGAATTTCACTTTGTGGCTGATTCTCTGCCCCTGCTCACTCAGAGACTCACACACCAGGTGATGAGCTGAAACACAGACATCTCATTCACGTTTACAAGAGCAGATGCACGTCTGGATATGTGACACGAACATAACGGCCCACAAAACAATATGACTTTCAGATGCCGGACTTCGGCTGTAAACAAAATCAACACTTCAGATGTATCACTGTTTTTATTATGACTTTTTTGTTTTACAGGATAAAAAATCTGTGGAAAGCACTTGTCTCTGTTTTGCCAGGCTGGTGGACAACTTTCAGCATGAGGAGGTGAAAAATGATTACTTGGCAAAAATTATTAACCTTAAACCAGTGTCTGATCAATTTCACCAATTATTATTATTTATTATTTAAATATAATGAAATATTTAAATAATAAGGGGAACATTAAGTATATAAATCACTTAACGAGTTATCACTTACTGTTTGAGGTGTCCATAATAAAAATTGGAATTGATGTTTGCTGAATTAGTTTTTTTTTTTTTTTTTACTTTGACAGTGTAACAATACAAAGCTGCATCAGTCATATATGTATTAAATCAACTGTGTGTACCCTTTCTCCGTTTACCTAGCCACAGATATCTGCATTTTTCTTTGTCAGCAGAATGTTGTTTTGCATGATTTGGTGCTCAGCTTCAGGGCTTTCGTTAAAACTACAGATTTTTTATGTCCACTTTTATTCCAAATATGAACTGTGGGTGTTGACGTTTTGGCGAAAGTTAACACTGTTTTTTTTCTTTGCCATTTTAAGTCATGATTAATAATCTTGCCTGCTGTGATTTTAGCACTTTTATGCTTTTCTTATTTCTGGCCAGTCATTCAAAGTGCGTTATAGCAGATAATGTCTCTCTATTATTTATCCATAACTTAATTTGAGTTCAGCTGATGTTTTTTTTTTTACATTTTAAATACATTTTAAGTTGAACACTTTGTTGTTAGAAATCGCAAATGTCTTGCGAGTCACTTAAAACTACTCGGTCAAACAGTCAAAACAACTTGTTTGTGCATTGGCCCGTCACTACTTTGGTATGCAAAACATTTTTGTGCATTTAGTGTGACCTCATTAACCGCTTTCCTGTGTCACTGTGTCACAGAACCTGTTACAGCAGGTGGCGTCACGGGACCTGCTGACCAACATCCAGCAGCTGCTGGTGCTCACTCCACCCGTGCTCAGCTCCGGCATGTTCATCATGGTAGTGCGCATGTTCTCTCTCATGTGCTCCAACTGTCCGTGCTTGGCTGTGCAGCTCATGAAACAGAGTAAGTCACATGTGCGAATAAGGAGTCTTGTTTCTATTAGGAACTGTTACGCTGAATGTGGCTTTTAAAAGCAGTTCGTTTTGCGCACATTGAAGATCAAGGTTGATATGCGGCCTGTTTCAAATGTATGTTTAGTATCTGCATTTTGTGTGTTTGTAGATATAGCAGAGACCCTGCGTTTCCTGCTCTGTGGCGCATCTAATGGGAGCTGTCAAGAGCAGATCGACCTCGTTCCCAGAAGCCCCCAGGAGCTTTATGAACTCACCTCACTCATCTGGTATATGAAACCTCTTCCCGATCTGTGTGGTTCTGTCGGTGACATCTGATTAACATGCTCTGAGTGAACGGAGGACTTATTATGAAGCTTAAAGGATTAGTTCACTCCAAAATGAAAATGGTCGTCTTTGCTACAACGAGCGTGTTTGATCGCTGTGTTTTATCTCTCTGCTGTAGTGAGCTGATGCCATGTCTGCCCAGAGAGGGCATCTTTGCGGTTGATGCCATGTTAAAGAAAGGCAGCGCTCAGACCACAGAGGGCGCCATCTGGCAGTGGAGAGATGACAGAGGCCTGTGGCACCCGTACAACCGCATTGACAGCCGCATCATTGAAGTATGTTCATGCTGCGCAGACGTGGTTAACGTGGCGCACAAAAGATCAGTTAATGATTCAAAATCACTATATGATCTTAATTGCTCACTTTTTTTAGACTGCACACCAGAATGGAGAAGACGAGATAAGTCTGTCGACACTCGGCCGTGTCTACACCATCGACTTCAACTCTATGCAGCAGATAAATGAAGACACTGGCACTGCTCGTGCCATTCAGAGAAAGCCCAACCCTCTGGCCAACCCCAACACAGGTGCACATGCCATGCTTATACTATTAAATATTCAGTAAAGAAAAAAATAAAATATTGCCTTGTTATATTTGTAGTAAACTATAAGATAGTGTTTTTGGTTTTTGCTTTTTCATGATTTGTTCATTTATTTTTTTATTTAAAATATATGATCTACAAGAAATGCAGAAAGACCAGATTTTGTGTGATCAGAAGCAAGATGAGCTGGACATTAACATTATCAATATTTTTATTAGGATCTACTTTCGAATCACGTCTTTTTAAGATCATATTTGTTGGATCACCCTCAACTCTGATATGATCTGCAATTCAAAAGACATCTTTTTTCATGTAGAAACTTAACATTGAAACTGCTGGCGTCCTCTTACGTTGTCAACGAACATGCAATGTTCCAAAGCCAGAGTTTGTGAAAGACTAGGCAAGTGCAGATAACTAAAACCGTTCATCGTAATCAAATAAAGTCCAAAAACCATCAATCTGTGCCATTTAATCAGCAAATATGATGTATATGGGACAGCCTCTACTGTAAAATAATTACGACCAGTGGAAAAGCTGGAATCAATAAACGGGGAGCTTCCATAAATGGGGCACATTTACCAAATTATACAGGATATTTGGCAAGGATAGTATATTTATAAAATGCTAACTGTATCTGTCTTCACAGGAGGGCACTTGGAGGTGCGTCGAGAAGACGCACGCGCTCAGCTGATGAAGGAGGATCCTGAGCTGGCCAAGTGCTTCATAAAGACTCTGTTTGGGGTTCTGTATGAGGTGTACAGCTCCTCAGCTGGGCCTGCTGTCAGACACAAGTGCCTTAGAGCCATCCTCCGGATCATCTACTTTGCAGATGCAGAGCTGCTTAAAGACGTACTGCGCAACCACGCTGTGTCAAGGTCAGTCTGTAAATGCAGAGCTCTGGGTGAGCAGCTAGACAAAACTAGTGCTGAAAATTTATATCATGGTATTTTTTTCAAATTAGGCCGGTATAACCAGGAGCCACTCTTCATTTATAATCAAGGCATCGTCTGATTTAAAATCAACATGCATCTACACTATGCTGTGGTTACTCCTGCAGTGCACTAAGTAACTAAAAAAACAACAAACAAAAAATAATCATAATATTAACAGACGAACATAATTTAAAGCAGTCAGTAAGCGACAGTTGCTTGAAATCAGTGTTTTGTATTCGATTACCAATTAATCGGCTGCTTCTCCGGCGCTCTCTGCACAGAACAAACGCAGAGAGAGGAGACGCTGCGCCATGAGAGTCAGCTCACAGAACAGTACTGGAGACATTTAAAAAGTGACTAGGATTGTCAGTATGTATATTCTAAGAAAAAGCTGTTAAAAGAGCCTGAAAGTTGCTAAATGTGGTGCTGAAGTAGCGCTCGTGTGCGTGTGTGAAACGCGGGAGGATATGCACGGCGGTTATTTATGGCTGAGTTCACTTTCTACAGCTTCAGTTTTAGAACTTTCATGCTTAGTAACACATACAGCTGTTCCTAACCACAGTGCAACAGTGAGAAGAGTTTCGCATTACAAGCTCTTTTCAAATGTCACATTGCGGTATTTAAAAAAACTCATATCATAAGAAAAAACACCGTACAAAACCTGTGTTTACTTTATAAAAATCAAAGAAAATTTCAAAGCAGGAAGATGTTAACTGTCCGGTTGTTTGTGCACATATTTCCTTTCCATTATATTATTGTTTACCATTTCTGCTGTACATCGTGGTGAAGATTATATGCTTATGCAAAGCTTGTGCGAGTTTAGTATAACTAATCCTGAACTAATGCGTGCAAATGTTTGAATTTTGTTTGTAGCCACATAGCTTCCATGCTGTCCAGTCAGGACCTGAAGATTGTAGTGGGCTCTCTGCAGATGGCCGAGATCCTCATGCAGAAGCTTCCAGATGTGTTCAGTGTTTATTTCAGGCGGGAAGGTACTTGATCTTCTGCATCAATTACTTCTCACTAAATCTCACTAGCTGTGACAAGATTACTAAAAAACTAAAAATGATCTACTGTGTGTATAAAGCGTATATTTGATTACAGTAATGCGTTTCACCCAACACTGCGCTTTTATTGCTCTTGTGCTGTTTAGGTGTTATGCACCAGGTAAAGAACCTCGCTGAATCCGAGGTGTTCCTCACCAGCCCTCCGAAAGCGTGCACCAGCGGCACAGCTAGTCTTTGCACCACCACCATCACCACAGCAACCACTACAGCTGCTTCTAACGTCACACCCGACCTGGGCTCCCCCAGTTTCCAGCACAGTATGGACGATTCGCTGGACCTCAGTCCTCAGGGGTATAGAGCCACTCTCACATGCACCGTTACCGATCTACAGTTTACAGGTTTAATAATTAATGCATTGTTTTAAAAACACAACCCTCTGTTCTCTAGTAGGTTGAGTGATGTTCTGAAAAGAAAGCGCCTTCCTAAAAGAGGACCAAGGCGTCCCAAGTACTCTCCACCCAGAGATGATGACAAAGTGGATAATCAGGGTATGTAGCACACCTTGTGTTGAGAATTACTGTGGTGCCGAATGTACGTTTGATGTTTTATTTTATGCAGAGACATTCATGTGGTTCAGCTGCTTTTTTTGGTGTTGTCTATTTTAAAATGATGAATGCCTTGTTACCTCAATGTACATGCCTTCTCCACAGCTAAGAGTCCTACAACCACACAGTCCCCCAAGTCCTCTTTCCTGGCCAGTTTGAATCCCAAGACCTGGGGTAAGCTGGGGACTCAGACAAACAGCTCCAACTCAGAGCCCTCGCGTACTGCAGGGGTCAGTGGTCTGGCACGAGTGCCACCCAAGGACTCGGTTTCAAACAACAGGTAAAGCTGTGTTTAATTGTGTTCGGATGCGTTTTTTAAATTGTATGTGAATGAGATTAGGTTGTCACTGTCGTTCTTTAAACTTTTGATTAGTTTTGAGGTTATTTTGATATCCGTATTTTTTTGTTTGATGTTTCAGGGATAAGATAAAGGCTTGGATAAAAGAACAAGCCAGTAAGTTTGTGGAGCGTTACTTTAATTCTGAGAGCGTGGATGGAAGCAACCCTGCATTGAACGTCCTGCAAAGACTCTGTACTGCCACAGAGCAGCTGAATTTGCAGGTAACTCCAGACACAATGTTAGCATTTGTAGCCATTATAAAGCAGTTATGAACCCTTTTCACGTTGTTGGGTTAACGTTATCAATGTCAAATACCATCTCTCCCATAGACACTGCATTAGAAACACCCTCACGTTAGCAGAAGCTATTTTTTTGTAATTTAATGCAAAGGTAACATAATACAAAGAATAGTTTTATAAATATGCATGGATTAAAAACAACCTTTTTTACAATGCTGATGACCGTTAAACACGTCATCAGTGTTGTGAAAAAGGTCCATTATGCTGATTCAGTCATGCAGGCAAAAAGCATGTTACGAAACATTGTGTTTATCACTTAAATGTGTGCAGTTTAGAGAGAGAACCCTATTTGAGTTTTTGTGGAATTTATTCTTTCTCTCAAACTGTGTTTCTGCGCATGTTTCAGGTTGACAGTGGTGTAGAGTGTCTAGAGGAGATAAGCAGTATTGTATCTGAATCCGACGTGTCCTCCTTTGAGATTCAGCACAGTGGACTTGTGAAACAGCTACTGCTGTATCTGACATCAAACAGCGAACGGGACACGATCAGTAGAGACGAGAGAATCAAGAGGTTCCTGCATGTGTTCTTCGGCTGCCCGGTTAGTCACACTTGGAAAAAAAAACACATGCACCTTCCTGCCTTTCACAATCGGCTTCCTGATTTTCTCCAAATACCATCAGAAATGACTGTTAACTGGGCTACTGGCACAGCCTTCCCCCAAAACGTTTCTTACACTGAAATGTATAGGAATATGTATGTGATACATAGAGAGAGCAAGGCAACTCACTAGGTTTTGTAACAGTGTTACGCTTTTCCCTTAGCGCTGAATGTATTTGACTAATTGGGCTGTTAATTTGTAGTAGTTGCTGGTGTAATCAGTGTGACTCATTGCTTGTTATACGTGATTCAGATACCAGGGCAGGAACCTCTGGGACGTTTGGACCCAACAGAGAATGGCCCACTGCTGGCATTGGTGCACAAGATGAACAACTGCCTTAGTCAGATGGAACAGTTTCCTGTTAAAGTGCATGATTTTCCCAGTGGGAATGGCAACGGAAGCAGGTAATTCCCTCTGTACTCTCTTCTTTAACGTGGTTTACGTTTAAATTTGGCTTTTATATTCTGTATTTATCACTTTATTTATTCAAACCAAAAACTAAGGATATTTGTGACCCTGTACCACAAGACCAGTTAAAAGGGTCAGTTTTTAAAAATTGAGATTTCAACATCTGAAAGCTGAATAAATAAGCTTTATATTGATGCGTGGTTTGATACGACAGTATTTGGTTGGGATATAGCTACAGCAGCCAACGTTTAATCACAAAAGATCTATCTATCTATCTATCTATATATAATTTTTATTTTTTTGCAATGTATATGCCTCGTCAAAAATTACAATTTGATATTTATGGTAGAAAATGTACAAAATATCCTGTTTTTTGGCATAAAAGACAAATTGCTGGTTTAAAATTGTAATATTTGAAATGAAAGAGATTTTCATAAGTTTAAAATTAAATTTTTAATATGGTCACAGTCCACTTGTTTTTTTTTTATATCTTTTTCATCTCATGCTGATTGTTATTCTTTTGTTTACAGAGGTTCACAAGCTCTTAAGTTCTTCAACACACATCAGCTGAAGTGCCAGTTGCAAAGACACCCAGACTGCACCAATGTAAAGCAGTGGAAGGGCGGTCCGGTCAAAATCGACCCCTTGGCTTTGGTTCAAGCTATTGAGAGATACCTTGTGGTTAGAGGTAAACGCACACAAATCTAGACATGAGGTTCTCTAGTTTCTGAGTTCTCAGATGAGACGGCTGACTTTCGTGGTCTCTGCAGGGTATGGAAGGATTAGGGAGGAGGATGAAGACAGTGACGATGATGGTTCTGATGACGAGATTGATGAATCTTTGGTACGCATAATTGTTTTAATGAAAATATTTACTTAGTAGCTTTAAACAAATTGGCTTACTGTGCAGTATGCAATTTTTTTTTACACTGTGGACTTATACTGTATACTTTTTTACACTGTTTTTATCCGTTTCCCAAAGGCTGCCCAGTTCTTGAATTCTGGGAGCGTACGTCACAGGCTGCAGTTCTACATAGGGGAGCACCTGCTGCCGTACAACATGACTGTTTATCAGGCCGTGAGGCAGTTCAGTTTACAGGCCGAGGAGGAGCGAGAGAGCACAGATGATGAAGCAAATCCTCTGGGACGGGCTGGCATCTGGACCAAAACACACACGATATGGTACACTATTTGCACGCCATTGTCTCAGTCTTTTAGAAACTACTCGGTCGCTAATGATTCCCTTTTCTATGAATGTCATACAAGTCTGTGACCCTATTATTTGCACTATTTTGTAATCATAGTACGTGTTCTAATACGTTTGTGTTACAGGTATAAGCCAGTCAGAGAGGACGAAGAGGGCTGTAAAGACGCTGTCGGAGGGAAGAGGGGTCGCGCACAGACGGCTCCCACTAAAACCTCCCCACGAAATGCCAAGAAACAGGACGAACTATGGCATGGTAGGGAAATAACGTGTGCATTTATTTATTGATAATATAAAAAAGCTGGAATTGATCTTCATTCAGACTGTTTGATTTGTGTGTGCGTGTGTTTTCAGAGGGTGTGTGTCCCAGTGTGACAAACCCATTAGAGTCATACCTCATTAGTGATCCTCCAGAGGGCATTACTTTTGATGATCCTTCAATGGAGGTGATTCTGCTGCTGAGGGTCCTGCACTCCATCAGTAGATACTGGTTCTACCTGTACGATGTGAGTACCATGTTCAAGAACACTTCCATTCATGCAGAAGCACAGGTACAATAACAGAACTTGTATCAGAATACTTCCGTAATTATTAGTGCTGTCAAATGGTTAATAGTATCCAAAATAAGTTTTTGTTTAAATAGTGTGTACTGTGTAGGGATGCAGCGATTAGTTTGAAGATGTTTGTGTTCTCCTGAATGTTTGTATGTATGCGCAGCGCAATGTTTCATCTCACAAACCAAAATAAGACACAATTTTCTCAGGACACATGTAAAATCATATGAATTATTATAAACATTAAAATGAAAAGACTATGTAGGCCTATTTATGACAGTTAAATGAAATTATATTCATTTCCATTAACAGTTTACCTTGTGGGATAATTTTAGTATATTAAATATGCTTAACTTTTATTTACTCTCCCTTTTGTAGTATTATATTCATAAGTAAAAACCATGTTTCCAAACTCTACCCAAAGTCTAAAAGAAAATGTAAAAACCGAGAACATGAAATACTTTTGTGATTTATGTCTATTTGTTATTTTCAAAAGAGAAATACCATCATGGACGTTTACAGAGCAGAGGTCACTTTAATTCCAATGGCAGAGATGAACTTTTGTTTGTTTTTTTTATTATTTTGTGCCGTATTGTTGGTTACTGTTATTTCTGTTTCAAAAGCCAGCAATAAATAACACTTCAATATCTAGTTCATGTGATTTTATACATTAGTAATGTTGACGAAACTGTGATTATTCCTTAGACAATAATATGAATATATAAACCAAATAAAAGTTTACATTTTACATTCACCTGTCTCTTTTCCCCAGAATGCTGCATGTAAAGAGATCATTCCCACTGGTGAGTTTATTAACAGTAAACTGACAGCAAAGGCCAACAGACAGTTGCAGGATCCACTGGTCATCATGACAGGGAACATCCCCACCTGGCTCACTGAGCTCGGCAAGACCTGGTACCGCACACTCTTCAACTTATTCTTTTCCATCACGCGGTCTTAAACCGTCTATTCTGTGGTTTTTACGCCTCTGATCTTCTCTCTTCTAGTCCATTCTTCTTCCCGTTTGACACGCGGCAGATGCTCTTCTACGTGACTGCATTTGACCGCGATCGCGCCATGCAGCGCCTGCTCGACACCAACCCAGAGATTAACCAATCTGACTCGCAAGACAGCCGTGTTGCTCCACGCCTTGACAGGAAGAAGGTTGCCCTTAAATTCCTGTTTAAGCGTCTGCAGGCCATAATCGCTTCATATATGCCATAGCAGCCATAACAGCATTCTAACTTTCTCATTTTGTATGTGTAGAGAACGATAAACCGTGATGAGCTCCTGAAGCAAGCGGAGTCGGTAATGCAAGACCTCGGGAGTTCCAGAGCCATGCTGGAAATTCAATACGAGAACGAGGTATGCATGACTGACGATTAGACCAGAAACGTAATCTACACAAATTCTCGGCCAGTGCATTTCAACTGTGTCGTTTGTGTTCTTGCGTTACTGTGTTACAGTAACGAACAGGAGGCCGTACGGATGTGGTGTTGTTCTGGTAGCTCGCAATAAACATACTGACTGTTTATCACTGTTATTTCACTAGCCCATGGATTCTGTGTATTTCAGCCAGTGCTATTTTAAACAAGTCTATCGGTTTCTGCTCAGAGTCCACAAGAGTCTTAGTCAACAAGCCTTATTTGATTTATGCCTGACTTCTCTTTGTGTTTCAGGTGGGAACAGGCCTTGGACCTACGCAAGAGTTCTATGCTCTGGTGTCTCAGGAGTTGCAGAGGGCCGACTTGGGTCTTTGGAGAGGAGAGGAAGTCACTCTCTCCAACCCTAAAGGTAGCTGTCATATATTTGTCAATACTGAGCACTGTTTCCAGTGTAATGTTGGTAACATTCTACTGCTGTTCACTAAGCTTGTTTTCTCTCTCTCTCTCTCTCTCTCTCCCCACCGCCCGCCCCTCTAAACGCGCGCACACACACACTCTTGTCTTTTGAGCAGGGAGTCAGGAGGGTACCAAGTATATGTTCAGTTCCAGAGGGTTGTTTGCTGTACCGTTTGGGCGAACTACCAAACCAGCTCACATCGCCAAGATCAAAATGAAGTTCCGTTTTCTTGGAAAACTGATGGCTAAAGCGATCATGGACTTCAGATTGGTACGTTTAGTTTGCTTATGATTTCAACGACAATACATTTTGTAAACTAATTCACAAGTTTTTTGTTTCTTTCAACCTTTTGAAGTTGCTTTTAAAGTGTTTTTTTTTGTGTCTCTAGTTGGACCTGCCTCTAGGTTTGCCGTTCTATAAGTGGATGCTGAGGCACGAGTCCTCTGTCAGCTCTCATGACCTGGTCAACATTGATCCTGGCGTTGCCAAATCCATCCAGCACCTGGAGGACATCATCCGCCAGAAGAAGAGAATAGAGCAGGACAGATCACATGTAAGCGCTGGCTGCTGACTCTGTATAACACACGAGACATGAAACACTCAAAGCCAACCGACATCTGTACTGTATTTGTATTTTATTGTAACTGTCTGTATTTATCAGACACGGGAGACCCTACAGCAGGCCTTGGAGAGTCTCAACATGAACGGCTGCTCGGTGGAAGATCTGGGCTTGGACTTCACTCTGCCTGGATTCCCAAACATCGAGTTGAAGAAAGGGGGCAAAGACGTGCCAGTCACCATTCACAACCTGGAGGAATACCTCAGAGTAGGGGACTTAATAAGCTGACATGTCTTCATTCATGTAGCCAGGATAAACCGTTCTAACTTCGCCGCCCTCTTGTTCTGTCTGTCTGTAGTTGGTGGTCTACTGGACACTCAATGAGGGTGTCTCTCGGCAGTTTGAGTCATTTAGGGAAGGATTTGAGTCTGTCTTCCCTCTGCATCACCTGCAGTACTTCTATCCTGAAGAGGTGAGCGCTTTCACCAGTTTAATTATTCAGTTCACTGTAAAAAAAGTGTATATATATATATATATATATATATATATATATATATATATATATATATATATATATATATATATATATATATATATATATATATATATATATATTTGTAAATACTAGAATTTATAAGTGACACTAACAATGCAGAGTATATTAGAGTGGGAAAATTTACTTTGTACTTTAAGAGGTCATTCAAACAGAACTTTTGTGTCTAAAAACCATGAGACAGTGCTCAGGAATGGTGCAGCGTATAGCTACTGTAAACAGAAGCTGCCAAAGCTTGCCCTGCCTCTGAATTCCTTAGATTGCTCCACTGCTTTGGCGCTTATGCTGAAGTGATGCGAAACACACAAGACTGGAACGTAACGATCATGCATGGGTTTACATAGACAAACAATGGAAAAGTAGAGCATTGGAATGGAAAAATGGCCTCTAACATTGCAAGTTCACCAAAAAAAAGCTTTTTAACTGGTGCTTTTACAATGAAATTTGTATCTAATTTAATCTTTTTTTCTTTTTTCTTAAATGCTCTTCATTTACAGCTGGATCAGTTGTTATGTGGAAGTAAGTCAGAGTCCTGGGATGTGAAGACACTAATGGAGTGCTGCAGACCAGACCACGGCTACACACATGACAGGTACGTAGTCACATCTGCAATGACCTAAATACACCATGGGACTTTAGATTTATGGTCTAAAGGACTCTAGTAGGATGCTAGTTGAGCGTATTCAAAGCCATTGATTCTATCCAGTTACTGGTCATCAGACACGTTTCATATTTTATAAGGTGTTTTTTTTTTTGTTGTTGTTTTTTAATGATTTGATGTCTGGTAGTGTGTCTGTAGTGTATGATGATCAGTTTTTCCAAGTGTGTTGGAAAGTGTTTTGCGTTTTTAAAATATGATTCAATTTTCAGGTCGTGTAGCGTATTCCAGCCCTAATAAAGCTCTTACTGTGTGAACCGAACATGCATTGGCCACACAAACGTTGAGTAACATCCCCGGCTGTGTAAATGACCGATGTTGTTCTGTCTCTAGCCGTGCAGTGCGATTCCTGTTCGAGGTGCTGAGCAGTTTTGATGCAGAGCAGCAGAGACTTTTCCTGCAGTTTGTCACAGGCAGCCCCAGACTTCCTGTCGGAGGTGAGGAACCGTTTCGGTTATCAGCAGTCATGGAGATGTTCTCAGTTAATGTGACTTCCGTCTTTTATCTCCTTAGGATTCCGGAGCTTAAACCCTCCCCTCACCATCGTTCGGAAGACGTTCGAGTCGACGGAGAACCCGGACGACTTCCTTCCATCGGTGATGACGTGTGTGAACTACCTGAAACTGCCGGATTACTCCAGCATCGAGATCATGCGCGAGAAACTGTTGATTGCTGCGCGCGAGGGCCAGCAGTCTTTCCATCTGTCTTGATCTCACCTCCTGCACCCTCTCACTCAAAATGGCCTTCAATCAACTCACTGCAGAACCACACAAATCGTGACTTCTTCCTTTAGAGTTCCTCTTCCTCTTTCATTTTTTTCCTGCCCTTTTTCTTTCCTTTTTTTTTTTTTTTTTTTTTTTTTTTTTTTTTAACAAACACCCACATTGAGGCAAAATATGTACAGCCTACTTGTTTAAAGAAAAGCAGCTTGCAGAAACTAAACGATAGAACATATGAGACTTCCTTTTGACTCCTGACCGGGAGGAAAGGGTGTTATGCGACTCATCAGATTAAAAAAAAAAAAAAAAAAAAAAAGAGAAGAAAACATTTTTTTAAAGAAACATTTAAAAAAGAAACTTCAGAGCAGATTATAAAATATATCAGTAGTTGAGAGATGTTCAAGCCGAAAAAAAAGAGGAGAAAAACCTGGGTGACATTTTAAAACTTGCGTTGCTGTCTGATGTATCAAGAAAAAAAAAGGGATGTTTTTTTTTTTTCCTCCTGGTGAATGACATCTTCACTGTGTGTTCCTGTTGGGGAGGGGGCATCCATCAAGCCGGCGAGGGTTCCTATAGCTCCAAAGATCATTTGTACAGACAAACATTTGCAGATTTTGCTTATTCGACACATTTGATAGAATAGCTGTGTGCTCTCCTGCCCAGTTTCCCTTCTGTTCTGTATTAAACTCCGAACGTCTTGTTACATTTTGGTTCCACTTTGTTGTTTAATTTCTCTCTCTCTCCTCTTGTGTGTCACATTTTTTTTCCCTCCTTTTTATTTGAGAGAATTTTTGAACGCGTCAGAGAGTTCCAGTTGGTTGAATGCGGGTAGTGTTGGAAGTGTAGTATCTTTATTATATTATTATAATTATTATTATTATAATTAATATTATTATTTTTTTTTTTTTGTTTTGTTTTTTTAACCCAAGTTGAAATTGTTTTCTGGCCGACATTTCACACAAAGTGTCAGCTCCATGTTGAAAAGATGTATCCATTGTGTTGGATGAATAGACTCCTATATGGTTATAGTAGTGTGCCTCTGCTGGACTTCTGGGGACTTGAGGTCTTAATGATGGGCCTGCTGAAGTTGCTCGGCTGGTGAGCTGGGCTTTAATCCCGTAATGTAGCTGAGCACAAGAAATTCATTTAAAAGAATTGGCTGGTCTTATTTTATGGTTTCATGGCCAGATTGCATTTCAGAAAAAAAAAAAAAAAGTTCATTTAAATAAAACAAAGTTTATATGCAGTTTTCACACCCGGTTTGAGGTGGGATTGTCTGCTTTTTTTTTTTTTTTTTTTTAATTTTCTATTGTTTCTTTATTTTTTTCTCCTCTTGCTGTAGTTTATTTTTGCACTGCTGGCTTGGAACAAACCGTGGTGTGCACTGCAGTCAGTGGCCAGGAGGAGGTGCTGCTCTGCGCTCTCCTGTCCTCATTGTTCATGTGCTGGTTTCTAAGATCTGCAATAATTTACTGCATCAGGTTCATGTTTTTACCTGAACATAAATAAAGTAATTGTTTGACTCAGTCTGTGCTGTTACTGACAGAGCTTCAGTTTTAAGTTGTCGTGGGTCAAAGGCAAACGAGCAAAATACTTAAGGATACAAACTTTTTTTTTCTGAATGATCAGTATGAGTTTTTATTCTGGTGGAAAAGCACCACAGATTTAAATGTTTGCATGGAAACAAATTTAACAAGGATTCATTAATATTTCATTGACTGTGTATTTTACTTTTTGCGAATTTAAATTTCCTGTTAGATCTCTTAAATGATATAATTGGCACGACTTAAAGGAATACTTAGTTCCTGAAAATGTACTCGTCGTTATCAAATCAAATTTACTGTAGCGTTTTATCATTTGCTCTCCAATGGATCCTTTGAAGTGAATGGGTGCCGTCAGAAGAGCGTGTCCAAACAATGAATTGGATTTTGATGTGAAAAGACAAGCTTATTATGAATTATTAAAGTTAAAACACCTTAATGAGAAGTTTGTTTCTTACAAACATATTTTTACTTCACAGTACACTAATTGTTGGGCTGAAGTTTGAGGATTATTGTGATGTTGGTCAGCTGTTTAACCGACGGCACCCATTCACTGCAGAGGATCGCAGATCGAGTGATGGCATGCTAAATTTCTCCAAATTTTTAAAGAAACGTTGATTTACAGCCTAGGTGATTTGAAACAATTTCATATTTTTTATTTATTTTTGTAAACTGAATTTTATGACCGCTGTAACGAGTGTCTTTCAAGTTCACCGGGCACTGCTATTGTTACCGTCAGGAATAATATTTAATTTATAATAGTATTGTCATTTTATTTTAAAGTGCTGCATTAGTGCCAAAAAGTAAAATGGGTAAAAATGTCCAAATTTAAAACTTTATATATATATATATATATATATATATATATATATATATATATATATATATATATATATATATATATAAAAAGAAAATGTGGTTAACGTGTGTCTCGTAAACATTGAAACATAACATGACCAAGATATATTGGATATTAAATACAATAAGTCTTTACATTGTTTTTACACCTAAACTGATATTCTAGCAGGTAATATTTCACCAAAAAAATGAAAATTCTCTCATCAAAGAAGTTCCAAATCTGTATAAATTTTACACAAATGAAGATATTTTGAGTATTTCTTTTTAGCCTATACTATGGCAGTGACCCAAAACATCCCGGTTACAACCTTTCTTCAGTTCATATAGATTTGAAACGACTCCAAAGGGAAGTAAACAAAGACTTTGAATAAAGAATTGTCATTTTTGGGTGAATTTAGTTAGTAACTAACAAATCACAATAATGAATTTAATTCACACGACATTCAGGGTTACTAGTGCTAAACAGCAAGTTTGATCAATTTCTTTTAATCCTTTAATTCCAAGCCGTTACCTAAAAGTGACTTGCGTTGTCTTTTCTCGTCCAGATGAGGGCGCTAGACGTCGATTGATTGAAGTCTTTGTGTATATTAATATTACAATTCAACTTCATATAAATGCAGCAGAAATATAACAACAGTGTTTAAGCCATGCATATTTTGCGTTTAATAAAATTATTTTCACTGTTTATATGTTCCAGTCCTGTGAAAAGTTGGCAACCTGGTAAGTTTTTCAACAATTAAGACTTAAAAACGTAATATTTGAATATTATTTTCATGGAAAAAAAACTTGCTTAATGCATACACCAACTTGCATATTTTAATCTTATTTTCATCCAACTTTCTTTAAATGTATAACGGTTCAATAGTACGTTTGGTAATTATAAATTAAGCAAATATCGTAAATAGCTTTTTACTTTTACAGTTCATTTAATATTTGGAAATGTATAGTTTTGTAATGGTGAATCAATCAGTGTTTTCTCACATTCAACAATAAAAAGTTATGAAACTCATCTATAATAAAATAAATGGGTTTAACATAAAACATTAAAACAGTTGTCGATTTTAAATTTATTTTTAAAATAAATAAATGTACATTAAAATTGATTTCTAAAACATTTATCCCCAAATGAATCATTGCGTCTAAAACCGATTTAAAATCTGAATAAATATAGTAAATATAGCAAATAAAGTCATGTCATTATGTGACTCAACTTTATTTAAGATCACATGAAATACAAATGTGCGAAACGAAGAAAAAATCAATGTAAATATCTTTGATTTGGTTTGGTGAACTAAAAGATTCAAAAGATTCGTGTGTTCAGGACACAGAGAATCGCTTCGTCAAACTAACCTTAGAACTACACAGGAGTCCATTTAATCCCCACCACGTGATGTTATTAAGCTAGTTATCGTCTGATATGGAAGTGTTAAGGAAATTCGGTGAAAAAAAAAAACGGTCGAGAACGTATCAAGTCCCCTCAGAAACGCACCTGTTGCTAAATGTAACTCCAGTTTTGGCCGCGCGGCGGCGACTCGGCCGCCTACAGCTCTCCGGCGACTGGAGATAAAACTGCGTCCTGAGGGAGAAGTTGGCAGGAACGGCGAGCATCTCGCCTCGGACTCTTCATTAAAAACAACATCTCGCCTTCTTGCTTTCATATCGGCTGCGAAGATGCGCGCCGCTGGAGAGAGAAAAGGGTGAGTGACCTTGAATATTTTGAGAGCGCGTATGTGCTCGCGTGATGCTTGAGGAAACGCGCTTTTTGATATCAGCTTGTCCCGGTAAAAGTTGACCTGAGGGGCGCGAGGAACGACGCGCATTTGCCTGCGATAAGATTGAGGGAATTCGTGTGTATCGATGTGTTCAGAAGCGGACTAAGACTAACTGTTGTGGACGCGGTCTTTCTGAATGCACTATCACGTGCGACGGATCTCAATACGAAATTATCAATAGCCCAAATAAAGTTGTTTTCTTAGGCGAATGTGGTTTGTATTTTTATTCAGGCTTCCGCGGTGCGCACTGTTGATGTCCGGCGGCGGTGCTGCCGCGTAACGCCGCTCTTGAAGGATGAATAAAGCACGGCGATCTTGAATTACAATTGATGTTGCGAGGTTTCCGCGCGCATTCCACCGATCGTCACCTTGGCAACAGTTCGTGAGCGAATCGTCTTATGAGTCCGGCTTTTTTGATGAATTGAACCGGTTCACGAAACCGATCAGCCCCGAACGAGTTGGTAGCGAATCGAACTACAATCGAGCGATTCCCGAGTCAACTCACCTTATGGCCCTTTTCCAAGGACACTGCTGTAAGCTAATTCTCGAAACGGTCTTAGCGTTGTCATTAAGAAAAAAAAATATGACTTTAATAACATGATATATGAAAATGTTACAAATAAACCGACCTTGAATAAAGTTTAAACTGTATGGTTGTTTTAACAACACGCTAAAACTAACGGTACGACATAGCGTTACTGCTTTATTGCAACTTTTAGCGATTGACGTATAAAAAAATAGACGCTTGGACGCTGGAGACCACGTGATTAATGTCCGCATGAACCGAATCGTTGAATCGAACTGTTCGAAACATACAAAAGAGTTACCTTTATTTTCGCGAGATGAGGAGGCGTGTGAGTTAATATAAAAATATAAAAAGTTTAGTTTTTCTTTCTTTAATGTTCTAACACCGTGTTAAACGACTAATTTAATTTAAGTCGAAGCCGGTCCTTTCACACCGGACCTATAACAAGTTATGTGATTTGTTTTCATTGTTATTATATTGATACTCATGAAGTACCATCCTCTCTGCACTTACATGCATAGTATATTGTTTAATTAATATATATATATATATATATATATATATATATATATATATATATATATATATATATATATTTTTTTTTATGACATAAAATGTTGCTATAGCTATCAACATTTCATATTGTTAGTCAACAATCCATTCATGAAATATAAT
This sequence comes from Puntigrus tetrazona, assembly GCF_018831695.1. NCBI lineage: Eukaryota > Metazoa > Chordata > Actinopteri > Cypriniformes > Cyprinidae > Puntigrus > Puntigrus tetrazona. Next base: position 11,138,487 of record NC_056716.1, read on the forward strand.
TTTCATTACAAATAGAACTGAAATAAATTTTTATTATTTCACAATTTTACCTGTTTTTTTTCTTCTTTTGCAAACAAAATCAAGCCGATATACTGAAGTTGAGTAATATTTATTTTATTTTCACATACAGTGGGGAATTTTTTGCACGGTTGTCCTTGGTTTTGGAAAAAAGTATCACATGCATTGATGCGTCAGTCTAATATACAAGCATTCCAGCCTTGCAGGCATAAACAGTGGTGAAAATGAAAAACAAAAGTTATAAATACACAGGTATTAAGTTAACCAACATCTTGGTGCAACCTCAAACTCCTCTCAGTAACAAACACGCAGTAAAGATGCCAGTGGTGAGAAAGCAGCAGTTAATAAAGCATCTGTTTCAGAGTCCGAAATGAACTTATTTTCGGTCAGATTTTGTGGAGAATGATCTTGATCTTTTATTTCACTTAACGTATATCTGTGATTTTGCAGTATCCTCTGGACTTGATGTGTTCGGACGCTGCTTTGATACTGTGATGTTTCTCTTCACACAGTACACGCTACTTCCGTTCCCTACAATGAGAGGAAGCGCTCAGCATTGGTCAGGTACCATAGAGACATTTTGAAATGTGCGTGGCGATATTTTCCTGTATCTGTTCCCATGCCATATCTGGAACTCGTCTGTTGAGAAACAGTAGTGCGTGGATGTGTGTGTGCAGGAATGAGAGGCCGTTGCAAGGAATGTGTGTGAGCATCTGTACTTCACGTGCAGCGTATGAGTTGCTGACATCTTTCAGCATTGTTCCTGTCATCCATTCCTGCGCAGCAGCTGCAGTACTGCAGGCCATAAATAATGCAACGTCTCTGCTAGCTCGTCATGCCGATTCCTTTATGAGCGTATTTAGCAAATTATAATGTTCTCTTTTTCCGTTGAGTTCCTGTGCGGTTCAGCACACTTCTTCCCGACACTTTTCTGCAGCATCTGCATAATGAGATAATGTAAATGCAAACATTGCTTGCGTGCCGGCGTGTGACCCACTTTGCAGCAAAAATGCGTGAAAGGGATTAAAAAAAATCGACATGTGCCTTTTCTTTTTGCACAGAAATTATATTTTGCTGAAAAATAATGAGACCTGTTAACATAATCTAAATTTAACACATTACTTCACTGTGACCCGGTTATAGCCAATTATTATCATGTTTTAATATTCCGTTACAATACAGCATATGTTGTACTTTGTTAATGCTTTTTTATTCTTATTTGAAAACATCACAAGGTCTCAAAACACAAACTCTAAAGGTCTTCACAATTTATGAGACACTCTTATAAGGCCTTGTTAGTGTTAAAATTCTATTAAACTGTTAAAGGGTTAGTTTAGCCCAAAATTACAATTCTGTCATGAATTACTCACCCTCATGTTGTTCCAAACCCGTAAGACCTTTGTTCATGTTCGAGATGAAATCCGAGAGCTATCTGACCCTCCATAGACGGCAACACAACTGAAATTTTCTCAGCTCTAGAAACATAGTAAAAAAAACATTGGTAAAACTGTCCGTGTGACATCAGTGGCTTAACTTCAGTTTTGCGAAGCTACGAGAATACAATGTTTTTTGGATACTCTCCAAAATGGCGAACGACGTAGCTCAGGGTAAAAAAATTGTTGAGTATATTGTCTTATTTTTGTGTTCACAGAAGAAGTATTCTCATAATGTGGCAAAGCTGAATTACTCATGTCACATCCATGTATTTACTAAGTTTCTGCATCTGGTAACATTTTAATTGTGTTGCTGTCTATAGAGGGTCGGATGGTTCTCAAATTTCATCAGATATATCTTAATTAGCGTCTCAAACATGAATGACGGTCTTGTGAGTTCATGACAAAATTTTGAGGTGAAGTAACTCTAAATTCAACTGATCAGATCCCCTTTATCTGCATCCTCTTTACTCCAAACAAATCTAAATCGACTAAAACAACCTAAGCAGTCTGGATACAGTTCTTCTCCGAACATCTGACCTTGAGGGGTATAATTTCAAGGTCGTTTATCTGGCGGGTTGCATTGTTTTGATTGCGATGGTGAAGGAATGTATGAATGGGCACTTTGCTCCCACCCTCGGCCTTGCCACACAAAGCCTCTCTTTGACCGGGAGCCTGGAGGGAAACCCGCTCCCGCCCCGTCTGGGACGGCATACACAACCCGTGTGTTGTGATCAGACTCTGGTGTGCGTGGCTGCGGAGAGAGGGGCGGGCGAACAGGTATAATGGGATGATCATAAAGATGTTCTTCTATCTGTTTTCTGCAGCCCGAGCGTCTCCATAAGGGGGCTGCGATCAACAGGCGCCCATTATTGCAGTAGAGGAGGGGGGCAAAAGCACAAAAGACTCAATGTTAGTCGAGATTACGTTTAGTTAGTGATCTTTAGAGAGGTCAAACTTTCAGGCAATCGATGGTCATGAACATGGCATGCGGTTATGGGTGATTTTCCTCTGCACTACGCTGAGCGGCTTCTCTATGCTAGGAGTCTTCTTCATTATTCCTAGGTGCTGGATGCACCAGTTGCGTGAAAGTTAGGCCCTTTTATGCTAGTTTTACACTACATAACCTAAAGCGCATGTCACATGACCATTCATGCAGGTCCAGTTCCCCCCATAGTAGCTAAAATGTGACATGTATATATTATTATGTAATCAAAATTAAAATTATTATTGCTTCTTTTTAATGATAATGTACAGTATTTGCACCAAAACATTGTAAGGATTTATGCTGATCATTCAAAACCACACTTTGCCAGGGTGTTTCCAAACTTTTGGAGGGCAATGTATGCGTAGCTTTGCTATTATTTAGATCTCAGATGCGCGTGCATGCTTGGAACAATTGGCCATCTTCTGGTTTTGCTAAACGTCAGCGCAAAGAACCTGAGAAATCCAAACATTACCATCTGTACGTTTACAGGATATCTACTCTGCTATTATTACTATATGATAAATGTTAACTCATCAAGTGCATTTGATATATTATCATGTTTGGGTTTTGCTTCAGACATTTCTTAAATGCAAAAAAGTGGTTTTAAAAATATAACCAATGTATGACAGATATTTATTGTATTTGATTATTAACACTAAATAATTTGCAGAAATACAGAATCCAAATGTTATTTTACATGCAAAAACGCGCCGGATGCACCAACTGTGCGAAGGTTAGCTGCGATATAAATTGACAAAAATGTTCCACTTTTGTACTGCTAGATATTTTTATGTTTCACCGTTAGGCCTAGCTGGAAATCTTAATAAATAAATCCTTAATATTTACGGCTTGCAATTTTCAAATGTAGATTCTGAAAGCTATTTACATTTTAGTGGGAACTTGCTACGTTAGGCAAGCAGGTACACTCACAGAATAAATTTTAGGGCTGCATTTGACTAAGGATTTTTCCGATCGACTAGTAGCATGTGGGACCCGTATTTTCAACTCAACTTCAGTGCCAGCTGAGTGCAAACCAGGTAAATTCTGGAGGTGGTATGCTTTTCCTTCTGGCGCTTTCATGTGTAGGCATTGTATCATAGCGCATGCATGTGTGCACTGAAGCGTGTGTATGCCAGCATGTTTTTAAAGACTGCATTCCTGAGATTGCTGAGCCGTATCCTGAAGATTAATTGTAACTGAATTGTGACTAGGTGATTGTTTAAGTGACCAGACCCAGTGACCTGCTTTCTGTCTAACACATACAGAACTATCTAGTTACAAATTAAGGGGGTCATCATTTGTTTGTGATTATATACTAGTTTTAGTTAGGGTTGGCCACCCCACTCATAACATTTTTACGACCACATTGAAGATGTTTTTGCGCAAATGGTAACGTCTTTAAAGATCGAATGTGAAATTATTGCAATAAAAAAGTATATTTAAAAACTACTGTTAGTTGAGATTAATCACAATTCATTTCAGAAAAATGCGATTGATTAGTTAATTTTTTTTCGATTGACAGCACTAGTAAAAACATGTCCCAAAGTTGAAAGTTGTAAATGGTGGAGAACGCCTTATGCAAAGAGTCCACCAAATTTTTCACTTGGAATGACAAAAAAAAGTCTACTGTACTGTATTCTTGTAGCTTCATAAAATGAAGGAATATTTATTTTAGGGTAAACTATCCCATTAAACATAAATTTAGAAAAATGTTCAATTTTCAGTTAATTAGCGATGCTTTTTGATTACCAGAATGTATAATTGTTAATGTATAATAAAAAATACACAAGGCCCTATGAATATCTGTTGTCACTTATATACATTTGTGTTGTTGCATACTCTAATAAAGCTCAGCTTACAAATGAAACATGGATACGTAGTTAAAGGAACAGTTCACCCAAAAATGAAAAAAATTCTGTCACCATTTGCTCACCTTTGAGTAGTTCCAAATCTGTATGTATCTGTATGTTTGTTACCAGGCTGATTTGGGTCACCATTGACTTCCATAGTAGGAAAAAAAAATACCATGGAAGTCAATGATGACCCAAAGCAGCCAGGTTAAAATATCTTCCTTTGTGTTGATGACAGGATTTGAATTTTAAAGCATTTTTAGAGTGAGACAAGTATAATTGCTGCGTAAGCAGCTGTACGTTGTATTTTCTTATCTTTAAATAGAGCCTTACAGACTAGTGGCCTGTCGTGCTTACCCAGTTAAAGTCATTGGGTTTGTATTTGAGCATTAATGGTTCGGTCAGACCTCCAAAGGGTCCGTGAGCGTTCTTGCTGTGGTATCCTAGCGATGCTCAGCTCCGGAATGCAAGGACGGGGTGTGAAGCGCAGCTGTGTTGTCACCTCCTTAACGACTCTAACATGCCATTGGATGCCTGCCTCATAATGCCTTTTGATTGGCAGGACCTCTGATCCATTTGGATCACTGACTGATGATAGAACAAACAAGAGGCCCAAGACAGGGATCTTTCTTCATTGAGTTTTATTTTTTTATTGCCAGATTGTTGTTCACCGCTGAGAATATTTTAAATCCCGCTGTTTCAAACAAGAGATTTGCCGTTAAGGAAAGCTGCATGATATTGTAACTTTGCAACACAACCGAAATAAACTACTGACAGTCGGCCTGCATGATGCAAGCTGAGTAAAACTGATTCGGTAGTCCTTTCTGAGAAGTAGCTGAACACATCAGTTTTCAGATGTGTATCCGTGTTTGTAGAGTTTGTGACTGAAAGTGTGACATTTTACACTCTTTAATGAATGATGGAGTCTGGCAGGTACGGGTTTAACACATTACAGATTAACAGAGGTTTAGCTTCACTCCGAGGAAAACACAGGCAGAATTGTTTTCGGAGAAAATTTTACAGGAAACTTGACACAGCCTGGAATTCCATCCAGGTTCACTTTAGAGGCATAAGACATTTTTTACACAATACAAAATATTTGAAAGGACCAGTGAAAATTTTAATCTCGACTTTGCTTATTCAACTTTAACTTATTTTAATAATAAAATATAATCACATTATAAAATTTTTGCCATCTGGATGTTTTTTGGGTAATACTTTCGAATTTTTGGTGAACTATTTATAGTTTTTAAAGATCAATAAAATTTACAAGGTCAATGAAAGTTTACAAAGTAGGTTTAAATGCACTGATGTCTTTTTCTTGTGTTGTCTCTCACTACCTCCTATTCCCTGAATTCATCTTCCTTATAGTTGTCTTTCTTCATTGTCTTTCTTCACATTTCAGGGCCATGTCAAGTCATCGTGGTAACACAGAGCAGGGGCAGCCTGCTCAAGTTTGAGCCTGTCCCAGAATGCACCAGCTGTTCCGTCTAGTGTTGGGACAGAGAGACCTGTCCCGTGCAGGAGACCTCTTCTCTCTGGATGACAGCGAGATTGAAGACTGCCTGTCCCAAGCCTTGGAGGAAATCAAAGTCATATCCTGTTCACCAGTGAGTACTCTGATCATAAAATAGAGTTTAAAGGGTTCAATTAAAAATTTTGGATTTTCTCACAGAGATAGAGAATCCAGAGCACTTATTGACCGCAGCAGCCAGGATGAGTTGAATCAAGGTGGTAAATGAAAAAGGAAAACTTCTGGCAGGTCAGAGAAGGGAAACAGAGGAGATCAGACCACTAGGCTGACTCTTCATTTGATACCCTCATCTCTGGCGAATTGCTTGGAGAGACATCCACTTAATGATGACCAGCCTGGACTTTCTCAGAGACCTAGAAGATCCAGAGCGCTTACTGACAGAAGCAGACAGGATGAGTTGAGTCAAGGGGGTAAACGGAAAATGGCAGGTCAGAAAGCAGAAAAGGAAAACCGAGTCACCACTCTGATTCAGCTTCTTCAAATTACTTGATATCTGAGTTTTATTTACCTGACTTGCATAATGACCATGCTGGACCTTCTCATCAAGAGGTCAGAGTTAAAGCGTCCAGTGCGCTTGCTGGCCACAGCAGTCAGAATCTGTCAAGATACAGAAAAATAAGGGGAAAAAAAGCCTCCGACTGGCCAAAAACCCAAAGCAAAAGGAGCAGATCAGCGCCACTGCCTGAAACGTCATGTGATTCCACTGGGTTTTATGATTCAGATATCACTTTTACAGGAAACCTTGTTTGGTGATGTGGTAGAGTTGCATGACTAATATGGTCAAATAATTACAAGCTTGATTCAAATAGCCACACTTCAAATATCTGATTTACTTCTAAATGATAATGATGAATTTATTATTTATGAAAATAAAAGCACGGTGTTTAACTCAAAATTCAAGCATGATTCAGTCTAGACACTGCTATTCTTATCAGCATATTGTGCATTGCAGTTCATTTAAGTAACCTAATACAAAATAAACACTAAGCGACTAAAAATCATTACTGGTGAGTATGTGAAATGCTTGGCTAGTATTTTTTTTATAAATTCTATTAACACAACCACCAGTGAGTGTGTGACTAAAACAAAAAACAGTTTATTGTACAATAGTTATGTTTCTGTCATAATTATTCAGAGTTAAACTTTTATTTTGGCAATTTGTCATAAAGATCTTTTAAATGTTAATGTGTATTTTTTTTCTCAAATAGTGAAAAGAAAGTGAATAACAGAGCAGCTCAGAGCAATTTTATATGAACTGTATTCATATATTTAGATGAATAGATGGAACCGTAAGCGTTACAGAGTTTGAGTTTGTGTGATAGACGAAACCATACCACTCATTCACAGAGACACATGCAGACTTATAATGGACATGTACTGACAGGCTGTTAGATTAATCCACATTGAGTTGAAAAGACAATACTGATATGATATTATTTATTACCCAAATAAGGAATAAGGATCTATTATTAATCGGTTGTCAAGAAAAGAAAAACTGTGGTTAACTGCCAAAATATAAGCTTAATTACTTATTATATACAAATGTTTTAATTTCTTTATCTGAAAATATAATAAAAAGTTATTATATAGTCATAATGAATGGGTTTTCCTTCCTTTTTCTCCTGATAACTTGTTTAGTTGATTTTATGCCGTTAAAGTAAAGTGAGAGAGCATATGGCTTGTTCTGGCTGATCACTGACCCTGTCTGCACTGCATATCTGAATAATTTGAATAAGGTGACCTCTCATTTTCACACTTGGCATATTTTAAATTTAAATGAGAGAAGTTTGAAAGGAATGTTGGTGTCGCTGAGCGTGATAAAGCCAGTTCCTCTTGCCTCGTTGGGCTTCTTTGTTCTGGCTGGCTTTTGTAAACAGATTTGGGCTCATCCAGCGTCTCAGGGGTAGCCTTCTCTCATTCTCTCTTCGTCTCATTCTCTCTTCTCTTGTATTTCTCTCTCCAGGGCCTACAGTGTCCTCCTTTCCACAGTCACTTGCATAACATTATCATTCCGAACATGCCACAACACAAAGATACAAAAATATTTGCTACCAAACTTTTTAGTTTAAAGCAACTTTATGTTTTGAGAAATGGAAATAAACTTCATTTTATAATTTTTTTAATTTTATTTAAGCGAGATGGATGCAAACCAAAACATAAGATTTGTTTAGTTAAATGGATGATAAATCTGGCATCAGTGCAAAAAAAAGAGCTATAAACAAAAGGTTTAAAATAATACTACACATAAAAAAAAATATAGATCTGTTAGAATGACCCAAATTATTGCATTATTGCGAAATAACCAATATTTAAACTTCAGTGAAACTGACTGCACATTAATTTGGCATTTACACACAGTGTGGTAGAACTAAATTGCTCTCATTATAATCAAAGTAGTTTGCAGAGTAGACTAAAGTTTTCTTTTAGGTGTCAGATTCATTCAAATGAAGTCAATCTTAAACGCACGTCTCTTTCATTCAGTTACGTGATTTGTGCTTGGTTGCAGGACTACTTGACCAATGACAACGACCAAGCGGTGGTGGAGATCTGCATCACGCGCATCACCACAGCCATTAGAGAAACGGGTTCGATCGAGAGGCACGGAGCAGCTCTTGTGTCGTTGTGGGAGTCTTGTCTCGAGCATAACCTCCAGCCGCAGGGGAAAGATGAAGACACACCCCATGCCAAGATCGCCTCCGACATCACCAGCTGCATTTTGCAGGTAGAAACAACACGCCAGAGCACGCAAATGTTACAAGCAACAGTTAGACTTAGCCTCAAATGTCACACCCATGGACCATTGGCTGAAGGTCTGATGCATATAGCACACTTATCTAGAAACAGTTGTCTTCTGATTGGTTAAATTGTACAGGATTTCCAGTATAAGATGTGTGTGTTGTGGTCTTTAACGTTACGCCTAGAAACAAAGATGCTGTCGTGCCAAACCCCTCAAGAAAGAAGAAAGCCATCGTGTTTAGAACTGTGATCAGGATCAACTAAATGCTGGATTTATGTGATACAAAACATAACAAACTGTAATTGGTTGTTTTGACACGTCGGTCAAACGGTCTCATGGGCGGGACTTGGCCAATGAATGCTACCCTGTATTGGTTACGCGAGACTAGGGTACAGTTCCTCTGTGCAGATCAACCATAAACATAAACATAAAAAAAGTATGAAGTCTTCACTAAATAGGTTCATTGACATTCATTGACATTCATTGACATCAGCCAATCAGATGATGACTTCAAAACCTCAGAAGTGAATTTCATTCTGACGTCTACAATTATAATGACTTTCGCTTCTGAGAACCCCAGAAATCTGAAAAGGCTCCATATTTGTCATTTATGAAGCAATAATTATACTTATTCTCAGGGAATCTAGTGGCATGTTTCAAAATGGAACTGACACGCCTGACAACCGCAATTAGCCGTAATCTCTTTTTAATTACTTCTGTTTCACAAAGATTTTTCACAGGCATGACACAGTTTCTCCTGCTTCCTTGGATATTTGCTACTCTTTCCTTCCAGTGGATTTCCCACATCCTTCTGCTCAACGACTCCACTCTCTCTATCTCTTTTTCTCTCTCACACACATGCACATTCACTTACATAATAAGCCGCATATGAATCTTAGAGCAGGGCTTAGAGAGATGCTGAGCTATAGTGATGCATTCTGGGTAGTGGTGGAGATCAGTATTCATTAGAGAACTGCAGCTTGAACAGTCTTATGCCTGAGTTCTTCAGAACTATTTGTGGAAGGGCTCTTTGATCTGAGCAGCAGTCACATATTCAAGTGGGTGTTTTATAATTAGCTTGGGCTCTTTGGAAGTTATTTGCCCTACGTCATGCTTTTTCAAGTTTTAATTCCGATATTTAAGGACCAGTTCCCTTCAGGCAAGAATGTAATAATTGGCCCTTCTTTATACAGTAAAGGATTTTTTTTTCATTTTCTACAGAAGAAATTAAATTTAGACTCATACCATGTCTATAACAGCGTGTACAGTAATTAGATCCATAAACATTTTTGAATAATTCACTAATCATACTGTTAAGATTTTTTATTAAGATTTTATTTTGACCACATCAAATGTAATTGCTGTGTAGCAGTGTAATGTTAAAATCACTACATTTCTTTCAATATCCATCTGATTTTCCAGCTTCATTTACATCTTCTACACTAGGGGGCAGCAGAACATTTCACATACTTTCTGTGTTCAGTTTATTTTAAATTGTTTGAAATGTTTAGCGCTGTCTTTCATGCCTTACATAGTATCTCTTGCTATTTTTACTATTTTATTATTAATTCAATCAACTAAGCAGCCAGCTAACCCATATGTAATCACTCCCCGAATCTATTAAATCTTTATTGGCATACAGAATTAGCACACCTTGGTGTATTGATTTAGCTTTGTTTTAATGAAAATTCTAATTTAGCATCTCAGTTCTGGCTTCAGTGTTTGTATTGGTCATAACTAGTAAACAGTGTTTTAATTGAAAGAATCTGTGACCTTAAAGGCAGGTCTAAAGTCGGGTCGATTTGTTATTTTCCAGAATTACAACAGGCCTCCAGTGATGGCATTAGCAGTCCCTGTGGCGGTGCGGTTCTTGCAGCAGGGGAACCAAGAGCTAAGCAGAAACATGTCCAGCTACTTGTCGCTTGCTGCCATTGCTAAAGCTGAACTCCTCGTGCAACACACTGAGGCCATCACCTGCAGCGTGCTGGGAGGTAGGGGTTCAACACGGGGTCCGGGGGTGGGAGGTCATTGCAGGTCACTGACATGCCATAGACACACACGGGATCCTTTGGGTTATGATGATTTCACCCAGCTCCACATGTTCCTGGATCAACACAGCGACGTAATAGTCACACTGTGTCCTAACCAGGCATGGCATGTTAAAGTTACTAGTGATGAAAGGCTTTTTTTAATCTTTCTTTTTCATTTAAATCAGAGATACTTTCCCAACCAGCCACAAATGCATTAGAAAGGAACATTTGACATAAGGGATGCTTCAGTTCTTTCAAAATTTCAAAAGAACACATTTTGAATGTTGGTAACCAGTTTTTGTGACTATTCACAGACATAAAAAGAAAGAAAAACTTGCGTTACACAGAGGAAAGTTTACTTGGAGATATCTCATCCTCACTCCCAATTTATTACATATTTACACTTGGTCAGGTTACACCCTTTTAATCCATCTTGTAAATGACCTAGGAACTAAGTTTCACATAAAGTGGAAACTAAATGTATGTTCCAACTTGAATTATACAGTCGCAAAGAATCTGTATCAGTATCATTGACCATAAGCATCACCTGACCACTGAGTGTAGTTTGGGCTCCTCCTCAATACAATATAATGTTGTCTTTTACACATTCAGTTTTTTCAGTAGTAAAATGCTATTTTACAGGAGAAGCTGAATCATGTAGACAACAGGTTAAGTAAAAAGATCAATATGCAATAGCTTTATAGTTATTTTTCGAGCTGACTGTTGAGCTTATGCGCATCAAATGGCTATTCTAATATTTATTCTAAAGTTGCATTATTACATGGCAATGTTCACACATTTTTCACAGTTTGAACAAGCTTTTACATGAGACATTTCAGTAAGTTGTATGTAGTATCTCTTGTAAAATAGCCGACCTTTTGCTCTTAATTCATGTTCATTATGTACTGTAGTGAGAGAACATAGAAATGTACTATAACTAGAAAAAGATCTAATGGATTTGAATTTCACTACGAATTTGGCATCATTTTAAAGCACATACTTTGTTTATTAAAAAAGTAACAAAGCTTTTTGCAATTACTGGACAGCAAGTGTGCTTCAAATAATATAAAGTTCATGCATTAACAGAACACAGCACAAGAAGCCATATCAGCAATGATTAAACGGGAATTGTTAATGATGTTGCCAGTATCCACACAACTGACAGCATTACATTTAAAGTTTGTTCATAAAATATATATAGTCACCAATGGAGACCTCAGCAAAAACTTGACGAAAATGTATATTTTTGGCCCGACTGTTTTATTTGCAGTCTAGAGCCCTGCTACGCCAGTTTTCTATTTATTCTATACAGCCAAACTTGTTGCATTGATCCTAGTTATGAAACACTGTTAGGTGTAGCATTGGGCTGGGGTGGTTAATTGATTCGGTTTATGCCTGTTTGACTAGTATATTGTTCCAGGACCAACAACAGATTTTGATCCAGGAACACGTCCTACTTGGCAAAGTCAGTGTCACCGTATGCTGTATTTGATTACGCAGTAGAAAAGAATGGTGAGTCATGGAAGGTAAAAACAATCATATTCCCCATGATTCAGTGCTTTCCAGACTGTGCACCTCATTGCCTTTGTGGTAATTAGAGAAGCAGCCCACTTGTGCCTTCACAAGAATATCCACACATACAGAGACCAGTGACTGTTTAGTTTCCACAGCACTGGTGTGCCACCCACAGCACTGGCGTAGTGTAGATGACATGTGGTCTTCCTGGCCCGCAGTGTGTGGTTCTGGTTTTTGGTCCCAAAACCACACAGTTAAATGGGTCATTTAAGACATCTACAATGAAACAAACTTTATTACATCCATTGTTCTGCTAAGTTGATTGAAGTACATGTAATTTATTGTTTTTTGAATGAAAGATTAGCAATTTATTATGAGTCATACAAGGAATGGATGGTATATTTAACATAGTACATGTGCCAAAGTACACTATCATGTCAGCTGTTAAAACACTCCACTCACGCAAATTGTTGCCCATTGAAGATAAAGATCTCATTGGTGTGATTCTACTTCTTGTGCTAAAGCTCTGTCATAAAGGAATGGTCAGTTGTTGGCCAGCGTCATCAGAGACAAAAAAACAAACATGGCTTCATTAGGGAATAGTGTGAGTGTGGTCAAATTTACATTGACCTCAGTTCATTATCATATATTGTAGTTTGGGTCAGCCGAAGGACAACAGTATTGTAAGTCTCTTTTAACTGAGCCACAGAATTAACAGTAAAACACTGAAATGTTGGTATAGCTTGTTAGAAATAAGTTTAATAATATGATATTTTCATATTCTGCAACATTTTTATACATTTTTATAGTTGGATGGATAAATTTGTACTGTCTAAGAGCTACAAGTCATATGTTCTCTTAAAGAGATCACCTGGAAAAGATTTTGTTTTTGTGTTCTCTTTGACCACCTGGCATGTTCATTCCTCAGTCAAAAGATGATAGATATAATTTTTTGACTATCTGCAAATAAAAAAACGGCATTTGAATACTAAACCTTACAAACATTGCCATCTTTTAATATATACTTTTTGACTCGTAAGCATGGCACTGCAACATCACAGTAGCCTGAGAGCAACCCCATAAGCTCTTTTGTTTTGGCTTCCTGGTTTAATATTTTTTACCCCAGATAATTAAAAGAATTACCACAGATCTGAAATGTTATTTGAGATATTTGTTTATTCAGCAAATAAGTGTATGTCCATCCAATCCTGCCACTGTGGTTACTTTCTACATTCAGTTTTTGCATTCAGCATTCTGCTTCTTGCCAACACAAAAAAAATATGGCCTCAGATGAAGAAGGTCTCTCTTGGGTTTTAATTTGTATTATTCAACTGTTCATGGGGGTTCGAGATGTAAATGAAGTGCATTGTCTTAAAACTGGGCTTGCTGCTTTACCATCATGTTCATCCAAGAACTTGTTATGTAACTCTTAAGTTTTGAAACTGTCATGACAACTTCCCAGGTTTTTGGAGCCTGAGGTATAGCCAACAGTTGGCTGACCAATACAGCGAAGCAGCTTGAATTGCAATGTTTGGGTTTCCATATGCCCTGTGCATTGTGTGTATATATGCTATCAGGCCTCCCTTGATTACATCTTGTGCCATCGCAGCACTCCAGAGGACTGAGTGGGAGAAGAAAGCTGATACGAGAGTTAGCAGAACCTCTGGAATGAGTCCAGCCTGCATTGGAGATAGAAAACAGAGCACTTACCCAACTCACTCTTTCTCAAAATCTACATAACACTGTACAGGAAGGACACAAGAAGTCTCAAGGAATTCCTGGTCCACATTTCCTTGCTGAAATTCAGCATGACTCAGTGGTATTTCAATACTTGGTTTAACTGGTTTATTTCCAGTATAAGCATATCAGGTTTTGTGGTTTCTGCATATGCCATGCATTATAGCAGAGCAGCTACAGAGGACCAGCTTATGGGATTTTTAGAACTTAATCGTTCAAACTTGTCCTTCCTCAAGCCTCCCATTGGGGTCCGTCCTCCTAATCAGTCTCCTTTCCCCTTCTCTCATTATCACCACCCTGGCCTTACTTCCCATGGGTTCACAGGAAACCAATAATGTGCAACCTCATAGTCCGGCAGGAAGTGGGGTGAGGTAATGGGGTTCAGGTTAGGTTTTGTGGGGTACCATCGAGGGGTTCTGAAGGCTGAACAACGCAAAGGGGAGGGTAGAGCAGTGATTCATAAAAACAACTACTTCATTGGTACGACAATTAGATTACAATTTTCATGGTCTATTCTGACAATGGCTTTTTTGAAAATCAAACATATGCAATGTTAAGTTAAGAAAAAGAAGACCATGACCAGCTTTACTACGGGAATGGCTCAATGGCTATTGGTGGTGCGTATTGCAGAATCTGATTTTACTGAGTGCAGCATGTTCCTGGATCAACATCTTTGTTGACCATAGAACAACTTTGTGATTAACCAATCAGATCCGAAGACCCAGTTTATAGTTTTTGTAAAGTTAAGGCTTGCAGTGTTTGATGCTTGTACAGCAGTGTCATTCATCTATCATTTCCTCTGTTTTTAGGCATTACTCATGGGTAAGGTTAGGTTTAGGTGCAGAGATATGGTAAAGATTAAAATGCTGTCCCAGGGTCAACAAGATATGTTGAGTCAGGAACACATCTAACAGAAAATACTATTTTGATTAATTATTGTAGAAGAGTTGTTGTGGATATAGAATATAGTGTATGCTGCTCTTTTCAGCAGAGCAGTCAACAACCTAAACATTCACTTAGTCTCTTTAAAACTGAGCTTCAGTACATAGGTGTTTTACCATGAGCACTTATGTTTCCTTAGTATGTAGACACAGGGGTCTCATGTTAAAGTCAGATCAGAGTGTTTGTAGTGGTCTGGAGTGTGTTAGAGGCACAGCTCCCCTGATGTGTACACTCACTACAGGAGCAGGTAAGGTAGTGGTGGAAAAGAGCATCTTTGAAACATTAAAGCTTTTGAATAGCTCCCAAACTCCCTCCAGCAATGCTCATTATTAGTAATATCCCTTCAAGAATGTAGTCTCCCTACTACCATCTGGATCCACTAATCAGTCCGATGCCTGAGTGCTTTTGCTAAGCCAATGATTTGTTCCTCTTTTATGCTGACCCGTGACCAGTGTCATCCAGATCCTTGGTTAGGTTGCATGTTACACATATAAAATACCAAACGTTCAATGTGGTCTGTGCTGTTTTGTCTTGTTTTCGCTGAACTCATTTACTTAATTTTTTTAAATACCCAGTCTTATTGTACATTATCATTAAGTCTCATAATCTATTTGAAAACAGATTTACTTGCTCTGTCACCAAAGCAACTTTTTGTTAGTGAATGTTTTTTTCTGAAAGGTCACTTTCATATGATTCTCTATGTCTTTTGTAATAAAAGAGAGAAAAAAGATAAAGTCAAACCAAGAGATAATAATAAGTCATTTGATTATTAGATTTACGAATCCTGTATCAAATGTCATGTTGGGGTACAGTCATGTTAGCAAAATTTCAGCTTTAAAACAAAACTTTTTGTTGGTTAATCTGGATGACTAACTTGAATCTGTTGTGTAACAACACTTTCATAGAGGCTGCAGATGGGTTGGGAATGGAGTAACCTACAGATATGGGATCGCTGTCGCAAGTCAACTTTTTGTGTCATTTAGGACACTCAATAACATTTTTCACAGTCTCTACGTAGTACATACAACTCTACATAGATTAAATTTAAGAATTTTGGCTGTCGGTTGTGAAATAATTGTCCAGCATAAAGTATTGAATAACTAAATAATGTGTATCACAATTAACTGTTTTTAACTAAAAATAAACCTCTTTTTTAATTCAACAGATCCTGAATGACAGAGGTTTTTTTTCTTAAAATTTTTATTATGGTCTGTTTTCCCTAACCTTCAGAAAAATATCTATGTACATTATACATTCATTTCAGCCTCTTAACAAAAACAATAAACCAAACATTATAATACATTTAATCACATCAGCGGAAACCTAAAAATAAATTCACAATTTGTAAACATTTTCCACAGTTCCATCATCAAAACATAGCATCCATCTTGTGGTAAAAATACAAACCAAAGACAAAAGTTATTCATTAGCAGAACTCATGTAACAAAATATATTACAATGGCCATCACAAGATATGCTTATAGTTTGAAAAACAAACAAACAAAAATAATGAAACAAAGTATTACATTACAAATAGATTAAAAATGAAGTAAAATCTGAATGTAAACATTATCAAAAAAGATAAATAGTTTGACGATACATAATATATATATTTTTTTTAAAGTCCCTTCATTTTGTATTAAACATTCTTGTAAAACAAAACAGTTTGTAATAATAAAAAAAGATATATGATATAATGTCCTTCCAATGGCAGCAGAGGAAAATTATAGTTTTGTGCAGGTGTAGCAAAGCAGGTTTTTAATATGTGCTTGTAGGAATTGATTTGTATACAGGGCTCAGGTGGTTAAGAAAGTAGAGAAATTTAGTATATTAACTTGACACCCCCTTTTGGCTCCATGTCAGAAACTCCCCATGCCACCACATTACCACGAATACCACAACCACTCCCATCCAGCCGCGCTTGCTGAGATATCTCTTTAGAATTCAAAACGCGGTCCCACATGTTCACTCCAGTCATCTTCCCTGTGAAGGCCAGCGCTGCATCAAATGTCACTGCTATACTAAGATGCTTGAAGAAACTTCCATACTCTTGCCCCAGTAGTATGCTTCCCATGCTGCGTAACTCGTGACCTTCAGCCACTCCAGGAGAACTTGCTGCTTTTTGACCATTCACCCACAGTGAAGCCAAGCCCTGCTGTGAACTCCAGTCTGCACAAATGTGCACCCACTGGCCCTCTTTAGCTGCCCCTGAAGCTTGCACCAAATGGGTTTCACCATCAACGGTAAAAAAGACACTCTGTCCATTCAACACCAGCTGGAGTTCGTAGGCATTGCCAGTTGTACTGTACGAGAAGAGGACGGTTTTTTTAAGCACCTGAGTTGGTTTCACCCACAGGCAAATGGTGACCTCCCTCTGAAAGTGTGTCTTGGGTGAGACTTCAACATGAGCTGTAGATGAACGTGTGGGGAAGAGCAGCCCGATGTCACAGCCTGGAAAGAAAGAAGAAATGGGAGACAAAAAGAGAGAGTGTTAACCAATTTTAATTATCCGCTGTTAGAAGGAACAGAATTGATTTCAGAGGGAGAATCACTAAACTCCACAAATCAATAGGTACATATGATTGCGTCACTGAAGACTTATGATTTTATCTGTCTAACCTATCTAACCTTCACACAAATCTATCAAGGAGGGTTCATTGAAAATCTTTAGCGCATACATTATATTTTAATAGGGGTTCTCCAAGTAATGATTTAAACTGTAAACATTTAGTCATTGTGAATCGTGTCCAGGATTAGTTTTTTGCTGAGCCTCCCAAAAAGCGACAAAAATCAAGAGACTTCTTTTTCTTGTGCTTTAAGTATTTCTAAATGCTTCTAAATTATCAGCTATAACCCAATTATGATTATGCCTGTGCAGTTGTCTTTTGTAAGTTTATGCTTGCATGAGCTTGTTTTATATGGGTGGTCACGTGCACGTTTAGCTGGCATAACTATTGAGAGGACCTTCAACCAGCAGAAACTCAATTACAGTGTAAAACAGAAAGTGATTGAAGGGTGCATTATCTATTCTATGGGTGATTGCTTTGCTGTGACAGGCAATGGCTCTCCTTTCCTACCGTAGCTTATAGTATTTAAATTACATTTGTCTTGGATTTCCAGCTTTGGGAGAATGGAGGAAGGCAAAGTCGTTCTCTAAACAGTTTCACCCTCACCCCCTGGATGCTTTAGTGTGGTCGCCCTGCATATCTGTTCATGGTTATATCTACCTCTTCGTCTTTCATTTACTCTACCTCTACAAAGCTATGTAATTCAGAAAGCATGGGCATTTGCAGATTAAATCATTTTTATCTTAAGCTGACTAGAAACTGTATCCGGCTTACTGAAAAGGTGAAAGCTCTCTTGATGCAATCTAAGTTTTTTTTTTTTCTTTTAACTCAGTAGGAGCTTAGGGGGTTAAACATTTATCAAATGTCAGGGGTATCAACCTCCTACCTTGGGGTGAAGGTGGTCTGCTCAGAGGTTGAATGAGTTGACTTGTTTTGTGTTTGCGTTAGTATGCTAAGTTGGCAAGTGGTTTGATCATACCATGTGGTTTGCATAAATCGCAGATTTACAGCTCAAAATTTACAGCACCAAGCTAGAATCATCACCATGGCGGTCTGTTTCAGTCCTATCCAAACTGACTTCAAAAGATTAAGTCATATAAAGCAACATACTTGCAAAGGGTGTAGGAACTGGTGCATGATGTTTTGTTTAGGTCATATGGCATAGATCTACATGTGTGTTTTAAGCTTTCCATACACAGCGTGGTCCGTTATCTGTGCTATTTTTAGTGAAACACTGAGGTGCTGGTAGTTTAAATCCAGTTTGAATTCAAGTATGTCCATTTTACAGATTTATTTGCTTTACATGCCACTCAATAAAGTGGTAAGAATATTGACTACTTTTGCTTTCTATAATTTAGATGTCTCACCTGATGGAAGGCTGTTTGCAAAGACTGATTTGGTGTAAAGGGTTAGCTGTTCTTGGATGGTTTGAAGATCACTGGAGATGGTTGCCAGAGTCTTCTCCAGCCTACCTCCATTCTCTGTCTCTGTCATTTCTTGCATGAGATGTCGGGCCTGGAAACTCTTGGCTTGGGAGGCCAGACCTCCTCCCCCCCATTTCAAACAGTCGTTCTCTAGACGCTCCAGCCGCGCAGCCTGATTTAAGCTAGCAGCCAGTAGCTGCTGCAGCACCGCATCATGCTGCGCGGACTGATCAGCTGAGACCTCTCGCACACGGTCTAGCGCATTCTGCAGCCGCGTTTCTGTTTGAACCCCAGCCCGGCGAACCGAGCTCTCAACTGCTGATGCGCAAGAGCCGCCGTACTGTGCCACAAACTGTAACATCTCTTCTCTCAGACTCTGCAGCTCCACCTTGATGATATCATCAGCATACTGCAGGAGCATGTTCTCTTTCATTTGGGAATTTTCCAGCATTGTGAAGAGCTTATCCCACTTAGTGAAGACTGGACCTTTGCAGGGTTCAGGGGAAGGTGTGGGGGTCCCTGAGAGAGAAATCAATGAAAAAGAAAGAAGAGTAATGCAGAAAGAGAGAGAAGATGAGAGAAAAGAAGAGAGTTAAGATTACATATACTTAAGATGACAAAACAGAGTTATCTAGTGAAGCGTTAGCAGAGGAGAGTGTGACATGGTCCTATGAAACACTATGAGCTATAATAATAAAATACTGCAACTAAAACATAGTTGACTTAAATGCTTAGATCTGGAAAGCTTGTATAGAACACAGAAAAAAGTTATTAATCTGAAACCAAAGAATAACTGCAACCATGGGATAATCCCTACAAACAGATGCAAAATCTAATCTCCACATGATTACAAAATATTTTGACAAGCACCCTGACAAATATCTAGGGTCCTTAATAGGGACATTTTCACTTATAACATAAAATGCTCAAATAAAAAATAATGATCATCTTTTTTGATTTAAATAGAACCTAAAATGTTTAAATATAGTTAAAAAAATTGTTTACTTGTATCAATCTGGTTCTAAAAAATGGATCAGAATTTATTTTTAATTATCAGCTTCATCCTATTTTTATTTTTCCCTCAATTGTTATATTTTATAGTTATCAGAGACATACAGCATACTCCAAAGACAACACACGAAGTATAACCTCTTCAACAAACAAAACGTTCATTTATGTCATGGCACAACAAATGATGCATCAAAATTTCCATTGTTACATTGTTAGTATTTCTTTGTATTTTTCCTGGCTAATGTAACACCTCTCTAAAAAGACATTTCCACACACACTGATTGTTTATTTACTACACAAATGATTTACAGTTTATTTGTCTTGTCACCACTTGCGTGTCTCCGTAACTCACAGCTAACTGTACTGATCACAAAGGAATATATATATATATATTATTTTTGTCAGTTACTCACCTTCCGTCTGGTCCTCATCAGTTATCTCGTTCAAATAATTGGGTCCAAAGTTCACATCGAAATCCTCCTCATAATTCTCAGGTACTGCCGTGGACAATGAAACCACCAGACACATGGCCTGGAGGAATGTCCACTTGCTGGCCATGTGTTGAGTATGAACAAGGCTCAGTGTTTGTGTATAATTGTCTCTTTTTTCTCTGGTGGTCTTCCTTGTTAGATGCTGAGCAATCGGTTGGCTGGACTCCTGCTTGTTTGGTGAACTGCAGCTGAAAGGCAACTGAGCCTGATAGAAGAGCTCTGTGGTCTATATAAACATTGCACACAGAAAGAGAGAGAGAAAGAGGTGGAGGGGGTGAGCTCCAGTGAGAAATTCTTCGTTGGAGGTATGGGTAGGCAAATTGTTGTACTGCTCCTGCAAAGGAGAGAGAGAGACTGGGGGAGGATGTTAGGAAAGAGGTACAAGTTGAAAACCTGCAAAGGGGAAGTACCGGTGACGTTTTTGAAATAGTGGCTTGGAAAAGTCATAGGAATTTCTGTAATACTTAAGTCCTTACTGTAACTTACCAGTAAAATAGATTATTCAAGAGAACCAACCTGTACTTTGTATCTGAAATTTTAAATCTAACTCAGATTTGTAACCTTTACACTTATTGTCTGTTAGAAATATTGCTTGTAGCCCTTATAACCCTTGTAAACCTTCCTTATAACTTGTATCTTAATCTCAACACCTTCAGCTGTTCATTAATTTCGTAGTCATATTTCTAAAGAAGCTGAAAAATGTTAACGAAGATCTGCTATTGCAACTACTCTACCACAAGTGTAGACTGTTGAACATAGAACCCAGCACTTGAGAGACAGAATCTTAGATGCTGGTTAAAGCTGGCCCTTAGTTGGAAATGAGCTGGTTTAAACTGGTTATAAGCTGGTCCTGAGACTGAACTCTATTGGTAACAATGGAATTTGCGACCATTGTTTTCGAGAAATGCACCCCAGCTTAGGGCCACCACATGACTAGTTGAAATCAGCTCATGACCTGTTAAAAACATAAATAACCAGAAAATGCTTTTAATGGGGAGAGCATCCAGAGACAGACACATATCTAACAATCTTCTGGTTCTCAATTAGGATCTGCCGATTAGGATCCACTCTTCAGAAACTGTAAAACTCTAAAATCCTGATTAGTTTGACTTTTTTAAACTTTCACAGAAAACATCATGTTCATTATCATGGTCTCTTATTTCATCTTATTAATGTATAATGTGATTTAAAATATTTAATCAATTATTTTGGATTTGTACTGGGTATAAATAATGAGTCATCTTTAATACAGGTGATAAATCATAAAGAAAACATGCTTGTCAGAAAGGTTCAGAATCAGTTTTTTGTTTCCTGTGGGGTGCTGGGGTTTGGGTTATAGAAGTTTGCTCTCATTTTGGTGAAAATCACAGGCGCCACCTTCAGAGTCATGCGCATTTACTCAGAAACAAAGGCTTTACACTCGACTCCAAATCATTTTAATGTCTTCTGAACTTTTTTCAGCGTGATGCATGGCTTATATAATTCATGTGCAGGCATAAGTGAACTTTTATGGAAACAGAAAGGTCCCATGACATGTATCCTTTGTGAGGACAACATTAATATGTCTGCAACACAAAATGCCTTTAACTGCAACGGATGGATGTTTCTGCTTACGCAGCCAGGTTTGCGACATCAGCATGCCAACAAATCTGTCCGGAATGTGAGCTTTATATTAGTCATCAGTCCATTAACAGAATTTTACTTACTGATTTTTCCCCGATGAAGATCATACCCCACAGTGTTTAATTTTCCACATTAATGTTGTTCCCTACCGAGAAAAGTATGGAGGCGTATCTGAATTTGAACTCAGGCCAGGGTTTCTGGACAGTACAAATGTGAATGACTGGTCTCGTTGTCTGAAGGGAACACAGTGGAAGGTCAGCTTTGGCTAATGCCGTCAATCTGCCACCTTGGAATGAAAAGTGCTGATCATGAAAATTCCAACAGAACCTACACCATAATTGACGGCAAGGCTCGGACAATGAAGTCTTCTAATCTAGTTTAAAAATGCACAGTATAATCCGTTGCAACCTCACACCTACATTATGAAAAGTGGGCTGAGCAGGAAGGAAATTGTAAAATGGACACCTGTTGTTTATCATTCCCTTTAAATCAGTTTTTGTACGTGGAGAGCATATTGTTATTTGCTGTACTGAACAAAATGTGTTTCTGATGATTTAAAGGAATATTTCTGGCTAGATGCAATGG
The DNA here is from genome assembly GCF_018831695.1 of Puntigrus tetrazona. Lineage (NCBI taxonomy): Eukaryota > Metazoa > Chordata > Actinopteri > Cypriniformes > Cyprinidae > Puntigrus > Puntigrus tetrazona. Next base: position 11,160,972 of record NC_056716.1, read on the forward strand.
CACATTTACAGTAGATGCTGTGCAGACATGAATTATATGACCGTGAAAGTGTCTAAACTGACTTTTAGAATTTATTGTTTTTATAGAAGGATCCTGACTTTTGGTTGTTTGGTCTTTAAGCTTTGGTCATTTATTTAAAAAAAGGATCTTTTGAATTTGTAGAGATAAATTTAATGATATGGGATTTAAAAAAAGCTCATATGGATAGAAAAATTAAGATGTGGATGTAGAAAAACTCTAGGGAAACGGCTATAACTTTTGGTAACTTGTTTTTAGTTATACGTGTTAGTGGTTGAAATTTATCTAAAAATAATATGATACTTTTTGCCGAAACACCTGGTAAAGATTACGTTTTGTTATCTCATGTGGTACTTGAAAGTGAATGTCGATATTTCCTGTGAACTGTCTAGGGCCAGCAACATTTTCCCAGATGTCTCATTATGAAAGATTATGTATAATACTAATCTTTTATTAATCTCACCCTGTGTGTGTAGAAACAGGTGGGCAGGTTTTCTGCAATCCTAAATGTCCCCCCTGAGCCAGACGAAACATTTCGTTTTCAGAATTATGTCCGCTAACTGACTACCCTGATTTAGATGGCTTGACAGAGCAGAGATTAAATTTGTTGTTGATGTTGGGTGGGAGTCTCTTACCATTTTTTGTTTATAATGAAGTAGCATTTTTTTAGCTTTTAAGTTTTAAGTAAATGATCAGTAAAAATTGTTCATGACACTGAATCAGAGAGTTCTGTCATGGAAATTGGTGGACTAATTCATCAAAGCCTGTTCACCACAATCTTCCAGTAACTGTTTCAATGGTCTATTACATAACATCTAAGGGAAATTTGGGAGTTTTGCTACATAGCCTTTGCTTAAATGAGCTATTGCAAATTTAATTTTACATGATTTTTTTCCATAGGATCCAAATCTGGATTTTTTTTGTATGCATGTGACATAAATGTCAAAAAAATATTTTTAGGCACTAGTCAGAGTTTACTGACTAGTGCCTAAAACCCTCTGCTTGTGATTGTATTGGTACTGGTGCTATACATTGGGATCGCAAGTCTATGATCATCCATCATGGTGTCTTTTCACTTCCTGTTCCCACTAAGTGGCAATCTCCCGGCCTTTTTTCGTGAAAACAACACGGAAGTGACTAAAGCAATTTGCCGACTGGCCGCTACAGGCTTGCTCCAAAAAGGAGTCGGCCCTGTAGACTCCCCATGTTTAAATGGCCAAATTTACAGCAAAAAAAAGTTTAAAGCCTAGTACAAAAAGTAGTTTTGCTCTGTACTGCTAATTTTGCCCTTCATGACAACTTTGAGGGGGGGTGAATTTTTCTAGAAATCATCTGTTTAAATTATATTAAGCTTTAAAGTTCTGCATAATTAAGGGCATGGCAACTTGAGAGTGAAGGGTAGATTGCCGCTGTTGTCACCACTGTTGAGCCAGGGAGGCGTGGTTTCATCAATCAGTTTTCGCCTATTTGCCCATTTTCAATTATCTAAGAGTGATGCGCAGTGACGAGATGCCAACTTTGAGCTTCAAAAAAATGCTTTTCAGAAACCTACGGATGATTTTACAGACACTACGCCCATGTTTTTTGTCTGTGGTTCCTGATTTATTTCATGGAGCTCCTCAAAGATTTTTCTTGTGCTCTAGTTCTAGCTATTGTTTCCAGATGAAGAATGGCTTATAAATTACCTGCATTTACCTACCTGTTAACACTTAATTTCAAACTCCAAATCCTCTTGTTTTAATATGAAACAGGTCTTTATGTTTAAAGTCTTTTTTACTCTGTGAGATCATTTTTGCCATATGTTTTTCAGCTAAAACAGCAAGGCCTGACATTTTCAACTAAATTAATGAGAAAACAAATGGCTATAAAATCCAAACAACAACAACAGAGCATTTATCAAGGCTTAAATAATGAATCAGCCCTCACTCAGGGGGAAACGACATGTACATTTCCAACACAGTCTAAATTTTTTTGGGCTTCAATTCATCACACATTGTATTTTTTCACTTTTTTGTGTGTGTGTGTACTTTACTAACAATAGCTATGGTATCTGGACATAAATTATGGCTGCAGTTTTTATTTTTACATACGAGAAGTGTGCTGTATTGATTAATTATTGGTTTTGATAGGCAATGCCATGCTGTTGAGAGTGCTGCCATCTGTGTATCCACGACAATCAGAGCCTATCCATCAACACATCCGTGAGCTGGTAGCAATGATGTCCCAGTTGGACCAGGCCGGCAGACAACACCTGCTCAGACTACTGCAGATGATCTCTGACCTTCACCCCTTGGTGAGTGAAAGAGAGACAAATGAGCGTGTGAAAAAATGACCGTGGTGTTTGAGGATGAAGGCTGGTCAAGGTGAGTTATTCTGGGCAACAGCAAAAGAATTGAAAGGTCACTAAGGGAGTGAGGAGTGGATGAATTAATGAGTATGAATTGAGTGATTTAGCATTTATTTTAGAGCAGACAGCTGCAGTACAAGGTCAAATATGGCAAAGCAGTTTAATGGTTCACACCTCTAGCGATACCACAGTTGATCATCCGCCAAACGAATGGGGAAATATCAGAAAACACATCCTAAGCTGCTTGCCCCCCCTGGCTCTGAGTGAAGACAAATTTACAGGAATAGAAAAGGGGAAACCACATTTTTGGCAGAAAGTGAACCAGTCATCTGTTTTTTTCACATTTTGAAACGCTTCTGAAGGGGATTGAGGGGTAGCCTGCTGGCAAGTAGCAGATGTGTAGAGTCAGAAGAATGCATTAGTCATGAGGAGTTAATTTTGCATTGGGTAATAAGCACATGTGCATCATTCAGCTCATCAGTGAATAGACTGGATGCCTGGATAGTAGTAAGATTAGAATAGGAGGCATTTTACAATAATGTAGTCTGTTGTTGTTTTCTTTCATTTACATTTACCGAAATGGGAAATGAGAATTCAATGAAAAAAGGAGTAATTTAGTCATTCCTAAGCCAAATCCATCACAGACAGTGATGGGGCTATTGTAGAGAAATATATTCCAATATTCAGATTAGTGTTTAAAAAAGTGGGATTTTTAATGACTGAATATTTATTTTTAGCACTGGTTAAATATGGTTATAGCCACACAAAGTAGCAAAATGTTTTTTATTGTTGTTAAAACTTTATTTTAAACCCTTTATTTTAACATTAAACGTGTATATCCTTTGAATAAGCACACTAAATTCTGTACTTTTTGGTGACACTTGTATAATGACAATGAATAGGCTAACCATGTATCTAAAGAAATATTGATTCTTTATTCTTTACTTGCATTCACGCAGACATTATAAATGCAGTGTATTTTTGTCACTGGTCACATTTCAGCCTCACCAGCGAGGATCCATTAATAAGCACTGTGAATATATTAGTCTGCCAACTTGAACAAACCTGAACCAGCACCTGTCAGCATAGACTAGCATAGAAATTCATAATAGGTTTCCTTTGGCTAAAACTTTATTTCAATAGTCCACTTTAGACATTCTACTAACAGTAAGTAACTTTGCAACTACACATCAACTAGCAGTCATTAGAGTATTAATAAAATACTAATCTGCTTAATATCTTTTAACACTTCATATACCCCAGATACCCCAGACTCTCTCTGTCCCAGTGCTCCTAGTTTATACAGCGATTTGGAAGCAGACAGGATTAATTAAGATTAGTCAGTGGTTTTCACATCCTGACAGAGGCTGGGAATCCTGCTTCTTACAGGACATCCTGTCTGCTGTCCTCCCAGCTCCAGCAGATCCTCTCTTTGTCCTCTCAACCACTGCCAATTCAAAGGTGAAGTGTTTCACAAGGAAGAATGAGAGGATTAAGCAAATCCTCAATAAAAGGGTGTAGTTGGATTCCTTTCATGCTGGAGAAAAGGGCTCATGTAACCCATGTGGCTCATCTGCCCCTTGCCGTCACTGCAGTTTGTCAGATATGAATGTCAACCAGCACAAGATTTCACTGATGATCTGTATTTCTTCTGTGAGTCACTGTTCTTTTTGAAGGTCACCCCTGCTTTGCTATAACAGAGAGATAAATCTACATAGTGGGAGGATGATTGAAAGTTTCCTTCTGCTTCACGTTTTTTCTCCTGTTACTATCTTCGCTAGTTTTTCTCGTATAGGAACCAGGGGCTCTGGTTAATGAGTGGGTGGCACTGAAGTAAACCAACCAGTGTGCTGTGGTTCTTTACACAACACGATTACAACCATAAGGGACCTCTGATGAAAGAAACGTTCAGGACCAAATGAGTGTGCTTGTGGTGTTTTTACTATTTTTATTACATCTTCACTGTCAAGAGCCCAGATAGCATGTCCTTATGTGCCTTCACAGAGCACTGTAGAACTGCTTTAATACCCTTAAAACATTGATTTATTCTTTAATTCATTCATTCCAAATTTTATTATTATTACTATTTTTACGTTTTATTTGAGAAGTTTTTTATTTTTCACCTATTGACAAACCAATGTTTCACTTTTTTATTTGAAACTGAAAGTTAATGCAAGTAAAATGAATCTATTTTGTTTGATATTTATGTTGTTTTCGTTTTTTTATAAGTTTGGACTTTAAAAATGAGTTTTAAAGTCAAAGGAATTAAACTAAATTCCAGTGCATTAATGACAGTACTGTTTTTAGGTTTATGTTCTTAGAAGTTTTGTTTTATATACAGTTATGTAAATAATATAATAATTTTGTTGTATTTCATGTTAAATTAATTGTAATTTTTCAATACATCAAAAAAGGGGTAATTTGAGTCAAACATGGTATTGCTCTATTTGCTATTTGCTGTTAAAACTGTTTCATGGATAAATGATTATTTGGCTCCTGACAGATTTTGCATGCATTATGAGGATTAAGTTTGGCTTTGTCTTTTTGTCTCCTCAGGTATTGTCGTCTTTGGTGCCATCGTTGATTGGTTATGTCAGTGACAGTGATCTCAGTGACACTGCTTTGGGTGTGTTGGTGAACGTGGCTCAGGCAAGCCCCGTCTCTCTCGTTCCCTTCCTGTCCACACTTAGAAATGTCGGTCAGAAGAACCCTTGGTTGCTGGGACACATCGCTAAGATCCATGGGGCAGTGGGTCTGATTAGTGAGGTGGGCCTTTACATCACAATGCGTGTTCATGCTTAAAATCAACACATAATGCGCTTGGTCAAGCTGTATCTCACAAGATTCATTAGATGCTTTAAAACTAAACAGTCATGTTGCTTAATTTTAAAGTGGCATTCAGTAGATCTTTAATATATGCATCACATTTTAGGTAATGATACCACAAAGATAATAGACACTTTAGAGAAAATTATTGTTTCTGAATTTTTTTTTTTTGTTATTACACTAATACTAGTGTTTCTTAGAGTGCGCTATAATTAATTTACCTGTCTAACCAAAAAAGTGATTTAGTAAAACATTGCAAGTCACATCATTACCATCGTCATGTGTACCATTCAGATGACTCTTCACAAAAACATTGTTTTTAAAGGAATAGTTCAACCAAAAGTGAAAACTCTAAGCCATCCTCAAATTTTTAGTGTGCGCATTTGCAAGAGAGTTATGGTTTCTTGGCTGACCTCTGACTAGAAGTACGATGTAGGTACAGCATATAGGTCAGTTTTACAACGAATATATACAGTTTATGGATTTTCAAAATAATGGTCACCATCCATTACTAAGCTTGAAAGAGCAGGGATAAATAAAAAAGTGTGTTTATCTGAAGCTATATACACCTAGGATGGCTTGTGAGTAAATTATGGGATAATTTTCATTTTTGGATGAACTACTGCTTTTATGTGTAAAACATTTAAAAAATTTGCAACAAATTACTTAAAGTACTTAAAGTACTTGGTGCGAAAGACCCTAATATCTTGCAGAATATTTTCTACTGAAGAAAAGTCTCAATACTCCTCAAAAATCAGGGATCTGGGTTGTATGCATGCCAATAGGAACCTCTAGTTTGACAGTAATCACTTTGACAGTTATTGTTAAAAGAGGTGAAAATGTTACTCAAGTGGTGCTTTGACGACCGTGGTGGTGTTGCTTTAGGGGTTAATGTAGAAACAGAGAGTTGTAGCATGTTAAAACTCCTGTGATCTTTATTAAACTTGACACTCTTCATATTTCTGTTACATAATGAAACGGCAGTGCAGTGTATTTTCTTTATAGTGGATTACAAAGCAGATCTGGGCAACATTGCGGTTGTTGTAGCAGGCGACGAAGAGTTAAGACGAACGAGGAACGTGAATCTGTGTGTGTGTTCATGTGTGGATCCCGTGGTTTCTTTGTGTTAGTGTATCGGCACCCTGGACTGTTTGTTCCAGCATCTTTGTATCATTATCAGAGCTATTCCATCATGTTAGAGACAAGTTTAAAAGTGGTATAAAATGGACTTTTCTCTTTTTGGTTTGTTGTTTTAGTACAGACATGTGTCTTCCTCTTTACAACTGTTACTCTCATTCTAAAATGCATATATATATATATATATATATATATATATATATATATATATATATATATATACACACACACACACACACACACACACACACACACACACACACACACACACACACTATTCATATATATTCATATAAATCATGAATATATCAAGGTCCAGAAGCATAGCAAGGGCATTGTTAAAATAGTGCAAGTGACATCAGGGGTTCAACTGTACTTTTATGAAGCTACAAGAATACTTTTTGTGCACAAAGAAAACTAAAATAATGACTTTATTCAAAAATTGATCTTCACCTTCTATATCCGCTTAGCCACACTGATATGTTGTCTGTTATTTATGGGTTTTTTTTCTAAATGAAAACAATGTATCCGTGTGACGCAGCTGACAAAAAACATCATACGTTATTTACGTGGATACTATGTAAAATTACGCCAGGGTGACACCACTCACATTTTCCTCAGAAACTGTGAAATCTCATTTATTTCCCAACAAACCTATGCTTTTGTTCCACACTCAGCTATTTAGTATTTGTTAGCAGAAATTTAGTCACTAATGGCTCTCCTCACTTTTTTGCGTCATCCTTTTCATGTTAATTAAGCAGCCTGGAAGTGTTGACACTGTTCTTGATGTGTCAGCATTAGTAAGCTTTGCTCATCCCCGAGCTGTTCTAAACCTGCTTGCTGCGCCAAGGGATAAGAATTCATTTTAACACGTCATCGCTAGTGTGGAGAGAGAGCGCTGGTATTCTTCCCTTCTTTCACTATTTGGTTAAGCGATACCTGCAGCGCACTTGGACGTTTTTCCAGTGTTACCTAATGTGTTTGCTTTGGAGATGAACCACGGTCTGACCAGTTGCGATCAGGGCTTTGTGTAGATAAAATGGCATGAGCTGAAGGAGGTTTAAATCTAGTTACTAGTCGACCTACTCAGAGCTCCCATGTGACCTATCAGCAAAATAATGAAGGAAATATAGCACCATCTTTTGTTTTTACTTCTGTACAACCATGATATAGTTCTGAAGAAAAATTAAATAATCATATATATATATATTTCTGGTTAGGTCTGTTTAGGAAATGGTACATTTTTTACTAAACTGGCTTCATGTGGCCACCTTCCCTGCATTCACAAAGCTTTGTGAGACAGTGTTGGCTTGTTAAACTGTCACATGTTTATGTGCCAAATTGCTGAATACTGAAAAAAAGTTGTTTCTTCCTTTCATATTTGCGGAGGGGCAATTAAAGGAGACAGCAGAAGAAAAAGACCAAAAAGAAGTGTTGACATGGTTTTGAAAGGCGTCACTGAAACGTGAGCCACTGAACATTTCACACAAAAACAAACTCATGTGCAATTGTATGCGCGCACACACACTTTCTCAACCACCATGGAGAATAGATCAAACTATTGTTGGACGGTAAATCTCAGAAGATTGCTCGAGACAGGCCAAATTGCACCCTTTTCACAGCACCACATGCTGCGAATCTGCATTTTTCAAAGTGTTCTGCTCCTTCCAGCATAAAAAAAAATGTTGTAGTTAAAGGAGGGAAAAGCTTGGATTGAGTTGATTTAGCGTGTACATTTATACCAGTCCATTATAAAACGCAGTCAGTGACATTTACATTTAGAGTCGCATGTTTGAATTTTGAAAGGGAACTTAGTAAATATATTCAACTACTGTTTTGTCTTACTGTTTATGTTCTGTGGGCAGTAGCCTATGGCGTCACAACCAGGGACAGAGTACATAGGACCCAGAGGCTGAGAGGGGCCCACAACCATGTGTTTTTGGGGGCCCAACAGAGGAAACATATTTAATTCATTGTCCAAAATGTCATTTTTCTTTCATTTCATTGCAGGGTGAAATATAACATTGCTTAACAGTATATGTAAGACACATACCATAGCATATGAATGTGGTGGCCAGTGTGCTGTCATTATCGGATACAGACACAGTACTTGTTGTATAGTTTATTATGTACTGTACTTGTGGTTTCGAATACTTTCCTTACTTTTCCACCAAATCTTGAAGAAATTATCACATCTTTTATAAGAGGTTAATTTAATCAGATTTCTCCCTGGCCCTCATTCTCATTTCCTTTTTGCGATGTGTGACACGTCTGTTAAACCCGCATAAACAACAAGAAACACACATGTACCGGCAACGCAGCTGCTCAACAACAATCACGAGGCAAAAAACGTGTCGTTTTTTGATGCAACACATAATAAATAAATTTGTAGCCGTGTACTTTCCTCGTCTACACTTGTTTATTTGCAGATGTCCTTCTAAGTGTTGTTTGTGAGGGATTGCCGTGATTTGAGAGCATGTTTGATGACATCTTTGGTTTAGAGAGGGCAAGTTGATTTATTTGTCATTCTTTTGATCAATTTTATTTAAAGCAAAATGCTGCAACTAATTTATTTCTGCAGTTGTGACTGTTCGTTGTTGTTGAGATTACCTATCTATGAAGTAGACAGGACAGTTTATTTCTCAAACTTTCCTTCAAATCTTCAAAAAAACCAACAACATGATGTATGTGCATATTTTTGTATGTATTACAAATTTGATAATATTTTAAAAAAGTATTTGTTTGATACATTTTTTGGTAACATGTCTGAATGGTTAATCTTGATAAATGTTGTCAACATAATATGTATGTAAATATTAAGAAAACGAGATTAAACTTTATTAATTTCATTTGACTTACTGTCATGCTGAGGAAAGAGTCTAAATTGTGCTGTTAAGTCAAGTTTATTTTTGTAATAGGGCCCAGCTAAATGCTATTTTTCGGGCAATTTAGAATAGTTATGGAAGACACTAATTCCATGATTTTTATGTCTCTGAGGGAATAACTAGGAATTTTGTTGTATTGCCATGTGTCATTTTCTTGGTAGAGGGCTCAGCGTGCAAGCTTGTCTCTTGTTCATGCGCTGTGTATAATTCTTTTGGGACATTTCTTAGAATTAAAGGATGTTTACCCCAGTCTGAATGATAAAACAGGGCAGCTAATCCATGTGGGAACCACAGTGTGGGGCATCAAGAGAATGTTTTTGAACAATGCCTGTTTTTATTGGTGCCAGTAAATGGCACAATTGTCAGCTTTGATTTGGCTTTGCCTAACTTTTTATACCTCCTAATGACTCAGGAACTAGTAGATTGTTTGCAGTAATGACTAAGGCACAAATCACCAAGGGTGTTCTGTAACATGCTATGGCAGCTTCCAAAAACAGTTTGTCGGAAAATTGTTTGGAATTTTTCCTAGAAGCTATTAAACTGGAAAGCTAACCTGACACAATTCGATAATATCAACGAAAAGTGATTTGTCTGTCCACACATGAAGTGACACCAAACAACAAACGAAAAAAACACACACAGCCATTTAAAAGGGTCATCGGGTGCCCGTTTAGGCTTAGGCCTTATGGAGAGAGTCTGTAGCATGCTGTTCATTACTACTGTCAGGTTATAGGACTGTCTTGTTGCTGTTTTCCACACCCCATGTACTCTGTGTGTGCCCTATTTTCTGTCCTCTGTTAATTGTCAAGGCAGAGATACGGGCAATACTTCACACTGTGTGAAACATGTGCTCTGGTTTTATGCTGAGCAAACAGGAAGTGAGCGTAGAGGGAGTAGAATCGAGTTAGTACTCGGGTGAGGGCTCCCTCTGCTGGCGTGGCGTTACACATAGTCACCAGTAGTCTACACGCAATGCTAACACAAATTTAATACAAGCAGTCACGCAATGTTGATAATGTTATCTAAAATTTTGGGAACAAAGTTTAACAATAATAATTTGCAATATTTAGTGCGATATATGTTCATTAAATTTAATCACAATGTGTTGCAAAATGCTTTTTTTTTCAGTTGGTCAGAACAAATATGCCAGACATTTTACTTGCAAGTTCAGATTATATTTTCTGGTGAAAATTCAAATTTGAGAAATATATTCTAAAACATAGGCTATATATAAATGCCTCAGTCATTAAATTCATCCTCTCTGAAGATCTGCGCTGATGCATGACCAACAAAAAATTCCTTAATTTGCTGCAAAAATCTCTGAAAGTCACGTGAATTACTTTTCAAACTGTTAGTATCCCCCAACCATAACATTGTCTATAGTGCTCACATCTCTTAAAAGATCAAGAGGTACAAAGAAGAAATAGAAAGCGACAAATTAGGGAGAGAGAAACTGAGGAAGTTTGTTTGGCATGCTAAAAACATAAACTATATATGTGAAAATGAAGAAAAACTTAACTGTAAAACTTAAATTTACCACACAGTACAGAAAGAAAGGCCAAACATTTATTTTCTAACAGCATTAGCTGAAAGACTTAAGAAATATAAACATTTAGAAAATGGCAAAAAGCATCCAGCTGTGGTAAGTGTTATGATTACCTGTATCTCAGCCAGCTCTTCACGAAATGCACTCTAAGCAGTTTAAATTTAAACGACCAGAAGCTTTAATCACTCTTGATGGGTAACTCAAATATAAAGCTTAAATGGGAATACAGGCCCCCAACGCCCATTAAAACACATAGAATAGCAATTGGCTTCTTCTCAAAGCTTAAAAACCAACTAACACCTACTTGGCTTATTGGCAACATTTCACAGGGAGTGTTTCCTTGTATGTAAAGCAGCTAATTTGAGTTTTTTAGTCTGTCTGAGTAAAAAATAAATACTGACCCTCATACAGTAAAAGACGTTTGACTTCAGATACAATAATTACTCCAGGTGTTTCTGCACCACTACCCGGACCAAATTGATAGTTTTTAATACTCTTCTCTGTCTATCATGAGTTGGATAAACATATAGATACATCCCAGATTCACACAGATATTTGAGTAAATGATTTTGTCTGATCCAGTCTGTCCTCTTAAACAGATTCCAATTGCATTTGGTGCCACCGGTGATGTACAAGATATTTTGAAAAATGTTTGTAAGCATGCTATTTTGGGATACCATTTACTCCCATAGTATGTTTTTTTTCCTGTTATGGAAAAGCATGGTGACCAAAAAAGCCTGGTTACTAACTTTTTTCAAAATATCTTCCTTTGTGTTCTGCAAAAAAAAGGAAATTCATACAGATTTGTAACTACTTTAGGGTGAGTAAATGATGACAGAATTTTCACAATAGTGGGGCCACTGAATACTTCAGCCTACCTAAGCCTATGAATACTGTGCTACCTCTCATATTTGTTCATCAATTATTTTCTGATGACTAAATCATGTCTAAAAATGTCTTCACAGCTCCATTGTTTAAGTTGTTAATCTTTCATGGGTGCTCAAACTTTTGTATACCACTGTATATATGCACAGTGTTTCACACTTTAGTTTTTAGGCATACTAAAAAATCAATATAATTGCATACTGATGCACATAACATTATATGATAGTTCTCCCAAAAAGTTCATCCTCATTTCATTTTGTGCAACCCATTAAAAAAATATATTGCAGAATGTCCAATGTTCCATTTTTACATTAGACATAATACATTTTTTAAAATAGCGCAGTGGTTGTTCTGCAATACAATATTTCACAGTATAAAGTCATACACGTTTGGAACCACATGAGGAAGCGATAAATTATGACATAGTATACTATTGAGATCCTAGATAATTGTTTATGCCCCATCAAGGGTAAAAGGTTTTTGCTCTGATTGGTTAAGTTTGGATTTCAGCTGACTCTTAACTGAGTCACACAGATGAACAAAGCAGTCACTAATTAACAGTCTAAAAGCTTTAGTCTGGTAATTGCAGAACAGTGCTGAGGCAGATCTCCTCTGCCTTCATCACTCACACTGATCTCCCTAGACAAGCATAGTTTTTTGTTGTTCAAAAACGAGTACTTGGGAGGCAGTGCATCACAGCTGAAAGCCTCTATAAGCAATTCTCTGTATTTGAGCATGAAACTAAACACTGGTAATATGCAGCACGTTCAGCATATTAATAAATGTTAATATCCAAACGCATCCTATATTAGAATAATCAGATATGTATGTATGTCACTCTTAACTTCCAAGCCATGCTATCTCTTTTTATCTCTGTACTTTGGACCACATTCTGTGTTCAGCTAAATAATCAGAGTTTAGGGTTATGCCCAAAGTGCTGCTATAACTAGTCAGAAAAAAATGTCCATGGTCATTGTTTTCATGATCGATCATCACTGTCATGGCTGAGTACTCGATTACTGTTGCACGTATATAGTTTTACATGCACACATTTTCAGAATGAATTCAGTCCAATTTCAGATCCTATTCACATATTTAAATTTGAAGTGCTCGGACCAAACTTCAGCATAAATGTTCAGAAGCCACAGCTATAGTGTCACCAGAGCTTTTGCAAGCATTCTCAAGACCTGTTTAACTGAAAACTGTGCAAGGTATTGCTGCACGAAATTTGGCTGATGAGTTAAATAATTTTAAAGAAAGTGATCTCATTAGGCCAAACACAAATTTGTGGTGGTGGTGGTAAGCAGAGATTATAGTAAGACAGAGTGTGCTGGTTTATAGAGCCAGAGCTCAGCCCGATGTCTACGGGACAGAGTTGGCTGGCCAAGGCTTTTCTTGGCACTCTTGACTTGATCTTTGTCCCGAAGCTCGTATCAGATTTAAACACAACCAGATGTTTACATATGCACTCAACCTGTAAAATTCACATATGTATGCCAAGAATCTGAATCCCTCATTTAATTTCAACAGAAACTGCACCTCGTCATTTACTCTTTTTTTTTTTTTTTTGTTACTAGCTGTTGTCATTCTGTGATTGTTCTTGATATCCTCACTTTACTGTTGAAATTGTACCATTTGTGTTTGAGTTTGAGAAGCACATTTTTAGGACCATTAATTTTACATAAAGAATGACCAAAACTGCATATTTTCAAAACTAATGTAAAGATTAACATTAATTCAGCGTGGATATATGACTGCATAACAATTCTGCCATTAGCCACTGTCACATACCAGTAGGCCAACTTACGTCATATCGATAATTATTTAAGTGACTCAAGAGCATATACTGCAGGCGTGCTTTAGTTTTCCATTCGCGTGGCAGCCAACATGAATAATAAATAACGACCACTGTCTTACCTAATTCTACAAAATCCAACATTTGAACCTGACATCAGAGGCTATAATCTTATATTCATCGCCACCAAAGCGCCAACTTGTAATGTCTTAAAAGCTGGGATAATATCCAGTGGAGAGAATTGTTCAGGGGAACTGCCTGGTTGATGCATCTGCTGTGTTTTTTCTGACCATGTCAGGTTCACTGGATTGAGACTATTGCAGATTAATTTAAATGTGGAATATGTTACCATAATTTGGTTTTCCAATAATTTGGGTTTTGCTGTAATGTTACAATAAAAGAGATTAATTGATTGATTACACTTTTTTTCAGTGTTTCCAATCACATGTTAAGTTTTCAGCTTTTAGAACACATGGAAGCTTGTTAGTGTAAAAAAATAAATGAATTAATTAAAAAAGCTACTTTTTTATCACAATTTGGACTTAAAAGTTTATGCCACAATTCTGCAGTTTGCATCTGCTTTTATCTTTTTTTGTTATTCCATGGAGGGGGGAAACCAGAATTGTTACATGTAACAAAAAATCTGAACTGCAAATTTTGAATTGTGATCTTAAATATTTTCTCTATCACTGACAGTTATGCATAACTGTATTCATACACTCAAAAGCCAACAAATTTTTTGGCAAAAATACATTTTATGATGATCATGCTTATTTTACTTCAGTTTTAAAGAATTCAGATGATTGTTTCTTTAGACCTTGAGATTTGGCATCATGGGATGGAGATAGATCAGTCTGTATATGATGGTTGTTTTTGACCTTTCACTTCCAGAATCTGACACATTAGTAGTACATCATGTTTTCAAAGGGGAATTCAATTGCTGATGCCAGTATGATAATTTATTATCCCCCCTTCAAGTTTGATTTAGTTTTTGCTTTGAGTCACCACTCTGACTTGGGCAAAAACATGTTTTAATCAGATCCCCATATTAGTTTAAAATAGGAATGGAAAAAAATTCAATACACAGCCAGGTAAACACCCATTGTGCAAGACGTAGTGTACTTTCAGTAGTGTGCATTTATGGAAAGCTCATTTTTCACGGAATTCATCATGCTGTGATCTTACTTTATTTCTGGACCTTTCTTAACATCTTAAAATACTATTATATTGCACTGTATTTATTATCCTATAATTTTTTAGTGATGTGCTGTTTACACTATACTGCTTCCCATAATTTTGTTCCAGGTTTCTTGTGCTTTATAAGCTATTCATGAACTGTTTGTTTAAAAATATGTTGTTTTGCGCATATGTACCATGTTAAATGGTATATTTTGAGGGACCTGTTAATTATTCAGTACTATTACTGCACCATTTTAAATTTAATATAATTAAATTATATTCGGTTAAATAAAAGAGTATACATTTATTATTTTATCCATTATAACAATCAGTAAATGATTAAGACTATGTAGTACAATTTATATTATTTTATGGTTTACAACATATTAGTTGATATGAATTCAAATTGTTCTGATACAAGCAGACATGTCAATAAGCTCTTCACTGATTGGCTCTCGCAACAACGCATCATGCAGTGTTTGATTTTTCAGCTTTTCAAGTTTGCTGCAATTGCGTCTCTCAATTTACTATTTTTGTTCAATTTTACAATCTGACAGTTGATGCAGCTCCTTTGCATTGACTTAAGTAATCTACCTTATGAATAATTAAACTTACTTTACCAAGGCTGGATTTATTTAATAAAAATTGCACTAAAAACTGGAATATTGTGAAGTATTATTCTAATTGAACATATCTGTTTTATGTTAGGATATATTTTAATATATAAAAACTATATTTTATAGTTTTAATATATACAGTGTGTTATATACATTTGACTCACATAGACACATTTGACCTCTTGTGTACAGGTCCAGGCTCGCGGGGCGCTGCAGTATCTGGTGTCACTCCTGGCAAGCATGGAGCACAGCGCCCATCACACACTACTGCTGGAGATCCGTTGCCTCACCGACCGCTATACCTCCATCCTGGGTGGTGGAGGAAAAGACATCTACCGCATGAGCAACAGTTTCACCGCCATCGCTCGACTGCTGGGCCGCAAGCTGGAGGCTGACAGCACACTTATCAGGTAGTCACATACAACACACAATTTTCCAAGTTATGTCACTAAGCTTAGATTTCCTGAATAGCCTCGACATGTTCCAATGTTCATTTTTTTAAACCACACGGGTGATTAGTTTTATTGATGTAATTGACATTTTATTATGATGGAATAACCTCTGTTTAAAAGCTCCTTAATCCGTAGGCCTTTGTCTGCCTGTCAACCTTAACACTGCAAAATTCTTCAGCTAATCAGTGTTTTGGCAGTTCCGTTGCTAAAAATCCAATGAGGTAAAGATGTACTCAAGATAGAAACTCTCATGAGGAAAATAGGTTGCAAGGGGAAGATGACGAATAATGAGAAATATATGAAATGAAACACTGGATAGTGTATTTCTTTGTATTTCTTTATTGATTTTATAAATAATATAAGGTTTTCTCATTTTGTTTTCTTTCTCCTTTTGTTCTCACTTATATTCTTTTCTAAAACTGATTTCCAATGTGACAATTATTTTTCATGTGTGGAATAAACCATTATTAATATGTAGCTTTCTGGAATACTTGATTTTGAATACTTAATAATAAAAAAATGTTTACTGACAATGTAATTTAAACTGTAACTTAAAATGAAAACCTAAATTAAGCAATTAATATCAATGGGAGGAAGAACTGAATATGACGCTAAAATAATGCAACTTAATTATACAGAATTTATGGTTATTACTGTCAAAAGTATAGTAATGAAATATGTGTAACAAGGTCACTGAAAAATAAAGTATAGCTAATGCTATGAAAAGTTCATACTTTTCATTATACACTAGGCAGTGCAGTTGTATTCCATTTTGAACTTGGCTTTATTTTTGTGCATCAGAGAGGAGGAGAAGGTACAGGATTTGTCCAGGTCATGTGAAGCAGAGTCTGGTTCTGACATGTTTTCTGAGAACCAGCGTCTGCAGGTGAAGATCCAGGCTTTCGAGCAGAAGATGGGTGATGATGTGGAGGAATTTGTGGAAGAGGATGCTTCTCCTGGTCCTCAGAGACGCCACAGTGTGGGTCAGGCAGCACGAGACGAGCGCAGAGAGATGAGGTTCAACAGGTGGGGCTGACCTGTGGGAAATTAGAAATAAAAGTTCAAATTCACTGAAATAGACCTTCCGACAGATAAATGGCTATCCACCCAAAAAGCCAATCAAATCTCTGCACTAATATGCCCTGTTCGCAATCGGATTGTAAAGCTTATTGAGGTCTTACAAACATCCTTTTTTGAGGTACATTGCATGAACAACTTGGGTATGTTAGTCTTAAATTTAATTTAGCAAAATTTAACACTGCAAAACTATGAATACTATGTACATTTTCTAGTAGAGTGTAATACTTTTTTAAAAAAAACTTGCTGCCTAAAATAAATTTAATGGCTTTTTGTATTTTGACATGTGCTGTTCTATCATGTTCAGGTCAAAGAGTCTGGCTCTTCACGCTGTACGCACACGATCCATTAACTCTGACAGCAGTCCAGAGGGAGAAGGGGCAGATCTGAGCGCGGAACTTGATGTCTGTGAGGCCATTCCTAGTTTAGAGACTGGTTCTGCCCTCACGACCCTGCAGGAGAACCACAAACTCACAGAGACTGAACCTGACACATCTCCAAACAGTGAGGGGCAAAAGGTGGCAGCTGGAGATCCCCAGGAGGGAGATCGACTCTGGATCCACCTAAGAGACAACATGGAAGAAATCAAAACCTTCTGTGCAGAAATGATCAAGCAAATCCCCATACCTGAGCACTGTGTCGTTGAAGGTAACCTGTCAAGACTTAAAACAATCAACACAGCAACACGGTAAAAAATAATGCAGAAGGATATCTCTCATCCAGAAATTACTTTGGACATGGGAATTAATTTGGACAAGAATGTGTTTATACAAGACTGAATTTCAGGTCAGCTTCTAGTTCAGTTATTTTGTTGTTGTTTTAGCAACTAGAGAAGACCATTTTCCTGGCATATTTTGAAATATGTTAGAAATGTAATCACACCAGTTACATATTGGAATGCCATGCCAAGTTATCTTGAGGGTTCTTGTGCAGTTTGGAAAAGTATGGAATTTGATTTGAGCAATTGCCAGGTCTGGAAAAGTATGGAAAAAGAAAACCGAGTATAGGAAAAATATTTGCGTTTCCAGACTTTTGCCCCTATTTAGTTTCCTATAATAGAAAATTACGAATTCAGTGAAAATAAATGTAGCATACAAGAAGCTTGTTTTCAGCTGTTTAATGATTTGAGTTATTGTCAAATATAGCTAAATTAATTTCTTGTACCACAGCGCAGGCATTACCATGCCTGATTAAAATACCATGATTATAATTATTATGTTAATTATAATATTAGATATTGACATTTTCTGTAGAGAAAGTGGTGCTTGCTCCAGCAAAACTCCAGAATAGTTGCACTGTATCACATCACGAGTTTTTCTGAAATATGAATTCCAAATGCGATTCTGATTTTATTATACAGTTCAAAAACATTTGGACACCGTTTTAAACCTACAGCATTACATCTTCGAGCAACTGTGTTACACTATTACATGAATCTGCACTCTTGAACAAATGATTTTAGTGAAGAATTCATTAAGACTATGACTTGATTTGTTTTTCATTAATTCAGACGTTTGAACGAATCTGTAGACTCAATGACTCACTCATGTAGGGTATAATTTATTTATTTTTATTTTTTTCCAATTAATTGGATATCGTATTGAAAATATTTAGTAACATCTCCTCATTTTGTTCAAATCCACTTTCAAACGCAACTAATTATCATCTATTATTGCATTGAATGTGACACGGTATATTTCATCTGTGGCTGGCAGGCAGTTAGAGGGTCTGCTTGGGTCTGGTATCCAGATGCAAATCTACTTTACCATCTCCCCTGCACATTATTCAGCAGCTCTCCCACAGAGAAACTGTAAGATAATCGATCAGTCGGCGACCTGCTGAACCGGCTTAATACATGTAAGCTCGCTTGAGTGTATGTCAGAGCGAGGGATTCAGTACAATCCCATTCACCACATCATGGAGTATCAGCTACGGTGATAGTCATGTGTGGTAAAGCTGTCAGAAAGAATTTAGCGAGATAATTGTTGAACAGAGTTTAATTATTGGTAGACTTTACAAGCAGAGAGCAGATCTCTGGTATTCTATTTTTAGCATTCAGTGACTTTTGAAGCTCCCAATTAGAGCTAGCGAACAGCATTCATATGTGGATGCGAAGAGGTATTTCGCTGGTTGGACCCCCTGAACAATCATGCCTCTTCACTTCACCCTTTTCTGTTAGGTAAAAGTCTAGTCTTTTTGAATAAGAAATTAAGACTCTTTCTGGGGTTTTTTGTATAAGTCATACATAAGTCATTATTTAAATCATACTCAAATCAACAAAAAAGGACAAAAAGTTTGTGATGTTCAAACACTAATTGTAGAGTCTCTTTGGAGATCTGCAAGCATGCAAGACTTGACCAAACGTTTGAGTAAGAAATTCAATGACGTGCACATTGTTAGCTACTGGTATATTAATGATATCTACAGAAAGTCACTGAACAAGTGTGTTTATCTCTTTATTAAATGCTGTCAAAAGATTTGAGCCACTAAAATGAAACTAGCATTAACACCATTAATTCCAAAGTCTAATTTACTTTTCCACATCATACGTTGTCTTGCGGAAGCTGGTGTTTTTCTATCTTTCCAATTCCTTGAACTCATTTTCTTTTACAAGAATTCATTTATCTCCAGCCCATCAGGATTTAGTTATTCTAAGAGGCTACGGCTTCTCTTTTCTTTCATTGTTTTTTTTATAGTTGATGCATAATCCACATGTCACTGAGTCACATTAAAAAAAGAATATGAGAACCAAAGCATAATTATTCTCCAAGTGTTGTTTCATAAACACATATGGAGAGTCGAGGGACGTTCAGGCTGATGCTAAACTGGCAGAGTCACATATACAAACCCCAAAACATAAACGCAACATAATACTAACTTCACTCTTCTTCTCCATCACTTATATAGTGTCAATGAAGGCCAAAGAGAATGGATGATTAATGATGTTTACAGAGAGGTTGATTTTATGTGATTTGTAAAATCAATAGACAGAATACGACAACAGTTATGACTAGTGGTTTACCAATACAGGTTTCACAATGGCTGATGGGAATACAAGTATATCTACAACGAAGCGTGAGATAGTCTCAAATAGAGCAAAAATAAGATAAACTTCCCAACATGTAAAATGACCAAAATGTATCAGCTGAGACTAGTTGGACTGGGCCAATGAAATGGCAGTATAAATGTGGATCAATGTAATGATTGCAAATAAAATGGTCACAAAATTTCAAAAGAGCCATATTTCATTAAGGCTGTTTTGACATCTGGCTTGTTGTGTTTTCTCCAAAGACCAACCGAATGCAACGTTGTTTCAGAACAATTGCAAAACATCTACAGGTCTAAAATGTCCTAAAACATTATTAGTGGTTTTACTGATAAATACTGATAAATGTTTTCTTTTGCAGTGGTTTGGAGTCTGACTACGCTATTTTATTAAAATATGGAGCAGTTTAGCTGCTGGGAGTTTATTTTAGGATATTTTGTGGTTTGGGGAAATAGATTCCATTTTTGGCGAAGGAATTCACAAGCAAGTCATGCTGCTGTGTTTATGTTTCTCTTTGTGCTCCAGACTCACATCATGGCTGTGTAGCCAAGCTGTCCTTTTCCTGTCCACTGAAAGGACACTACTGCCTGTACGGAAAGTCCTGTTTCTCACTGTGTAGCCGTCAGCCACACCTCTGGATCCATATCATGCTACTGGCCCTGCAGGTAACAGTCAGACAGTCCGGAGTGAAATACAATAGTGGTGTGGTTTTGGATTCATTTTTATTTATATACTTTGTGTTAAATATATGTATATAAATATATTATAAATATAAATATATAGTTATAAGAACTATTGTATGAGCTTGCGTCAAACTTAAGTGATGAATGTGCTCTATGCTCACTTTCTATATCCAGTGTCTGTTACTATGTCCTTTCTGTATTTACAATTTGAGTTAAAGCTAAGCCTAACAATAGATTGGACTAAATCAGTTTGTGCATTAAGATCTCTCGGTTGTTCTATTATCTGTAAGTTGTTTTTTTTTCATTTTATTACTTTATATCTTACCGTGAACCGCGGTCAGTGTGATTCTTGCCTTAGCAAACACCACTAATTATGAGCAGCGTGTATTTTGGCAAACTAGCATTGTATCATGTCTGTGTGCAGAGTAAAGTGAGCGAGGCGTTGTGCTGTCAAGATGAGTGTGTCATCCAGCTGAGGAAACTTTGGGAGAAAACACAGCTGAAGGGAGCTCACAGCTTTGAGCTGGCCATGACCCAGACAACTGTTCCTCACAAGAAGGTACTCAACAGTTTTTCTTGCGGTATTCCTCCTTTAAGATCTCACCATCCGTCTGTCACTCACACAAACACATACTTATATGAACCAATGTGTATCCGTTCGCACTCAGCACTTCTTCTTCACTGGATTTGGCTTCATGCACAAGTCCATCTGATTTTGAGCTAAACTTGACTAAAGTCATATGATATTGTTATTATGATTTATTCTTTATCTCGATTCATTTTTCATATCCACAGCGCGTAGTCACATTTTGGTATTGCCATTTGTGGTATAACCAAGAATCGGCATATTAACACTGAAAAATAGCTGTTGAAATTTCAACTATGGTAAAAAAAAATTCATATTTTTAAATATATGTATTACTGTTTTAGTGTATTTTTGACCAAATGAATGATTAAGCATTAAGAGACTAATTTCAAAAACATTACATTTTTAATATTTAAAACTTTTAGTAGTACTGTATATAGACAGTGTAATAAATGATTTATTACTTTTTGCTGATAATCCTCAGCTCTAAGGTAGATTAAATAAGCATGAAAAATCAGTCATTCCACGATGCAGGACATTATAAGGAAGAAGAGGCCCAGCAGGATAGGAAAAGTATGTCTGATCCTGATCAAGGATTACATTTATGACTTTGAGAAGAAGGTATAGGGTTACCACAGTGGAAAACTATTTATGCATGTGTTAACAAGCAACCTCGCTGTATAAGTCAAAGTTCTCTGTTGAGATCAATAAAGAAAGCACTAAAATACAGTACACTTTTAAAAATAAAGTTTTTTTTGCCATTTACGGTTCTATGAATAACCTTTAACATTTATGGAATCTTCACATTGCACAAAAGGCACATTGGATTATTAAAATGTTCTGCACAATGTTCCCAAAAATGGTTAGTTTATGGCATTACTGCAAAATCACCATTTTGGAAACTGTATTTTTAACAGTGTAGATGTTTCACTTCCCAGAGCCCAACATGCGCTCGCCATTACAGCCACGTTCATAGTGGAAAACGGCCACGTTATGCAAACTGTGACAGGTCAGAGGTCATGATAGCTGCTGAGACAGGGATGTTTACCTTAGGTCATTTCCTCTTTACGGTGCCATGTAAATCCAAGCGCTCGGATGATCTTATCAAACATCGTAAACGTCAACTCTGGAATAATTACCTAGTACAGCTGGTGTCTTTTGTGTCTTTATGCTGTCTTCCTTTTCTTCTTCCCTTTTTCTAAATCTGGGGTCATTTATCGTCCATTAAAGAACTTTGTGAGCACATAGCACATATGGAATCTGTTTGTGTTGGGCACATGTGCACATTCAAAAATATGAGGCAGGACACTAGCAAACCCATCTTGAATGCACGCATAAACAACCCCCAAATGATGCCCTAACCCCTGACATTTCACTGGCCTACACTTAAAGAGACAGCTTTTGCCAGCATTAAAAAAAGTTCATATAATTTTTTTGCTGATTAAAAAAAAATTTAAACTGTATAAACATAATGTAGACACATCTGACCCATATATTGACAAAAATGTTCATGTTTTGGGGTCGTACAAAAGGTGCCTAGTTTCCTGGCCAGTACCGGTGGAAATGTTTAGTGGGTTTTTGTTTTTAAGATTTTACGGTTTGTGTCTATGCAGATAAAACTTAACCTGACAAAGATTCACAAGAGTAAAAAATTAATTTGTATTTAAAAAAACA
The DNA here is from genome assembly GCF_018831695.1 of Puntigrus tetrazona. NCBI lineage: Eukaryota > Metazoa > Chordata > Actinopteri > Cypriniformes > Cyprinidae > Puntigrus > Puntigrus tetrazona. The sequence goes on from NC_056716.1 coordinate 11,183,725, forward strand.
GAAGTGGGCATTAACGTTTAAGCATACATTTACTTATTTAATCCTTTATTTAACTAATATAATGCTAAAAAAAATAGAAGCACAATTATCAAAAACCAACAAATGTGAAGTGTTATATAGGGAATCTGGGAATGTTAAAGTATGGTTTTTTTCACTGTTAATTATAGGATGGCTTGTTTTTTTAGTGTACAATTACACAAACTGCCCAGTTAGCTTTGTGTATAGTAAGGAGCATCTTTTTTACAGTATGCTACATTGTTTTCCAAAATGTTTACAAAAGTTTTGGTCATTTTAATAAATAAGTCAATTTGCAAATTCTGTTGAGATGCCTGGACAGTCAGTCATATCCAACACGAAATGAGGCAAGAACCGGAAAGTAATGTGACCATGTTTGAGTTTGAGTGCTAATTGTACCGTTCATAATTAGGAAAGTTCCCCAAATACATGGCAGAATCATTTGTTCCACCAGTTTTTCAGGTCAGTGTGACACCAAGAATTTGAGCCTGCTAGTGTAGGTAGATGGATAGGTGTAAAATCATGTGTAAACCTGTTTTAGTGCACCAGAGTGGACCATGGAAATTGGATTAAATGGTAGAAAGGCACAGGGTCAAATGCCATACAGGCTTGAGAAAGTGTAAGTTAAACTTACCAGCAGTATGTAACTATTTAATTTTTTTTTCGTTACAAAAAAGTAAAGTAGACAAAAGTAAAATTGCAGGAGGTCTTAGAGGTATTTTTTACCACACAACATCTTGAAGGCATTATAAGTGTGTCACTTTGCTAATGATAGATCACACTGAAACAATAGTAAATAAGGGAAACTGGAGAATGGAGAATATAGAAAAGCCCCTTTGACTCACATCACTGTATTTTACTGACTGGTGGATGGGATCCTATTACCATGCTTATGTGAGTGTATATGTGAATGTGTTGAGTGCGTTAGGCAGACCAAGGCTCTATAAAAGGATACTGGGAAGAGTGTTGCAATAGTATCTATTACAAACAGAAGGACCTCTGTTACTTTTCCGGTCTCCACAGGATAATGATCATGTTAGCTAGTATGTAGTAGGTCCATGGTTTTGGCTGTTCTCCCTTGACGCTTTTGCACATCTGGGGCTTAGGGTTTTCGGTACACATATACACCGGGGTTTTGAGAGTGGAGGCTGGTGTTGACGTGTTTCTTTTGACATACTAGAATAGCGTATTTTCATTGTTCAGCTCTGTTGCTTAACATTGGCCTACTGCCACTACGGATTGCCCAACATTTTGGAACAAAAAAGGAAAATGAAATCTTACTTCCAGGCATGTTAAATGCTATCAGAGACCTCTCTGTTATTTATCCAACCACCTTCAATGTATTGTATGTGTCTGTGACTTGTCGGACTGACTCATCATTTCCTTTGTGTCATCTTTAGTCCTTAGTTTAGAGGTTGAGAGTTTGTAAATGATTTTAATGCATTTCGTAATAGTTTTGTATAATTTAAAAATATGCCACATTCTGTCATTAAAACTGAAATGGCACAGTTGGAGTGTAATGATATACCCATGCCAGGGTTCGGTTCATATCATGGTTTTGGAGCCACGGTTTGGTTTGTTTGTTGAGGGGATAGGGTTCATGGCATGGCACCAGCCACATGATTTCTTTTAACTTAGAGGGATAGTTCACCCACAAAAATGAAAATTCTGTCTTTAATTACTTATCCTGATGTGGTTCCAAAAGACCCAAAAGTTTTTTTGATGAAATTCTGAGAGCTTTTTGACTCTGCATAGACAGCAACACTACTACCACGTTTGAGCTCCAGAAACATAGGGACATCATTAAAATAGCCCATGTGACGTCGGTGGTTCAACCCTAATTTTATAAAGCTACAAAAATACTTTATTCAACAACGTCGCGCAGGTGACAAAGCATTGTTTTTGCACTGGCCCGAGCCATTGTTTCACAACCACAAAAGAAAATGGATGAGAGACGTGACAACAACAACAACTGTAACATGTGAGTGGAGTGGAGTGACAACAATTTCCCCTTCACTTTTAGAACATTTAATAATCACTCCGCTCCAAACTGACTGATATCACCACTCCTCATCTAAAGTACTTCAGTACATTTGAAATATTACAGGTCTGCTCATAACATTATATTAAAAAATAAATAAATAACACCAGCGTTTTAAAGTGGCTTATTGAAGCATTAGTATTCAAACCTACTCCTACCACATTCCAAAAAATAGCATGTTTGTTTGCGTTAAAAGGTATTTTTGATGCTTTTTGCAGTGCACTGGACGACAATGATTATCAGATGGAGTCAGATCCGCATCAAGTAAATCACAGAAGAAAAGAAAAGAAATCACTTCATTGCACTAGTCACTAGTAAGTTTTGTAGCTTAAGTAAAGATTAATTTATGCAATTTATACTTTATGTGAGGATTGCTTGAGGATTGAAGTTCACTTAAATGAAAAGTGTTAAATTCATTAAAATTCAGAACCTATACTAAATGTTACAAATAATGGCTTTCAGTTCAGTTGAATTGTAATTTAATTAAAGGCATAAATTGAGGACAAAATGCATTTAACAGAGACATCAGTAGCAGTATTGCATTGTTATCTAAAATGTTGGCCATTGTTAATAATAGGCTAGTAAAAAGATGCCATTAAATACATAATTAAAATATAACTGCATGCAGCAATTATCAGGGCCAAGCCCCTTATGGCTGTTTTTATTAAGAACTTTTAATGTGTATATTTTAGCACTTCCTACACACTGAATTTAAGTTATCATTTAAGGATATAGCATGTGGCATTATACAGTATGCTACTCAAAGACTGTGGTTTGTTTCATTTCATAGAGACTTGAGCCATTGAAGGTCAAATTTATAAAGTGTAACTACATGAGACTCAAACCCACAACATAACATTCAGAGCCAGTGGCTTAGGACAGTGTGTCACTCAGTCAAGATGTGATCTACAGGCCCCAGAAGAGAAGTTTAGGAGCGAGTATGAGCTCACAAAAGCACAAAAGTAGGAAAAAAACTATTATGAAAGTCAATGGTGCTCATCAAATGTTCAGACCCCAACATTTTTTTAAATATATTCTTTTGTGTTCAACGGAAGAAAGAAATTCATATAGGTTTAAAAAGTGGGGAGTAAATGATGACAGAATTTTCATCCTGAAAGTGAACTACTCCTTTAATTTAAAAAAAGAAGTTAAAAATAGGAACAAACCACTGAAAAAAACAACAAGGCAGGAAAATGAACCCTAGAGGCAGTAAAACCCAGATAACTTTTATTCCTTTTCACACAAAGTATGATTTACAGGTGCTGAGTTTTGATTTATAAAGGCCAATTTTACTCAATTCCTGGCGTACCATTATGTTATGACAAAACCATTTTAACATCCTGTGTAATTCGAAAATGTATACTTTTGAACATATGTTAGGACTGAACCAATGCAGACATGTGGAGATGTGCACGGCCCCGCACAAGCAAACTTAAGGCTGCAGACAAAGAAGACAATACAGTATGAGTTCTTAGTCATGTAGCAAATTAGCTAAAAGGGGAAATGTATATTAATAATTACAATTAATTGTATATAATTAATTTTTTATATCAGCTGCCAGTAGTAGCTGTAGCAGAATTAAATTGCCCTAAAAATAATATGCTCATCCAGTGAACATTCAGTGTAATTTTATATCAATTCTAATAAAGGGCATCTTCATGGACACAGAAAACAACTTACAGTATTAATGCATTAGAGCATGTAGCTAGATCTGATCGTAAAAGGGACATTATTCAGATGTGACAGAATAAGAAACTCAGAAATGTGATTTCTGCACACAATGTATTAACTAGACACATAACTAGTCTAAACAAATCAACATACAATCACCCATACATGTGGAAAAAGCCAAATGAGACTTGAGAAACGGGATGAAGCTATGAAAAGAATCAGTTAACCACTTGAGTAAAACCATCAGCGCCGTTTTACAACGGGGTCTACTACAGGTTACACTTAAGGTTTGGTGGTGTATTGGGGTCCATAGGCCCTTATAGTTGACTAGTTGGTTGGGTGAGAGGTCTTAGGGATATTTTTTAAGTATAAAAAAATAAATGTGTGTCTGATTGGTCCAGACAATACAGTCAATAAATTAAGAATAAGCTCAACCATAGTCACAGAACCCTGAAACCTACAACCTAATTTTGAGTTAAACAACGGGTTCAAGGCCACTACCTTAGAGTGAATGATTTGGGCAAATCCTCTTCAACTCAGATTTTTGGAGCCCAGATTTTAATAAGGAACATAAACCACAGCAGAAATATCCCTTGCTAGACTCCACATGTGAGAACATGTACACATATACACACATGGCCCTCATTTAGATCTATGTACTTGAATCATCTGTAAAAAATACATCAGATGCAATTTGTGCTATTTGAAAGGTTTTCATGGTACAAATAATCAAATGCACATTACATTTCTTGTTCAAATCTTACAATGATGTAGTTGGCGTGAAATAAGTGATGGCAGAGCAATAGTAAGATGACTTGACTGTTCTTGCCAGAGAGGCTGTCCGCGGGGGTTCGATAATGACCTGCATCAATCTACAAGCAAGCGAAAAGAGAAATTTAAACATAAGATGTATGGTGGATGGTCTTTCATCTCCATTCGCTTAAAATTTGGATAAATAAAAGCTCTCAATTGTGATAGTTAATCACTGGTTAGGTGAAATTTAAACTCTGGGTCTAAACTATTTTTATCTTGTGGTTCTAAAGGAAGTTGTTAGGGCTTGAAACAGCTTTCTTGATGCAATTTCTTTTCTAACAAATTTTTGGTCTGTTGTCGGGAGAAGTTGGCTTTGCTGTATCCCCCTACTCTAAATAATATACTTCCATGCTGAAGGAGATGGTGAAAACTCTTTCCATTCATCTCTATGAGAGCCTCAGGTCTGTGAAAGCTGGAATGACTGATGACCTGGTTTTATTCGCTTGAGGTGAAACTGTGTGTAATGCAGAGAGTAGAAAATCAGACCTTAATGGAATAGTTCCCCAGAGTGAATTTTAAGAAAATAATAAAAATGTTCTGTATTACTCAAGCTTTATAATTTTAAAGGGATAGCTCACCCAAAATTGAAAATTATGTCATCACTTACTCATCTGTATGACTCATTTGCAGAACACACACACACAAAAACTATTTTGAAGAATGTTGGTTTTGTTTATTATTGACTTCCATTGCAGGACAAAAATACCTTATTTCTCAAGAGGATTTCATGCATAGCTTTGTGTGATTTAAGCCCATAATTTCATCAAAAGTCATCATAAAAGTAATCCATATGAAGAATGAAAGCCATGGTCACTTTATTAGATTTATGATTTAAGCACATCAGATATAGTCAAAGGCAGCTCAGCCATACTTGCTTAATGCGCAAAAGAACAAATCTTTTGTTTAACAGTGATCTGTCATGTGTCATTAAAAATACCTTCATCTATGTTTTACTGATGATTGAATTTCACATGGGTTTGGAACGACATGAGGGTGAGTAATAGATGTCCGAATTTTTATGTGAACTATCCCTTTAAGGGTGGAGGCAATGCGCAAGCCAGCGATTGTAATTTCTTGGAAAGGACTTCTGAAAAATCCTTGTTTTTCTTCCAACTCTTCTGTGTGATGTTTGTGATCGTCCATTTCCAGAATACCTCTACGCAGTATAATACTCACTTCACTTATTTTGATATCTGTAAAAACAGATGATCATTGGTTGTCTTCATTTTGTCATAATTCTCTTTCTAAGGGCCACACACCTAGTCAGTAAGCACATTTAGATGTTGACTCTCATTGTTCTTTGGTGTCTAGCTGTGCTGTTGCCACTCTAATACGTAACATAAACCCTTTCATAAAGACTTAAGAGACAGATTTCTAACCCTCTTAACCTGCAATTATTCTTCAGTGGCTAAACACAGCTTATCACAACTCCTTTGGGTGAACTATTCTTTTAAGAGAGATCTGAGCAAACCGTACCCACAGTATCTAAAGGACAGAGAGCAAATCAAAGTCTTTCAGTTGGCAAAAACAAAAGTGTATTGCTGTCTTGCTTTTTGGTGATTACAGAATCTCAAGATATTGAGATATTGACGTCCAGTTTATTCTTCACATTTAATATCTTCTATTAAAATGTGCAGAAGAAATGTGGTGGCTAACGACCCTTTCCTTTTGTGTGTCACCTTCAGTGCTGTCTTCATCTGCTAAATTTCATCACTCCCTCTGTATTCACTTTTAGGATGTGGACAGTTTGCAGATGTATCTGGATGAGGTTCGTTTCTTTGACCTGTTCAGCTACAGTGAGGAGGAGGGTGGCTGGCTCTGTTTCATGTGCAGTAACCCTGAAAAAGCAACAGGTAAATGTGATTTGCTTTTTGTTGAATATATACGAACACAATAGAGGAGTCAAACCTATGGGAATATACCAAGGTTATTTGTGTTGCAAAAAAAACTATTACCGATTAATTTATATTTCGAAAAAGACTTCAGTGGAATATAGGTCTTTTCATTGAATCAGTTAATGATTTTCACAAAAATTGTCTAAATGATTTGTTCATTATCTGGTTCTCGAGTTCATCTCACTCGATTCGGTCACAGCTGTTAACAGCTCACTAGAGGGCAAGATTATCAGTGAATAACAGTCATGATTTTAAAAGAGTTACAGTTGATCCTTCTCTGATGTTAATGATTAGTCGTTACATGATTTTGCAAAAGCACATCAGGACTCCAGATGTCACATACAGCTTCAGTCCTCTGTTATGATTGCTGAAATCTGCTTTCCATGAGGAGAAGAAAGAAACAGAAAATAGAGGAAAAGGTGATTTGTCTCTTTTCTGTAGCTGAGATACATCAGTCCAGCATTAGGATGTTCATCATTTAGACAAAGAGGCTTCTGATCCCATTCAAGTGCATCCAGAATGGCTGTTGCTTTGTTTTGAATCTTCTCCAGATATACAGATGTGCTTTTTCCACAAGAACCAATTACGTACAATGGAGAAGGTTTTTGCCTCTGGCCAGAATGTTTACCAAAAACAATGAAACATATTGTAAATTGGTGCACATGGAACGTGGCTATTTCATCTGAGATCATTTATAGGCATTTGAATGGCTAAAAAAAAAGTCTCAGGTCTCAGCATTGATACTGCTGAAACATAATTTTCCATGTGTTTAACGGAGCGTCTGCATTGCCGTTGGTGCAGTTTGCATAGTGAGGCCTAAAACAATGTGTTCCTGTAAAAAAATTGCTTTATTGCTTCGTAAGTTTCATCAGAAGGTCAGTGTAGTGTGACTAGCTTCAGTAGCTAGGATTTGTGTGACTACTAGCTAATTGAAATCAAGACAATGTAATTTTTTACAATTATATTTTATTGTATGTAATCATTTTTTTTTTTACATTGAAGTTTACTTCAAGGGTTAATTATCCAAAAAAATGAAAATTAACATGTTTTACTCACCCTTAAGCCATCCTAGGTATATATGCCTTTCTTCTTTCAAACAAATCCAGTTATATTAAAAATTGTCCTGGCACTTAAGCCCTATCTTTGTAGTGGGTGGGTGTTTCCCTTAAACAGTCCAAAACATATTAAATAAAGTGCATGCAGAAACAATAAGATGTGGCTCACACGGCTCCGGGGGGTGTTTGAAGGCATCCTGTAGTGAATCCATGTGTTTTTGTAGGAAAAATATCCATATTTCAAACGGAAGAAAACTTTGTTCCAGAGGCATGCATACATTATACAACATCCGCCAGGACTGCCTCCGGTCACCACAGTCAGCGGAAGTGAGAGAAAAGTGTTTATTACATTTGAAATACGGATATTTATCTTTCAAAAATACATGAATTTGCTACAGGAGGCTTTTATTTACACCAGGAGAAACATTTGTTAAGTTCATGTTACCTTTATTTAACAGGTTTTGGTTAAAGGGAAACACCCGTTCACTGCAATGATAGAGCTGGGAAGTGCCAGGAAAATTTTTAGAGGGATTTGTGTTCGAAAGCCTGTATGCAGGGGAGTGACATGGGCCATTAGTATTAAGTGATTTTCACATGAGCGCCTCCCCTAATAATGGCCCATCAGTGTAGCTGTGACTTTGAGGCAGGTAAGAAAGAATGTGAGGTGATTGAAAGCTGGCTTTTTAAAATTAGTTGTATTTTATTATAACACAATATAATTAAAACATACATACTGAAGGTCCAAGACACATTATTGAGCACAATGATCTAACCACAGAGATGTGGAAAGACTTAAAGTCCTTCCTAAAAACTGGTCAACAAGTGAAACATAAACCATGCTTGATATTTAAGTGTTTGCTGCTTCTTTCCATTGACGATCAGTAGTCAAGCTTGTTTTACTAAAATATCAGTGTAGTTGAATCTGATGTTGGTACAGCGCTCCTAAAGGTAAACAATTTGAAAAATAAAATATAATTGTGAATAGTGTTAAACATTCTTAGACTCATGGCATTCATCTTGCATTCATATTACTTTTATATTATATAGAACATGGAAACATCATTGCGTCGTAGGAAATTTGTTATATTCAAAACGTTTTACTCAATTGCAAACATTATTGTCAGGAATTATATAGTTCTGGAAAAACCAAACCAGTAAATGTGTTCAAGTTTATCCCACTATAACAGGTAAACTAATACTAAACATGGCTGGGTCAGCTTGCACGTCACGTCTTGAGGTAAATTCATATTCATTTCAGCTGCCTTTTTTCTGTTGTATATACAGCGCATCTTTACTGAAGTAAATCCTGAGTTATTCCTCTCTTCCAGAAACAAACCGTTTAAACTAGATAAATCCTTATTGCTTTGAGCATGCAAGCTGATGTGGACGTTTACATGTAGCGCATCTCACATGGACGATTGTAATAACAAAAGCTAAAATAGCTTGTCACAGGAACATCCCAGCAGAAAATAATGAGGAAATGACATCGCTCCCTTTGACAAGTGCATTCCAAATGACTAAATAATGGCACGTGCGTGCTCTGCTCACTCCAAAGTCCCCACTAATAAGGGGATAAGGATTAAATTTTGCACATCTTTCTAAATTCCCACAAATTGTCAGATTAATGCTACCGGTACTGTTACAACTTTTCGTACCAAAAGAACCGCTAGTTTACCAGCACTGCTAATATTTTATGCTCATGTTGACAGTATGTCTAGGCTTTGAGTCTTTTCTCTGTTTTTTTGGTTGTTACTTTTCATGTTTTTCTACTTTGAATATTACCCTCCCCGGAGTTGGATGTTTAAATTGTTCACTGCTGTTTGGTGGAGTATTGGATTGCTATAGTACATGAAGTTTTTGATGCTGTCACTTTACCTCAGAAAGCAAATGTTTAGGCCACAAAGAGACATTTTAACGAGAAAGGAAATGTTTTTACACACCACTATCCAGCAGCCAAGGTGGAAAAAACCTCAATAGCAAGAGCCGCTCATTAAACAAGGGTTGTAGCACACATTCTACCTCCTTTCTACTTATTTGGAATGTGGGACAGTTTCCATTAGCAGAGAGCTGTAATGATTCTCAATAGAGCGAGGTAAATGTTTACAGAAATAAGGATTTGGGTAAGAGTCTGGAGAGGCAGCACATACCTTGGCAGTGTTACGGTCTGACAGAAGTCTGGTGTGTCGTCAGCTCATGAAGCACATTATGCTTTGTAAGTGCTCCAGAGTTCGGCTCAGACATTAATGAGAAATTCAAACAAGGGGAGAGAATACAGTGATGCAGCTTCAAAACTACCAATATGATGCTGCAAAAATTTCATAATACTTACTCCCATAACTCAGGATCTTTTATGAAATATAAAATGGCTGCGTTACTGCATCCAATTTTGGCAGCAATAGCACATTTCATGCACTCTTGCTTGTGCGGTTCAACAATCCTGCCATATTTAAGACAGAAAGACTTTGCCTTTGCTATCAGCAGATCATGACCATTTGATTGCATTAAGAACAGATTTTAACTTTTTAAGGCTGTATAACGGCCTGTTTGAGTTGAAATAATTGGCTACTTTCTATTTTTTTGCCTATTGTTTTTAAAGCAGTACTTACAACCAAGTTACGATCCACCTGTGCGAAATGAGAATACTTGTAATTTTTCCCCTTGTTCAGGTGTGTGTGATATTAGTAAATTGCTGCTCACCTCACCTGTGACAGTTCCTAAAATGACAGAAATTTCCAATGGGAAGTCAAATAGAAATACCCATTAAAACCAGAATTTTGTCTGCACAAAGATGATGGTGGTGAACAATTTCCAGTAAACTTGAATTATTCAACAAGGGCAGGAGAACATAAGAAACAGTGTCACATACATCAATAACGACAGCAACAATAACGGACAAAGGCACACTGAGCATAATTGGCGGATAAAAACACTAAAAACCATTCATGTGACAAAGTGAATCTGTAATGTTATAGCTTAATTGTTTTGTGTGGTCAAACTATTCATTGCTATTAATCACATTCAAAATAAAGGTTTTACATAATATATGTAAATATATATTATATATCTTTCAGAGTATTTACTATGTATATTTATTATGTATATATGAATACAAACACAAGCATGTATATATTTAAATGTTGTTTATATATGAAATATATTTATACATAATATAAATATATATGCATCCTTTTCAAAGCCCAAGATAAACTCTTGAACCTTTATCTTATATGTTGTTTTCTACATAGAGTTGGGTGTACTCCAACTTATCCAAATTATGTAAAACCCTGTCCAGTCAATGCTATAGAAGTGAATCCACATTCTCAGCAGGAGTTGCTGGAATCCTGTCGGACTGTCAGAGCTTCTTTCTTCAGTTATTCTAAATCAACAGTAAAGCAGAACGCTGGCCAAATCCCAGAGAAAAATCTATAACATACACCAACCAGCAGAAAAATAAACACTAGCCTTCCTTTCTCTACTGTGACTAGCAATACCCTCATTGCATAAATTTACAATTGTTGGAGAACTGGGATAAACAATCCTTACCTCAAAAGATATATTGATGTATTGGTAACATAGTGCTCCAAACCTCTTACTCAGACTCTTTTCCTATTGGCTTTTTTTGCTTTTTGTGCTACGTGTAAATTGGAACTGCCAGAATCAACATTTCCAAATGGGCTATTAGTATAATATACTGTTTACTGCCGGTCTGTACTTCGCTTGTGATGTTAGATCAGATTTGAGTGTGTCACAAACAGCTACGATGCTTTGGGACATTGTGTAATTTCAGAAAGACCAAAATTCCTCAAACAATTGAGGTTCTATCTTGCTTTGGACTTGCCGAACATTAGTTTTGGCCTCTTCTCTTTTCATAGTGTATGTTTCACTTTCATGACCACAAGCACACAAACTCATTTTTAAGTACAGTATCATATACACAATAAAAATAAACAACAGAAATAATTCTAGTCAAACAAATGTAATGCAGACTACAGCACAGATGCTTCTTATATACTGAGATTTACAAAACATACATTTGTTTTGCTCTTGTTCTCTCTCTCTCACACACACACACACATACACACACAAGAAAAAGGCAGAAGAGTAAAAAAAATCTAAGTAAAATGAAAAGGAATTTATTTGGAACTCATAATAGAGAATTATTATGTTGCTCATGGGATAAACACAGTAATTGAATTATAACTCATTACCATCTGAAGAAAGTTGAAATAACCAGAACAACCATTCTCCTCTAAAGCGTTTCATGTGTTCTGCCAGTTTGAAAATGAAAACACTTCAAAGTGTATTTGATAACCAATACATCATTGTTTTGATATAATCTGTTGAATTGACATGCAGTGTATTTAATGTTTTATTTATTTCACTAATTCTAATAACAGAACAACATTTCCTGAGAGTTAAGTGCCTTCTTTTACTGACAGTTTGTTAAAGGGGAAAAATAAGATGACTTAATCTTTAAGAGTTTCAGGCCGTATTTTTTTATCCTATTCCTAGAATGTGCTTTTTATATCCCAGAATTGAGTTATTATACCTAATTTAACCAAAAAAAAACAAATGGCCCTTTTTGTTTTCCAGGGAACTGAGGAAGGTCAAGAGCAGTAATTTTGTAGCTTTTTTTTTTTTTTTTTTTACACCAGCGTTCCGTAATACACCAAGGTCTTAACCTCTGCCAGTTGGGATCATAGTTAGGTGATTATCAAAGATCAGTCTTGCTTAATCTTAGGCGGGCTATCAAAGCGCTGCAGATTCTCATCTGTTTTCCTTGCTAAAAAAAAAAGGAAAACGCAGACAATAGGCTGCTTTGTACCATCCTGGAAGGGCTATAACACAGCTTCCTGTTTAACTGAAATAGACCCATGAGAGATCTGTGAAACGCTTTGTGTAGTTCAGACAGACCCAGCAAACACAGGCAGGAGACAAAATATTCACTGTGCCTGAAACCACACCAGATATTTCATCGTGGTGGTAAACAGCAACGCTGTTTTGTTCATCTAATGAGAAAACTTTACCCTTAATTCCCTGTGTGCGTAAATAGCATGGAGTAGGTCCAGAAGAGGATGGCTGTGTGAGTGAAGAGTATTGTTTTGTGTTGAGTGCTAAGTGACTGTTTTTATTTTACACATGCTATCTTTACTGGTAAATGACACTTTAGAGGTAATGTGTGAACTAACCTTTTCAGAAATACGTAAATAAGTTTAGGTCATTTTCCAATATGAGAATTTGTAACATTTTCAGTAAATAACCAGTAAAATGTTATGTGTCACAATCTCCAGCTGGAGTGCTTGTGAGCTTTGTTAGATGGCACTGCACTCTTGCAACTTAACCCCTGACTCTGTTTCCCATAATCCTTTGCATCAGCACCTACTATTTATAGTCACTGGTCTCGCATCACCTCATCAGTCACACACTAAGGCTGGGTACATACCACCAGATAATGGGCTGATTTTGAGCCGGTTTCTCCCCTTCCAACAATCCTAGGTAATGTCAACATTATCTTGGTGGTTCTAAAGATGATCTTATCAAATTTTCCTGTGAGGTGTGTTAAGAGTGACTGGGTCTGCTCGGAAGAACATCGGAGGTGCCCCGTTCGCATGTTGAATATTTTTGATCGTAAATCCCGATGCGAGGGGGAGCCCGAGAATAAATGTGCATAAGATCTGGAGATTGTCACATGAAAGAAAACAATATCCAATCAGAAAGCAAGCTGACAGAAGCATAATAACAAATGGGCGCAGAACAAAAGGATTGGGACAGCAGAGATTCAGGATTAGCTTGTCGATTCAGCTTGTCCTGGGAAACATATTTATTCTCAAGTCTCGAGAGATTTAGTTTGATGTCTTTCTCACATTGCGGCACATTGTGTAAAGAATTATACACTCTTACACCGCTAATGAATTATAGCCTGTAATGTTTCCTAGTTTACTTGTATTCCTTGTTTCCTTCCCTTTGTGTTTTTGCTTGCCCTGACCATTGCCTCTTTACTGGATTACTGTTTTGCTGGTGTTTGACCCTGACAGTTCTGACAGTCCATCCATCCATCCATTTTCTACCGCTTATCTGGGTCGAGGTCGCGGGGGCAGCAGTCTAAGTAGGGACACCCAGACTTCCCCAAAAAGAAGAGACGATATCCCGTGGCCACCAAACCAGACCCCCTCTGGCCCCTGGCTGCGCCTAGAAATCCTGTCCATAAAAATAATGAACAGGACCGGTGATAAAGGGCAGTCCTGCCGGAGTCCAACATGCACAACAAGTCTGACTTTCCGCCGGCAATCGAACCAAACTTTCCCAGAGCACCCCCCACAAGACACAGCGAGGAACCCGGTTGCATGCCTTCTCCAAATCCACAAAGTACATGTGGACTGGTTAGGCAAACTCCCAGGAACCCTCCAGTACCCTGAAAAGGGTATAGAGTTGGTCCAATGTTCCACGTCCAAGATGAAAGCCATATTGTTCCTCCTGAAGCTGAGGTTCGACTATCGGACGATCACCCACGTGAGCACTGAAGTCCCCAAAACGGAGCACTTTCCAGCACCCCTCCCAGAGACTCCAAGAAGGCGGGGTACTCTACACTGCCATTTGTACATTTGCACACTCTATCTCTACATAGCCACTTACCTGTTTACAGTGTACATTTTTACATTTTATTTCATTGTCATTATATACTGTTATTTTGATGTATATTTTTTGTTTGAAGTATTTTTTTAATTTTTCATTTAATACATTTTCCTCTTTCTCTCTGCACAGTCCTGGAATGTACTAGAATAACATTTCACTACAACTTGTACTTGTACAAATTGTATGGGACAAATAAAATCTTGAATAGGCACAAATGACCATGAGAGACCTTCCCACGATCCGGAGGTGCAAAGGTGACAGGGGAAACTCCAACACATGAGAGCTGACCTTGAGCAAGCCCACACCAGCCCACGATCCCAGAATAGTGGAGAGTGCACTTTCGAGGAGGGGTGACCCTCTCGCTCACAGGGAGAAACTCCAACACATTGGAGGTGACATTCCATGTCCCTAAAACCAGATTCTGTGTCCAGGGGTTGGGTCGAGGTCCCCACCTTCGGTTGCCGCCCAAGCCATAAAGCACCTGCTCCTTACAGTCCCTCCTGCAGGTGGTGGGCCCAGTTGGGTCCCGTGGGGCAAGACCCGGCCACCAGGCGCTCGCATGCCAGCCCCAGCCCCAGGCCTGGCTCCAGGGTGGGGCCCTGGCTACACCGTACCGGGCAACGTTGCGACCTTGGTTTTTGTTCTTTCCATAAGGTTGGGGTAGACCGCTCTTTGTCTTGTCAACTAGGACTTGTTTGCCTTGGGAGGCCCTACCAGGGGCATGTAGCCCCGAACAACATAGCTCCTAGGGTCACTCAGGCACTTAAACCCCTCCACCACATTAAGGTGGCGATCACAGGAAATAAAATAGTTTCTTATATGAATGTGTGTTATTTGGATATCTTTGATAATTGTGTTGTTTTCCACTTTAAAGCTGCCTTTTTCATTCATCTGCAGTGGGGCTGTGCAGCTGCATACTATTGTGTGTTTTTAAGCACAAAAACATACTAATCATCTCATTAGACCTATCATGCAGAAGTAGCAAATTATCATATTGGAAAGTTAGATAACCATAAGCATTTCTTCTCCAAGCTAATGAATAAAAAAAACTAAATATAATTTCCAATAACTGACATCACAAAGTTCACTGGTATTTTTGTGCTCTGTAAAAAGGGCTAATGTTATAGGGCTTTTCCTATAAATTTCAATTCATCATTTGCTCACATCCTCATTTCAGCAAAACAAAACATAAAACACAGTTACAGTAGTCGATACAACTTCTTTCCTCTACTAAATTTCATTTTCATTTTTACTCTTTCTGCTTAGTTGTTAACCAGGATGGCCAGCCACTCATTGAAGGGAAGCTGAAGGAGAAACAAGTGCGCTGGAAGTTCATTAAAAGGTGGAAAACACGTTATTTTACCCTTGCAGGCAACCAGCTTCTCTTCCGAAGAGGAAAATCAGTAAGTGTCTCATTTACAAAACCTCAGAATGCACTATTTATGCATTTCTTACTGTCAAGACTGTTAAAAAAGCCATGTACTGATTCTTATTTGCTGTACAATATTTTTGTGGAAATGTGCATTTTTATATATATATAATGCTTTTTAGCCGGGACACATTAAAGTGATCAAAAGTGGCAGTACAGACATTTATAATGTTTAAAAAAATTATTTGAAATTTACATTCTTTTCCATTTCTTACCATTTTAACAAAAAATATTAAGCAGCCAAAATCTGTATATTACTGTTTTTCTGTATTTTGATTTTAAAAATGCAGCCTTGGTGAGCACACTTTAAAAAAATCATATACATATTCCATACAACCCATGCAGTATGTTCCAGATCTTCAGATGTCAATTGATAGCCCAGTGTAAAAACAAAACCAGAATTTAAGCTGTTTGCTCAGTGTTTCTTTTCATGCCACTAATAGAAGCGCCACCCAAAGTTTGACCTTTTTTTTTTTTTTTTTTTGCAAAGTAGCAAGTTTAAAAAACACAATGTCATCTGAGAGCAATGCTGATTATTAGTGAACTGTGACTTAAATGTGTGTCTCTTTTACACAAAAGCTATTGTATTGATTCCCAAAGCTATTATATTGCTACCTCTGATCACTGGTCTGCTTTCAATATACTGAATAGACCAGGGTTACCATAAATCTTATTGTGTTCCATGGAAGAAAATAAGTCATATGGGTTTAGAATGTCAAGACAGTGAGTGAATGCAAAGAAAATGTCAGTTTTTGCACCACTAATTCATTTGTTTTCAGTCAAATCAAGTCCTCAAAAAATTAGCTGGTGTATTGAGCTAAATAAAACAAAAATAGCTTGTCAAAATCACTCTGCTGTGTTTGAACAAAGAAAAGATACAGTTAACTGTGCGTCCATATAACTTGGAGCCATTTAAAGTTGTGCAAAAGAGAATTCATAACCAAAACCATGACATGCAAAGAGTAACGAAAAAGCTATGATCAGTCAGTCTCGCATTATTCTGACAGAAAGCCAGCAAAAGCTTTTAGGTTAAAATGATTTCATTTGTAAAAGAGCTCTAAGCACATTCAATCTTGATTCATTGTAAATCTTCATTTGGAAATGCGATTCATTGCTACAGTCATTTTATTTTGCAAAGTCTTGACAGAGTCTTAATTTTATCATGCATGACAAGCTCTTCCAATATGATTTTGAGGACAATTTGGCCTCTTGTCACGGTATCTTGTTTTTATTATGCCTTTAATTTGCTTGCAATTCTGTAGTTTTTCTGTCATTTTAATGGTGCTTATTCTCATCAGTGGACACAAACAACGTTAAGCCTCATTTTTGGCAAACTTTGTGCAGCGCCTCTTAAAAACAAGTTGAGAGACAGGCAGAACAATAGAGTAAGAGAACTGGAACCATCAAGAGAGGACACGGACGCTTTGATCCTCCAACCGAAAACCCCATAACCTAAACCCCTTTTTATTGTGTTTTTCCATCAGGGCTTAGTGACAAGCTGACTAGTCATTGCAAGATTGTGTAAACACAACATACAAACAAAGACGACATTCAAGTATATTTGAGTTTACTATAAATAATTTTCTGTACATTTGGCAGTACCGCCGGAGCTGTGTGAGGGACGTTTTATTACGAATGCTTGCGTGTTATTTCATGTCTTCCAGACTGAATACAGCTACCAGCCACTTAAGCCCATTAAAAGGCTTGGAGGGGTCTGCACAATTTTTAATATAACTCTGATTGGATTTGTCTGATAGAGGAAAGTCACATACATTTTTTTATTTTGGGGTAAATCAACCCTTCAAATTGACATAAAATTAATTGTCCAAAAACATTTAGTTTAGTTGCACGTATATTCTTTTAAAGTATATTGTTTTTAGAGTAAGTTGTTAAAAAAGTGTACTTGTTTTCTAAAAGGGAATTAACAGGATTAGACTGATCCTCAGAGTAAAGTGAGTAAAAACTACATACACCTACGAGGTGTAGGTTCTGACTTAGACTACTGGCTCAAAGCGCATGGCTGTGGTCTATGCAGAGTTTCCAGGTTGTTAAACTGTAAAGTAATAGCTTTGACTGATGGTGCCTTTTCCCTCTTGTTACTCACAGAAAGACGAACTGGACAACAGCACAATTGAACTTAGCAAAGTGCAAAGCGTTAAGGTGGTTGCGAAGAAGAGGCGTGATCGTGGGCTGCCCAGAGCCTTCGAGATCTTCACCGACAGCAAAACCTATGTGCTGAAAGCTCAAGACGAGAAGCATGCGGAAGAGTGGCTGCAGTGCATTAATGTAGCTGTGGCCCAGGCCAAAGAACGTGAGAACCGCGAGGCCACAACATACCTGTGATCCTTGTTTTGATGAGGATCTCGTGGGCCAGATGGGTGTGTCTTATTGCCACATTTTTTCCATGGTGACATTTTACTAACATTAGAGACAAAAGTCACGTCTCAATGCCACCTTCAACCTTTGCAGTCATCCTCCACATAAATTCCTGCAATGGCAAGCCACAAAGACTGTCAGTTGGTCCTTTGTTACGGTGAGCTTGGCAAAGGGCATCAAGGGCACATCGTGGCCAAAAAGGATCCCTCAGGAGAATCTTTATGAATCATGAAATGATCAGTGGGACATCCTACAGTCTTATGGACTACTCAGACGCGTGTTAGGAAAGAGCACAAGACCACAAGTCAAAATCAAGTGCGTCATTTGGGACATGACCAAAGAAAAAGAGTGACGTACAATGAGGCTGAGCTGTGTGCCTGTTTTAAACTTTGCACTGATGCTCGTTCTATGGGTCATATCTCAGCATTTTTAAAACACCGATCATGATTTAATTCATCTTTGTCATCCAGAGAAGTATAGAAGACTTCTTTAGAATCAGCAATCACATACATTCAGAGCTGTCACAGTTAACACGTTAACGCATACGTTACATTTTAACACCACTGCCTCGTTTATTTAGTTTGATGCTATATTCTTTAGTTGCTGTCTCATCGTGTTTCATGATTTCTCTTTTTGGTATTTGTGTGAGATGAGTAACATTTTACAACATAAGCAGAATCCGCATAAATTCATGAACCTAGTAATTAAATAGTCTGATTTTATTTCCTTGATAAGTAACTGAATGCCATAGCTTGTTAACTAGAACCATTATAGGGTTAATCCAGGAGTTCCCAAACTTTTTTGGTCAGCCACACCGCTTAGATTTAATATTTCTTCTATTTACTTGAACTACATTCTGAGATTTGAAGTTAATATTTTAATAATTTAATGAAATATTTACATGTTCACGCTTCTCTAATGTTGATACTAATCATAATAAAAAAGTATACAATTATTAGTAGTATGTTTAAATTTTTTTAAAATAGAAATGCATGTGGTTATACAGTACACACTTGTTTAAAATATAAATATTATTATATATTACTTTTTATTATAAATATTTGATCATAAAAAAGCCAATTTATTTTAATTTGATCAATTTTCATTATTTTCTTTTTTTTATCAACCCACGAGCCCCTTGCAGTACTCCTGTTTGGGAAACCCTGGTTTAATCAATTGACAGCCCTCCTCTACATGGCATAAAGTAAGCTCTGAAGTTTTCATAATCTTGAATTCTACTGCCAGCTCCTCTGCGCTCCCAGAATACAGCAAGAGCCAATGTTATCTCGACAGCAATAATATTATACTACATTTAGCACTCAACTCACAAACCATGCTAACTGTTACAACATACAGCAATAAAAGGAATTAAGCTGGATCGATTTCAGAAAAAGGACCAAAAGCATTAAGAAGTGCCTCTAATAATCATTGCATGAAAGATACAAATCTATTAATGTAGTGGCAAAACAGATTTTGGTACACGCTGTTCTTTGGCCACAGAAACTTGCGTGTCAGAAATGTTGATCAATGTCTTCTTGAATAACATAGAGGACCTCTCCAAAGTTCTAGGGAACCGCAGAACAATGGCGGTGAAAGAAATTCGTTCCACTGGTATCTGTTTCAGGACTGTTTCGTGCTTTGGGGTGGGCTTTCGTGTCTCAAGGCAAACCTTGTCCCTATTTCTCAATATTTATCCATGGATGAATACCAGTTGTGTTGTACAGTAACAGTGACTCAAATGTGACTGAAGCCTTTTATCTATTTATAGTACTAATAATTTTGTCATGCAAAGACACACTAGGCCTCCTACAATATTTTTTGCCCTGCGACAAAAAGTAACTGATTGCATGTAATATGCATTATGGAATCAGATTCCAAAAATTAAGTATATTACCTTATAAAGTGCTCATAATCAGATTACAGTTACTTTTTATGGATTACATAGTTACATATTATTCACACAGTGGTAGTACATTATGCATAATTTAACGAGTCTCTCTAACCTATCTTTTAAATTTTCCTTTGTATAAATCCTACTAGAAATCATCAGCTTTGACTATATTCACAAAGACAGACAGAAAATAATATTAAAGATTAATAAAAAGTCATCTAAAAAGTAGAGAATGCATTACCTAAAGTAGATTGCATTCAAGTAGATCTAGATTGCATTACTAAATACAGTTTTCATTTTTGTAAGTAATCTACCTAGATCTGTTGACAAATGGGTTTGGTTCCAATATGTTTAGATTCAGAAAGAACAGTGAAAATGTATTCCAAAAAATTCTTTATTTTTTTATCTGCTTAAGTGTTAAAATATTTTATGCGATTTCAGTTTTTTAAAGATCATCGTGCATCTAATCGTGATTTTAAAAAATGCTGTGGGGAAATTTACTAATAATTAATATTGCGCAGTTTATTTACAAGCATTGTTTTGTTGCCTGGTTCATTGAAGGAAATAAGCAATGACTCAAACGTACCCACAAAATTCGTCCTGAACACAGTGTGCATGGCACAGTTCCCCACAGTGCACTTTGATTCTTACTGCCACGTTATGACTAAACTAAAATAAAGCTAATTTAGAGAGGTTTGTGTAACATTTAATATTTCAGCATAATTAGCTTTTGGTTAAACTAGATAAAAGGTTTGTGAATAGATAAAATATCATGCACCAGGGCCATGCATTGTGAAATAGTTTTCATGCATTTGTTTTTGGGGGGGAAAAAAAACTGCTTTAAACTGAAAGTAGCTCAAACTGGTAGCTGTATGTCACTAGATGATGAAGAGATCAGTGGTGAGATCTCTGGTCAGATGAGAATTTTTGTAGTGCTGGAAGTAGCTATTTTTGTCCTTAAACTTTTTAAAAAAGATGCGGAAAGTCAATAATCTAGTTAGAAAAAAAGCTAAAAGTGGCATTGACTTCTCGGCTGGTCCTCCATTGTCATTTCTCCTCTTTATATCTCCTTATATAGTTCCTTCGTGAGACTCTATAGACAAATGTGGCACACAGGTGTCTCTCATTATCACTCATGCCACTGGCCTCGCTCCGTTCCCACGACTCTCGGCCCTGCCCTGTTTGCCAAAATGATATCATACACAGGGGTCTGCCTGAGGTATTCGTCTTTTAATGCTTTCTCTATGATAAATTGGCTGCTTTCGTTCTTCGCTTGAGTGGTTTTTGGATGACTCCGTTCAAAATGAGGATATTTATTGAGGTAAGAATCGAATCAATTAATGATTGGATTCGTGACACAAAACATTTGGCATCTTGAAGCACCTTTATTTTTAAAAGTATCTCTTAACCCAGGGTTAAATGTGGCATTAACCCAGGGCTAAAAAAAAGTTGAAATGGCACGAAAAGCTCTGTTGTATTTGAAAACAGAAGTATGTCCGCAGATGTTTCTTGTTTTGCTTCACAGTGTTGATTTCCTCTGTTTATTTACTTCAGTTGACAACATAATCCAGTCAGGATGCACGTCAGCATCTTGTAGCATTTGTTCAGATCTCACACCCCTAATGGCCCGTGACAGATGGGTTTTCAGCTCAGCAAGGTGTCTCAAGGTCCCAGGATGGGGGAAGACCCCCAAAACACGTTTGCATTTCCATGGTTTGTACGTCATTTACCGACTATCAGCATTCTCACAGTCATCATGTTGGGGTCTCTGAGCCAAAATTCTATTTATTTTGAAAGTGTTTTGTTTTCTGTTTTTAGTTCATCTGATTTGAAATGCACTTCCAGGCAGCTGTATAAATATCTGTCCAATTACTTGCTAAATGAAGGTGTACACATGGGTGCATGACCTCTGTGACATGAGCATGGCGTATGTTTGTGTTGTTTCTCCTTAGGGACGAATGTCTATTTTCTCTGTATTGAACGCTGGAGGGTTTTGCCGTCTTCAAATGAAGTTACTGAACTGTTTTTTGATACTGGAATGTACAGTGAAGGAACTACTGACTGTGAGAGGTAATTTTTCAAAGACATTCAGTGTTAATATAAAATTTTATATATATATAGAAGTATTAGTCAACATGAAATTGACCCTATTTACTTTCCTAAGATGTTTTCTTGGTCTTGTTGTAAAAGATTCATCTGATTATGTTATTCCAAAGAATTTTGATATATAATTATCCATGTGAGATCGTGGATTATGCGAGTAGCCAAATCTGTTTAGCATTGTTTTAGCAAACACATTTTTTTATTCTGAATTCATTCTGGTAGGGTACACCGTGTGTCCTGGTCATGATTCTCATTAGGTAAAATGAAATCTGCTCCGTATTTTTTTCTTGCAAATATGGTTGCAAACAGCAATTCATGTTGACATTATGAACATTTGTAATAATTGTGAACACGAAAAGCACACTGGATAAAATATTTGTTAGTTATTTTATTTTAATTCAGTTTTTTTTTTTTTTATCTGTATTTATTTTAAGTGTTTTCAACTAAACGCTGAAATATTACAGTAATTTTTTGAAGATTGACGTTAGTAGAAATTTTCCAAAGCTTAAATATTTTCTTTAGATGAACAGTTCCACTAAATCTACCCATTATTGACTAATATAATAATATTTGTTTTTATTTGTTTCAATAAATAAATCATTAGAATTATTATGGCGGCATCTACTTTTATTACTTCGAATCACAGACATTTAAAAGGATAGTTCACACAAAAATGGAAATTCTGCCAAAGATTTGTCACGCCAGTAATCGCCCTCATGTCATTCCAAACCTGTAAGACCTTCATTCATCTACAGAGCACAAATTAAGATATTTTGGTTGAAATTCGAGAGCTTTCTGACTCTCCAAAGAAAACACTGTAACTAAAATGCTCCCAGACCCAGAAACGTAATAAGGACATCAACTGGTCCATGTGACACCAGGAGTTCAACCGAATGAAGCTATGAGAATACCTTTTGTGCACAACGAAAATAAAAATAATGACTTTATTTAACAATTCTTGTCCTCCCAAGTTTTCCGCCATTATTTAGAGTAACATTTGAAAATGCTGAACAAATTTAAGTGCAAAATTAGCTATCGTAAAGAAACAAAGTACCATCTGTGTCTGATTCCATGCCTTTCAACTCTTTGAGTTCTCTCCAGTGCTGGAAACCTGCTCCGATATGTTAAATCACTTTGTGCACCTTTTAATTTGGGTTCCGAAGATGAACAAAGGTCTTACGGGTTTGGAAAGACATGGGGCTGAGTGATTAATAACAGAATTTTCATTTTTGGGTGAGCCAAATAAGCCACATAATGCGTAAATGCATATCAGACCAAACCTGTTTGTAGGGCATAGGCTCCAAAACGGAGGTTTGAAGAGGGATGAATAAGAGGTTGGTCTTAGGTTTGGGATTTTGACAATAAAACACCGATAGAGAGGCAATAGTAAGACAAGCCCCAAAAAGGAAAAGGTTTTGCAGATGTTTGCCACAGAAACAGACAATCTTCAGGAACATGCCAAGACTTTGTCTGGAGTATTCCTGAATTACATTATGAGTTGCTTTAATGAAATTCGTGCATGTATAATCAGCCTGTATAATTTCTCATTTTTACTGAATCCAGGCCTCAATAGATTCAACCCAATTCAAGTTTATTTGTATAGTGCTTTTTTTACGATACGAATCATGGCAAAGCAGTTTTATAGGAATTTAGGTTTCAGAAATATATTGTGTATATATGTGTGATTTCTAGTTACCATGTTATGTTAATCCCTTGGTAGAAACAGAAACCAATGCAGACATAATTAGCAAAGCTGCTGTTCCATCCAAGTAAAAATGTTTTGTTCGACCAAGCTAAAGAATAATCGTGTGCATTTGATCAGATACAAATGCAGTGCACAATTATGAGATACATCATGTGAACGCTTGGCTAAAGAGATGTGTCTTTAATCTAGAATTAGACAGAAAGAGTGGGTCTCATTTACTACGAACGAACGCACAACAGAAAAGCGGGCGTTGGGTCATTTCTACACAAAACTTGAGAGGTGTCAACTATCAAATCTTTTTTTTTTTGAGTTACCAGAACAGCATATAAATCTGGTGGAGAATAGTAGAATAACAGGATTTTGTAGGATATATTCCTGACGGTCAACCAAAGCTTATTAAGCTTTTTGTGACACTTACAAATAGAAATAGAAATACATTTTTATTTCTATTTGTGTCTTCATTTGATTTGATCCACCTGATCGCACAGGCAACCCGCACACACACAAACAGCATTATTTCAAGCGCTCCCTGACATTTCCTCCATTCATCATAAATGCAATCAACCAAACACTTTTTATTTTAAAAGGTCTGCTGTAAACATTTTTGTGCATGTGAACAATTTTACACGGATATTAGAAGAACAAGAGTGATGTTGTGCTGTTTATAATGAATGCCAATAGATTAATTTGTGTTTTATTTTATAGTTTAATATAGTTTATATAGCATTACATATTCTTAATACCATAAAAAAGGCTGTAATGTTTATATTTACTAATATTTTATTATACATATAAATTACATACATAAAAGTAGCCTGATTGTTTGCAAGTACAAGGTTAATGAGTGTTTTTGGAGTAAGATCAATTTGTATTTTATGAGATTACTTTCTCGTTTTGGCCGTGTTTCGTTTCTCCATGTCATAAACTCAAGGGGCAAGGCTCCTAAACCAGAGTGTCTCTAGGGGCGTGATATTCAAATAACGATTGTTTTCTGCCGCCACATTTATCAACATGCGATCTGTGTTTCATGAATCACATACAAACTGTCATAAATTGATTTGTGCACACAATGGATTTGTGCTTGTTTCTGTGTTAAATTGATAAATGAGGCCCAGTGTGTCTGAACCCTGAATGTTATCAGGAAGGCTATTCCAGAGTTTTAAAGCCAAATGTGAAAAAGCTCATCCTCTTTTAGCTGACTTTGCTACGCTGGGTACTATCAAAAGTTCACAGTTTTTTGATGGATTGTAGCATGGTAAAAGACTAGTTAGGTACGCAGAAGCTAAACCATTAAGGGCCTTATATGTAAGTAATAATATTTTGTAATTAATACGGAACTTAATAGGTAGTCAGTGCAGAGGCTGTAAAATTTAGGTAATAAATTTGGACTACCTGTAGCTTGTTTATTGAAGACACAAGACAACCAGCTAGCAGTGCATTACAATAGTCCAGTTTAGAGGTCATGAATGCATTAATTATCTTTTCTGCTTCAGAAGCAGGTAAAATGTTTCACGGCAAGATGGAAGAATGCTGTTTTTTTTTGTAACACAAGACAAGATGCTGTCTAATATAACACCCAGATTTTTGACTGTAGAACAGGGATCCTCAAATCTTGTTCTGAAGGTCCAGTGCACTGCAGAGTTTAGCCCCAATCCTAATCAAACACGCCTGAGCAAGGTAATCGGTGTCTTCAGAAAATGTCACAGGTAGGTGAGTTTTATCAGGGTTGGAGCTAAACTCAATGCATTGGACCTCCAGGGCAAGATTTGAGGAACCCTGCTGTAGAGAAAGTAACAGTATATACATCTAGTTGCATTAGCAGTACATCTTTTTAAATTTAATAAGAGACGGTCATTCAATCTTTAAAATTTTTAACACGCTCTGTTAGCTTAGATAATTTAGAAGTTTCTTCTTGTCGTGTTTAGATATGTAGTTGAGTATCATCATCATAACAATGGAAACTAATCCCATATTTTTAAATAATATTGTGTATAAATATGTATATTAAAAATAGTAGAGGACCTAGGACAGATCCTTGTGGTACTCCGTACTTTACTGGTGATAATTGAAATGACTCCCCATTTAAATAAGCAAAGTGGTAGCGATCAGACAGGTAGGACCTAAACCATCTCAAAGTTTTGAGAAATTTGTATAGAGATATTTTTTGCAAGTAGGAGCACAATTGAGCAGCCACAACTGTTTCTAAATTTTTAGACGTAAACTAAAGGTTTGAAATGGATCTGCAAATTGCCAGTTCACTAGAAAGATTACAAACCCTTCTCTGATCTTTCGTTAATGTCTAAAATGTTAGAAAAAGTTGTGCTTGCTCAATTGTGCTCCTTGGAAAAAGGAAAATCTCTGTGAATAGGCTGAAGATTTTTGTTTCCACTGATCATCGTCATATAATTCTGTTCCAACAAATGACACAATGTAGGCTATATAAGTAAAGATTTTCAGCTTTAATTTATAATATTAACCAAGCTCCAGTGTGTGCTTTAGGTGTTTTTAGCAGTGTAGTATGTTTCCTTTGTGAAGTTGATCTTTTCATAGAGTTTTTCATGTTGTTCACACATCGGACAGATTGACCACATGGGTTGGGCATTAAATTGCTGCTACGTGCCTAAACAGCAGTCACTGCACTGAACACAGAGGACTAGCCCTTAAACACGATATGACGGTACTTCAGCACCCTTGAGTAGACACAGCAGCTTGGCCAAATCATATACACGTTCAATCCCCCCAACAGACTGAAGACACACTGGACCAGCTCCAAAATAAATTCAACCACCATATGTACTGAATACACATTGCAAACTTGAGTATGTCTGCAAGCACATTACACCATTCAAAAAGCCAACTTGAGTCGGGAAAACATGAACAAGACCCTTGGGAGAATATAGCATTCGGTCTGGAATCTTCTTGAGTTATCTTGGCGGAGAGATTTTTGTTTAACCATCCCCAGTCAGCATATAGAGGCCCTGCTGACACTATGATGACCAAGCGTGATGCGGCAAGTTTCCAGAGTCAACCAATTTATCTGTCCGAACTGAATGCAGAACAGCTGTGCAACATGACACAGTCACAACCAATCAGAATATATTTGATGTTTAATGTACAGTGATGAGAAACAGTCTTTTTCATCCCATTGGTGCAGAGATTCATGTTGCTCAATGAGCTATGAAAGGTAATGATGGTCCTTTGGGGTGAAAGTAATGATGGTCTGAGGCAAAGAGACGGCATTTCTGGATGCCATCACGTAATAATTACATATTCATATACAAATGCATGGCTCACTGTTATTTTTTAAGTGAGCAGGAATTTGGACCAGTCATTTGTTAATATAACCTATAGGCTAAACTTCATTTCAATAGCCAGACATTCTATTAACTATAAGCAACTAATGTCAACCAGTTTTTAAAGTATGATCTGGCTTACTTATAGTCAGTAAAATATCTGTTGAAGAGCCATCTAAATACAGCGATAGTAGATATTAAATAATGACTAGTAGTTGCAAAGTAACTTTTAAGCGGTAAAAAGTGTCCTGGAAGTCCTATATAATTATGATGACTTGAAACTCGTGAAGTGTTTCCAGTTAAGTGAGCTGTATGCATCAGACATTCTAGGGCGTCTGAGGCTGAGACTAACATACAGTATACTCACATTATCTCGATCGCTCGTATCGTTGCAATACGTGAACTATATTATTTCTCAGCCCTGATCTGTTAAATTCAACTGCAGCCTGGACCGCACCAAGCCCACACAGATGAATTAGTGGCAAACCGTGGGGACGGCTCATGCTGGCAGCGTCGAAGTTCAACTTCCGAAGGCCTAGTATGCCTGTTCTGAGCCTGCATAGGAAGTTCACCAGCTAAACAGCCAATCAGAACGTTCTGATGATCGACGAATTCCAATTAAAAAAAGCAGACAAGGACCAACTTCAGCCAACATACTGAGAAAACAGTTGATCCACGAACAAAAACTATTGGGTGGACAACCATTGACTTTATCGGGCTTATAGGAAATGAAGATATTAAGATATTATAAACACGTCATGATTTTCTCTAAAGCTGCTTAGAAACAATTTATAGTGTGAAAATCGCTTTTACAAATAAATTTGACTTGCTGACAATATCTCCAACATGACGTGGGAAAAAAGTTGACTACAGTTAGTTCGTTCTACAATAACGAGAAAAAAAGCGTTTAAATGCGGGTTAAGGCAGTTCTGTCTGAGCTGCTGCTAGTAGTATTTATTGTCTTTGGCTGGTCTGGTCTGCTTGCATTGTTCTTTCCGCTCGGCTGCATTTTGGTTTGTGCCTAGAAAAGTGGTCTCATAAGTGAAGAAGAACTTCAATAAATCTTGCTCTTCATCTTTCAATGCAGCCCTTGATGCCACTTTAAGATCAAATAAACTCCTGTCTTGAAATGTTCCACACTTTGGAACAAGTATGCAGTGTAACGGTGCTAATGCTAACGACAAAAATGTGTAGTGGATTTAAGATGAATGTTTAAAGTGAGTATACTTTACAGTGTTAAGCTGTTCAATTGCTTCTCACTTCAAACTCTTGTGAAGAGTATTGCTGAAATAGCACAAGGTGTGTGTCGTTTCAGTTTCTCTCTCTGTCTTACACACAAATCATTTTAGTTGTTTTTAAGGCAACTTTACGAGTATCCTTCACAGAAAAGCAGATGGTGCAATATGAGTGAAAAAAACTGAGTGAAATGTATTATTGTACCAATTTTGTCTATTGTACGTATTTAATGCGCGTTTGTGTTTTGTAAAATGTCTTGACGGTTAGGATGAAGTTGAAGGCAACTCGCTATGGACCAGTATTGGAGCAGAGCCATAGATCACATTTGGCAAGCAAACTGTTTTCAAAGTCTAGAACCGTTAGCTAAAGTTGTATATCAGTGTCTGGTTGTTTTTTGAAGCTGGGCTGTGTGTGGAACTCTGGACATTTGTGTTCCTATGACTGCATGCGCACCATTAGCTCATTTCATAAATCTATAAGAGATTTCATAAATGAAAATTATACATGAGCCCAATCTGTAGGAAAGATCAGTGATCACTGGCCGCCTGGGCATTGTGGATTTACAGATGAGGTGCTGAATAGACGCATAGGGTTATGGTTACCACCTCCTCGGAAAATATCATTTTGAGGCCAAAGCAAACACAAGCAAAGGTCATCTTGTAAATAAATAAACTTCCAAAGGAAACTACAGCGAGACGTTGAGAAGGATTATTTATATACTAGAAGATGGGCGTCTGTAATAGTCTGTGACAGGATTCACTAAATTCAAGTTTATCAATTATAGAAATAAAGTCAGGTCTATAAATATTGGGACATCAACAAAATTCTAACATTTTTGGCTCTATACACCCCCACAACGGATTTGAAATGAAACGAACAAGATGTGCTTTAACTGCAGACTGTTTTAATTTGAGGGTATTTACATCCGAATCAGGTGAACGGTGTAGGAATTACAGTTTCAGCTGTTCCATGGCCAGGTGTGTGTCATTCTGACACTTTTTCGATCATTTCAAATCCATTGTGGTGGTGTAAAGAGCCAAAAATGTTGGACCTGAGTGTATGTTGCAGCAAAAACTAATCTGAGAAGCTTTTAATCAGTAATTATGTATTGAATTAATGCACAAGGCAGAAACGTGCTAAAATGTGTCACAAAACAATTATAATCCAGACGTGTTGCAATATCAGCATTGTTACAGCGGGCAATAATATATCCACTTTTTTTTCTAGCATTTTTCTCTCACGGATCAATTGTTGCCGTGGTGGAGCAGCGGAGAGGTTATTTATAGTCGAGGTCAAAAATTTACATCCCCTTTCAGAATCTGCAAAATGTTAAATATTTTACCAAAATAAGCGGGATCATACAAAATGCATGATCATGTTAAATTAATACTGACCTACATAAGATAATTCACATAAAATGCATTAACGTATGGTCCACGAGAGAAAATAATGGTTAAATTTAGAAAAATGACCCCAGCATTTTTACATCCCCTTGATTCTTAATACTGATGATCCACAGCTTGTGTTTGTTTGTTTGTTTGTTTGTTTGTTTGTTTAGTGGATAGTTGTTCACGAGTTGTCCTGAACAGTTAAACTGCCCGTTGTTCTTAGGAAAAATCCTTCAGGTCCCACAAATCCTTTTGTTTTTGCATTTTTGTGTATTTGAACCCTTTCCAACAATGACTGTATGATTTTGAGATCCATTTTTTCGCACAGAGGACAACTGAGGGACTCGTGCAACTATTACTGTAGGTTCGCTGATGCTCCAGGAGGAAAAAACATGCATTAAGAGCCAGGGAGTGGCAGTTTTGGAAAGAATGGAGACATTTTTCTTATTTTGCCTAAATATCATATTTACTTCCATTTGTTACGACCCTTCAGAGACTACAGAAGATATTTACATGTTTCCCAGAAGACAAAATAAGTGAAATCTACCCTGATCTTGAAGTTTGCACCCCAAGGATCTTGTGCGGTTCCGTACAAGTATGTTTAAGTTATTAAGTAAACGATAACATGCATTTTGTATGATCTCTCTTATTTTAGATGCACTGAAGTTGACTTTAAAAGTTAAACTGTACTATTATGCGTCCTATAACATGAAACAAAATGACTGAAACACTCAGGATGAAATCCAATGAGATAATTCATATATTGGAATTCATCCAATATTGTAGGAGCTACAATAATGTACAGCATTTAAAAAATAATGTTACATAAGCATATCAACAGAATGATTTTTAAAATGGGATCATATGAGCCCTGTTACTCAGCAGTGTAAAGATCCCTTACGCTGCACATACAAGCTTCTATTCAACCGTCGAAATAAAACCAATGTCTACAATATGAGTCTTTTCTTTTAAGATGTTTTGTCACTTACACAGCACTTCAAAGTATTAATAACAATGTGCAATGTGATTTCCAGATATTTTCTCTCCCTTAGAGACAAATGCCCCACTCTGTGAGAGGTTGTTTTTGGACATCTGTGGTGCCAAGACACGTCTTGGATTTAAAACCACACTGAATCGAAATCAGTTACTTGCAGAAAATCTTCTCTTCACAGATGATACATCTTTGTTTGTGTAAGTCGGTTACGCACAGTCTCCTCGTTAAATTCCATAATCGACTGTTGTTCAGAGGTTCCCCGAAGACGAGGGGGTACAGAAATAAAACACTTAATAATAAAATATAAAAGATTTGGAAATTGTATTAGAAGCCAATCAAATACATGTAAAAATCCTTGAGTGGGACAAAAGTGAAGCGATGAAGAAACAGCATGAGTCGGCGTACCCTGAAAGAGAGGCAGCATGTGTTTTCAATTGGGTTCTTCTGGCTGTGATTTGCTTAGAGGCCCTGTGGGGTCCCACATGGGTCTTAATTACCTCACATTTTGCTTTAATAAGCTTTTTTGCAGAAGGTTTACTCTTACCTGATTGGACTCCTGGCTCCAGAGAGGCTGATTTGCGACTTGAATGTAACATTTTAAGTAAATAACAAAACAAAGCCGACACGCACTGGTTTAACTTTGTAAAGTACGTGCAGAAAGTGATATATGGGCATTAAGTACAGGTAGCGCACAACGATTAATGACGCAATGTCTTGGCCTTGAATGAAGCGAAATTCATTACATTGCTAAAATCATTCTTGTTTGTGGAATATAAACATTGAAACGCAGGCTATAGCTTACAATTCTCAACAAAAGAATTTAAGATATAAATATCTATATTTAAGATATAGATTTTTTTCCACCTCAGAACTGAGTTTACATCTCACAGTTTTGTTCTTTTTTAAATTCTGAGTATATTTGTTTTATTCTTACAATCATTTATATTTCAAGATCAGATGGTTTTTCTCAGAATTGTGACTTTACATCTCACAATTTGAAAAAAAAAAATCACATTTTACATCTTGAAAATCAGTTTTTATATAAAAAAGTCACATATTTAAAGTCACATATTTAATCAGCGTTGCCCTGGCAACCAACGAGGAGCACTTGGCCGCACCCATCACCGGCTGATTGGCCACACCTGCAGCTCATTCAGAGCGGGCTTTATAAGTCCTGTGAGGCATGCCACCGGGAGAGCCTTACCTCCATGAGACTGAGCATTAACGGCCCATTCTTAGCTTTCTATAAGCAGCGTCACAATTCTGGAACTTAAATTCTAAATGTAAAATCTTTTTACATTTATTTTAGACTTTAGTTTTTAGAACGGTACATTTATATCTAGCATCTCTGACTTTCTCAGACTTGCAAAAAAAAACCTCTTGGGTTCTTAACGTTAGAATTAGCGAGTAAAAAAAGGTGAAATATGAGATGAAAAAAGTTCCTGTTATTAGTTCCTATCAAGTACCTATTAATGTTTATGTGAAGAGGTTACCATAGCAATGGTGT
This sequence comes from Puntigrus tetrazona, assembly GCF_018831695.1. NCBI lineage: Eukaryota > Metazoa > Chordata > Actinopteri > Cypriniformes > Cyprinidae > Puntigrus > Puntigrus tetrazona. The sequence goes on from NC_056716.1 coordinate 11,215,770, forward strand.
GTCCTTGAGCATTTTGCGGTATATTGACCCAACATGAATATCAACACAGTCTCAATGAAAAACATAATTTTTTACAAAATGTATTACAAAATTTACAAATGACAAAAACCGGACTGGTTTGTGCCCTAAAGATTTTTTCTAAAGTCGAGGCCATTGAAAGCCATTGTGTAATTCCCACGCTGCTCATTAGTATCATAAACAACTTCATCAGGGCGCGTTTGTCATTTGATTTATGAAAGACGCATGTTCTTCTCTAAACTATACATATACATGCTCTCTGCACACATACATGTCCGTTCAGTAACCTGAACGCGCTTTGCTTTTAGAATATGATGTTTGAATTATCATCCAGTTATTGACTCGATCCATCTGTTTTCTAGCTCTTAACGGGAATTGCTGTGTCAGTAAAGTGCTTAAATAACGTGATCGTGACGCTCTGTGAGAGCTTTGGCAGGTTTTAGGAGCAGAACCCCTACATACCAGAGGGCAGGCCAGTTTCAGAGTCTGCTTTATGAATCGGTCTAACATGGATTATGGCATCTCCGCTTATATTAAATGAGAAAGCCTTGCTCTGTGACTGGGATGGTTTTTATTTGCTTCATATGGATGTCATAATCAGTGACTGGGGAATCTGGGGGTTGCATCCATCCATATAGACTAACCTTTTACGCACTTGCAGTGAAGTAATGAATAAGTCATAAATGACCGAATATTGCACTCACTTATAACCATGGGAGTTAATATGTTCTTCATAATGTATATTCAGTTTTTTAAACATGTTTTTTTCTTTATTCAGCAGTTTTATATTAGTATTTGATTACAGATTTACACTTTGTTTGAAGTCTATGTGTATAATGCGTTATAAGGGTATTCGTTAATTATCTTATGCATGATAGTATATTATAGTATAGTATAGTATAAAGTTAAAATGCATAATAATATTTGTTATTCCTTGTTGTTTGTCATTTGTTCTAATGCAGTATATTTTCTAACGGTGTAACAATTTATAGAATAACATTATTATGTATTATAACAGGGTTAAAATAATTCTGGTAACACTTTATTTTGACGGGTCCACAACAAACTGTATGAGAAACTGTGCAAGTATACGTCAACTTATACTACTACTAACCCTAACAGTCTACAATGAGAGTTAGTAGACATGTAGTTTCAAATTATTTAGAATTAGTTGACATTAGTTACAAAATTACTTATAATTAGTAGAATGTCTAAAGTGGGTTTAAATAAAATGTAACCATTATCCATGAGGTCATAAGATGTTATAAGTTGAATTCGTTTAGTGAAAAATAATTTTAGGCTTCTAGTTAAGCGTTGTCCTTTTGTTTTGTTTTTTACAAATAAGCAATTGTGACATTATTTAAACATGTGAAACTGCTAACTAAATACCATGTACTGGAAGATTTCCAGCAAATAGCAAATTAAATAGTGAATTAAATTACTTTTAAAAGTGTATTTAACCCCCTTTAGAGATGTTGTTGTCCGGAAAAGAGCAGCAATACCATTCTTCAAAATACCTTTGTGCTTCAAGCCATGCAGATTTTATCTTTTGAAATATACACCTTTTAAATCTTCAAACTACTTAAGACTTACTAAAACAAGCAGTACGTAAGAGACAGAAATGTCACGTCTCAGAAGTTGAACATTAAATCATTAGAAACAGTTCAAAACAGGTGTGGTCGGTTGGAACTGTGCTCATAGACAACATTATGACACACTGGACCGACCGAGGTCTTGGTTCACTGATGGACAAGCAGACTAATGAATGTTTAAAATAGCACCTCTAGTGGTTTAGCGTAATAATAAATCTTTGCTAGACAGACATTGCCCTCTTGTGGGTCAGTGCATGTACTTTGATGAAGGTCAATGGCAGAAACCTGCTGGCAAACCAAACAAACTCGATGCGCTCTTGAAGTGACTCCCCCGTGAGGCCCATAGAAACGGCCCTTCCTCCATCGCCCGAAACCCACCCGCTATTAGCACAACGTTCAGATTCAAAGCTAAATAAACTGCAGGAAACATGACGTCAGAGATCTGCAAATTAAATGAATAAATAAATGCCACGCATTGCGTTTGCATTGATTTATGACACTGAGGGGGAAAAAACTTGCTGTCTTTTGATTCATGAACGTGAAAATGAACTGAACCGGACGCAAACAGGAATCTAATAAATTATGATTCGATCAAATTTGATGCAAAGGAATTTCATGATTCCAACATGTGTGAAAAGACATGAATAGTTACAGAAATTAATTATGCAGAAATACTCAAATCTATTCCATGATATGTAGAACAGATGTGAACAGTCCAGCTCTGTCACGCCAGTTGAATTTTGTCGCAAAAATCCAACACCGCAATTCTATTTAAATTCTAAATATAAATCTATACTTTTTCAATTCTGCTACCTCGATTCATTTTCAGGAATTGAATTTGAAGTTAATTCCTTTTTGCCTCGTGCGCAACCTTGATGGAACCCAGTGGTATTTTTACATTTTTGAATGAGTGTACTCGTTTAAAGAATAAAAAAAAAAGTGAAATATCACGATAAGCAAAATACTAGTGACCAAACAGGACGGGTACATGTAGCGCATTTCGAATACAATGGTAATTCAATGAGTTTTACATAGAATACAATAAAAGAGATAATTGCATGCGGAGTGTGTATGTAATTGTGCCACAGCAACCATCAGGCATGCGCAGTCTCTTTCTCTCTCTCTCTCTCTCTCTCTCTCTCTCTCTCTCTCTCTCTCTCTCTCTCTCTCTCTCTCTCTCTCTCTCTCTCTCTCGCCATCATACAATTACATTGCTCTAAAAGCTCATTCTCACCATAGCAACCTCAGATGAACATAAAACACTTGATGAACGATATCAGAGGGGGGCGGAAAGACCGGACTTACGTGTTATGTCACCCTGAGAAATCTGTTCTACGGCACGCTGGAGAGAAGCAAGCCATCATGGAGTAACTGGCACTCACAGGTAACTTCTGTCTCGTTTCCAGTCAACTCAGTTGGATGGATCAGCAAATTGAAAAGCGAATTTCCGGTAATGTGTATTTATGTGAACGCTTACAAGTTGATGCAAGATGCAAGTTCTCTTACGAATTGTTTGGGGTGCCATTAAAATAGGGGTTTAATAGCATTACTAAGAAATATGACAAATCGTTTCACTGTAAATGACATCATCTTGAATTGTTCACCTTCCTCAGCAGCAGTGTATCGGTGCATTAGCATGTTTTTAAAAGATATTTTGCCTTGATAAATGGCAAGGCGGGAGGCAAGGGCAGGAGCCAGTTGTCCGCCCACATAATCCCGAACTCCCACCACATGACAGGCCGCACACACCTCCAGATCTCCTGCGGCTCACAGCTTGAGGTGGAACACGCTTTCACACTAAAGAGAACACTTAAACTGTAATCTCTTTTTATCTGTCAGTATGAGTGTGCATACTGCACAATGAAATAGATATTATTAAATATCAGATACAATAGATATCTGATATTTAGTCTTTTTTTGACCCAACCAATTCGTACGTATTTTTCGAGTTGGCTAATTCGAAAAAATTCATACAACCTTACTTATATGATTTCGTACGCTTTGTCTAAACCCCAGTGATGGGTAGGTTGAGGAGTAGGTTCAGGTGTAGGTCATTCATAGCAATTATATCCATATATTTGTGTCGTACGAAATGTACTTGTACGAGTTTCTATGAGATTGGGCTTCCCGTATGAATGTCGATGGTCAACAAAACCTAATTAATTAACTAAACTCAATTAATTTGTGCATGGTGCACAACCCTGAAGGAAACCTACTCACTCTAAAAATGCATTCGATTGTGAAAGATCCCAGTAATCAAAATGAGCATGATAAGTATTATAACATTGCACGACAATATGTGCAAAAATATTTTAGACTTGCAATGAAATTCTAATAAATACTACTAAATGCTTTCCATGTGTTGTCTCCTCTATACGACAGACTGCCAGGAAAGTTAATGAAAACCTTTAAAATAGTAAAATTGCAGCCATTGTTACCATGACAACTGTGTCTCTGGATAGTATTACACCAGAAAGGCAGATCAGAAGAGTCTTTAAAAGCATTTACTGAAAGATCAATATAGAATTTCTAGAGCCACTGGGACAATGACTTTATAGGTTACGCAATCGTTCCAGTGATTTACACACTCTTCAGTTTGATCATATTTTAAATATAGGTCAGAAACAGTCCAACTTAATGATGCAACCGAACTGGCTGAGAATCTTCTATGCACTGTAAACTTTTACCACCCCCTGGTGGAATTAATGTATAGTTATCCAGAAACTAACTTGTACAACTGTTAAACTTTTAGTAAAGTATAATCTAATGAGCAGCGAAACTAAAAGGAGTATGTGGTAAATCTTTTTCCTCCACAGATTGTCCTCCTGCCATGGCCCACACAGGCCCCGAGGTGCACTGGAGGTGGTTGGAGCTCCATGACTCGGTGTCTATAGGGTCTGTGGAGAGGAAGGTCCGGACGACTGCAGGGACCAGACAGTGGAGGATCCACCGTCGACCCAAACCCAGACACACCTTTCTGGATGAACGCAGACTGCATTACGCTGCTTGGGACGGATGTCTGGACCAAGTCAAGGCTATGCTGGAACTTGGTGTGCCTGCTAACTGCCAGTTAGTGATCTAGAACCTTAAAGGAATAGTACATCCAAAATAATTCCCATCATTGTCACGTAATTCCAAACGATTCGATGAATTAGGAATATTAATATAAAAAAATTATACTTATTTCTTTTTGGTTGACAGCATTTTTACTGTAACGTTTATATCACTTTTCATGATATGTCCCTTTGAAATAAGTATTATTATAGTGTAAGGTACCAGTGTAAAAACAGTATTGTCTAATACCACAAAAAAGCCTGTTGTGCTATTCCCAAAATAAATATATAGCCATATTTTTGCTGACTGGACCAATTTGTACTTCCAGGGACCCGTATGGTTGGACAGCTGTCCACCACGCCTCTTTCAAGGGTCATCTCATGCTGATCAAGTTCCTGTTGCAAACCGGCCAGGTGGAGGTAAATAGCCAGGACTTCTTCAACTGCACTCCCTTGCACCGCTCCTGCACTGGAGGAAACCCTGAGACCACGGACTTTCTTCTCCAGAAGGGGGCGTCACATTCAGTGAGGTCCTGCTCCGGCCAGACGCCCCTTCACCTGGCTGCAGCCAGTGGACACCTGGGCACGGCTCGGGTTCTGCTCCAGCACTTGGCCTCACCGAACCCCCAGGACTTTCATAAGTGGACACCCTTGCATTGGGCAGTTTTTGGAGGCTGGGGTGACGTGGCAGAGCTCCTTCTAGATAATGGGGCAGATGTGGAGGGAGGAAAGGGTGTGGGCATGAGCCCCCTGCAGTTGGCTGTGTTGGTGGGGAACGAGGCGGGGGTGAAGCTACTGCTCCACAGAGGTGCAGATGCCAATATGAGGGGTCCTAACGGCCGTACAGCCATGCACCTTTGTGCCTGCTCTGGAGACAAAAAGGTGACTGACTATGGGCTGAAACCAACAAGCAACCAACCATCATTTGTTTGATTGATTTTATTTTATTACATTACATTACTAAGAAGTCCTGTCACTAGTTTATTCTAAAAATGGCTCCTATAAAAATGGTATCCTATAAACCTGGTTGCAGTGCAGCTTTAGTTTTTTCACATATGCTGTCTAATGTAAAAGATGCACTGAAAATAATAATAATAATAATACAATTTTTATATTAGTGTAATTGAAAATCATGGTTTCTGTTTTAAACCTGTTCTGTTCAGTTTGCAAATGACATTTCTCTTTTGGGCTATTTATGACCTACTTTTTTCTTTTTTCCTACTACTTTTTGTTCATTAAATGTCAAGTATTTACAGATGCATACAACTGAAAATACCACTGTTGCCCATAAAATTGACGGGCAAAACATCACATCTACCGACAGTTTTCAGGGAAATCTCCAGAAAAACACCAGAGATTGTAAATAAAGTTTGTGACTGGAACACTGGCTAATGGGACGCTATATTAAATGCGGCTTGGTGACGCATAAAAATTATACATAAAATTGTCAGTGTGATATGTTAGTTGCTTTACAAAATCTGTGATTTAATAATATTATGCTATCCAATGTTATCTAACACTGATCAGGTAATCACTGTTCTCTCTAAAAACAAAACTGTATACATGAAGTATCCTATAAACACCTCAATGCATTTGTTTCCAATCAACCTTATTACCGCAGCGTAGCTTGCATTTGCCAAGACTGTGGATTCAAGGTTTTGCCGCCCTTTTGGCTGTGTTCTGTCAGAGTTATGCCAACTACGCTCCGTGAAACAGATGGCATTTGTGTGGGTGAAGGGCAGTGTACTGTTCCTGTCTCCTTAGCACCATTTGATCTTTCTCTTACTCTCTACTTTTCATCTGTCCCATCTCAACCGTATCTTCTCCTCCCCCACAGATCCTCCAGCAGCTGTTAACAGGAGGTGCTAAGGTCGATGTCAGGGATGGAGATGTTGCGTCTCCGCTGCATCTTGCTGCCCGCAGTGGCTCCAGGGCTGTGGTGCACTTGTTGATTTTGAATGGAGCAGGACTCGAGGACAGGGACAACCTCAAAATGACGCCACTGCACTACTCGACGCTCAGGGACAACGTTGAGGCTGCCAAACTGTTGCTGCACTACGGGGCAGATGTGAATGCTGTCGAGAGGCTCGGACAGACATCTTTGCACTTGGCCTCTGAGAGGGGTCACTGCAAGGTGTGTTGACTCTCTCTCATTTTTATGGTTTCCAAAAGTTAACTGAGATCATTTGATGCAATCGTGCTTACCATGGCTGCATTTATTTGATTAAAAATACAGCAAAAACTGTAATATTAAAAAACAACTAAGATTAAGCCATTTGGAATTTTGCTTTCATGCAGGACAATGTAGGAAATAAATGTCAGTATGAATGTTTACCTGTGTCTTTGCTTTCTTACTACACGTGTGATTCAATCCACAGGTCCTCAAGGTTCTGCTAGAAAAAGGGGCTGATCCTGCTATAAGGAGCAGCTGGAGAGAAACAGCAGAGGATGTCGCAAAGGCACACAATCAGCTGGGTGTAGTCCAGCTCCTTCAGCAACATTAGGCGGTCGGGATGAAAGATCAAGCTCAGGACACTATGGAGAGAGAGAAGAAATAACAGTGAATTAGCCTGTTTTTTACTCAACTTCGAAACATCCTAGGTGTATGTGACGTTCTTCTTTTAGACAAATCCAATCGGAGTTATATTAAATTGTCCAGACCCCTTGAAGCCTTTGAACTGGAGTAAGAGGGTGTTTGTTGTCAACAGTTCAGAAGAAAGTATGCACATCCATAATAAAAGATACCTCACTCAGCTCCAGTTTGGCCCCCTGTACAAATCCATGCGTTTTTGTACGACAAATATCTATTTTTCAAATGTAATAAACACTTTTTTTCTCACTTCTGCTGACTGTGGCAAGAAGACGTTCAGGCAGATGATGTACGGGTGTTTCTTGGAAATGTAGGAGCAAAGGAAACAACGTTTCCTTACTTTAGCAAAAGACAAACCATTCTCCTCTTGGCTTATATTGAAGTCCTACAGCTTTTTTGCTTTTTTTGGCATTTTGCCTTTAATTTTGATAGGACAGATCATAGCTGACAGGAAGTGAAGTGGTAGAGAAGGGGTGCAGGATCGGGAAAGGTATGCGAACCAGGACTCGAACCGCAACGTCCAAAGTGCAACGGCGCTGAATGTCGACTCGCAGCCTAAATCGCTACCGGCACTGAATTTTTAATCACGCAACTCATATGTCTTACATCATTCACCGGGACTGCTTCCACATGCCACAGTCAGCGGAAGTGAGAAAAAGTTGTTACGTTTATAATAAATGATCTTTTAAAAAAGCATGAATTTGTACAGGGGGCCTTTATTCACCACCTGGAGTGGTGTGAGGGACATTTAATTTAACGTCTTCTGTTGTGTATACAGCAAACGCCCGTTTATACCTTGGAAAGGCTTGGTTGGGCCTGGACAGTTTTTAATATAACTCAGTTTAGATTCATCTAAAAGAAGAAAGTCACAAACACCTAGGATTCTTCGACGGTGAGTACAAGTTAATTTTCATTTTTCTGTGAACAAACCTTTTAAGGCCTGTTCACACTGGGGATTAAAACTATTAGAACCATAACTATGATGTTTTATTAATCATTGTAACTTTAATGACATTGATGAAAAATGAATTGCTTTCAAAAGAGCTGATGGATGATAAAAACATTGACAGCCAATCAAAAGCCAACTGATCTTAAAGGGCTAGAGTTGTTACGGTTCTCTTTATAGTAAAAGTCTGGTGTGAACTGGCTTAACAGTTTGAGTCCACTGATTTAAGCGGACAAGTAACAAGAATATTTATAGGTATGGTCACATTTACTATTGTTTTGCAAATAGGAATTGAAGTAACTGAATTTTTGAGGGCAAAAGATTGACTCGGATTGGTCACATAAATGTAAGTAAGTTCTGTGAAAGCTGTATATACCATAATTATGACTAGGGCCAATGCTACAAATCTTGGGACATGGAACTATTTTATTTGATAGTGGATAAATCCTCTGGTAATAACTGTAGTGCCTATAGTATTTTGTTGTAAAGTGTGTTATATTTTTAAGCGTCTATATGGAATAAAATCACCTTCAACATTCAGACACTGGGGTGACGATTTCTTCTAAAACATGAAGCATTAAATTGAAATTCTAAAGGAAAGGATGACGCGTGGAAAAGTATGTTGTCCCATACTCAAATGCACGCACGCGCGCACACACACACACCCAGAACAGTAGGCAGCCATTATGTTTTGGTTTTACATGCAAAGTTAGTTTAAATCACATTTTTTTCGAAAGGAGATAAATAACCACCAGTGTTTAGAAGGTTACTTTAGAAATTGAATAGGTTATGGATTACAATTAAGCCTATTTAAAATGTAATAAATATTGTAATTATTTCAATCACTTACCGATTACATATGATTGATTTTTGGTTACTTTCCAATATCTCTCATGAATGTTTTAAATAAATAATTTTTAAACATTCAGAGGAGGGAGGGTTATCCTTAGTAGCACTAAACAATGCACTCTAGAAATGCTAGTTTAAATATTAATTTATTTAATATTTTTCTTTAATTCACAGCCTATTTTTGGTGCATGCATTTTAAGCAAAAAAAGAGGATTTTAAGCATAAACATTTAACTTAACTGCTGGGTCAAAACAGCCTAATTATTATTTGCCCATATTTCATCCATCACTCGGTTGTTTAATGCTCTGGAAAAAACGTTAATCTTACAAACAAATTAAAATAAAGTACATACATAAATGCAATGGAAAACAACATTTTTTTTTATAACATTTTATAAGGCATTTCAATTCAACTGCATCATGCACATTAATTACCCTCCACCCACTGAACCACTCATGTTCTTCCAAAGAAATCAGATTGCACTGATGAAAAATATTATGGAATACAAAATTGGAAGCTTAAAACGATCTTTAAATGTAGAAATGCAGTAGACTGTTTTCCAGGAAGTAACATTGCTTTTTTAAATACATATTGTGAAAAGTGGTTCCATTAAAAAAAAATAGTTTAATTTGAATAAGTTTCACTTTCATTACTTCAGGTAAACAAAAGTGGAACGTGTCCGCGGACTGATACTGTTGCACTGCACCCAGAGTTCGGTTCCTGTCATCAGCGTCACTGGAACTTCCTGTCAGTATCCAGTCACTGGATTACGGCACACAAAACGAATGTGATATAAAATACACATATTAGATACACATTTGAAAACTTACTTCCACAAAGGAGACAACGTAAATGAGCCGACAAAAAGTGTACTATATATCCGCTTTGTGTTATACGTGACCAAAATACATTTTATTCGGATCTACAATAGGCCGCGGAAGAGCACAGATCTATTTGTGAGGTTTTACGTTACAGCAACGTTCAATCCTGACAGAAAAAAAAATACCTGGAAGTACAAGTGCCATGTATAGTAACGGACTGCATTGAGTTCCATCTGCAGGAGGCGCTATGAAAAATAAATTCGTGTAGCCTAATAATTTCTAGCTCTTTGAGATGCAGTCCCAGCATGACGTGAATATATTTAAAAGGTGTAATTATTTATGGGCACAAAAACGTACTTAAAAGGCATGTGGTGGGTTGCAGCGTTGAATAAAGTAACAGTTATCTGACAGCGATTGGTTTGTTGAGGACACGTGACTCGTCTCTGCACCAATCGGCGGGCTGTTCCATAAGCAGCGATGTGTAGTGCAGTTTTCCGCTCTGGGTTACGAATCTGTGTATTTCTAGATTGTAACGTCCTCGGCAGGTACCGACGACAGCTATCATGGAGGCGTCGATGGCCACCGGTCCCGCCGCAAACGCGCCCGCTAATAGCGAGGGCATATTAATAGGGGATAAAGTGTATTCAGAAGTCTTCCTCACCATCGATAATTCTTTGATTCCAGAGGAAAATCTCTCCCCGACTCCGTCTATGCAGGATGGCCTCGACCTGTACACCGAGACAGACCTGCGGATCCTGGGCTGCGAACTCATCCAGTCCGCCGGAATCCTGCTTCGACTGCCGCAGGTAAATAATCGGATGCGTAAACGATTAATGAAGTAAAGCTGTGAAATCGTTCTGGATTGAAATAAACCATTGATTTGACATTACCAAATAAGAACCAATAACCTAACAAAACGCACCAGACATTGACTAATAATGCATTGCCCAACAAAAAGTAGTTATAAATGTAGTTTCTACAATTTGTGTAATCTAGAGAGAAATCTGATTTTGAACGTCTTTGGCGAGCGGTGTCTGTCGGCTAACGTTAGACAAAAACAAAATGGCGGACGTTGCTTTTGAAACGAAACAGGGCCGTTTATATTAATTTTCCTTCAATCGTAATTACGTTTCAGGTGGCCATGGCGACCGGACAAGTGCTTTTTCATCGATTCTTCTACTCGAAGTCTTTCGTGAAACACAGTTTTGAGGTAAGAGAGTGAAGCCGTATTTACAAGTATCACGGGTGGCAGCCATGTTGTTTGAGTTACTGTAAATGACATTCGACCAGATTATAGCTCAGTCGTGTATACATGTTTCTTTACATGTTGTCGTCATAATAGAATAGTTATGTTAGGTGTGTTTTTTAAATACCGGCCTAACTAGACGGCATTTTTGTGCGAAATAGGCCTGTTAGAACGGATTACTGTTAGTTGGCGTTGTGTGTGTGCGCGCGCATAAACGCATAGATATACGTACACACAAACATATACGTGTGTGTGTAAATATATATTATACACACACACACTCAATTTATTGTCAGAAAATTGCATTATCTGCCAACTATTTGATATTTATCAGTCTATTAATGAATGTGTGCTCTGTGCTTCGTAATAATTAACAGCTCTTTTTGCCGTCTTTTCTTCTAGATTGTTGCCATGGCCTGTGTTAACCTGGCTTCAAAGATTGAAGAAGCCCCTCGACGAATTAGGGACGTCATCAACGTGTTTCATCATTTAAGGCAGCTCCGAGGCAAAAGGTAAGCTTGGCTCATTCTCTCAGAGTTTCTGTCACTCCGTTTCCTCTGTTCGTTACCTGTACAAGCAACCTCCCACCTTAACCGATTTATTTTTCTTTGGATAACATTTAATGTCATCACCTCAAAATTGTAAATGATTCAGGTATACTTATACATGTTAACTGTGAAGAGTTTGTGCACTTCTGTTTGTCGTTGATATGATGTCTTAATTTTGTTTGCTTTATTCTAAACCATTTTAAAGCTTTTCAGTTCCTTCATCAGTCATAATTGGTAGTAACAGCAGGATATTCTGATTACCTGAGCAAGTAAAAAAACATTCAAACGGCTCAAAAGTGTAATCTTGAGCAAGGGAACGTGATGCCAATTGAGCTATATTTTGGCTGATTACTGGCTAGTATAAATTTAATTCCAAAATGAAATAGAAAACCATTTAAAGAGGATAAAAAGGAAAAATTGTTCATCTGAAATCAAGGACGCGGTATTAACTTGAATTCTTTTTTCCCTTGCAACCAACTAACAGCGACCAGCTACATTTACCAATGCCTGGGTGATGTGGAATGGTACGTAGAGATGAAGCAGTCGGCATGGCAACAGTGAGCGAGGTGTCGCTTCCCCCCCTCCCCCGGGAGAAGCCAGTGGTCTGAAAGCGGTCACTGGGATATCGGGGATCGACAGGTTGGCCGCTGGTCCGAAGCGTCTGGGTGACTCCTGTATCTCAGTTTAAGCTTATTGTCTCTGCCAGCACAGGTGACGATTTTGAATTTATTTCATTTAAAAAAAAAAAAAAACACCTCACCACCGCACATGTCATAGCTTCCACAGAAATATTTCACGCTGCACAAGCAATGTTCAAATCTTTTAAGTATTCACATGATGGGAGCTGTGAGGGTTGCATACTGAGACTGTAAATGCAAGCATTGTTTAGATTTGGGTGTCTTAGACAATTTATTGTCCAAAGTTCACAATTAAATGTTACGTTTATATGTAGAACAGTAATTAAATGTCACTGGTGTTTGCGTGCGTTAACTCTTAGAAGTGACTAACGAAGTTGATTAGTGTAGATGATTTATGATTATGATTTTAGGTGTAATTGTGTGAAAACAACCAAAACTGATTGCATTTGTGCTTTATGAAATTATCATGTGGATGGGTGCAGTGGAAATAAAAATAATCAGGTGTTAGTTCTAAGGGAAAAAGCAATTTAAATGGTTCAAGCAGAAGAGAAAATGTGTAAATTATGTTAGGTTAGTAAAATACGGACTAGACTGGAATTTTTTTTTTTTGCTGTATTAGGTTAGGTATACAATGTGCTTTTCGTCAGATACTACATTTGAAGTGTTTCTGTTTTTATCATATCTAGACTGTTAAAGTATTTTAATAGTTAAAGGAGAATAAGAATTATTAAATTAGATGTCTTTTAGGTCAGTATTTCTCACTGTTGACTTGCATATATAGATCAAGTGACCACTGTTTACATGATTACCTGACGCATCTGAAGGCCCGTTTATGCCATTTTTAAATCATGACTCAGCGCTGTTAGCATGTCATGACCTTTATTTTTGCTAGTAGTGTTTATGATGAAGAGCTCACTGCGTTTCTTCTACATATATTGATTGTTCTATTGAGACTGTTTACTGTGTGCTAGGATATTGGTTGTTTATAGATGAACTTTTTTTTTACTTTCTGTTGAAGCTATGATGTGGTGAGAGGTGAAGTGTTTACTTATTTTTATTTTTTTTCTAACAGTCACTCTTGGCAGTGTCGAAAGTCTTACACTGAAATTACAGGAGTCAAAAAACTGGACCTGTTGCCTGTAGTTGGTTGGAAGGGAAACAGAATGATTTGAATTTCAAATGAAGCAAACAAAAAAAAGCATTTTTTTTCATTGTCTTGAATAGTATTTGAGTCAGCGGAAACGATTTTACTTTCGTTCCTTCACAAATCAGGAGTCCAAGTCCATTGATACTTGATCAGAACTACATAAACACCAAAAACCAGGTGATAAAAGCTGAACGGCGTGTGCTGAAGGAGCTGGGCTTCTGCGTCCACGTCAAACACCCACACAAGGTACGTCTCACTTCCTGCTCTTGTTAGGTAGTTTTTAGGTATTGCCGTGTTTTTTTAAGACTTTAAACTTAACATGCAGTTTCGTTGGCATTGTAGATTATCGTCATGTACCTGCAAGTCCTTGAATGTGAGAAGAACCAAACGTTGGTCCAGACAGCCTGGTGAGTAAATAAACAATCTTGCATTGGGTGTCTAGACACTGGAGTGTAACCAGTAATTAACCCCTCTGCTTCCGTTATGTAACTTTTCTGTCCCCTCATCTGATGGATTGGTGTATTCGTGACTCGTGTGTGTGTGTGTGTGTCTGTCTGTCTGTCTGTCTGTCTGTGTGTCTTCTGATTTAAATCTTTTGTTCATGGCTGTAATTAAAAGAAAATGGAGAGCTTAGTTTAACTTTGTCCTTTCTTTCTACTCTTTGATTAAAGGGTAGTCCATGATGGTAAGTGTCATAAAGAACCTCTGAACTCTGCTCCTCCAACCACATGACCTCAGGAATCTCCCCCCCCATTGGCTGCCCTTCTCGAGACAGCCAATCCAGTGAGAGCTCTCTGCCCGAGAATCACTGAAGGGGGGCCTTTTCCAGCTGCCAACAGCATCTTGTTTTCTTGCGGTTGTCCAAAAGGATTTGTATTTTTGTTTTTGCTTCAAGTCTCAAGATTTCTCTCACTTTTTTTTCACTTTTCTTTTTCACTTTTTGCTTTTTAAAAGGTGGTTTTAAAGCCTGAATATTTGAATTCATTATTAGACTACTACAACTACTATATTTAGGTGGTGTAAGTAGTCTCGTCTTTTGTTTCCTAAATGTTCCAATTTAAAGGGTAAACCACTCAAAAATGAAAATTATTCACCATGATATCTTCTCAAACCTATATGATATTCTTTTTTACATAGAAAAACGTCACATTGCTCATTCCCATAAATATAAAGTATATTCTTATTTTGATGGTAATGATACGACAACTTCACATTCAGAGGTATCATATGGCTTTAGAAGACTTGTAGTATGCTGCACAATGTGCTGCTATTTGTGTGTGTGTTGTGTGTGTGTGTGTGTGTGTGTGTGTGTGTGTGTGTGTGTGTGTGTGTGTGTGTGTGTGACCATATGCATGCATTATAAGGAGGATCTTGATCTCGTTAAATATTTTTCCTTATTTGTGTTTCACTGGGCAAAGTCTAGATTTAGAATGTCACAGTGGTGAATAAATTACCATTTTCATTTTTGGTGAACCGTTCCTTTAAAGATGCAATTGTTATCAATAATTTGGTGTGAGGCTTTGTTTTAAGGGAATTTTCTCTTACTCTGTATATGCTTGAAAGACTTGTTCGAAGCTCAGGTTTTCCATATAAATCCAATGTTCTAAGGCCTGCAGCGTAAACGCTTTAGTGTTTCTGTTGCTGCACAATACACATCAGTGTAGCATTTTTCACAATGACACAGCCTTGGGTCCACAATGTCCATCTGCCCGATTGCTTTTTTTCAACTTTGCGTCCCATATCTGGCAATCATTTAGATGTTAAAGATTTTGCCTGTCTGCAAGTCTCCCATTTAGCCACCCAGTCTGAGATACATATTCGTTCATTCCCAAAGCAGTCGCTCTCAGTCCTGCTTTGACTCCTGTTCACAATGCGTGATGTTTAGTGTTATGAGTTGCATGTAATGCTACACTCCCATACTCAACATTTTATACTCTTCATCTGCTTTTTTTTGTGGAACGTTAAGCTATTATTTCAGATGTTTTGAAGAAAGTTGTAGTAATTATTTGCGTTTGACAAACCTCCTCCTCCCATGAGCTTGTCTGTGTACGCATATGTGCACTGAACATGTGCCTTTCCACACTGCATGCTTTACACGTTTGTAGAACGACAGAGGAACGTGAGGCAGAGAGGGAAAGGGCAAAGTTCAACTCAAGCCTCCATTTATAGTTGATCTTTTTATTTGCATCATGTGACGGCCTCGTACATACATTTCTAGATGAACAACCCACGCAGGGAAATGGCAATATTGTGGTTCACCTTTTGTGTTGCAGGAACTATATGAATGACAGCCTTCGCACTAATGTGTTTGTGAGATTTCAAGCTGAAACCATCGCCTGTGCCTGCATTTACCTCGCTGCACGAGTGCTACAGGTACTAAACCGTTCTGTCCTTCATCTCTACCCGTGTTTACTCTGAGCTCTGGCTTTGTTGATGCCTTTAAAAAAATGTTCCCCTCAGATTTCGTTACCCTCTCTGCCGCACTGGTACCTGCTGTTTGGTGCCACCGAGGAGGAGATCAAAGATATATGTGTAACCACTCTGAAGTTGTACACAAGAAAAAAGGTTAGACCTGTTTGGCACTTTTAAAACAGTAGCATTCTTCATTTGTGTTATATTAAGTCTGCGTTTCTGATTTGCGGCCGCTTTTGATTTGTAGCCAAATTATGAATTGCTGGAGAAGGAAGTGGACAAACGGAAAGTGGCTCTACAGGAAGCCAAACTGAAGGCCAAAGGACTGAATCCAGATGGCACTCCTGCTCTCTCCACATTGGGTGGATTCTCTCCTGGATCCAAACCATGTAAGCTCTGCCCACTGTACCTTTTTTTTTTTTTTTTTTAATTAAAACTAAAACCATCTTGTTTGCATTGGCTTTTTTTAATGCAGCGTTTACCTTCATTGTTCAAAACATGCAAAAAGTAGATGGTCCAGGTTGCTCTTTTCTATACAGTTAATGTAAAGCTCAGTGTAGCACTTTCATTTGACAGTCCTTTTATGTACATACTATGTTCTTATTAATAGCAGTAACTAGTTACCATAAACCTACCCCATGTAGTTGCCTTACCATTACTTTCTTGGATGGGTACACTGTACAAGTACAACGTACTGTGAAATAAAGTGTAACCATTCAAAGTTGTGTGTGTTCCTTGAAACATAGCACACGATTGTGGACTGCTTTAATACTGCTTTTTTTATTGTTGAATCTTGACTGTTGGAAAAGAGCATCAGTAACATTCTGCAAAAAAAATGAAAAAGTCATCAAATTAGATTTTTCCTAACAGGTTCACCTAATATATTGAAAGCAGACGAGAAGTCTCCCAACCCTCAGATGCTTAAGGCCATGAAGAAAGAACCTGAAGATCGGCCTCAGGGCTCTAAGAGCCCACACAATGGGTGAGTGTTTGACAGGCTTGACTTTAAGTATTTGTTTTAATGAAAGCACACTAACTAAGAATCTTTTTGTCCTTTTCTTTAGACTCAGGAAAGATAGTAAGTTAGGTCGGAACAGTAGAAGTGCGAGTCGCTCTCGTTCCAGAACGAGATCCCGGTCCAGATCTCGCTCTCCCAGGCGACAGTAAGTATCACTTGGCAGTGCATTGCTCTGTGCTCTTTTGTTGGTGTCTTTACTCAACGTTTTTTTTTTTTTTTCTTTTTCTTGTAGTTACAATAACAGGCGCAGTCACTCGGGCACCTACAGCTCTCGCTCCCGTAGCCGCTCTCACAGCCGCAGCCCATCTCCGCGACGACACGCCAACCACGGCCCTCCATCTCCCCTCCTGCCACACTTGAAGTCAAAGCAGCGCTCAGATGACCTGCACCAGCACAGCAGACACGGCCACAAGCGGAAACGCTCACGCAGCCGCTCTCGTTCCACCAGCAAGCCCCGTGAGCGGGACAGAGAGCGCGAGAGAGAGCGGGACCGGGATCGCGGTTCCTCTGACTTGGCGAAGAAGCACAAGCACGAGCGTAGCAGCGGAGGCCATCACCGCGACCGACGGGAACGCTCGCGCTCGTACGAACGCTCTCACAAAAGCAAACACCACAGCAGCAGCCATTCAAGCCACAGTCGTCACAGACGCTGAGTGTTTTCTTGTTACATCTGCGTGACTGCGAGCGAGTTTGTGTTTGATTAAAGTGGTCAGTGTTGACCTAGTTGTCTGTTTTTATTTTTTTTTGAGTTCTGTGTTATTTTGGCGGTTTAGTTTTAAATGTTGAAAGGATATGAAACTACATATTTACAGTGTAAAGATGGGTTCAGTGTTGATGTAATATGGGAAATGCTTTGATTTATAAAAGCAATCTTTTTCAGAAGGTGGGAAAATTACTAGTTACATGGAAAAATGGAAATGTTTTCAGGAAAGACACCAATACTTTGCACAGCTATGGAAATTAATACAAAAAAAATGTTCTACTGGCAGAAGAAAATTGGTTTCTCTGAAAATAGATCATATTTTTTTACAACTGGATGCAGACTTTTTTTTTTTTTTTCTTTTCTTTTTTTCTTTGATCATGGTGACTTTGTTACACTGGTTTTTAGTCTGCACGTCTTCATGTCTGATTTTTACTCAATAAAAAGTGACTTATTCCTACTGTCAATTGTTGTTTTAGTTTATTTTTTTTTACTCTGTTCGGTACTTGGATTTATAAAGTAAAAATTATTTCTTGCTCTAACGTTAAAGGGTGTTTAACCCACATTGTTAGCACAAAAGTATAACAGTTCTTATCTGGAGATGTGGCATTAAATAGTTACTTCTAGTAATGTCTACTGTAGATTCTCTATATGAACAGAGAAATACAGGTGTAATAATAATAATAATACCTGGTGGTGTTGCTTCAGACGGTTTTTTGGGCGATTTGTGCAGCGTATGATAGAAGTTAAGTGGTTTCTATCTGCCATCTTCCTGGGTAAAGTCAGCCCATAAACTACAATAACCTTAATCCTATGTAAGCTTTTCTAACATCACACTCAATGGTCATTTTAGGGTTTAAAAACTATTTGGTGAATCATTAAATATTTTTACTCAAACGTCTGTGGGTATATATAATAACATCCCATCGAACACGCGAACTCAGACAGGCGCTGGGGGCTTTTATTTTGACAGGCCGCATATATTCTGCGTCTATTTCCGGGTGAAGTCAGAGCAGGGATTCCGCGAGCGGACTGTGCAGGATGGAAACGCGATGTTTATGGCTGTTACTGGTCTGCGTGCTGTCACTGAATCGTGCCAGGGCGGACAATGGCAGCGTTAAAAAGATGAAAATGCAATATACAGGAATGCCACTGCTGAAGTTTCAGATTTGGTGAGTAAACGTAACGTCTTTCCGTTTCCTGTCAGTGCGCGTGCTGATTACTGTCAATAAAACAACAGGTTTAATCATGACTGATATCTATCGTACGTTCACAGGTGCATTTATGTATAATTCCTATCCGTTTTCTTTGTCTAGCTGAGAACACTGGTCTAAGCGTCGGGGCGCAAGGCTCCTATATAAACCATGTAACTGAATAATTTCCTTTTTGTACCATAGTGTATAGTGTTTCACGACGTTTTCGGAATATATGTAGTGTTTTATAGTATAGTAGCACGCTAGCAGTATAATAGCATACAAGTGTAGCGTTCAGGTTCACTCTTTTTTTGTGTCTTGGTGTAACGAATGCAGTGTAAAAGCTTTTTGACCTACTAGTTTATTGTTGGTTCTCTCTGTCTGTCTGGTCCCCTGTTAAATACAGCGCCTGTCTATTTTCAGTGTGTCCTGAGGGTACAGGCGGGTGTTTGAAGAGTACACTCGGGTTCTCAGCCAGAGGTACCCAGACATCCGCATCGAGGGAGAAAGCTTCCTTCCACAGCCTCTCTACAGGTAGCTTTCTCGTTTCGTTGAGAACGTTTGTATTGCACGCCGTATAGATGAACGGACGGACAAAATAGCAGTGATTTCAATTCACCAACTAATAAGATAATAAGATTGTGTTTTTATTATTGTTTGTTCATTTTTAGACACGTAGCTTCCTTCTTCTCTGTCTTCAAACTTGCAGTGATTGGTTTAATCATCCTGGGCAAGGACCCTTTCACCTATTTCAACATGGAGACTCCGGGAATCTGGCTTTGGGCGCAAGAGAATAAGGTCGGCGAGGGCCGTTTATGTAGTGCATTTCTACTTTTGTTCAAAAATCTTGGATTATGTAATTCATAGTTGGTCTCAGGGTAATTTCCCTGCCTCTGCTCAATGCCTTGAGGGATGCATAAAGTGTATTAATATATTTAATACCAGTTGTTGCTTAATTTTGCTGTTAATTGTATATGAATTGCCCTCTATTTCCACATATTCAAAATTTCTACCTAAAAATTTCAGTGACGTTCTTGTTCAGATATCCCTCTATTTCATCAATAAACAGTTACACCCTATGTATACCTCTATCTTTTCATGTATAATGTACTTCTGTGAATACAGAAAGCTCGAACCTGTTGCAAAATGTGTGTGTGTGGGGAAATCTTTTGCCCTCACTTATTAAGATTAATTAATAATTATGCAGTCATTCTAATGTTAATTAATTTTATCCATGCTTTCGGTTGTTCTTTAATTTTTCCTTTTAGTAAATGTGGAATACGTTTTAGTACTAAAGTACAGTTTGTTCTTGTGTGTTTGTACACAGTTTGCTAAATTAGATTCATCTTTCCCTGCAAGAACCTTTGAGCTTTTAAGTCACTGATTGACTCGACGGCGTTGGCTCAACCGATATCTATCTTTAGTAATGGCATTGCACGTTTATAATGTTTGAGCTACGTGAGTTTGTGACCTCCGGTTGTTGTGTTTTTGTAAAGATATATGCCTGCATGATGGTGTTCTTCCTCAGCAACATGATAGAAAACCAGTGCATGTCCACTGGCGCCTTTGAAATCTCCCTTAATGGTAAGACTGATGATAATTTACAGATGAAAGTCTTGCGTTTCCCGCATTTCAAGCGGTATACGTCGTGATTTCTTTTCCCCTCTGCGTGTATGTTAATGTTCGCAGACGTGCCTGTATGGTCCAAGCTGCAGTCGGGACACCTGCCCTCCATGCAGCAGCTGGTGCAGATCCTGGAGAATGAGATGAAGCTGAGTGCACACATGGACTCTCTCCCGCACAGACGGGCGTAGAGGTGCAGGAGCGAAACAGACTGGATGTGGCTTGTGGGTATCCCACTGGGGTTTCGTGCGTGTCTAGTAACTTAACCACATATCGATTTATTGTGTTCCCTTCAACTCATTCTTTAAACGTCTTGCGTTTAACAGAAACCCTGATCCAAAACTGTAAAATCCTTTGTGTTTTCCCTCTAGGTGAGTGATGCGAGGCCCTGGTGTGTGTGTGAGATGGCGTTAATGAAGGTTTGCACTAAAGGCAGTGTGTCTGCTGGTGTGGACTGGATGTCCGGCTCTCTCTCGCTGCTCCGCGGGTCTCTCCGTACCCACAGCCCTACAGTCCATGGCTAGGAATTACGGAGAAAATTGAAGGGTTCGCTTGCAGATATTCTGCAGTCATCGACCAATTAAAACACACGCTGTTAAGTGCGTTTAAAGCGGTGTTAAACAGTGTTTACCTGTTTTTAGAGTGTGTGTAGTAGACTGCTGCATTAATGACTTCAGATTCTTGTAGTATCTGCAGAACTACACTTCTGTATATGATTTCTCGCTCGTTTTTTTTTTTTTTTATGCTTTCGTCATATGATTTTTTTTTTGTTGCCAATTTATTAATTACAGTAATATTTGCAGCAATTCTCTGTGTATGTTTAGACAGCGGCACTCGTTAAGAAATATAAACCGTTATGTAAATGTATCCGATGACTAAATATGTGCACATCATCAAGGATGCACTTTGATACATTTAGATTTTTGATAATTTGTAATGTTTGTTTTTACTGTTTCGAATAAATTCGGTCAATGGACGTTTAAACAAGTGTCGTCTTGTTATTTTCTTCCACAAGAGGGCGCTCGTTGGCTCAGAAGGCTAATTTTTCATGCTTTATTTTGTTCGTTAAGCAGTAGGATTTCCAACGTATTGAACGTTTTCAAATGCAAATACTAAAACCATTAAGTAATCTGAAACCGGTTGCGTCATTGGTTCATCCCCATCAGCGATGAAAAAAGTAACAGATATCACATGATAGGCCGCTAATAAAATGCACTGGATGGAGGGAGTTTGTGTGTGTGTGTGTGTGTGTTTTATTATTTAAAATATATTATTCTATGTTTTTCGTTAGCCTTTTTTTACATGCGTGTAAAGCTAACGGAACGTGTAACCTTTAGAGAACCACTAGATGGCGCTCGCTATTCGTTTAGAGATCACGTGGCATGCTTTGCAAGGGAAGTAAAAACTTTAGCACGAGTGTTGTGAATCGAAATGTGGTTTTGTTCTATTTCTTTGTAATAACGTTTTAATGTGACAGTCCTTTAGCAGATCAAGATATTCGCGAGGTGAACCTAGCCATGAATTCTTGTTCAAAAATCTGACATTTATGATCACCTGTTATCCTATTTAGCACCGGTACAAAAAGTCTCTGCAAATGCATTGCAGAGCGGAAACGCAGCTTAAAAGTCGATAGTCACGTGCCCAGGTGTGTTTTGGAGACGTGATGGACGGGGATACGGCGGGACTGAGGATCTCAGGCACGGGAGTGAATGAGGATGCGGGCGCCAAAAGTGGAAGCGAGCGCGAGCCGTCAAAAGACGCTTTGGTTGACATCAGGTTTTGCGGATCCACTCCTCTGTTGTGGAAGGTGTCCGATTTGAAAAGGAGCAGATCTGTGGGTGTGATCGGGGCGGTGGTGGGCTCTCTGGCCCGTCAGCCTCGGCAGAACGTGCGCCTGGGCAGACCTCTGGAGCTCCTGCAGGAGGAGGCGCTGCTGCTGGAGGAGACGAGCACTGCTGCTGCATCCCTGCCACCTCAGGTGCACACTAATACATCTATCTATCTATCTATCTATCTATCATCTATCTGTATCTATCATCATCTATCTATCTATCATCTATCTATCATCATCTATCTATCTATCTATCTATCTATCTATCTCTATCTATCATACTTTGTGAGTGATGTATGGTTGTATAATCATTATATTTGTCAGGATTGTGGAGATGAGAGGCATTCGGACGCAGTGAGACAGTATGAGGCCGGTCTGGAGAGCAGTTATAAGGAGCAGTGCGCTCTGGCTCTGGAGGACAAGAAGACAGTGCTGAGGAGGATTATGACTGAGAAGGAGAACGGTGAGAGACGGTCCGATAAACTCATAAACAGATGACTTCAGGGCCTATCGATTGTACATTTCTCCTATCTACATATGCAGATGGCTATTTTCTGTTGCCATCAGCGCCTTTGTGCCAGTAGCGTATGAACATTTGTACGCAGAAAAGTTTTCAGAAAAGATTTGTTGAATTTATTAACCGTTTTTGTTCGTTATACATGAGTGGCAGTATCCACCTCCCGAATGATGCTCTTAAAAAAAAACCTGCCCAAACCTCACATCCAAAGCGAAATCTTAAGATTACATACAAATAATAAAATGAAATAAAGCTGCTGGTTTGGAAATCCCAGTGTAAAACATAAAAATGCATTACATAAATAGAATAGTTACTCTTAGTGGGAAGATTATGGGTCTTGGACAGTGACTGTTTTTTTTCACCCAGAGTTCTTCATGCTCCGTTCGGGTTTTCGTTATAGGCTACCAAAAACAAAATGTAACCGATATCAATTTTAATTTGTTCCTTGTGCAATTCGGCTGTTAAAATATATACAAGTGAAACTTTCTGTGTCTTACTTATACTTACTTATATAAAGTATTTATGTCGTAATGTTTCGTATGGATCTGTCATATCTTTCGCTGCATCCAAATCGCCTTCGAGGGACCTTAATAAAGTTTGACTTTATGTGTCTTTTTTTCTTAGTATTTTGCTATTTTGTGGCACGTTAGTGACATATCGCAGCAAGTTTATTAGGCTGTTACTTATCTTACGCTCAGATTAAATATACTGACGCACATCCGATTTTCTCTCATTGGTTTAGATCCACTGTAGTCCTTACTGACTGCATTTATGAGGCTTAGATGGGTGTTTTTGTCTGTTGCCATGAAAGCCGTGATGCAGTATATGATCCCACAGGCACTGATGACTCTGGCAATGCGATTCGAGACCGTCTTAACGCGCTGGACCAGGCTTTTAGCTTCCCATGGTCGGCCATGGCCGTCCAGCTCTGCACCGCCCGCGCCGGCTTCAGTCACTGTCCGGAGGAACGCCGTTTCCATTCCACCGATTGGCCAATGCCTAGAGATGAACGCTTGAACACTAGATTCTGTGTATACAGAGATCTGAGAAACAGAGGCTTCTACCTCACCTCCGCAGGGAAGTTCGGAGGAGATTTCCTGGTATATCCAGGTATGTTCGTGTCGACCAGGAGGCCTGTTTTCACTCTTATGTGATGTTTTTTTGCAGCTTAACGCTTGTAATCTTATTTTGACGTTTTGTAGGCGATCCTCTGCGTTTCCATGCTCATTTCATTGCATTATGCATCTCCATGGATGAAGAGCTACCTCTCTGTGATATTCTAGCTATAGCTCGCCTGGGCTCTAATGTGAAGAAGACGGTATTGCTTTGCTCTCCACGGAGCATCAGCGAGGCTGGAAAGGCTGATGTGGTTTATTCATCGCTGCAGTGGAGTTCTATGGTGTAAAGACACAACTATAGTTTGTTTGATAAGACACTGAGGTGTGGAGTGTGTGTGTGTGTGTGTGTGTGTGTGAATGTTGTTTGATAAATTCTAAAAGACTGAATTTTGTTTGGCTGTCAACATGCAGAGTACATCATAAAAAGTTTAATGAATTTATGTGTTTTGTTTTTAATATTAGTCATTTCAAACATCACAGGCATTTTAAAATTACTGATGTATTTTATGAAATTCTAATGTAGTACCTGAACAAAAAAGTATAAATTAAGTAAATATCAAAACAATACACGTTTGATTGAAAAACAAATAATGATTAAATATTTTGATTAAAAAATATATATTTTTGCATCATTTTAGAGGTGAGTTTAAGCAACAAAATGGTTTCCAATTATATCCTATGTTCATTTATTTATAAAGTACATTATTCTAAATATTTTACATATTAAAACATTTACGATCGTAACATGTTTATCGCATATCAAATATAACGGGCATGAAAAGTTCTGCACAGATATACCGACCATGTCCATCGAATAGTGTTTTTAAGTGAAAACGCTGCCATCTGGTGGTATTTTGACGGCATATTTGGCACGTAACAGCTTATTATAATGTGATACACACTCATATTGTGGTTATTAGATAACGGAATCTGAAGAATGTTTTATAATGAAAATAAATGTACAGATAAATTAAACACGGCTAATGTAAAAAAAAAAAAAAAAAAAAACCCAAGAGGCAGCGCCACTGGCGCGTTATGAAGTCTCGCGAGACAGAGACGAAGACAGGGCGAGATCAAGTCGCAGACGGAGGAAGGCAAGAAAAAGAGGGAGATCTTGACAAACTAATAAAACCCATTAAAATGTCGGGACGGTCCGTGCGAGCGGAGACGCGCAGCCGTGCAAAAGATGATATCAAAAAAGTGATGGCGGCAATTGAAAGGGTCCGTCGGTGGTAAGTTGCTTGTTTGAAGAGGGAGACAAGTTTCTTTTCTTCTACGTTACAAAAATAAACTTCAGAGTGGCGGGGAGGGTGACGTCATTCAGTAACATGACAGACAAGCGGGGCAACCAATGGGCCCCAGTATACGCTATGTGGGCGGGCTTTAGTCGTGTCAATGGGAATGGATCAATCTGTTGGTGGTCTGTAATGGAGTGAAGTGATTTTCTCACATACATATGAAATGCAAAGATGAGCAGTTTTATATATTAGTTTTAGTTAGTCTCTGTCGAACATCCTTGTGAATCAAGAAACCTGCCAAGAACTTGTGTTAGGTATTCCCTATTAAGTGTTTACGGCAATATGATTAAATAAATGAAGAATTATTTAATCATATTGAGATTATATAGATATATTATATAGATATTAGCGGAATTTACAAAAAGACAAAACGTACAGCTGCATAACAGTATTCAGTATCATTCATTTTGGGGGGGAAAGTAGCTTAAATGTTTTATTTTTTTTTCTTATTAATACAGGCAGTTTTTTATATTAATCTGGAACATGTTTGTCCTCTTAGGGAAAAAAAGTGGGTTACAGTGGGAGACACATCATTAAGGATTTTCAAATGGGTCCCGGTTACAGAGACTAAACAGGTGTGTATATCATATATCATGTCAGATACATAAAAACGGTATTCATTTTCAAAATGTTATTTTTTCTTTCTTGCAGATATACAAGCCTAAAGCGTCAGGGACTGCAGTGAGGGAACTGAAGGGCTTTCCTACAGATGTAGTGTTGGAAAACGCCCGCTCTGTGCTACTGGATTTTCAGGGTAATGTAGGACCTAAGGTTATGTTTATGTCAGACACAAGGAAATTTCCTCTGTAAACACTTTAGACCATTCTCTATCTCTCTCTATCTATATACATATATAAGGCAAAACTGTTTTTTGTTGTTATGCTCTAGTTACATAAATGGCCTTGCACCTTTGACAGTGTGGTTTGCTTATGTATTTTAACATAGTGTACTGTTATATTACAGTGTGCCAAAGTACTCAAACACATATTTCTTCAGAAGACTTCACACAAAAATGTTTCATTCATTCACTCTGCTGAACAGATGACAACAGTAACCAGAGTTTCCTGTCAGATGCCTATCAGTCTAATACCAAAGTAGACAGCAGCAGCAACTCCAGTCCGCAACATGTCAGTGAGGCGGTGAGCCCTTCTCATGCACCCTACTTCCGTACAGAGGATTCCCAGCCACCGACCCTGGGACAGGAGACCATGGATGCAGAGAGAGGTGAGACAGATGAAAAAACAGCAAAGCAATTTGTATTATAATGCAAATAACATAAAATGTGTTGATGGGGTTCTGTATTAAGTAATGGTAACACTTGTTAACAATTAGCTATGGGTAGGATTAGGGATGTTAGAATAAGGCCATGTATAATAAGGCATTAATTAGCACTAATGGTAAAGTTTCTTGTAATATGCATGCTAATAAGCAACTAAGATCTCACCAAGAGACATCTTTTAAAATCATTAATGAACCTTATTCATTTCAAACTTTTCAACAGTATTGTATATTAGATATATTGTTTATTATATATTAGATATATTATATATTAGGGGTGGCATGATACACAGACGTCACAGTGCGGTACGTGCCTCGGTACGGGGGTCACGGTTCGATATGATTTTAAGGGGGGAAAATAATAAATGCTATGCTTGGTTTCTTTTTATTTATTTAGAACAGGCAGTAGCACAAATGACAATTTCCACCTAGATGTGAAAATACAAAGTATTACATTACATTAAATAATCTGCAGTACGTATACATACAAGGAATACATTCTTGAAATATATTTGATTTATTTGATTCTGCTGGTAAGGATACAGCTGAAGTGATCGCGCACGCACACACACACACACACACACACAGCTTGACAGCACAGTTAATACTTTATTAAAATAAAATACAGTGAAGCAAACATCTTTACATTTACATAATAAATAATAGTTTAGCATTCAGATACGTTACTTGGCTAATATGAAAATATTTGGAATGTAGGACACACAAGCACAAAGCTTCATTTCACAAACAGTTGAATGCGCAAGTCTTTAAAGTATACTCCTTTGTATTGGAGAGTCGTGTGCAGAATCTGAGCATGGTCACTGTCTATGGGCTTTAGCTGTGTACCAAATAGCGTACTTGTGCACTATTTTGCAAGTTTTGTAGTATAGTGTGAGTAGTGCATTCACACTGAACATTCCAAAGAGAAAAAGTGCATTTCTTATACCCAGAAACTGTTGGACACTTCATGCACTCAACAATTGCAACTTTCTTACGTAGCGGAAAGTGAAGGGCAGCTAGAAGTAAATTCAAAATTAGCATTAAACTCATGTTTACATTTCCCGCAGCTGCAACCATAATATTTATATATTTACTAATATATATTTTGAATCTAAATAAATACAGTATGTGTGTGTATTATATTATATATATATATATATATATATATATATATATATATATATATATATATATATATATATATATATATATAATATACATAAAGAACACACATATATTGTAAACAATTATAATTAATATTACAATATATTAAAATAAAGATATTCTGAAACTATGATATAATTGTGTGGAACTATCAGAAAATAATTCCATAACAAAAAAAAAAAGTTTAATCTTAATGGTCCTAAAACAGGCTTCAGAGACATATAATGTAGTTACACCTCCCACATTTTAGAGTGAAATATGATTTATCGTTTGCATGTTCTTGACATGATTGTGCATCCTTCTTTGCACATGTATTTGTCACTATTTTTCATACCCCATATTTAGAGGCATCAACAACCAGCAGTGAGGTGACAGATGAGCCCCCGACTCTAATTAAAGAAGATGTGTTATCTCTCTCTACTCAGGTAATGTCCACAGTCTTTAAATAATAGAGGTGTTTGAACCTAATGTGTTGTGGAAATTAAAAAATATGTTTTCGCAGGAGGAAGAGGAGGTGATTGGAGCCCCACCGCTCAAAAGAGTCTGCACTGAGCAAAACTCAGCTCTCAGCTAGCACCACCATGCTGACCACCGCAGGTCAAAGGTATAGAAGCATTTCCGAAAGAGACTAAAATTGAAGAGACTTTTTACAACCTGCCAAATGCCTGAGATTCACTTTTACAGTATACGATCAAGAAACAAAAGCTTGAAATGTTTTCTTTTTTGTACATTAAAAAAAGATCATCTTAGATCTTGTCAGGTATTTTCTTATGAAGGTAAAGCAGTTTGTATTGCATCTTGAAAATAAACTGCCATATTGCATGTTTCTCAATTTAAATTGAGGAAGGACTTTGTCAGTATAATAAATGTGACTGCATGGAGTAATAAGTGATATATACAGTACGGCAAAACAGCTGAATTTTAAACTGTTAGCTTGTTTTGCGTTTGTGGCATTTCTAACTATTTTAAAAATAGGTTTTATTGGCCTGTTTTATTGAAAAAATACTCAAATACACACATTTAGGGATCTTTTATATAACATCTGTTATCCGTTTCTTGATTTGTTTATTGTTTTTCAATGTACTGCATCCAATTACCATACTTTTTATTTAAAAAAAAAGAAGGAATGGTTTATAAATGTTAAGGTCGCAGATTTGTATTTTTTAAATACGAAGACTTTCACTTTCCATAGTATTTGAAGTTTTTTTTTTTCAAATAAAATAAATAAATAAATATCTGTGTATGATCCATGTGATGCTGCCTGTTAAAAATGTACCTGGACATTTTCACTATACAGATGGAAATAAAACCTATTTGGATGTATGCCTATCTCCTGATTGCATCACTTGCAAAATTGTACGGCAGAAAAAAAACACTAGTGTATGTATGAAATTATTTTAAGGGACATTCCCAATATTGTTGTTCTCAAGAAATTGTATCGTTTTTATTTAGCGTTATTTATAAGCTTTACGCAAAGGTTTATTGTTCCATATGCGCATTGTCTCCACTGCTAAGACTGGTATTAACATATTAATCAGGACTGTCTCTTTAATTGGATCAAAAGTGTCGTGTGCACGCTCTATTGTCTCATTTTAAAATCTACAACCCGCTGCCCCTTTCAGCTAAACTGTAGGCATTTGGCTATACCACCTGGGTTATATTGAAAATTAAATGTCCGTTATTGATTCTAAGGCATATGAGTCAAACTGCATACTGTCATTTTGAAATTATCTATGAATTTATCATAAACTGACCTCTAGCCACGCTCCCAAACACTCCTTGTATTTGTGATTGGAGGGGTGTTGCTTTGACAAAAGGTGGAGTAGGTATAATTGACAGTTGAATCGGCCAATCGCATATCTCACTCTGTGTCGTAGTTTCTTAGTAGCCAATCGCTGGAAAGGATGGGTGGGACTTATTCTTGCGTCGTCTCTTGCTACCGGGGTAACCGAGTTTTGAGGTTGTACGGAATGTTGCCGGTGTTGCAGGAACTCCCGCCATTTTTCAATCGGCTATAAACCCTCTTGTTTGTTTATGTAATCAGCAAGTCCCTCAAAACAGTATCGAAGAAGTCTGCAGTCGCTGCGGATAGGGGATTGGTACGTCGCTTTGGCCTGGAGAATCGTCCACAACACGGACCTGTGCAGCATAAGAAAGCCCGCCATACCAGCTCTTGACGGGCCGCCTTTCGCGCTTCCATCCCCGGCAGTCAGGAGCTTCCGCTCACTTCTCGCGCTCTCTTCAGGCACCTCACCATGACCCCACCGGCTCCCTCAAACCAGCGGATTTAACGCGGGAGATGTAACTGGTCGATAAAACCGTGCTTTTGTTTAGGTTTTGTTTTTCTTAAAAGTAACGTTAAGTAAAGCAGCGCGCGCTAGCCTAGCCCGATGCTACGCCGCTGAGACGCGCGGATTCACGGCATATTCAGTTCAAGCTGAGATTGAGCGGGGGGGTTAGTTCAGTACTTCACTTCGCAGACACATCCAGGACCGCAGCGAGCCCACCATGGCACCGTTACTAGGCCGGAAACCGTACCCTTTGGTTAAGCCGCTGTCGGAGCCGCCGGGCCCAGGAGAGGAGGTGTTCACCATCGAGCACACTAAAGAGGCCTTCAGGAACAAAGAGTATCCTTTCTCGCTGTCTCCACTATTCACTTGCAAGCACCAGACACGCAAACGCGTGCTCACGAGAGTCTCTGTTCGTTGTTTTCACGCGGGCCGTGGAGTCAGAGCGTGTGCGAGCGCCGGGTTTGCGTTTATGCGTTTATTATTGTATTCATCTTGCGCGCTGCATCTCATTGTAACGCTAACCGGCTAAAGGTGACCATGACGTTTTGATCAGCTGGGGCTTAACTCTTAAGACAGGGCTGCGTTTTATATCCGTCTGATTTTGAGTACTGAAGTAAGACGAATTGCGTATTGTTGAGATGTTGTTGTTGTCCTGTGTGTGTTTTAGAGCGAGCTAGTGCTAGCGAGCTAGCTTCGGGACGCACAGTGTGTGTGTGTGACGTCTGGCTGAACAGTTTCTCATCCAAACTGCCATGACTCAATCTTGTGTAACACGCACGAGCCCGCGTTTATTTACAGCCAGAGGCATATGCGATGCGAGCTTATAGATTGACGCTTCTGAACAGCCAGCCATCTGTTGAGCGAGACCGTGTAATAGTTAGCTATATGTCGGGAGAGTGCGATCACGATCGTACACAGTTTTAGCTCAGGCGGCTGCTGATGGAGGGGAATGCGCGAGTTCATGTGCAGCTGCCGCTCGAGGTCTTTTTTGCGCGCGAGATGCTTTCCGGGCGTCCGCCACGTGAATTTGGTCCTGAGTGACAGGATGTGTAGAGACGAAACTTTAGGGCGTTGCAAACCAACGTATTAGTTCTCTGGTGTATGCTATTTATTAATATCTGTGAAATTTAGTTGTTGTTCTTTTTTTAACGTTTTTTGTAAATGTTTGGAATGCTATTTACGCGTTTTTATTTATTCCAAAAAATAGATATCATTGATCTAGGATTTCAGAGAAACATCTGCTGTCTCTGTAAACTGCGTAAAAAGTAAAGTGACCCCGCATGTGTTACGGAAACAGAAAACTAGCCAATCAGAAACGTTCACCGCCTGTCAGTCACGTAATGGGCGTTACCAAATCAGGGCGTTTTTACACCGTGTACCTGAGTGGCTGACATCATAGTGATTGTAGGTTTAGGGGAAGGGGTCAGGTCAGGGGGATCATATTGACTGCGCGATTAAGAAACACCCAGCGGTTTGAAAACGCCCAGAAATCGAGAAATGCCCACTTTTCCTCTGCAGAGATCTGTTGTGACATCTAGTTGGCTGTTGTCCGTGGAGGGCGAGCCTTTAGAATGATGGCGTGTTCTTGAAAAGGTTGCAGGGACGTTTTATTCAGATCGCAAATTTGTTAATATAGGTTTCTGCAGAAAAGCAGGCGGTTTGAAAATGCCCAGAAATCAAGAAATGCCCACTTTTGGTCTGCAGAGACCTCAATCTCGAGTTTGCGGGTCATGATACACTTTTGTACATTTAATGATAGAATAATATATCGTTTAATCGGATATTTGGTCTTTTTCGAGATGATCTCTATGCGCCATACTTTTTTTTTTTTTGTTTGATTTAAATAAAGATGTTACATGGTCTGATATGCATCGTCCTTGTATCAATTGTTGTAATTGTATCAGATTTGTCAGTAGGAAAAAAAATGGTTTTAAGCTAAGAAATTGTCACCCAGGAGTCTAGATATACTGCCATTGTGAATTAAAGCCCATGTTAGGTGACCACTAATAATTCTGCTTTGTTCATGTGATAAATGTAAGATCAACACATACACAAGTATTTATCTCGACTTATGATTTTATTATTTTCAGAGCGCTTGATATAAGTTTGCTGAGGTTGTTGTATTTTTGGTTAATATTAATGTTTTTAATTGCAAATTCAATTTAAAAATGTGTTCATGCTGCTGCTGGTACTTTAATTATTGATCTGTGCTACACGCATGCATTAATTATAAACGAGGCTCTCTCAGAGGACGGACAGCGGCGCTAACATCACTTGATAGCTCTGCTCTGGAAGTACTTCTGGAGATTTCAGAAGTTGCAAAAGAGCTGGATGCACTGTAGTGTTTGGTTTTTGTTTTGTTCCTTAACACTGTTGTTCAGAGAGTATGAGGCTCGACTGCGCACGTATACAGAGCGGATATGGACGTGTAAAAGCACTGGCAGCAGTCAGCTCACACATAAGGAGGCATGGGAAGAAGAACAGGAGGTCACAGAGCTGTAAGTAACAAAAACGAGTGAGTGAATAAATGAACTTGGGAGCAATAACAGCATCATTTAGTTGACTGTTGTTTTTAAAGTCTCCGAATATGAATGTATCAATATTCAGAGATTTACTGAGCCTATTTGTTTTGGCTTGTCTCAAGCTATCAGTGCCTAACCTGGCATTTTTGGGTGTCTAAATGCTGAGTAAGTACACTAAAAGTCGGCTACTATAAAAAACAAAATAAAAATATTAAACTTTGTTGCAGCGATTGTGAAATGATCCAGGTTTGTGGTTTAAGAACATCTGCAATTAGGGGTGGGTGGTATGACAAATTCAGAATATCTGCTTCTCGTAATGCTGACTAAGAAGTTTAACTTCTTGGTACATGCATAAAACGGTGTCATCAATTGACTTCTGCCTAGTGAAGTGTGATCAGGAAATTTGTACTTAAAGTTAAGAGATTTATCGATTCAGAAGAGGTTATCAGTTGAATACGGTTAGTGTGTTGTCGTGTGGAGTTCGAAAAACCCTTTGTTTAGAAGATTTAATCCCTTTTGGATCCTCCTGACCTGCTTTTTTTTTGTCTCACTCATTTACATTTTGCTTTAGACACAAAGTCTATTAGGGATGACATTTTAATTTGCAGTATTATTTCCTGGAAATATCAAAACTTTAAAGTTGGAAAAGTTGAAGTGCTATTTGAACTGTTTCAAAGAAATGTCTTACCAACTCAGGCCAAAACTACTTTTCTACTCACATTTGAGTCAAAATCATTTGTCACGCATTGTCAGCAGCATCACAGTATTTTATCTGTTTCGTCGCAGTATTTATTTTTTGTTAAATAGCTGTGGCATGCTCAATTAAATGTATTGGCTTAAAATTGTTATTCGAATGCGTATATGATAAAAAATAATACCACTCATTAACTATTAAAAGGCATAGAAATTCAATGGGTGTGTTACTTGCTGTATAGCAGAGAGTTGGTAAACCAACCTATTGTCAGGCTGTTGTGTTGAGGGAATGTCATATGACCAAACCTCTACTCTCTCTCATTGGTGTCCTTTTGCCTTCAACCCCTTCTAATCTAATAGTGTATTATTGATTACGTTATCAGCAATCAGGGTAGAGAAATGCTTTGGTTTTCTACTTAATGAAGCGATAACTTCAAGTAAAAATGTGACCTGCTCAACTGATGTGCAAACAGCTTTCTATGTGGGTGTGAGTGACAGATTGGAAACAGTTTAGTCTCATAAGCTGCTTATGTAACCAGACACTCGTACACTCAGAGAACAGTTTGCTGCACAGACCATAAAGAGCGTTATGCTGTAAGGGTCAGTGTTTTTTAACCTATTTCCAGTCCATTCTTCACTCCTGTGTTTTGTTTTGGTTTTTTTTTTTTTGTCTCCATCTACTGGTCATGAAGTGTATTAAATGAACAGTCCCCCCCACAATTTTTTTTTCTTTTACTCTGCTTCATGTAATTCCAAACATGTATGGTTTTTTTTTCACAAAGGAAGATATTTTGAAAAATGTTTGTAACCAGGCTTTTTTGGGTCACCATTGACTGTAATAAAATCAAAACAAATTAGAAGCAAAAGCACTTATAAATACAACAAAGCAAAGATCCATTAAACGGTGCATTTAGTTTTCAGGTAGGTCTAAATGTAGTTTTTCAGGGAAGAAATTGGGCCAGTGACGACTATTTTTATCAGGCAGTCTGTACTGTCAAGCCCTACACTGGTTAGCAGTAACTTGTTTATTGTTTGCTGCATATATATTTGCCCTGTTATGTTAGTACAGACAGGATCATTTTTTTATCAATTGCGGTGGCTTATTACCAAGCTCAAGTAAGTTTTGGGGTTTTTTTTCTCCTGTTCTCTCATGTAACTCATGTAGGCAATGTTATTCTAATTTTTGGCAGACTTCAGGAGGAGTACCCGGTATGGTTTGAGAAGCCGGTTCTGGAGATTGTGCACCATAACACAGTACCTCTTGATAAGCTAGTGGATCTGGTTTGGGTGGAGATTCTCACCAAGTATGCTGTGGATGAAGAATGCGACTTCTTGGTATGTACTGGGATTTAATATTTAGACTAACAAACAAAATGTAGGGTAGGTATTTAGTAAATTTGTATTCGTTTAAAATCTGGAAAAGTGGGTTACCATTGTCATGCAAAACCTGCAAATGTTAAGGAATTTTAAAAGTTAAATTAAGTGTTAAGTGTCATTGCACTCAGTTCAGATTATTTACTTCAATGGTATTAATATGTCTAAAATTAACTAATGGAAATGGCATTCTTAGTTCCCATCATAAAATTCTTCTGTATGCTCTTTTTTGATGTGAAATATTAATTCTGTCTCTCTCTGTAAGGTTGGCAAGGATAAGACGTTGCGTGTGAAAGTGGTAAAGATTCATCCACTGGAGAATCCTCCAGAAGAAAATGTGGAGAAAAAGATGGAAGGAGCTTGTGATTCTCCATCCAGTGATAAGGAGAATGCTAGTCAAGAGAACCTGAAAAAGGAGCCACAGTCCAAAGAGGAGGAAAGCAGGAGAGAGAGTCTTTGTGAGTGTAAGCTGCTGTTTATGGTCGTCCTCTTCGCTACATATTCTAAAAATTTGTTTAAAAAATTGTAATGATTAGTCTTTTTTGCTTCTATATTGAAGTACAGCATGTAAAAATGTTTCTTGGTGAGTTAAAAGCTTTTTTGCTTTTAATCTGTAGCTGATAGGGCTCGCCGCTCACCCCGAAAACTGCCAACCAGTATGAAAGAAGAGAAGAAGAAATGGGTCATGCCCAAATTTTTACCCCACAAGTATGATGTCAAACTTCTCAATGAGGACAAAGTGATCAGTGACGTTCCTGCAGACAGCCTCTTCAGAACTGAGCGACCTCCCAACAAAGAAATAATGCGCTATTTCATCAGACACTGCGCTCTGAGATTGGGCTCGGGAGAGAGCGCCCCCTGGGTGGTGGAGGATGAGTTGGTTAAAAAGTACAACCTGCCAAGCAAATTCAGCGACTTTTTACTGGACCCTCACAAGGTGGGTTACATATGCGATGCTTCAGGAAAAGTGTTGTTGTTGTTGTTGTTTTTTTTTGTAGGCAAATCTAACAAAGTATTTTCTGTTTAGTTTTTGGCAGAAAATCCATCAGCTAAGAGAAAAAGCTTGAGCTCACCAGAAGGTAAACCCAATAAGAAGCTGAAGACTGCAGAGACGGGAAAAGACAGCGAGGGAGTCAAAGTAAAAGGGGAAAAGAAGAAAAAGAAAAAAGATTCCCAGAACATACCTCTTAGCCCAACTCTCTGGGGTCATATGCAGGTATGTGTATTACTAACCAAAGCATGAAGCCCTCTTCACGTAAATCGCCAGAATCTATTTGTCTCCAAAAAAAAATAAGAAATGAATTTGAATACGTTAATCGCTCTAAATTCGTAAGTCTTTTAAAAAAATAAATGAATAAAAATGTGTTCTAATTTAGTTGGGTGTTTGTGTATTGATAAGCTACCAATGGGATACTCTTAAGTGTTTAAAAAAGAAAAAGAAAACGCAGGGAGCACAATTATACTGAATAATAATGAAATAATACCACGTAAACAGGGTATCATAATGTTGCTAGTGTTACTGCTTGGAACAGATTTTCTGTATGAGACTGATGTCTTAAAATGCTGTCGAGGTAAGGTAATGATCTAACAGTTGGTGCTAATAATTAAATTCACTTTAGACATGTTAACATTCTCTTAATCACTTGACAAAAAGGATAAGCTTTTTTTTTTGTCATGTTTGTTTATTACATTTTATAATTGTGTAAAATTAACCTTATGTTCTTTAACAGGATTTTTGGGATTGTTTGTTTTTTAGGGTTTTTTCCTCAAACATTTGTTTTCAAACTATTTTTCTGTTTTGTATTTTTTTTATTGTTCAGGTGAAGAAAGTTAATGGATCTCCCTTAAAAATGAAAAACTCAGGTACTTCTAAGAAATGTGATGGGGAAAACATCCTCAGCACCCCAAAGTCAAATAAAAAGCAAGGGGACAAAAAATCCACTGACCCCAAAAAGAGCCTCAAGAGTGGGGTCTCCAAAACTCCCAATGGCCAGAAGGTCTCCAAAAAGGAGGACAAAAGCGCTGGCAGCGCTAAAAAACCTAAAATGAAGCAGATGACCCTTTTGGATTTAGCCAAAAGCCCACCTGCCACAGCTAGCCCAAAAAAGCGAAGCCGAAGTTCAAGTACTGGCTCTGCTAAGCTGGGCAAACCTTTGCCGCCCATGGCCTTACATCTCCTTCGGTTTTACAAGGAGAATAAAGGCAAAGAAGACAAGAAGACCACTCTGTCCTCGCTGGTTTCTAAGGCGGCAAAAACGTTGTCCGCAGAGGATCGTGGCCGGCTTCCTGAGGAGCTGAAAGAGCTAGTGCAAAAACGCTGGGAACTGCTTGAGCAGAAACGCAGATGGGCCCTTATGACCGAAGAGGAGAAACAGGATGTTTTGCGGCAGAAACGCCAGGAAATCAAGCAGAAGCTGCGTGAGAAAGCCAAAGAGCGGCGAGAGAAAGAGATGCAGATGAGACGAGAGATGTCACGCCGTTATGAAGACCAGGAGCTCGAAGGCAAGAGCTTACCTACGTTTCGTTTGTCCGACATGCCTGAGGGGCTTCCCAACACCCTCTTTGGTGACATAGCCATGGTAGTTGAGTTCCTTCACTGCTATTCCGGCCTCCTAATGCCCGAAGACCAGTATCCCATCACCTCTATTGCTCTGATGGAGGCATTAGCTGGCGAGAAGGCAGGTTTCCTCTACTTGAACCGTGTGCTGGTGGTGCTGCTGCAAACACTATTACAAGATGAGCTTGCGGAAGGTTACAGTGAACTGGACATGCCGTTATCTGAGATTCCTCTGACCATGCACTCCGTGTCTGAGCTGGTGCGCTTGTGTTTGCGGCCCTCGGATGCCCATGAGGAAGAGAGCGCTCGTGGCTCAGATGACTGGCAGCCTGGTGCAGGCTACGATGATGTGGTGAGCAGTGAGTTCTTGGAAAAGCTGGAGACGTCGGAGGTGTTTGAACTGAACTCTCAGGAGAAGGTCAGCCTGCTGGTGGCGCTGTGTCATCGTATCCTCATGACCTATTCGGTGGAAGATCACGTGGAGGCCACTCAGCAGCGATCGGCCGAGTTGTGGAGGGAGCGGCTTGCCACGCTTAAAGA
Organism: Puntigrus tetrazona; assembly: GCF_018831695.1. NCBI lineage: Eukaryota > Metazoa > Chordata > Actinopteri > Cypriniformes > Cyprinidae > Puntigrus > Puntigrus tetrazona. Next base: position 11,253,347 of record NC_056716.1, read on the forward strand.
AGTCAATGAACGCAAAAAGGCAGAGAAGCAGAAACGCAAAGAACAGATGGAGGCAAAAACCGATGCTAGTGGAGAGGTACTAATGAGGGTAGACAGAAGGAAAGATTCAAATGTGAAAAAAGAGACTCCTAAGGTCCCCGCCAAAGTGGAACCAGAGCTGGAGGACATGATCAGCACAGTGAAAAGCAGACGTCTTATGTCCATTCAGGCCAAGAAAGAAAAGGAGGAGCAGGAACGGCAAAACAAAGGTGAAAGACTCATAAAGCAAATTTAGTAGTGGTATTCCACCAACCTGCAAAGAGTAATGGAGAAAAATGATATAGGTATAAGAAATAAAACTAATCAAAAATCAAATGAATTTGAGCAAATGGGTTGAATATTCTGCCCATCAAAGCATCCAGAAAAAGTAATTTCCTTGTAACTCATAAGATGAGATTAACCTTTTTTTTTAAGCACCCAGTTAGAGTATTGAATGATTCATGATCATGTGACACTGAAGACTGGAACATAGCTGCTGAAAATGTAGGTTTGCCATTAATTGAATAAATAGGTTGTACTACAAGTTTTTACAAGAGCATAAAGGACTTTTCTTTAGTGAATACTTTAATGTGAAGTAACTTTTGGGGAAGTGTGTGCCAAGCAGGTTTAGAATGGTTAATGCACCAAGTGAAAAACCTTAGAGCTGCGTAATTGAACTGCAGCAGTCATGGTGGGTGAACATTTAAAGAGAGAGTTCTCCCAATAATGAAAATTCAGCCTCATGTCATTTTTAGAAGATTTAAGATGTTTTGGATTCCAAAACCATAGACAGCAGGTGTTGCACATTCAAGACCCAGAAAGGTACCAAAAACATAGTCATAGTCCATTTTACATTATTGGATCAATTGGAAAACAAAAATGACATTTTTCTTCTGTTATGCATCTGTTTTTGGAGGTGTGTTCATGAGAGTTCAATTTGAATTTGTGTTTGAATTAATTTGTGGTACAAAGATAAATGAAGGTCTTGGTTTGGAATGAAATGAGAGCGAGTAATTGACAGAATTTTAATTTTGGGTTGAACTAATCCTGAAAGTAGGATTGATCTTAAGCTGTTGTTTATGCATCTGCTGCAGAGCGTATGGAGAAGGAAGCAGAGGAGGAGCGAATCAGGAGACAGAAAGCCTCAGCAGAGAAAGCTTTCCAGGATGCAGTAACTAAATCAAAGCTGGTGATGAGGAAAGCGCCACTGGGTACCGACCGTAATCACAACCGCTATTGGCTGTTCTCTGATGTGGTTCCTGGCCTGTATATTGAGAAGGGATGGGTCCATGAGGGTATAGACTACACATTCACTCCTCCTCCTGAAGATGAACCGATGTCGATAGAGGAAGACAAAGAGGAGGAGACAGAAGGTTAGTCAATGCTTTTCCTGAAATGCAGAATTTTTGTAATATGTTTTGTAATAGTAGGGCCAAATTAACATGTCAAGAAATACTTCTTGGGCGAGGTTAAATATTGACCACATAAAATTAATTTATTGAAGTACTAAAGCTCTTCACAGAAGCAACTCTTTTTGCTGGTACAAACTGTTTTTTTGTTTCTTGGTACAAGCTTTAATTTAGCCAGTGTAATATATAATTTCTATGTGAAATGCTGGTATTTATAGCAAAAACAACTCTTTAATTGTGTCTCTTCAGATGGAGAGAAAGAGGATGAAGGCAGCATAGTCAGCGCTTCTAATGAAAATGGCCAGCAGGGGGCACCAGTGCCTGAGTCCTGTATTGAGACCACTGTGCCCAAACAAGGCCAAAACCTCTGGTAAGTGTTCTCGCAAATTCCCAGTTGTATCGTTGGTGTCTGGGAAATCAGCCTTTAGGTAATTTGTGGCTCCGAGCTCTTTTTGTATGAGACTACACATTGTTTTGTATTGAAGAATTTCAAAAATAAAATGAGTTGTAATGAAGATTTATGGTCCTGTGGATCAGGACATGGCATGACATCTGTCTGGACATCAGTATTGGGTTGCAACACAAATGCTTGTTCTTAAATTGTTTTCCCAGGTTTGTGTGCGATTCACAAAAAGACCTCGATGAACTAATAGAAAGTCTTCACCCTCAGGGAGTAAGAGAGAGTGAACTCAAACTCAGGCTCCAGGTTAAGTGAGTATACCCACACACACTCATCTTTCGTCTAGAAAATTTATATTTTCACACCTTACTTGATTTGAATCCCAGGAAAATGGTTTAATAATGAAGATGTTGTCTTTGTTTTAGTTACCAGGAAATCTTGCATTCCATTCATCTGACAAAAAAAGGTAACCCAGGCCTGAAGACCTGTGACGGATACCAGGAGCTGCTTAAATACTTGCGCAGTGACATTATCGAGGTAGCATCCCGTCTGCAGAAAGGAGGCCTCGGATACATGGAGGACACATCTGAATTTGAAGAAAGGGTGAGAGACATTAAGACTTCATGGGGTGGGCACTATAACCAGTATCTTTCTTTTCTTTTTTTTCACGGTATGCTAATAGGTACATGGATATCTCAGGCACTTTGGACTTACCTGACCCCTCTCTCTCTTGTGCTTTCAGGTGTCTGACTTGGAGAAGATGCAGGATTTTGGGGAGTGTGTGATCACCCTGCAAGAGAGTGTGATCAAGAAGTTTCTGCAGGGCTTCATGGCACCCAAACAGAAGAAGAAAAAGAAGACTGGTGGAGAGGAGAGCACGACGGCGGAGGAAGTGGATGATCAAAAGAAACTGGCTGAAGAGGCCAGGGTGAGTGTGCTATGAATAGGGTTACACGATTACATTGGGTTACATGGCAGTAGCTTATTTCATGATTTTCAGTATCGTAGTCTAAAATACATAATACAAGGTTTATTTTGTAAGGAAAGGAAAACTCCACTGTTTATCCATATTCCAAGGTGCAGCAAGACACCACTATTTAGCTTAGCTCCATTTATTTCTTAGGATCCAAACAGGGATGAATTTAAAAACACCAAACATTTCCACATTTTCCCTGTTTAAAGATGGCTACATGACCATGTAAGTATAAGTAAATTTTCTGTGGCATACATTATGGTTTATCCGCTTAGAAAATTGTCAGTTTTTTTTATTTTGTCTTTATACTTAACTCATGTAACTAGTCCCATCACTGAGATGGGAGAAGTATATCAACGTGTCTAAGTTGAGGGAGGAACATAGTGGAATATAGAAGAACTGTGGTGTTTTCCTTTTTAAAATTAAATGACTAAATTACACAAAAAAATGGCATGTATTCATGTCAAGTGAACATTGTAGACGCTATGAACAAGCAGAAATAAAGGAAACAATTAGTACTAGCAAAAACATGAAGATAAAGTAAAAAGAGAGACAATAAGGCTGCACTTAACTTTTTGATAAGAATATTTTGTTATTTGTGGATACTACTATTTCAGGACTCTTTGAATAGAAAATTCATAATTTATCTAAATAAATAGACTTGTGGACTTCATAAATAGACTGATCAGTTTAATGCATCCTTGCTAGAGAAAGTGAGTGGAGTGGATGGGCTACCATTTGCTTTCTGCTCTCAAAGCATTTAATAATCAGTCCTCTCCGTTAACCATTTCTTGGTCCCTGCTCACTGCATAATGAAATATGCACTAATTGCTTCTTCACTCTAAAAGTATGTTCTAGGTAGAACTTGTCATATTTCAAAGACACTGATATACAAGAAGAAATACACAATTCTAGAAGAAAAGCTTCAGTGTGGTTTATTAGAATGCTAACACTAGCAAAGATTTATTTTAACCTTTAACTTTATAATAATTAGTGTCAAGCTCACTTTTTGAAAGGAACAAAGAATCTGGTGATAATCATTTCTCAATAATATAGTTCAGGCATACGCCCAGAATGGCCGTTTTGAATGGAATACTACATTTCTTCTGCATATTGAATTTCTAGGTAGCAACCGCAGTGGAGAAGTGGAAAACTGCCGTTCGCGAAGCTCAGACTTTCTCTCGTATGCACGTTCTGCTGGGGATGTTGGATGCCTGCATCAAGTGGGATATGTCTGCAGAGAACGCTCGCTGTAAAGTGTGCCGCAGGAAAGGTAAAATACCTGAAGATCAGCGTTTAAAAACTATTTAATGTGAACATAGTAGAGGTTTTAGTGTCAAAACTCTGAAATGACACATTGCAAATTTATGTAGAGACCAAAAAAAGAGTTGCCACCCTTTGTCTGGACTCTGCACTCTAGAAATTCATTCAACCCATTTTTGCGTTCATGCTTTTTATACAGCATTGAGCTAGGCCACATGAGTCCTAGACACTTAATGACTGCTTTTCCTCCTCTGTCCAGTTCAGTTAATCAAGCATTTCTTTTAATTCAGAAAAATATGGGAAACACAACACATGACCTTCAGACTCAGTAGTTACTTTACACCTTTAGAAAATGAAATATAGAGTGAAACACACAAGGGACTGAATGACCATGAAAGAGAGAATGTCTGAGATTTTAAACTGCACCTGTTGCTGTAATGTGAGTGGCACACAAAAGGAAGTACTGCGTGGTAACAGGAAGGTTTAACATGTAATTGATCTGGTTTATGATTTGTTCTTTCACAGTAGGAGAGGATGATAAGTTGATTCTCTGTGATGAGTGTAATAAAGCCTTCCATCTGTTCTGTCTGCGGCCGGCATTATACCGTATACCGGCGGGTGAGTGGCTTTGCCCAGCCTGTCAGCCAACTACTGCCCGGCGCAGCTCCAGGGGCAGGTAAGAACATGCATGCATTGGGCCTCCTTCATTAAACCTTTGCAAATTAGTAAATTGAGACTTTGTTTTTATATATATATATATATATATATATATATATATATATATATATATATATATATATATATATATATATATATATATATATATATATATATATATATATATATATATATATATGCTAAAGGTCCTCAAAATTCATTTACACATTTCTGTTTGCAGAAACTATAATGAGGATACTGAGGAAGAGGAGGACTCAGAGGAGGAAGATGAAGACGACTCTGAAGAGGACGAGTCGGAAGGAGAGTACAGGGCCACGGGCCACAGCTGTGAGTGCCTTTCTGAGATTTTTGAAATATGATTTTTTTATTATCTTTTTTGATTAAAGAGAGTGGGGGAATTTATTTATGTTTTTATTATTATTTTATTTACAAGAATATTTTAGGAGGTCAACAACCTTATTCATCAAATGTACTGAAGAATCATGGTTAAGGGTTTGAAACGTTGTCTTAAGTTTCGTCACAAACCTCTACTTTTAACTGTTTGTTTGGATGTCACAGTGAGACCTAGGAAGAAGGTGAAGTCATCTTTGAAGTCCAAAGTGCAGAGTAAACCAGCACAGAAGAAGCATTCGCCTCCTAGTGCCAAACCAGCTCCCAGACCTGCTTCCAAGCCAGATCCAAAACCTGCCCTCAGATCTTCTTCCAGACCAGATCTTAGACCTGCTCCCAGACCTGTTTCCAACCCAGATCCCAGACCAGAACCTAAAGCTAATCCTAAACCTGCTCTTAAACAATCACCTAAATCACGACCTGCATCAAGCAATCCTGCAGACATCGATGAGCTGGTGAGTAAAACAAGAATGTGAAAGCGTGATGTGTTTAGTACACTTTAGTTTTAATTATTTAGTTGTTATGGTTATTTTTCAGTAGGGTTGTGCGATATGGCGGAAATATCCAATTGCAATATTTTGTCAAGTTGCAACTCTCTTATCAATAATGTGCACCACAGTATGAATATCATTATGATCACAGAAATTTTTACCGTTTCAATTAAACCATTACAAAATAATTGTCGTTACTCCAGTAGGAATTACCATTGTTCTATTGGTTGCCATCTGCCATATTAAATCCCACCAATAGAGTCCACCAAATACCAGTAGACACCATTATAATTCACATTTAAAACCAATACAGTTCCCATTATAACCCTTAAATCCATTACATTTTCTATTGTGCTTTGGGAGAAAAAAATATTGCTTTTTTTTTTTTTTTTTTTTTTTTATGATAAACTATTATAATTTTTATTTCTTCTCCTCCTCCATTTGCAGAGTGTGACTGTGACCTCTCTCTCTTTCATTTATTTATTTATCTATTTATTTTTTTTGTTTGTTTGTTTTAATGGTGGGTGTTGGTTGGATAGAGCAGTCCTGAATGGGGATATCAGGCGGAAATGTTTATGTCTTACTGTTTAAGACTGGCACTTAAAGCTGGCCGTCACGCATATGCTCTGGAACAGTAGAACAATATCTTGTCCAATTCGCAGCCTTTTGTGATTAGAAAATCGCAACTTCTCAAATCATAATTACAAGTAATGTTTCTTGAAGGTAATTTATTTTACAAATGCTTTGCCAACAGGTTCAGCAAAGTCATTAAAAATACTTGTGAAAAAGAAGTTTGTTCAAATAAAGAACAGTTTGTTTATTAAGCAGAACCACGCTGGATCATGTCAATGAAAAAATGAGTGCAGGGATTAGTATCATTAGGTACCATATACACGTGTTTAAGTGTTGTTGATTGTGTGCAGGTGCGACAGAGCTCCAAGCCTCTATCGAAGAAACAAGCTATTGAAGTAGAAAAGTGTGAGGAGATTCTTCAGAAGCTGATAAAATTCAGACACAGCTGGCCCTTCAGGTACATCCTCATCCTGATTTATTTTTTTGTTTTTTTAATGTAATTCACTAATATATTTCGATCGCATTTAGTCTCAGCATTTAGTTTAAAAAGGTGTTAAGACTTTACCTAAAGTCTACTTGTCATTGTTTTAATTTAATATATATCCATGTTTACAATAACTTTCTATCTTTATGCTTTGTAGCATTTAACACATTAGAGCTGAGTGATGATAGTGCTTGTTTTGTAGCGGTTGTAGAGCTTGTTTCTCTGTGTGTGTGTGTGAGCCCTTTATTCATGCAGGTAAAGCATGTACTATATATCCAACCTTAATATTTTTTTATTTATTTGTTTTCATTTTGAGGTGGAGTAACCCTAACTTTGAACAGTTTACTGTAGTGACATGGTGATTGTGGTTCATTTAAGGCAATTAAAGGAATAGTAAAAAAATTAAATTGTCATTTACTCATCCTTGAGTAGTTCCAAACCTGTAGGAAGATATTTTTAAAGTATATAATCAGGCTGTTTTGGGTCACCATTGAATCCCATGTATTTTTTTTTTTACCTACTATGGAAGTCAATAGTAACCCAAACCAACCCAGTACTTTTTTTTTTTTTTTTTTTTTTAAATATCTTCCCTTGTGCTTGGCCCAACAAAGTTCATACAGGTTTGAAACTACTCCAGGGTGAGTAAATGAGATTAAAAAAAAAATTCTTTAAGTGAAGCAGTTTATTTGAGAAGATTAAAAGTAATGAAGAAATGCTTTTCCCTTTCTCTCACCCAGGGAACCTGTATCTGCTGAAGAAGCCGAGGATTATCAAGACATAATCAGCTGCCCGATGGACTTCGCCACCATGCAGGACAAGTTCAAATCCTCCCAGTACCACAGCGCCAGCGATTTTCTAGAGGACGTGAAGCTCATCTTCTCAAATGCGGAGGAATACAACCAGCCCGACAGCGACGTCCTGACCTGCATGGCACGCACAGAGCAGACATTCATCGAGCTTATGCAGAAGAGCCTCCCCGGGATCAGCTACCTGCGACGCCGAACACGCAAGCGCCCTGCTGCCCACTCCGAAGAGGATGACGACGAAGAGGGAGAAGAGGAGAAGGGCAAGAAGATAAACGGACGGAGAAAGACCAGACAGAGCGGTGGACAACGGAACCAAGATGACAGCGAAAGCGAGGAAGAGGAGGAGGAGGAGGAGGAGGACACATCTGTGAGAAGGAAGAGCAAGCGGACAAATCGCAAAGATTATCGGGAGCAGGACAGCGACACTGAGAGGGACAGCAGGAGAACTGGATTGAGACGGACTGCACGAGGTGTGACGGATGACAAGGAGGCCAGCAGTGACGAGGAATCGGGTGTCCAGCGACATTCCAAGAGGCTCAGACGCTCATGAACACCAGGGTGCTTTGTGTTCTTTCTATTCTTTTTTTTTTTTTTTTTTAACCCCCTCCTTATTAATCAGAAGGCGAAACGGTCCGCCCCATACCCACTGCATATCGGACGAAACTTTTGCTCACCCCCGATGTAGATGTTTCTGTTTATTTTACTTTTTTGGAAGTTTTTATGTTAATATTGAAGAAAACTGATTTATATTTGTAAGTTGATTAATAATCGTGACACTTGGTTTTTCAACCTGAAGATTTGCATTGACAAAGATGTCATCTTCTTGAGCTCTTAAGACTTTTTCATTTTGATATTTGACCTAAAAAAAATCAGCAAAAACAACATAAAAAAAACACTTGTATCCCAAAAAAAGATTGTAATTGGGTTGAGGATACCACCAAGCCGTGTCTCATTCTGATGTCTTGAGAGGTGTCACTGTAAAAGTTGACCTGTAAATGTTATAAAGTGATTCAGAATGAAACGCATCCTTTTGCATAGACTTTCTTGCAGCGTTTTAAATGAATAAACCGTCCAGAACTACGCTCTTTCAATGAAACTGCCCTAATGTCATAAGAGCTGTTGAATTGGCACTAAACCCCCATGGTGGTATAACGTTAAACTATAAGTCTTTATTTTTGAATTAGCCACCACTTGTCTCTCTATCCATTTATTATTTTGCCTTTTTTTTTTTTTTTTTTTTTTTTTTAATAAACGCTGTCATCCTTGTGTTCAGTTAAACAACTTCTGTTTTTGAAAAGCAGATCACCACTGATCTTGTTTATTGGCATTTAGCAATTCCCACAAATCTCATGCTGCTCTTATTCCCTTGAAACCAGTAGGTGGCACTCTACTACAGTGGTCTTCGAAAGAAAAGTCCCCTTGGTGTAAAACTGACATTTGAATGTTATACCCCCGCGCTAAAGTTGAACCTAAATCTCTGAATTCCCTTTTCGTATGAATATGTAAATACGCGTCGGCTATATTTTGGTTTTTGATCGTAGCCAAGGAAGTCTCAGTTTAAGATAAGTATGTTTGTCCACAGCAGATGTGCTGCTCAGGGCTTTACTCTGGATTAAAACTCCTTTTTAATGGAGATTTCTGCTTTAATTTTTCCCCCCGTCTAGATTAGGTTTATTTTAAACTTCAGAAGCGAGGTCCCTCTATTGTAACCTTCTCGTCTTGGTTTTTTTGGACTTCTTCTAATTTCTTTTCGTATACCGGATACCATTTTCATATGCCGAATGTTATCTATCATGTGACCCGTTAAAAAATACTAATGGTATGTACCTTTAAGATTGGTGGGCTTGGAAAGTGAGTTGTCTCACAGGTGTAAATGCTTTCTTTCAGTTTGGAGGTAATGGTGGTCGAATCCGTTTTCATATGTATTTATAGCTCCACGGCCTGGTAGGGAATCTCAGCTTTAAGGATATCCTTACCCTTTTTTTGATCCCGCAGATTTCTTAAGACTTCATTCAGTTTTTCTAGAAGTGTTTTGTTTTGGGGGTTTTTCCCCCTCAACGACCCCTTCAGTGTCACTGCCAGTTGTAAAATCTTGTGTTTATAAAAGTAAGGGACAGGGAGGGAGGGGCAGGAAGATTTGGGGACCGATATATTTTCTTTTTTTTCCCCTTTGTAATTTCCTTACTTTTTAATAAAACATTGTACAATGTCCAAGATTTGTCATCGTCTCTAATCCCCTCCCGTTTCTCTCACCTGAACCATTAAAAAAATGGTAATTAGTTGGGCTTCATCTCAAAACCTACACCTGTGTTGGAATTATTAGTGTCCTTTTACAAGAAGGTTCACAGGAATGCTGATTGTTTTCGACGATACCTAATTCTCACTCAAGTTTATAGTATACTGTATGATTCTTGAACTCTGAACCTATAAAAAATCTCAGATTTAGTTTTTTTAAATATAGAAAACAGTCATAATGTTGATTATAACGTTGGGATGAAGCATCAACAATGAATGATGCTTGTGTTGTGATGAAACTAACAAATATTTTATTTCATCATGTGATGGGTAATAGTTTTTTTTTTTTTAGTAATGTATGTGAAATGCGCAATAAGTGCACTCAAAAATGTAGGTCGATAAATGAGAGCATCTGTGTAAGCATCAATGTGAACTAACTGGAATGGTCTGTTTTACGGTATGTTCTCATATGTTAATTCACAATTATGTAATTGAATTCACCCTTCATGAAATAGGGTGTGTTTTTTCCCATTATAAAAAAAGATTTAATTCATTTTTAATAATACCTCAGTATGTTGCCAAGCTAATTACACCTTAATGTCAAACTATTGAAATCAGTCATCCGTGTGATTGTAAATATGTAATGTTTCCTTAAAACAGCGCAGATGTTCCAGAGCCGATCCATAGATGTATTCTGTGGGTTGTGGTGAAAGCTCGTCATAATTTGAAGAGGTTTTGTTCTTTGTCTTTTTTCATGATTGAAAGGCGTTTGTCTCAACTGTTCCCGCACTGGCCCCCGGTGCTCCTCCTGTCCACGTGTAATGGGGCCCTGATCATGAAAGGGTGAGAGAGTAAAGAGCGAGGTCCGCCATTCATTCTTTAATTACACACACTGGTGTTTTTGTTGGAAGTCTCGGGTGGCAGAAGGTAATTGCCCTTCCTCACGTCGCCGCTCAGCCAGCCTGGCTCCAGGCTTTCCACTGAGGACAGGGACTGGGCTAAAAACCTGAGAGAAATTAAGATTTGAAGTGTTTGGATTGAAAAGAGAATGAATGAAAGAATGGAGATAGATAGAGGTCTGTTAAGTGTGTGGGAAGTGGTTGGCCATAGCGTAGGAGCATCCTCTGTACCTGATTTGAATTGAGTGTTGTGATCCTGCTTTATTCTGAACAGAGCAGCTTTTATGTCACTTTTATGCTTTGGTATCTCAGCATGTCTTTTGTAATGTTCTGCTGAGCAGATCAAGGCTAAAATGCCAGCAGTAATGACCACGATGGACCTGCTTTTTCAGGAAACCGTTTCATGTGTTATATGCTATATAAGGTCGCTGGAAAATGTCACATCTTCTTTGAAATCGAGAGATTATCACTTCTTGTCTTTCTTGCGCTGGTCATCCTCTTTTGAAGATCAAACACTTTGTAGTGCTTGTCTTTAAGGCTGAAAGAAATGAGCCTGAGCAGCTCGGAGCTTAGACGTCAGGGGCCTTGTGTCTAAATGTTGTGTGTACACAAAACGGCATTAAAAATCATGCGCGACACTTCCCACGCACGCATCGGTATTTATTAAAAAGGAACTTTGCGCAGATCTAACATGCATAAGGATTTATGAAGTTTTACTGTTTCTTGTAGGATGCAGCCTTCCAAGATTTGGGGTTACGAGACCCCTGGTGAGAATTCAACACTTACACATACATAACTACAACTCATCGATCTTAAAGAAAGTAATAACGGCCGGTTCTTGAATTTCATGGGCTGGAAGCAGAACAAATGGGCAAGCGAGAAGATCTGAGTGACTTTAACAAAGGCTAAAAATAGTGATGGCTAGATTGGGTGCCTACCACCAGCGACAAGGAAGGACGTGAAGGTCATCGGTGCCCCACTGAACACAGTTTGTCACGGACCAATCAGATTGCCATTATGATGAACGAAAGTTACCGTGATGAGCATGTGAGTATCGCATTGACACCAGGAGCCTCATTTATAAAATGTTGCGCAGAAACCATCCTAAATGTGACCTTGCAATCCTCTCTTGAATATGCGTACGTTTGATTCATTGAATAAACGTACGTACAAAGCGTATCGCTAATGATTGCACGCAAATGAATGGTTTCAGCTCTCTGCCTCGTAAACGACTCCTAATTAATGTCATTAACATAAAATATCACCAATCATCACCTGCAATACTGCGACAATAAAAAAAGTACATCTACTCAGACCCTGACTTGACGCTGAGCGCTTGTTCACGTCAAAGACAGTTTTTATAAACATGAGCACTGGAGTGAATTAAATCGTATCCACACCCCGCGATCAAATCTATGCGTACGCACGCTTTATAAATGAGGCCCCAAAAGACTGTTGCAGACCGTGTACACGCCTTCATGGCAGTGGTGTTTTTCTCTGATGGTTTCTTTTAGCTGCGTAGTTTGAAGAAAATAAAAGAGTTCAATGTTTATCCTTGGCCATCAGATTCTCTCTGATTGATCATCTATGACAGGGATGTCCAGCCTGTTTCTACAGAGCTCCTGTCCTTTATACTTCAGTTCAATCCCGCTCCAACAAATTGTCATAACCCCCGAACACTTTGATTTTAGATGGTTGAGGTGTGTTTGATTGGGGTTGGAGCTGAATCTACTGAACAGTAGCTCTCTAGAAACAGGGTTGGAGACCCCTGATCTATGAGATGTGCTTGACCAACAAATCTAGGGATGTCCAAACCTGTTCCTGGAGGGCCATTGTCCTGCTGACTTTAGCTCCAACCCTAATTAAACACACTTGAACCAGCTAATGTAGGTCTTCAAACTCTCTAGATACTTCTAAGCAACTGGTTGAACCTAAAATCTAAAGAACGTTGGCCCTCCAGGAGCGGGATTCAACAGATCCAATACATATACGCATTTTAAAACTGGTCAAGAAGACAAGATTGTGTAACTCTTGTACTTAATGAAGGATTCAGAAACCATTTTTATGCTTATTGCAAAATAGGCATATTCACACAAATTATATATATATATATATACAATCTTACACGTCCTCTTGACCAGTTTTAAAATACATTTTTGCTTTAAAACAGTTGTAATGAGTCCCTTTACAGGTGGTTGGTGTGGTTCATGGCTTAACTCTTTAAAGACTTTTCCTTGATCGGACGGTGAAGGTTTTACTGTATGAAGGTTGTATAGGCACATGTCGTTTACGTTATGGAAGTTATATAAACAAAGGAATCTTGTCTTACTTGGACATGTTTGAATTAGGTTTGTTTCTGATGCAGAGCAGCATATTGTTCTTGCACCACGGTTTAATAGAGATTGGATTTAGCATTGTGTGTGCGTGCGGCACGGTTGAGAGGGAATTAAAGATGAAGACATCAAAGTGCGTGACAATAGAAAGGAATCTCTACCCACACACACAAAGCAGCTCAAACGAGCCATTAAAGAAACGGGCAGAAGCAGCTGTCTAGTAGGAGCTGCAGGAAAAGGGAGGATTTTTCATTGGACTTGTAAGACTGTGTAACTGAGACCTTTTAATTCAGGAGAGGGTGTGTGTGTGTGTGTGTGTGTGGGGGAGGTGGTTCTGTGATTTTTGTGTTCTTGTAAAGGTATTTGTTTACATAGGATAATTTTTTCTGTGAATAGTGTGTTTGTGCTTTTGGCATTCACATGAGTGTGAAGAGGTGAGTGTGTGTGTGTGTGTTAATATGGAGCAGTAAGGGACCTGTAGGCCTATAAAGGAGTCTTTGAATGGCAGAAGGAGCTATAATTCATTACAGATGTGAAAGTAATCGTACCCAGACAGGTCTGGTGGCTGCCACTGCCCAGCGACAGGAGACCCAGTCTGGGCACTGCGACAGGACGGCGTGGGTGCGGATGCAGGAGCTCAGCAAGGTCAACTTTAATATGGCACCTACAGATGGAAATCAAAACAAGATGATTTTCGAAGAAATTAGTCATTTTTGATCTTGCTGAAATTCTTAATAAATCTGATATTGTAGTTCAATGTGATATACACGTATTTAGAAAGGCTGTTCAAGTCAATGTATGTCAGTACATTATGTTATAATCAACACAAACAGCGGGAACACTTTATAAACAATTGACATATTGCATACCATATTAAAAAGCACATAGACGGTATTCAATCACAAGTCTTGTGTTGACCAAAGATGCATTATTTGATATAAATGACAATAAAAACAGATATATACGTTGAAACATTATCATTTAAAATAAGTGTTTTCTATGTTTTATGTTTTCAGCCTCATTGCTCCAGTCTTCAGTGTCACGCGATCCTTCAGAAATAATTCTGATATGCTGATTTGCTGTTTAAGAAACAATTCTTATTATTAGCAGTGTTGAAAACGGTTGCGCTGCTTAATATTTTTCTGGACACCATGACGCATTTTTTACAGGATTCTTGGATGAACAGAAAGTTCCAAAGAATTTAATTGAATTAGAACATTATAATATATTATAATAGCATTATAAATAACTTTAAGATCGCTTTTTATTAATGTGAAAATATTACTTTAAAATTTTAAAAATATATATTAAAAACAAATCATACTGATCCCAACCATTTGAACAGTAGTGTCTGTGTGATATATATATATATATATATATATATATATATATATATATATATACTTATATCCTTATAACATTACTAATCCTTATAACATTAATAATAACATAGTAATAACATAGTAATGCACCACATGACTTTTAGTTATATTTTAAAAGAATAGGAACTGTGTCGCTAACATAAAGCCCTATGAAGTTAAAATCTATCTAGGCACACACTGCCTGTGTTTCTTTGCCTGAAAGAGCCAATTGAAAACCTCTGCAGGCCTCATTCCATCTGCGCACACTAACTTTACCATTCCAACCACACCGGTACCCACCACTTAGTCATACAGAAGCCCACTCACATGAGGCAGCATGGGAAAGACTCTGTTTCATACCCAAGAGCACTAAATAGCGAGAGAGGTGATGATGGATGGGCTTCCAAATTGGATCTGTAACATTTATACAACTTCAGCGACCGTAAACGGTCAATGCGGTCCATCTACTATTTCATATGCGCATCGTCATGCGATATTAATAATGTGTGCGTAATGAATCGCATTACTATGAAATGTTATTAATGCAAAATATGACTAATACCACATCATCAGTCAGTCCTGCAGGTACTGTATTTCTCCTCTAATTTATTTGCGGACGGGACATGGAGAAAGGGGAGGAGGGGTTGAGACAAAAGAGTTTCTGTGCGAAACCGTGAAGGTGTTCCGCTCGGCTAGGGAAGAAAAAACAAACAGAAGCGAGAAGGAGAGAAGAGGAGGAGAGACGTGATTTCGCGCCCTCAGCGGCTCCAGCGAGGGCCTTGAGAAGCCTTTAACTCTCTTTCTGTTCCACGCACACGGACAGATGCCCTTCGTGAAGTCTCCTCTGACATCCATCCCCGAGGACAAACACAGACGGGCTCTGCCCTTGCCAAGGGGCATCAATTACACTTTTAATTAAAAACTAACACCCCAAATAAATTGGGAGCTGGACCCTTTAACCCCTGTCCCGCTTGCACACCGCTCTTCACGCAGTCCAGTAAATGTGGCCAGATGTTAATGTGAGAATACATTTTCAAGTGTCTAATTAGTAATATACTGATTAGTGCTGTTTAGAAAGTCAAGGATCACTGTTTCTAATTATACGTTTGTTGAGTTGGGGATTTGAACGACCCACTATTGATTTTGCTGAAGGAACATGAACGATAACGGTTTCATTTTCATTTTGATGACTCCATTAATTCTCAGCTCCCAAGATCAATCTTTTGCTGTTTTCCATGAATAGAACTTCACTAAACGTTATTTGTAGCATGCCTCTCAACCAATCCGCTTGTCAAGTCTGACGTCATGCATCACCAAGCCCGCTTCCAGAATCATTGACTGTTGCAAGCTTATGTCACACAATTCTGACATTACTTTTTGTCAATGGGTTTGGCTTGCTTATTAGTTTTATGAATAGCAACCAAAAATTTAAATAAAATAAAGGTTACTAGGTTGCTTGCAATGCAGAAAAGAAAACGGCAGTGCATAACAAAATTAAAATCTGTTGAAAGAGTGGTGGAAGCCATATTGTGATGAATATATAACCTTGTGTCAAGAATGGCAGTGGCTAGTAAAACTGTTGACCTGCCATTTATAAGATCATATATAAAATAATGATTCAAATTAATCCAGTTACTTACTGGTTCACTCAGAAGAATCTATTTTAATATGCCAGTTGGAAAACTTACTGTCATCAATGGCAAATGCATCCAATGACATGAATGACAAAAATGAATGAAGACTACTTACAAAACCTCAGAACCTGGACCATAACACACTAAAAGCACATCCTATTAACCGGACTGCAACCTAGCAATACATGCATTAATATTAACACCTTAGTAAACGCTCAGAATACTTAAAACTTTTCATGTGGTCCGATTATCAATCATCAAGCAGCTTCCCATTAACAAACACTGCATATCAATATCCTGAAAACCACCTTGGTCATCCTAGCCCGGAGTGGGAGTTGATTTGAGTCAGTGGACAGAAGCCACGTGTGCGGACTCTGAGGGCCACGGTCGTAGGCACCAGAATATCACAGACACATGGGTATCATGGAAAAGAGAATCAGGCCAACTCCAACATTGTGGGCAGACAAGCACCGCTCACATTTTCTTGAGACAATGTAAAAATGGATGCCTCTTATTCTATATTCTCTTTCTGTGCGTGCAAAGCGGCATGACTTTCTACAGCACAAACATAAATACTCCCGCTCTCTCTTTCCCTGTCTGTTCCCCTCCTGCTGCATTTATTTTAGTAGCAGATCTCTCGCCACAGCTTTGATTGTGTTACAGGAGAGTGTTTGTGTTTGTTTTGTGTGTGTCTAGCGGCGCTGAGACTCTTATACCAGCTGTTAATCCCTTGACCCTATCGCACACCCACACACACTCACACACTCTTGGCCCAACGCTGCCTTTATGACACTTGAGACTCTGTCAGAATTCATCTCGTGCTTTGCGGTGGACTTAGTCCGAGTGCTCTCTCAGCATACCACCCCTCTTTGTGTCCAAACATACACTTTTACAGGGTCACACATGGTTGCGTGCGCGCACGCACACACACACACACACACACTCTTGACCCCTTCTGTTCCTCCTTTCTCTCTCACACATGCTTACTCCGCTGTGATTCAGAGGGCATGATAAAGCTGCTGAAAGAAAACGGTACACTATTACACTATGACCCTTTAGCAAAGCCAAGCAAAACACAGGCCTTGTACAAGAGCACTGAATGTGTGAAAACACTGTGCTGCCCGTGTTATCGCCTCATTTATGTTCAATGTCTCATACCATCAAAAATACCACAAAACAGCCCTGTCTGTCTGTCTACAATGCATCTTGTGCCGTTCAACAATATGCTGTCTTTAAGATTCCTAATTCTGAAACCTTACTATACTTGCGACGGATTCCAAAATCATTTGTCTGTATGCAATAAAAGTTACATTTTATTTTTACATGACCAATTAGTGCATATTTGATGATTAAAGCTGCATTCCCAACAGCTGAGCTTGCCATAATTACAAGTTGATAACTTACAAAATCAGTTCACTTCTTTGTCAAACTTGTAATTACAGTTGAGAAAAGTCATTTTACGAACATTCCAACTTGCTCCAATCGACTGTTATGATGGCGGGATAAAAATAGCAAAATGGCTTATATTTCTGATATGCCTTTTTATTATAGTTATTAGCTAGCAATAAAGCCCTCACGCTATTCCAGATTAGTTTGACTTACTTTATTCTGTTTTAAGGATAATTTTGGTCACCGAAATTGGTCACCAACATTCTTCAAAAACATAATGCCATATATAATTCATCTAAAATGTAAATGTAAAAAACTGTTTTACTAGTTTCACGTGACTAACCATAGTATTTATAATTTGGGTTTTTTAAGTTGGATAAATTTTCAGAAACTCTTTAGTTCAAATTTGTACACATTTAATCTCTCATTTTGCTTTTCCTGTCTCATTTTGATACATATTAATGGAAGTCAGTGGAACGAAAAGTATATAATGATTGCTCGTGTCAGATTTTATTGCTGATTTGAAATATGTTATTTGAATGTGAGTATGGCAAGCAGTTTTTCCAGATTTCTGGATTCTTTCGTTTAAGTAGATAAAATAACTGCCCAGAGTCATTGCAAATGTGCCCGCCAAGTCAACAGAGTTTCCTTGAAAGGGACTTTGGCGTAGTGTTAACTGTTTGGTTACCAATCTTCTTCAAAATATCTTATTTTGTGTTCAACACAGATTTGGAATGACATGAGGCATGAGTAAATTATGGCAGACTTTTCATTTTTGAGATTTTAAAAATGTTGCCATAGAATTAAATAATTCCCGAGAAAGTCTAGACGTGAACAGGTCAGGGTCAGTCTGAAGCTGCCATCTTGTTATTATGATAATTCAGACACAACATGAACACAGCGTAATATTCATCTACGTGAAGCAGGATTTTGAACCAATAGGATCCAACCAAAATTCTCTAAATCAATCAATTATAAAGTTCCATTTTTGTTGGCATGCTGTAAAAAGCAGTGCATGAAAGGTACCTCACTAGCACATCTTTGAAAAACCGTACTGACAGACCGAGGGAGGACTTGTCCCATGTGTTATGGTTAGTGTAGACACTGGGGTCTGGGAATCGCTAATGGGCACTAATGCTGATACGGCCCCCTATAGAGCAGGCGGACTTTACAAGCGACTGTGCTGTATGGTAAACAGAGCCAGATGCACTGCACAAAGCAAACACGGCTCATAAAGAAGTGCAGGAAAGGGGTAATTAGTACAGAATGGCGAGTCATGTCCGGCAGCGCGGCGTAAAGCGCGACAGGAGAGAACGCCGCTCTCACGCAGTCTCACCCTGGGAAGCATGGATGTTGCAGAAAAAGATCAAAGGTCATCATAGTTTGACTCCAAATAAAATCGCAGGAGAAAACAGAATCATCGTTGGCTTTCTAAACAGCTTCTTTGTTATTTGCATAGCATGTCGTACAAGCACGTAGTATAAGTACAGGACCGGCACCTCCAGATGTTTGTACTTTAATAACAAACTGTTGGGCATTTATGGTTCAGCTTATGCACTTACTCAACAATGTGCCTTTGAACGATTCGCAATGGCTGCCAAAATAACTGGCAAAAAAATAAATAAAAATCTTGAGCCAGGGCAGCTATGTTGACAGGCCTGTGCTCCGTGGAACTGTATGTACATGGACATGGAGGTATCTGTGCAGTGCTCTCCCGTTTGTAGAACTGAATTTAAAGCTCAACTCCGTACAGAACCAGATCCGTGGTCCGGAACAGTTTAGGTTTGTGCCTCCCTCGATTCACTAATTCATCTTTTTTAATGCATTTTAAATGGTCGCCAGAAAATCGTCGCCAGAATGCTCCATCTTCCATCAGTGGTTCAATCATTAATTTTTGAGAATGTTCTTGTCGCTTAATAATGTTAGAGTAGAACTAGAGTAGAGTTAGACTATTCTTACAATGTTTTTCATACCTTTACAGTACGGCAGTCAATGTGACAGTCACTCCTGGTTTTCATCTAAAATATCTTATATTGTTTTCGGAAGAGTAACTGGTTTGGAATGACATGGGGGTAAGTGATTTCATTTTGGGGTGAAGTAACATTTTAAAGTCATTCACGGTTTAACGAAACATTTCTATTTTAAATAAATGCCATTCTTTCGATCTTCATCCAGAGTCTTAAGCATTACGGTGTCCACATGAATATTAAGCAGCAAAAAAGGAATTTATAATAATAAGAACCATTACTAATAACTAAAAAATCTATAACAATTTATGACAAATAATAACATTTGAGCACCAAAGCAGCATATTAGAATGATTTCTGAAGAATCGTGTGACACTGAAGTATGACCACTTATTTTTTTACACTACCATTGATATGTTTTAACCAAACTATGTTATAGACTTTTCATTAAGACCCAAAAGAATAATATAAAAATGTGAAAAAACAGCATGTGATTACCATTTTCAGATAAAAGTTTTTGAAAAATACTTTATTTTTTGGTTTCTATAAGGGTTTTCAGTTATTGTTTTGACTACAAGGGTTAAGGTTTTATGGTTCAAGGTTCTTTTATTCGACTCTTACACATCATACATGTGAAGGAAATGTACTTCCTCATGTGCAATAAATCAAGGACATAAACACATCATAAAAAAATTCCATAGTGCTAAGATTAAGACCATAAACACGTTATAAAAAATCCCATAGGGCAGCAATTAAAGACATAAGCACATCATAAAAATTGAATAAAATTATAATATAGACTATCAAGAATCATTCATTAATTTCTTAATGAATTAAGAAATTAAATTCATTGAGGTTAAAATCTCTTTTGCAAGAGAGACCTGGGTAAGAAAGCGGCAACAAAACATTTATTAAACATTTATTACAATTATACATCGTAACACACAAATCAAAGATCACAACAACAGTTTACCAAAGGGTAAAACACAGCTTGCTAGAAGTATCTTGCATTCTTAGATCATACCTTTGATATAGAAAAGCTCAAATAAGATGGAGTTAGACCACAAATAGACTTATGAATAAAACAATAACAATTAAAACTTCTACGAATGAACGACAACGTTAACTCAGCCTTCTAAAGTACAATGATTTTTTTGATAACTGCAACCAACATAAAGTATAACATAAAGTGCTGTGATAATAAAGATCTATTTTTGTAGTAAAACTGCAATTTGAGCTTAAGTTTTGAGAGCAGTTTATCAATGCGAAGCTTAAAACTGATTATCAAAGAGGATGCCCAGGTACTTATAACTTACAACATATTCTATTGTCTTCCCTTCGAAGGATGTAATGTCAGGAAGATTACTTGGTGCAAATTTAGAATAAAAAAAATTATGATACTAGTTTTGCATGTGTTTAAAACCAACTTAAGTTGACATAAACGTCACTGAACAATAACGAACGCTGACTGTAACTAGTGTAGCGCTTGTGAGGAAGATGATGAAGCACAGCAGTGAATGGCAGAGTCATCTGCATAAAGATGGCACTTAGCATTTGGAACGTTATTGTATGAATTATTTATGTACAAAGAAAATTAAAATAGGTCCGGTCCCAGAACAGACCCTTGAGGGACACCTTTGTGAAGTGACAAAATAGATGAAGTACAGTCTTTTAAAAGCACGCTTAACAGCATTTTCAGAGAGACCAACAGTGGAGAGTCTATTTAAGAGTATGCTGTGATCAACTGTGTCAAAATACTTTGATTAGTCTAGAAAAAGAGTTCAAGAGCTCAAGAGCTTTCATAGCAGCAGTGACAGTAATTTGCTGTTTTCTGAATACAGATTGAAAAGATTTTAACTGTTAATTTAATCATTTCTCCAAAAGTTTGGACAAAACACATAGTTTAGATATTTGTCTATAGTTGCTCAGCAGCAGAGCAGCTTCAAATAGAGAGCCAGATTATATAAAACGTTAACCGGAAATAACAGACATCTCTGTAGTAATATTATTATCTTTAGTAATAATTTTAGAAATCTTCATATTATCAACCCGAGAAAATGACTTCAATGACTTCAATTTTGCCATGTTTTAAGTAAATAAAAATTTGATCTGGCATTTTTTGTGCAAAAATCTAAGTATAGAGATTTATTAGCTTCCTAAGATGAAGCAAATCCAATTCAGACTTAGCCTGGGCAAAAGCTAGAAGTACTAAGTTTCTGTACAGCAATAGCCTAGCTAACTCTGGTGTAGACCTGTAACCAACCAAAGTCAAAGAATATGATGGGAATAAAGTAGTAGTAATAATAAGTAACACAACAATAATGGCGCCAACTGTCCGAGTTTTTATTTATTTATTTTATATTTTAAGCATTTTCAGTATTAACAATTCCTAACATATCTCTTAAATAGCTCTTTCTTTCTATTTTCTTTCTACTAATATGAAGACTGGTGTAAAATGTCTATAAGTGGTAATAGTCCACATTTAGCAGTTTTATGATATATTTTCCTGATTTCAGGACAAAGAAAGAAAACAAACTAAAGTTCTTCTAAAACTGTAATGGGAAACGACTCATCGTAGGTGTAACTATGGTGAAAAAACTGGCTGAAATTTGGCCAAAGGAGGAATTGTTGGAATGGACTGAAATAAGCATTAGTTAGTCTTCTGTTGTTCAGGTTTTATACGAACATACTGCATTCAAACTTTTGTTAGTAACTCCGTGCAGAGGCATGCACAGATGATGATGAGCCGCACAAAGGAGAAAGAACAAAATTTGAACTTTCCCGATGAATAGGACCGTATTTCAATCTTTCACCGCAGACAAGGGACTTTTCTCTCAAAACAAGAGGCGTGAAGACATCAGCATCCTAACCATATTCAACAGCACATAGCGCATTTTACAGGTCACTGTGCAGAGAGGTCCATATGGGCTGCGCTTCAAATGAGAACCTCCCTCTCTACCCCCTTTACATTCCCAATTGCACTGCGGGGAAGCAGCATTCGGCAAAAGATCTGCCTTCAGCAGGGGTGCCAAACAGAGAATACATGCCTCGTATTGTTGGGTAGTGAGAAACATATGCACTTTGTTCCAAATCCTACAGAGCACCTTAAAGTATAGTAGGCACGTTCCCATCGTGAAACCGTTCCATGACGTGGGCAGCGTAATTACGCTTGAAATACGATCTTGTTCGGCAGAATTATTTAGCCAACGGTTTATTTTGGCTTAATTCTAAGCACAATGCATCAGAAGTGGCATATGGAGAAAGCGGTGCGAAATCTCATAAAAACCTAACAAATGATGCGTTTCAAAATATTCATGGGCATAAATTGCAAAAGCTCGACCGGAATGGCAGACGGAGCAATAGACGCAACAAATCACTTGCTGTAACTGAAAATGGTCTGTTTTTGCTATTACCCAATACTTGTGTTTGCTTATAATAAGAACGTGTTTTTGACTTAGCAATAGCTATGTAAGCGAAATGCCGCTCACTAGATTGATAGGTAATATCAAAACCATATTTATTCAAATGTTTATTTATCATAACCATCCACTAAAGTGGGCTCCAAAATAACTCGTATTCACATTACTGATGAAAGACCAAAATAGGTCTGAATATTAGCCTTCAATGTTCATGCCGAGGCTTCGCTTAATTGCAGAGCCCCATTCAAAACGTTCTCACCATACAGATGCATACTGACCTCTGACCCCCTACTCTTCTCTTCAGGGGCTTTGGTGGAATAAAAGGTGATGGTTAGAATGAGAAGGAAAAGAGAGGGTTAACTTCATTATGAAGTTCTCTAAAAGCATTATCTACACCCCTACACGGTTCCCCACAACAAGAGACAGAATGAAAAGGGTGAGAGAATGAATAGGAGAAAGGGACATGAAAGTCTAACTCTCAGTGCCGTTAACACAAAGGCGTGCTGTAGCATAGCAAGCAATACGTGGATTTGTGCAATGTTTAGGCTGTTCTTCACTGATACTTCTGGCACTTTTCGTGTATAGGGTAAACTCTGGTGCCCAATTACTAGTAGAGGCACAGATCCCATGTTCATTAGGAGCAAGCACAATGTTCACAAAGTTATTATAAGAAGAACAAATATTTTGCTTTAATTAACGGGAAATATACGATTATCATTTGCGCACGTGTGTATGTTATAAATGTGTTACTATACATATTAGCGTTACGAATGGTTTCAAATGTCAAATGCAAAATAGCTCATGTAATATTTAGTTTGACGATATGTGGTGAGCAGCATTTTTTCTGAAAACTATTTATTTTACTGACCATTTCTTAAGGTTTTCTTAAGCTTAGAGAATTAAAGATGTAATGAAACGAAAGCAGATACATGTTATTCTTCCATGCTGTGACATACATTTCAGTGTAAGATCTACAAATAAACTTTACAAGGTCAAATTTTTAGAAATTATGCGCAGATGAATTAATGTGAGCCTAAAAAATTGTTACAGTGAATTTTCATTGCTTTGCGGTTTTAATCTTTTAGTGTCAATTACTTCCAACTGTCCAGAAAATAAATATTGTCACGTTCATTTGTTTTGGGTAAAATGTAACATTTTAACACCAAAAATACGCAAGAAGCAATGTAATATAATTCTGTGGAAATGTTTTCAAAGTTTAATTTCTTTTAAAATCTCAGTCATTTTGAAAATCTCAGGCTCTAATTTGTACTGTATTCAGCGTCTTATATGATTGGAAAGCGTGTGCAAAAAAAGCACAGTTTTAAATTATTGTATGACCAAAATCGCTGTAAAATATTTTGAAGCTTTGTGCTCATAAGCGCTTCAGACACGCATTCTTATAATCCTGACCTTGACGAGGAAGGTAACATGAGAAAATAAAAGTAAGTGGATTAAAAGTGTGCATGCTTTGAAGGGGAGGAGAAGTTTAGATCAAATGCGTGGAGGACTGGAGTTCAATCAGCGCTGCTCTCTCAGATATGAGCTAGTCTCTGTTTGATGAGTTTTTTTCTGCAGGATGAGATGTCTTGGCTAAGGGTCGACTCTTCTTGAGTGCAACTCTTCCCGATGCAGATAGAATAGGGATTATATGGAAGACCTATGCATTGGAAAAACTAATTCAAAATAAGTTATGGTGCGATATGGTTTCGCATTATTTAATGAGCGAAGTTTCCTTGTTGTCAGATGTTTCTCCAGAAATTTCATATGAGCTCTACAGGTATCTACAGTAAATAGTACCTCGAACTATCATCATATTTGCTAAGATAAAAAAATTCTTATTTGTCTTATTTGTGTCTCTTTTCATGTTATGTAACATATGGAAGCCCGTTTACTGCCACTGAATTGCGAGATATAAACCCGCAACTGCAAAGTTATAAAGTCCAGTCCAGAGATAAAAAAGTTGCAATAAGTCGCAATTTTTTTTAACTTTTTTTTTTTTTCAGTGGCAGAAACGGCTTCCATAGCAACCACCACCACCAAACCCCCCCAAAAAATAGTACAAATAAATAAATAAATAAATGTTTTGTGTCTGAAGCACTGATGAATTTAGCTAGTTCCTTTGATTTGTGTGTGCGTTTGAAAATCAATAATGTTTCTTTATTTCCATCTGTAAACTGTCTCGTATCTGTATGGAATAAGTTCAGAGGCACAATGGCGCAATTGTGTTTGTTTGAAGTGATTTCATTTCTTCCACCTTCTGAATACAGTGTTCACTGATCTCCGCTTCATGGTTTTAAAATAGTCCGCTTTGAACTAAATTTTCATGAAACAGAAAAAAAGATTAAAGTATCATCGTCAAGCACATTGCACTCCATGTCTTTTGCCTCGCTTTTCTCACACGCAGGCCTACATATACGGAATATTTTTTGCGATCTCTAGAGACGTTGGAAATGAGAGAGATAAGCAGAGATATGGAGAGAGATGTACAGAAAGAGAGGAGGGAGGATCTGGCGACTTTTCTTTCACAATGAACCCCTGAAGGGTGAGCATCAAACCATCATGCTGCAGTCACAAGCTCACGTCGCCATTTAACTATTTCAGCCTCTTTACTAATAGTTTTTCTCATTCATGGTTCAGTATTGTTGCCTTTAAATATAGTTATAATAACTTTCTTTCCATTCTTTAAAGTATTGTAGGCTTTGATTTGCTTTTTTTTAAAATAAAACTATTGTTTTATTTCATTAAAAGTGGAGTAACCATGGTTTTGTGGCTTACTGATTACCATTTGTAACCACCATGGTTATGGTTAGTAAAATTCATGGATAATAAGTGGTTATCATGGTTTAACTTTTTAATAAAACCATGGTTTATTTTCGTAATGGTCATATTTAATCATTAAATTATTGGTGCCTAGGCTGCAGTGAACATGGAGAAGTATATACACTGTGGATTTTTCAAAGATTTCATTTTTTAGAAGGACTTGAATGTAGTGAATATGAATAAGTAACACTCAAATGGCCTTTTGGATGGTACTCTCATTTGATCATTTGATCACGTCACAAATAATGTTCTCACACAGTGAAAAATACATTGTGGATAAAAGTGAAAACTGACAATTTGCCGACAGACAAGTCAGAACAGGTTCCTTAAGGTGTGAAACAACATCTTAGCTTTCAAATGTAGTCATTTTTAAAGAAATTAATGTTGCACCTCATTTCAAGAGTCTCGTAAACTGATCATTTCTTTCTCTTATAGCATTAAATAAACATAAATGAACACCAGAAGGTATCATCTCACGTCAAAATATCAGGTCACACCATTTTTTAAGTTCAAGTCCACCAACTTTAAACTACACTCCTATTTGTTTTATCTGTCAGACAAAAATGGCTGATTATTCAGATCACATGTCAATACTTCAAAAGCTGAGACTTGAACTCGGAAACTGTATTTCTTACATGGTCCCATTTTTGGCAGCACAACCCATTAAAATCACTTATGCCATCTACACTGGATGCAACATGAGAAATCAATACTAAATTGATCGTCTGTTCTATTTCCAATGTTCTCCAACAAATGGATTTGCAGTGGTCGCTTTGTGTCCAGTGTAGACAGTCTCAAGCTGTTTCGGCGTGCCTATGTCGCATCTGGTGTAGACACACTCTTAGGGATGCAACCTTAGATAGCAAACCTGGCAGCAAAGTTCTGAAGCAGAGATTCAGTTTGTGCGCGTCTTTGAGCGAGAAGAAAGAGACAGTTTGATCGTACGTCTAGATAAAGAGGTTTGTGTGCTATATCTAGACAAGCGAGGATCTTCCACCGCTGACCCCCCTAGATGCCCAGTGCCGGCTATGTTTCTAAACCCAGACGATGACACGGCACCATTTACAGCCCTTTGTTGATGTTTTTTCCCATCACTCCTTCTTTCTTTTGTTGATCCCTTTCTCTTGCTCTCTCTGGAGAGACTTTGGTACTGGAGATTAGAGAAGGGTGCTGCCTAGCAACTAGAATCAAAATGGCAGAGCCCTCCGTGTCTAAACGCCTGACCTAGATAACACAGCGTCTGTGATCACACTTCGTGACAACCTCCGATGAAAGGCCTCGACGAACGCCCGTCACTTTGTCACCCCGACAAACGCCTGCCGTCACTATGTGCTCACGTCACTTTGAAGAGAGGAGGAGGAAAAAGTTACCTGGGATCAATCGAACACAGTCACTACTGACTCTGTACTCCTGGGGGCAACATGTAAAATGTAGAGAAGTCGACAAACAATATCTCATGCTGATATTAAAATGAAGCCGGCTGTTAAATACTAAAATAGAACAAGCATTCTTTTCAGGGACGCGGAGAAGGGAAGACGTAAAGATGAGTACTTGAGTATGCTGCAAATCTCTTGACAACCGCTGGCATCTCTTCTGCTATTTATTGCAGCCTCTGAAAGGCATGATGAAACAGACTGGAAATTCGCGCTAAGCTTTACGTTCTGTTTAATACCATTTTTCACAGCGACCGAGAAGAGGCAAGGCTGATTTTTTTTTAAGACCCAAATCTCTGATTTAGTGGGTTTCGCATGTCTGGAGATCATGCAAATCATGACCTATTAGCTTTTATATTTTCTTCCAGTCCTTCCTTTGAATGACACAAACTCTTTAATATCGTGGACTACGAGGTTAAAAATGTGAGCTACGTCAGATGTGCCTTTACATACTTAATGCATGGAGGTAACAAACCTCAGCACTCAAGGGGGCGGTAGAGTTACCTCAAATGTCTGTACCATCGGTTAACTCTTCCCAGCTTGAATGAAACAGGATATTAAAGGGGGGAAACAGTTGATTTTATAGATTTTTTAGAAAAAAGAATGGACAAATATGATTGGAGAAGTAAGGCTGTGAAATAAATGAAAAGAAAATTCATCTCAGAGGAACGGCAAGCTATTTTAATGTGATGGTAAGTTGGTTCTTTGGAATATTTTGGCCATTAAACTCTCTATTTTCCCTGCTTTTGGCTTTAGATACTGGGATAAGCTCCAGGATAACTCACCTACATAGGACAGGTGGTTTGGAGAACAGGAGATGGATGGATGGATGAATTGACTGTATGAACAAAATGTCTAACTAATATGTGTTATTATGTCTAATATTGATACTAGGTCTCCAGAATGGCTAGTTTTGTTTGTTCCATTCCCAAAGTCAGTCAGCATTTTCCAAAAATGCAAAGCAATGGATCAGACCTGCAATTCTTCATGACAAAATCAGAAAGCTGAGCAGAATATCTGTTTAATTTGCTTCATCTTTTGCTATCTTAAAGTAAACATTTGTATCTTAAAAGCACATGGTCTTCATTCAAAGCTCTTTTATGCCTCTTTTATTATTTGTTTTTATTTGAGAAACAGAAGCAGGCTGAATGGACTCTGGATTGAACGTCTGGTTGCAACATAACCTGACATGCAGCAAGTTCAATTTATTTTTAGAAAAAGGTAAAAGAACACATTATGTTGAATCTGCAAAGTGTCATTTACTCATTTGTCCTTGCTCGTGTCTACAAAGTATGCAGTGAAATGAAGCTGCGGCCGAGTGCAGGTCAGTTCATAAACCCATGTCAGTGTTGCTCTGAAAGCAGAAGCCAGGACAAGTTCAGAAATGTATGTTTGACTACAAAACAGTAGCACCGAACACTTGAATAAGCACAAAGACAGATCAGTGGTTTTCACCAGCGAGGTAGATGGGTTACGGTCTGTCAAATTCAATGCGCTCCTAAAGTTTTTTACTGTGGTTATTTTTTTAAACATATTTGGGGGTCGTTCGTTAAAATCTGACAAAGGCTGCGCTGTTTCTGGATTCTGAAATCTGGGTAGACTTTATGTTATTCTGAGAATTTCAGTGTTTGTTTAAAACATATTTTTCAGATATTTCATGCATATTTTCCTCATCACGAGGACACACCACCTTTTTTAACCTGAACTTTGGCTGTTCCACCTATGGCAGCTCCAGAGATTAATAATCAGAAAATTATGTTTTGTTTGGGTGTACGTTGTGGTTTACACTATGTGTGTGTGTGTGTGGTGGCATGTGCGTGTGTGTGTGTGTGTGTGTGAAAGCACTCACAATGATAACTAAACATGCAATGCAATAGGTTTATCTATTCATTCAGTTTGTGCAAATGTTAATTTAGTGTAAGACAAATCACAAACCATTTTATTTCTTTAATGTGACACGTTTCCAAGTTAATTTAATACTGAATATATATATATATATATATATATATATATATATATATATATATATATATATATATATATATATATATATATATATATATATGTAATATTGCTCATCTTCCGTATGTGTCACCCATGAAAATTTTTATTTGTTAGAATTTGCACTTATGAATTGTGCACAAAAAGACCTAAAGCCCTTTTAACATTCTTCAAAATATCTTTTTTATATTTATTGCTTATATAAGGAATGTTAGACATGTTCTGAGGGTGAGACAATTATGATAAAATATTCATTTTTGAGTAAACTATTATATCATTATATATATATATATAGCAAACTATTAGTAAGGTGAGGTGACATCTAGTGTATATTCAAAAAATTAATTCTTGACTGAAACAGGAGCCAAAAGGCATTTGAAATGCAACCACTTTGATTTTAGCTTACTGACATTTGACTTAATTGCTTCTGTTGAAGAAATAAGAGAATTTTACGGTTCGTAAGCCTCACATACGTGTCAGTTTAGCCTATCTAGCCAAATTACAACACTACAGATATATCGCTGCACATAAATATTTCAATACAAACAGAAATTGTCTTTTAGGAATATAAAAAAACAAATCGGGTACCAACATTTTTTTTTTTTTAAATGAATTGTTTACAGGAAGAACAGGATCATGCATTTTCATTTCATGTTGACTTCAGTATTTCAGAAAATTCCCACGTTAATAATTCATACTCTTAAAAAAAAAATTAGTTAAAAACATAAAATTGGAGCAATTGTTGACTGAAATTGTTTCTACACCAAATTCTGTGCATGCATGCACTTGTACTTTGTATACATTCATATTAGTAAAATAGGAGCATCAGTGCTGAGCGAAGCGACTGGCGCATTTTCATGGAAAGCTCCTCTTTTAGGCCAGCAGGTTTTCAATGCGCTCATTTACACATCAAAACAGTGCAGAAAAGGGATAGTTCTCTGGAGGGCAGGGGAGGGTGGAGGGGGTGGATGAGTGTAATGAGGGCTTCTTTTATTCTCTTTGCTCTCCCTCTCTCTCTTTCTTCTTTCCTGAGGGGTGGGTGGATGGTTGTGGACTGATAAGCATGGCTGGGGTTCGGGTGGAGGTGGGTAAACACCTCATAAAGATCCTCTTTTAATCAAACACATGACCGGACAGGGTCTCTCTCTCGCACTCCGCTCTGTCGGACAGACGAGAGTGTGGCTAACCGACCCGATCCCATCAAGTATCCCGACTCCTTAAAGCGCGTTAGACAGTCTGACCGTCGTCATAGCTTATTTTAGGTTTCGCGAAAGAGGAAGTGAGTGAACGGGAACGCATGTTCTGCTTCAGCGTTGACCTCACATTTGTGATCGTGCAGGTGCCTCTCCGACGTAAGGCACTGACCTGAGTCATTTTAATTGGTGCACGCACACACACACTCACACACACACACACAGTCCCGTACCAGACGCAGTTTACTGACATTGTGATGGAGGTAAAGCACCCCTCTGGAGAGGCAACCTGAGCTGAAAAATACCAAAACACTCTGTCATAAAATGCTAGCAGACCTCGACGGCCTGCTCTGAACCACTGGCTGCTGAAAGGATGTGTGTACTTGCCAAAACTCTCTCAGAGGGGCCGCTTTTACAATGTTTTGATGACGATGGGTAAATGACACATGCAGCTGTCAGTTTAAACAACAAAACAATGTGGCTTCAATAACCTGCACAGACCCGTCGGAGGTATTACAGCAGTGTCAGAAATTGCTATTATATTTTTTACATTCATATTTTTATATATATTTTAGACTGTGAGATCGGCTTTTTTGAGCGTTAACAATTGTGGCTTTTAAATGTGAAATCAAATCAACATAGGTATAATGCACAGGATACATTCTAGATTTTAGATTAGGTAATATATACATGTTTAAAATAATCTAATATATTTTGATTTTTTTTTATATTTGCCCCAGGCCCTGTTTTTTTTTTCTATGACAATTTAAATGGAGTAGGAAATGTCTAGGGAAGTGCCGGTGCCATATATTTGCTAAATTCACTAAAACTTTTCATTTAAAAATGTTCTGTGCATTATGTGTTCTCTGTATACACACACACACACACACACACACACACACACACACACACACACAAAATAGATTCAGTCAAGTGAAGCAGGCTAGTGTTATGTCTATACTGCTATAATTTAGACTGATATATTTACATTATAAGCGCTGATATATTTTTAACGGGTCTTACTTTATAAAACTTTATAACTAAAGTTTCATTCAGACTATTCAAATTTTAAAGAATAGGAGACCAAATACCTAATTCTATTTGAGAGATATGTGACGTTAATCTATGCCACAGACGTATAAATATGATAAAAAAATGTACTTTAAATATTAATGCACATACTGTTGGGTATATCCATACATTTTCTAATAATTCTGCTCAAAAAAAAAAAAAAAAAAATCCAAAACAAACATGCAATGGCATACGAATGAATCATCAAAACCCAGATCCGTGGCTACAAACGGGCGGGGGTAGGGTGAGGAAAATACAATTCAAGCAGCTATCGGAGCCCTACATGCTCCGGATCAAGCGTCGGAGAAAAGTGCCTTTATTTGCATGAGTGGCTCACATCAAAGAGCGGAGGGGGAAGAGAGAAGCGACACACAACAATAGGAGAATCTGGATGTGTGTGTGTGTGTGTGTGTGTGTGCGCATGCGGTGCACCTCATTAATGAAATATAATTCCAGAACAACCTCTGCGTTTAAAGGTGATGATGTGAACGTTCACACAGAGAAATCCAGGCTACTGTCTGTCGCTCTG
Organism: Puntigrus tetrazona; assembly: GCF_018831695.1. Classification (NCBI taxonomy): domain Eukaryota; kingdom Metazoa; phylum Chordata; class Actinopteri; order Cypriniformes; family Cyprinidae; genus Puntigrus; species Puntigrus tetrazona. Next base: position 11,285,116 of record NC_056716.1, read on the forward strand.
CTCAACGATTCCCTTTGAGGATGAAGCAGAGAAAACCACCAGGGATTTCTGTTCTGGTAAACGCGCTCAAAGGAAAGCGCGCCCAAAGCGGCTGCATCTGTCATATGGAGGGGAATTAAAGAGAGAAAATAGAGCAAACGGCTAAAAGGAATAAGAAAAAAAACCACGATGCATAAACAATGTGCTAAAACAAAAACGAGGCCTTCGCTACAAGCCTAATCTCCATGATCCAAGCTTAGTCACAACTCTGACCAATAGTCCCCTAAAACTGACAACATAGATTTATTCGTGTCAGGGGCGTACAAAGCCACACAGCCCCTGTGTTATTCAGGGGTAGCCCACTCTTTTGAAGGCTCCTGAAAGGGTCCCTCAAGGATCGATTTGCATTTGAACTGGGGCAACCTTTCAGATGCAAACCTGGCTTTCTTCATCAAAATATTTGCATTGCTTTGACGCATTTTCTTGTTACAGTTCATTTGAAAAGTCTCACCGAGGCGCTTCTCTTTAACTTCCACCTCTAAATAGATGCAAACACAACCGTCTGGCCACAACAAGCACTTCAACGAAACTGACATAATGCTGTTTTTTTTGGATGGCAACACCAAAACAAAAGTGCAGCTTGGTTTCGCGGGAGCCAGGTAGAGCTAAAGTGAGCAATTAACTCTTGAACTGCCTACTTCAAAGAAATCTTAGACGACTGCTGAAAATATATAACATTTTATTATCTTTTTCAAAAAGGCACTTATTAACAGACTGACCAATGCCATCTTGTGAGAAACCAAGACAAACAATTAAATATATATATATATATATATATATATATATATATATATATATATATATATATATATATACATACACACACACAATAAATAAAAGTCCTGAAACATCTGAACAAGTAATTAAACATATTAACAAGTCATCGAACAGCTTTTAAATGGGGACATTGTGCACTTCTCCATGCAAGAGCGATATTTATAATTGATTAGGATGTGCATATCTGTCTCATTTTGTGCTATTGCAAGCAATGATAAAATGCTCCCTTTAACTAACAAGTACTTTTAATCCATTGTTTAGCTGCAATGTTGGGTTTTAAGTTTGTTTACTTCAGCGCACTGCACCGTATGTCTTATTCTCACAAAGTCCACAGTACGGTACATCACCGATGAGGCCATGGTGTCGGTTCTGCACTCATACGTGCGTGGGACAGTCCAAGTAGGGGTCAGTTTTTGACATGTGCAGTATAACGGCAGGTGCTTTGTAGTGGCAGTGACTGGTGCTGCAGCTCCCGCTGCAGTGTTTCCTGCAAGTCCTGTCTGTCAGCTTCCTGCTGCACAGCCCCTGCCAAGTCTGCAGTGTCTTGGAGCTCCAGACCCACACGCCACTGGTGATGCCCACCACCAGCGACATGAAGATCTTGAGCATGAACACGGCCACGGTGGGCACCGAAGACTCCAGGGAGCAGTCCTCGTTCCTCCGACCCGGGAATGTGGTGCACTTGCTTTGCAGCCCCCGAAACTTCCAGTAGTCCATGTTGAGGCGTTCGTAGAAGTAGCAAATGATGACGCAGGTGGCGGGAACTGTGTACAGGATGGAGTAGATGCCGATTTTCACCATCAGCTTTTCTAGCTTTTCTGTGTTGGTGCCTTCGGTCTTCATAACCTTTCGGATGTGGAAGAGTGCCACGAAGCCTGTCAGGATGAAAGACGTCCCGATGACGAGGTAGCAGGACAGAGGCACGAGGACGAAGCCCGTTAGCGCCCCCACGTCCATGCTGCCCACGTAGCACAGTCCGGTGAGCTCGTCGCCAGCCACTTTCCGCATGGTGAGGATGACTATGGTCTTCAGCGCAGGTATGCCCCAGGCGGCCATGTGGAAGTAGCTGCTGTGTGACTCGATCGCCTCGTGACCCCATTTCTTACCCGCCGCCAGGAACCAAGTGAGGGTGAGGATGACCCACCAGATGGAGCTTGCCATGCCAAAATAGTAGAGGATGAGGAAGACTATGGTGCAGCCTGTGCTTTCCAGGCCCTCTTGGATAATATACAACTCGCCGTTCTCACGGTCACAAGCAATGTTCTCGGCCCCGGCGACGGATCGAATTATGAAGGCGACTGAGTAAACGTTGTAGCACATGGAGAGGAAGATGATGGGCCGCTCTGGGTACTGGAAGCGATGTGGATCAAGCAGGAAGGTTAGGACCGTGAAAGCCGTGGATACGAAGCACAGAGTGGACCAAACCGCCATCCAAATGAAAGCGAAGTCCTTATCCTGTCTGGACCAGAACACATCCACGGCCGATGAGCAGCGCGGAGCGCACGTCTCGCTCTTTTCCACATACTGGAACTTTTCCGGGTTCTCACAAACTCCCAGGGTTCCCCCTGAGCGTCCGTTCCCAGCGCCGGGCTGCCTTGGTCTGGGCGGCACAGGCAACATGCCCTCTCCTTTCTTAGTTTCAGTTTTGGTATCATTTTCCGGGGCTTCCATGCACAGAGCGTTGGGGTCATTTCTGGTGGGCAGTTTAGAGCAGTCCAAAGAATCCGGCCAGGCGTAATTAAACTTCTCCATGATGGGCGAGCACTTCTGACGCGCTTGTTCGCACATGGGACGGCAGGCGGGGATGGATGTAGACACTTGGTCCGTACACATAGGGGCATAAAGAGAGCAGAGGAAAAATCTCAAATGCACATCACATCCGTATTCCACCAGAGGGGAGAATTCATTCAGCTTAATCTCAGCTTCCCTCTGATTGTCGTGGTCCATAAAGTTGGGCATCCGGGTGAGGTTGTACCCGATGCCTTGGCACATGGGAATGGTGATAGGCTCACATTTAGCCGGTCTCCCTCTTTCCAGGTCATAGGAGCCAATATCTAAACTGTAGGCAGCAATGACCAGCTGACACCACAGAGAAATCACAATTTTCAGAGGTGAGCCTCCCATGCTGGATTTTCGGTCACCTTTCTTGAACGAGGCAAGTCGGTGGAAACTTTCCTGGCATATGCAATCCCCAAATAGGATACTTTTGTGTGTTACGGGTGATTATGCAGCTCCATAGGCACCACTTAGAGTGTAAGTGCTTCAATTAATATTTCATTTGTCCTCCAGTTAAAACGTTGAAAAACAAGTATTCCTCTAAATGAAAACCCTCTGAAAAAATGGCAAAAAGTCTGCACATCATATAAAATGATGCTTAATGTCCGAATTCGTCATATGTCAAATTCGCGCGTGCACAGTCACTTAAAACACCAATACTTCACGTCAGTCGTTACCGTCGTTATAGGACAAATAAGGGCATCAGGAGGAGCTCAGCCCGAGAAATAACAGATTTGTCCTCGTCTTCAGTTATCTCCGAACTTCTGTGAAGCGTGTAGTCCGTCAGCAGCTCATGTGTCCTCCTCACATCTCTACTGGCGCACACTGAACTTTCGCTCCCCTCTTTCGGTGTCCTCTAATACGGGGGCGGGGTATTCATGACGCACTCTCGTGGCTCCTCCCACTCGCTTCTGAAACGCCAGTGACGCCGAGAATGCGCTCCGCCTTCTTACAACTGAAAATACATTGCGTAAACCGTGGCTCCGCCCACCTACAACCGAAAAGGCGCTCAATAAAACACACACTCCCAACCCCGAGATCAACCTTTGGAAACACGCATCACGGTAATCATAGTTTCAGTTAAAACGCAACATTATTGTCACTCCTTCAATTTAAAACAATGAACTGCGTGATCTCATTCAAACTTTGTTTTATTATTATTATTATTATTATTATTATTACAGCGGTATACGGTTACTTTTAGTATGATGTTTTAGTTGAAACTACCGTTGTGATTATACGTAATGCGTCCAATTCAAACTGTGGAATTGTTTGTTTTAATAGACTAAACTCATTTTACTTTGCATTCCTTTCAAATTTCTACAAATAATGTAAATCCTTACATATGAGATTTCAACCGCAGATTTAGTTGTAAAATCACAAGCAGCCGAACTCGATATAAAACGTCCCCCAGTGGCACCTGGTATTATGGCCTAATAAAGCAATGGCAACAGCGAAAAAAAGGTGAAAAGGAATTTATCAAAATAGCTGCTGTGATACTCAACACCTCAGGATATTGATGCAAAGCACAGAAGTCCATTCCAGACGTAATGAAAGAAAAACAAAGCCCAGACAAGAAATTTTAATTATGAAAATAATTCATCTTACGCAGTTTCCATTAAACTTTGTCTTTTATTAAACTCAAATATTTATACTAAACCCCTCAGCATCACATCAATGAGGCATTCCTGTAAAAGAAAGAGATAATTATTACCATCTAGTGGCTATATAATGTATAACATTTCCGCTAGATAGGCGAAGCAACATTTACTGTAAATGTAAACCAAAATGATCAAAAACATGTTCGTGGCTTGCTAATATCTCGAACAAATACGTTTTAAAGATTCATCTGTCTTCTTCATTCCAAGACTCATTAATCACAAGAGCTCAGTACTCAAAGCCAGACATTTGGTCAAAATAAAACAAGCCAGATTAGAAATCCCGTCTGTTTGATGTGGTTACAGTGGGCATTTAAACCTTTTCACCCGCGGTGTTAGATTGTGAGCAGTTATCAGATTTGGATTTGGCATGCTAAGCCTCACTTAGCCCGAAAGAGCACAGAGTGAGCCTGATACCCCTCCAGCCCAGAAAGGAAATACATACCAGACAAAATGATTTTTATCATCTTCAGCGTTCGCACGTCAGACCCCAAATCCAAACCAATTTTAGAATAATGAACAACATTTACGAAAAACACTTTTATTCAAATCCAACTCGCGGAGCATGACAGCCATTGCGCTAGTGACCTTGGCGTTGCTAGCATCACTTTAAAGGAGTAGTTCACCCAAGATGAAACCATCGGGCCAACCGAGGCGTGGATGAGTTTGTTTCTTCATCAGAACAGATTTGGAAAAGAATTGTATTATATCACTTGCTCGCCAATCGATCCTTAGCAGTGAATGGGTGCCGTCAGAATAAGAGTCTAACAAAATATCGAAATAATCCAAGACTAAACCACATGTCTACAGTCCGTCTTTCGATTTAAAATTGATCTTTCGGGTAAAATGTGAGTCCTCAAATATTAAAAAGTTGCTTTGTCTGAATCCGGAGAGACGTATGCACATATCAAGGAAAGGAGAAATAAAAAACTGTTCAAAACAGACATTTTGAGTGGAATATTTTGATTGAAGAGGACAACGTGGGATAGACTTTTTCACTGGAAGAAGTGGATTTGGACTCGTATTTCGGCACTTATTCTCTGCACAGGATCTACTGGTGAGCAAGTGACGTAATGCGAAACTCCGAGTTGCATTTTCAGATGAACTATTTCTTTAAGCTACAGGAAAATTTTACTAATAACTTTAGGTTGACTTTTATTCCAACGGCACCCATTCACTGCTAAGGATTCATCGGTGAGCAAGTGATGTAATCTTTTTTTTTCCAAAAACATCTTGGATGGCCCGAGGGTGAGCACATTTTCAGCTAATTTGAAGCTTGACAGAGAAAACAAACCCATTTTGAGCACTCAGGTGCCGACCTCTCTCTGCCTGTGTACGAAGCCTCCCCGAGACCGATATGAGATTTTTATCAGGTAACAGAACTCTCCACGTTTGCGTGCCACCTATCAGAAACATTCCCACCCTTTTAATCTTATCTGAGCACTCAGACATGCCTCTGCGTTCTCCGCGCGTCTCCAAAACCCAGCCCCGCCGGACTCGCAGACACCGCTCCGAAGGCCGACCTGCCCGAGAAGCGGGGCGACTTGCCTAAAGACTTTACAAATCGCGGGTGACAGATGGAGGCCTTAATTAGAGCTCACCCAACTGTGAATTAAAGCGACGTGAGATCATGTCGTGACACCATATCCTGTTTGGCTAGCTGTGCCGTGGCCGTATCTCTCTCACTCAAGCTAATGCGGCTCAGGGCACTTAGGCTGTCACTATTTATCACCGCGGCCACCGCGTCCTGTGACTCCGCTGCACTTTGTGTGGTTGGAAGTCATGCGTCATCAGCGTTCGCTTTTTTCGTTCGCGTTGCACGCGGATAGAGGACAATTATTACGGACGCTCTCTTGGAGCGCTGACATAATGGAAGTGTGGGCGCTTCTTAAAATACGATGGAAATCACAAGGTCCGATGGCAGGGTCGCTGTTGATGTGGGGTGTGCGTCGGGGCGGTTTGACACGTGGCAGGGTAAGATATCTATGTCTGAAAGGAACAGGGCCTGCCCGGGGATAAGAGAGGTATGGGGACAATGCCATCAGCTGGAGTTTAGAGAGGGGAGAGGCGGATGGGGAGCCACTCACGCTCCTTTCCATTGCGTTGACTTATGTAAGTGTGTTTTATAGTACTGAATGCCTGTTCAATCTTAACCTTCAAGTTATTTCGTCACTTGCGCTGGACTGGCCACTGACCTACCTGCACACACAGGGCATAACAAGTGCTCCGAAATTGCACTTGTGGCGTTTCGTATAATAATAATAATCCATGTACGTGCAATTTTTAAAGGGACAGCCTTTTTAAAGAGCGGTTAAAAAACTGTACTTGCACATGATATCACGTTAATGAAATAAAAGGGCTAAAATAAAGACGCTATGAATGTTTGTGGAGTACTAAATTGTCAAAAACACTATATATAAAGACAAGCAGCATTCTAATGTTCGGCTAAATGCATTCAATATAAATTTAAACGATATATTATGCATTCAGCGTTTAACATACAGATAAGTGTGTGAAAACTAAGAATATTATTTGAAAAAAAAAAGTATATAATAATATGTTTATTTTAAAAACGAAGTAGGAGTAAACATATTGGGATGTGCTCTGTTGGTACGTTTAAATCCTCATCGTTTTCAATAAAAGATGAAAAAAGGATATTTACACGGCGTTGAGATGAACGGTGTGATTATCATGGTTATTGCGTACCACCAGCCAAATTCAAATGTGCAGGGGAGGATAGACGTTTATAGAGGAAAGAGAAACAAAGGGAACAGATTATTTCTGAAAGCTCCTTAAAATGCAGTCAAATGGAGTTGAAAATGAGTTCATAGTGAATTTTTTAAAAGGACAAATGGGCCGTGGTGTGTGCGGAAAGTAATGGGAGTTCTCATTAAAAGAAACTGGAGAGCAAAAACATTAGCTTTTTTAAATACGTTCAGGTTTGATTCTTGCGACAATATTTCTTTACGAATTTTAAACACATTTTGCCCACAAATCTTATCGTTTTTTGTCATCCTCATAATTCTAAGCGATGCTTATAATGCTCATAATTACATAACATAAAAATGATTGAATTATTATTATAAAAAGCTTTTTTGGAAATGGACAGCATTCACAGATTTATAAAAAAATGTCAAAAAAGCAAATGTGCCAAACAGTAACGAATATACTTTATTTTCAAAAGGTTATTGAAATATAACGATTTATTACAAAAAGAAAAAGGTTTTGTGAGATTCAGCGAAATACTGAACGTTTACGCTCTCGTAGCAGAGACAGTATCACGTGCCAGCAAATACGTTTCTGTGGCTCCACTGCGTAAATAAAAAGGCCATATTCATATTCAAGTCAGCTATGATTTCACTCCATCGTCGGAAAAACAGAGATTTGATTTCAGGTGTCACATACAAAAACTAAGACAATAGAGGTGCCTTTGTAATTGCATCCCTGTCCCGTATGATTATACGTCTCTCTTTCTCTCTCTTAGACGCACAACGCATGGAGGAGTGTGGCAAGACCTGATGGATTACCGTGATTAAACCTGAGTGTAACAGGAGAGCAGCTCTCTCACATCTGGAGTCAACACACACTCACTCACAAAGCACAATGCTAACACTGTTTGGCCTAGCGTTATGTAATTGCCCGCGCTCCAGTCACACTGTCCTGCGGTATAAACTGGGTAGTCTGGATGCTGTGACATGTTTCCAGGTGAATGTCAAGGAAGTTTCGTTCCAAAGCTGGTGACAGAGAGGAAAGGATTGTGGGATATATTTATTTTGAAATAGCAACATCATGGCTGTTATTGTTTACACGGCGACGTGATACTTTTCATCAACTTGACAGACTCAGTCCCCATCCGCTTTAACTATATGGTAAAGCACAGACCATTTTAAAAAAGTGTCCTTAATTGTATTGAAAGTGTACTTATTTAATAAAATAAACGTAATTAAAGAAAAAAAAAAAACATTTATTGTCGATTAACATACTAAAGCGCATTTAAAGCACTTCAGTCTGCTTTTTAATGTTACATTTAATGATAATTTATTTTAAATGCGCTAAATTGCTACTTTATTACAAATATGATATTTATGAATATATTTAATAACAGAATATAATTATTAAATTGTATAAATTTACATTATACAAGCATATTTTAGAGAAAGTAGTAGTGATTGTGAAGATATTAATGTTATAATTGCAGTATAGTGTGTGTGTATATATATATATATATATATATATATATATATTCCTTTGATAAGTATATTCTATAATATAATATATTCGATAATATATATTCTATATATAAGTACATTTTCTATATTATTATTAGTAATCTTTTAAACATCCCACTGTTTTTTTTGTCCACAGAGGAAATAAAGTCACAATTTTGGAAATGCACGAGGGTGAGTAAATACTGGCAACATTTTCGGTCAAACTATTTCTGGTAAGATACCAAAAGAGATTCTTTTGGTGTCAAAGGAAGCCAATTTCGACTGTTTACAAATAGAATTTTCCAATTCAATTAACCTGCTGTTTTTGGACACCGTCAGCACTGATACGTTTCAGAGCAAGACGTTCCTTATATTCCTAAGATAATTAGGACGAAAAGCAGATCTATCCGGGGATCACTGACAGTAACAGTCTACCCCTCAGCGTGAGTCTGTTTGCGCTGCGTCTGTCGCTCTTCATAGGGCTGCGTGCTGATAAGGGACTGCTTTCTTTGCCATGTGTATTTAGGCGCCAGAGACGGAGGAAAGGAGAGAGATAAATAATGTTCTCCAGCTTCTGTAGAAGATAAACAGAGGATACCATAGCACACCTTCTCTTCCCTCAAATCTGATCTTGAGGGTAAAGGGATTTTCTTGGATTAGTTGGAATAAGTGAACGGAAAACAGAGTCTTTCTATATATTATATATATATATATATATATATATATATATATATATATATATATATATATGTATATTTGGTATATTATTAACTAAAACCTCTAAGGTGGGAGAAAGTAATTTAACAACAATGAACAGAACAAACAGGAGCTTTCACCTCATTGTTTCTGGGCAAACACACAACTGCTTTTAACCTCCCAGTGGGAGCAATGTAATGGAAATCTGGACACGTGGATGGCCGGCTCTGTCTAACCAGCGGTAGATTCCACATATTTACACTAGAGTAGCCTATATACGTCTACAATAACAAATATCCGCAGGGGTGAATGAAAACGTGCTTGTTATATCATTTTAAAGGTATACCTGCAGATAATTGGCTTTTTCCGCCGGTTTATGTTTGAGCTTTATTCAGCCTACTCCTTCCGTTACAGGGATAGTTCATCCAAAAATGAAAACCTGTCGTGATTTACTCAATCTCAAGTCGTTTTTAAAGTCGCATGAGTGTTAGCAATCAGATTCAATATGGCATGTGTTTGATTTTCAAAACATCTTCTTCTGTGTGGTTTGAAATACCATCAGGGTTTTCATTTTTGGTTGAACTTCACCTTAAAGATGTGTTTACTGCAGATGGATTATAATGATAATCGCAATTTATATTAGTTTAGACTGAGTTGTTTAAGTGCTTTGTTGTGGTTCTTGGCTTTTAATATTTTCTGCTCTTTTAATATCACTATTTGTTTACCTAATTCAATCAACCATTTTAAAATAACACCACTTTACGGTAACGTTAATGCATTAAATAACTATCAGTAATAATACATTTGTTACAGTATTTATAAATGATTAACTACAATTGTTCATGTAAGCATACCCTTTTATTTAATATTAAAAGATACAACTTTTGTAATAATGTTAAAATAGAAAACCATTCTTTTAATCTGTAAAAATATTTCACTGTATCGCTAATCTAATAAATGCGGCATTGATGAAAGCATAAAAATGTCCTTAAAAAACATAAAAAAAATCTTACTGATGCCAAACCTTTGAAAGTAGTGTATATACTTCTAAAAATTAGATAGATACCCTTTTATTTAATATTAACAAGATACAACTGTTGTAATAATGTATTCGTTAACAAATTATAAAGTGCTACTTTTAGATTATTTATTTAGTCCATTATTCTTTTTTTAAAAAAATTCTAATTGTAATGATAGTCTAAAAAAACAAAAAGATTTGACATTTTATACTGGGTGATTAGAGATATTTGAATAGCCGTGTTTTTTATAGCAATCCTAAAGTAATGTGATAGCGATTACTAAGTGCCAACATGATGCATCCTTTGACTACAGTGGAAAAAGCTCTCTAGTTCTCTCCCTCTTACTCGTCTAGTCTTTCCATCGGCTCCTTTGATCAGCGTTTCATATTAGAGAGGGGCTGATCTCAGCTTTGAGTCTCCGGCATAAATCATCTACTCAGCGATCACATGAATAACGGCCCAATCATCTCAGTTAACACATGCTGTTCATCCCTGCCCTCCCAGCAGCCATCAGCACCTGGTGCACAAGAACTCACGCACACACATTAGAGACACGAACACACTGTACTATCTGTGTTTTGTCTATCACACACTCTCACACCCACATTTCAATTTCCCACCGCTGTCACGCACGAGAGACCTATTAATAAGACATGGGAAAACATGAACACTTTTCTTTTAAAAGCGTTGTTTTCATGTTAGATTACCTTCTCCACTGTCTCAGCTTTAGCACTACCTTTAAAAGACTTCATTACGGTAAAAGTGGCATTATGAAAATATTCTATTTATAGGTCTTGTTTCTACCGGTGCCAGGGTCGACAACTTTTTACCTGGCAGATGATAAAAATCAAAAAAGTTTGAAGTCAGTAAGTTTTCTTTGTGGTTTTCCTTCATGCTCAGCTAGGCTGTTTTATTTGGACACAGCTAAACTGTAATATTGTGAAATATTATTATATTATAATTGAAAATAACTGTAATATAGTGTATATAATTAAGTACAGTTTTTTTGTAATATATATATAAGACATTATTTTAAATCAATAATTGCTCTTCCATGTCACATGATTCTTTATACAGTAACATTATGCCTTAAGGAAAATGACATATTATTAAAACTAATACATATTTTAATGTGATGCAATTTTTCAAGAATATTTAATTAATGGCAAAAGTCTAACGAATAGAAAACTGAAAAGAACAGCTTTTATTTCAAATTAAAATTTCTCTAACAAATACGTCTTTAGTGTAACTTTTGATCCATTTAATGCATCCTTGTGGAATACTTTTTTTTCTCTTATGAGTAGATCCGTAGTGTACACTGGCATTCAATAGTTTGGGAGATGTAGATTTTTTTTTTACGTTTTTAAATAAGTCTCTTCCGCTCATAAAGGATGCATTTTTATAGATAAAGATAAAACATTCTAAAAATAACAATAATCAAAAACAGTAGTATTGTGAAATTTGTTGTATGTTTTATTTTACATTTTAAAACACAATTTTAATTCCGCGAAGCAAAGCTAAAAATTTTCATCAGCCTTTACTCTTCTCTGTCATATGACCCTTCAGAAATCATGCTAGTATGCTGATTTATTAAGTGTATGAAACAGTTGTGCTGCTTAAAAGGTTAAAAAGAACAGCATTTATTCAAAATAGAAATCTTTTCTAATAATGTACTTCTGTACAGTATTGTTGAATAAAAGAAGCCTATTCATATCTTAAAAAAAAGAAGAAAATTGTACTGACCCCAAACCTCTGAGTGTTGGAGTATATAACGTTACAAAAAATCTATTCTGTTGTTCTTAACATTTATTCATATAATTATTCATAAATATTTATTCAAACATTGATATTAAATCAGCCCGTTAAAATGATTTTTGAAGGATCTGGAGTATGGCTGATAAATATTCAGTTTTGTATTAGAAATAAATTATATTTTAAAGAATGTTAAAATAGAAAACCATTCTATCAAATTGTAAAAATATTTCACAATATCACTGCATTGCTAATCAAATTATTTCAGCATTTATGAGCACAAGTCTTTAAAAACATCAAAAATCTTACTGATGCCAAACCTTTGAAAGTAGTGTATATACTTGGTGAAGTGAAGTGTGCAGACAGTGCATTGTGAATGTAATACGTAGTGTCCAGACAGTTGCCTTGGGACGATTAGAGGACACAGACTGTGTGACAGGGGCTATCTTCACAGAAAGTTTAAAATAAATGACCCCATCCAAACACACATACACACACCTGAACCCATGATGTACCCCAGCCCTCCAAGTAAGACCCCTGTATGTAGTCTTACTATCACACACGCACCCCACCCCCGACGGATTGTTAGCGCTTCTGTCGAGCCATGCAAGGCCTATTAATAACGTGTGGATGGATGGGAGAGTCAGGTGGCCCAAGGGGAAGACATCCCGACATGGGGCCCAACAGAGAAGACTGGCGCTTAGTTACTGAATGACAAACGGCCCCTTTAGACAGATCCAGAGAGTTGCTGTTAACCTGCATCACAGGCCAGGAGAGGTGTCAGTGTTAAAGGCTCTTTATGCTGTCAGTACAGGATCCACTCGGAGAGCAATAACTATATTAAACACAGAGACAGACAGCACATGTCTGCATGCCACTATAAGGATGCAGCATTAAAAAGATCATCCACTGCTCACAACACTAACAATTACATAGCAACTCCCTACCAACCCCCAGGAAACCTAAGACACTGCAGAGCAACACCCTGGAAAAAACCTCAAACGACTTTCTTTTGCATAATTCATTGCATCCTTGCATCCACGTTTGCTAACCATGTTGAATTCCACAGAATCCGAGAAAAATCGAGACGTGGGTAACCATAGAGAACAAGCAGTTGTTAGTTTGTTAGTTACCCCCACCTTTTACATTGCAATTCTCCACCAACCAGAAAACTTCTCAAAAAACATATTTTGATAACCACCCAAAACATTTTTTTATGTCCCTAGAAAAGACTCAAAACACCCTAAAGCAACACCAGAAACTGCATAACAACACCCTGACAGTTACAGAGAACACCCCAACCTCATAGGACATATAGAAACACCCATGTAGTAACAACTCTTTCAACTAATCAAAATACTGGTTGACATAGGAATGCCCTGGTAACAACCCAAGCAAAAGCAGAACAACAGCCTTTTAACCACTCAGAACACCCTAGTGGGGTTCACATGACAGACACCACCTAAAACATCCTTGCAATTGCATAGAAATTCCCTACCAACCACCCTGAACACCTTTGCACCAACATAACGTATGTGGCAACCACCCATAACAGACTTTATTTTTCGATAAACTGCACAAAATATCCTAATGACATTAAAGCAGCACCCTAACAATCATATAGAAACACCCCACCAACAACTAGTAAAAATCATAAAAAACACATTGCACCATTCCTTTTAACTACTCAAAATATTTGAATGTAGTTGACTTAACAACACCCTGACAAAACACACAATAATAGCCTAGCAACCAAACAACAACACGTCTTAAACCATTCAAAAATGTGTAGTTGACATTGCAGCTACCAAAACAACTACAAAACCCCCATAGAAACAGCACAATATGTCTGGCAAATGCATAGCAACCTTACTCACTCAGAACACCCTAGTGTGGTTGAAATAGCAACACCCTAACAACCACCCTAAGCTCCCCAGCAACCACACAGCAACACCCTTTCAACCAGTCTGGGGGTCTGAAATAACACACCCTATCAACCTTATCAATCGGTCTGAACATGCATTCAGGTTGACATAGAAACAACCTGGCAACCACTCAAAAACACACTAGCAACCACTTAGCAACACACTTTTAACCATTCAGAATACCCTAGTGTGTTTGAGATAGCAACCACCCAAAGCACCCTAGCAACCACACAGAAACACATTTTCCATCAGTCAGAACACCCTAGTGTGTTTGAAAAGATAACACCCAGACAACCACCCAAAGCACCCTAGCAACCACACAGTGACACCCTTTTAGGCACTTAGAATGCCTTAGTGTGTTTGAAATAGCAACACCTTGGAAACTACCAAGGTGTTGCTATTTCAGAAAATGTACAGTAACTGCAGTTTAATGAAATCTGGTGCCCAGCACTTCTTGTACATATCTTGATTTCAATAGCAAGAGAGTGAGGCTTGTGTTTTTGTCACATGGCACATGTGTTTGCCACCAGGGCCCCTGGGCATGCTGTAAGATTACACACACACATACACAGGCACACACACCAATGATGCCATCAATCATACAGCAAACGAGACATGCCAAACTGAGCGGACTGACAGTCACCTCTGCACACACACACTTGTTTGGACCTCTTTCATTTATCCACAAGAACCAGTGGGACAGAGTGAATGCGGAAATATCACTAGGTTCACTTTTTCACCCCTTTTTCTGAGGAACAAGGTTGCCTTCAGAACGGCCGATAATTTATCCAGTGTTTCCTTTCATGGGGCTCCGAAAAAACGAAGGCCTGGAAACACAGGGGAGTGTGGGTCAGAGGGGTTCTCAAAACCTCAAATCCACAAACTCTTCCTGGTCTTCAGCTTCAGACCCACGGGGAAACAAACTCATAACTGTGTCTCCTTACTGAACATGAAAATACGAATCAATCAATGCAGCCGTTCGGAGCTGGATCGCTGCAGCATTTTCGTTAGTCATTCTTACAACTTTTACATAACATTTTTCAAACCAGACGAGTTGTTAGCCTTGGAGGTGAATCGTGTTGTTTTATGCATTTGAAGGCATTGTGGAAAACCACTAAACTAAAGCATTTACTTCCTCCTTATGTTACACAAAACTAAAAAAAATTTAAACCTAGAACAGAAATTCTTGGCTGCAGTGATAGCTGTCACCAAGCATAAGAGATATGATGGGGATATATATATCATGACAGTCAGGCGTGTGTTTTATTATCATCATCTTTGATCCAAAAGTATGTTTCTAAAATTATGTTTGATTACGAAGATCCTCTCTACTTGGATATTAAGCTTAATATGCGGTTTTATCGGCCATATTAGTCATTACTAGATGCAGTCAATATATGTGAAAAAGAATGTGCTTTAAGAAGCTTTAAGATAATCTGGAAACAATGCATGAATTTGACCTTAACAATATAAAATATCATCAGTATGGAATGTTGTAAACTGAAAAGCTTGTCTAATTTAATGCACAAGATTTATGGCATCACCATTTATGCAATTATTTATCATTGTACGTAAAGCGAGAAGCTTGTGCATTCTGCAAAACATCCTCTTTTTTGCACCATGGAGTACATACTCATTTTGAAAGATACTGTTAACTTGTGCTTTATATTTAACAAGTCCCAAACAATGCAAAATCCCATTGAATTTAAAGACACATGTACAAACATGCAGAGCGGCGTCCTGCCATGAGAGCCCTGCTCAAAGAAAGCGATTTGAATTGGGCCCCTTTTCTCTCTCTGTATGTTTTTCTAAGAGCAGGAAACTCATAAAAAGCACAGGTTTCTAAATTACTGTCACTCAAAGGACTCCTTTCTTGCTTCTCTCCACCCCTTTCCTTCCCTCTGTACCTTACAGTTCTCTACCTTTCCCTTCATTTACTCAAACCAGAGTCTCCCTCTCTCTCTTTTTCTGTCCTTTGGCCCTGAAGGTAGAAGAGTAAACAGTGAAACCCCGGCCCGCATAAAGGCTTGATTCTTCTCCTGTGTGTTAAAAATGGATACAAAGGCAAATCTGTATGATAATTTCTGGCATATGGTGGCAGGGGCCGGCAAGACACTGTTGTTCCTTGTTCTCTTATAAGTATAAAAACTAACTTAAAGTAGCAGCACTCCTAACTTAACTACTTTTTTTTTCAGTAGCGCAGTAGCACAGCTTTTTTAGAATAATGTGGCTTTTCTAAAACAACCAGTCTTTCTTATATTAGGCAGAGACATCTGGATTATCCAGACGGTTCTCGGGAATTGATTCTGTTGGTTCCCTGCAATGGCATTTAAAATATTTTTTTAATTATTTTTGGATATTTATGTGTTTCTTTTTTATTTTGTAAAGTGGTCATTTAAAGATGTCTTTTTAAAGAGTCTCGGTTCATTTCCCCTGAAAAAAATACAAGTGGTTCCTAAATTAACTTAACCCTAAATGAAATAGCATTTTGCCATTATGCACAAAATTGAAATATTTTAATACCCGAAACAGTAGTATTTGGTAGAAGAGGGAAAAAAAGACATCTCAGGCTGGTAATTCTGATAAGCTGTCAGACACGTGTCAAAGGGTGGGCTATAGGGCCTAAATCTACTCTAACTGGCAAAATTAATGTTTAAGAAAAAGCAAAAAAGGATGACAGAAAACCAGAAGTAATGTGCATGTGTCCATCTTCACCAATTAGCCGCTTTTCCACTGGCCAGCGAGCCAGACCGGGCTAATAGCCTCAGACCTCGAGCACAGAGGCTGAAATCAGGCCTCTTTTCCACTGTCGGGTCAGTAGTCTAGCAGCACTCAAACCTGCCATAAACACGTCTTCACTCGACCACGTCACATACAAGCTTCCTCCAGTAAGAGGGAGATAAATGAAATAAATCGTCTTTTGTCTTTATTTACAAACTTGGAAACCACCCGTGGCTATTAACTGACCACGGGAGCTTACTTTTTGGTACAGTTTTGGGCAAAAAGTGTGTAAAATATGACTGAAAATGGATTAGTAATGCCTTACACTACTGCAAAAAATAATTTATTACTGTAATGCATTACTTTCATAACGCATTACTCCCAACATTGCTTTTAAGCCAACAAACTGCATTGTTCAAATCGCAGTCAAGCTACGTTTTTTCTGGTACCACTTCTGGTTCCTAAAAGTTCTTAAAGTAACCTTTTTTTCTCAGAGTGAAGAGCATTTTCAAAATCTAAAGAAAAAAGACAATCTGAAATAAACGTGTTCCATGGGATAATACAAATTCTTGAACCACAGATGACAATGAACAACCTTTATTTTTGAGAGTGTGGCTTCTCCGACACCAGCTCTCCTGTTCACGTGGCACGTTTTAAGACTCTGGTGTGTCTCTACATGTCTGCGAAGCGTTTTTGGAAAGAAGGACAGCTTTCACGACTCATTCACTGCTGGGTGCCAGGTGGGGGGATGTTTACGTAACGCTGCCTGGTGCCAGGCCGACAGCCGTTCCTCTTAACCAGGTACTATCTGGAAACATGACACAAGTAGGCAGCCAAAAGACATGATGGTACACTGAGAGTCGGTGTCTCCGGGAAACCCTGCAAAGCATATCATCGCCGGACTGGGGAGTCCTGGTTTTAATCCTTTTAAGAGCTCTGTGGAAGGCAGGAAACAATGGAGGTTCAGTGATATGTGTGATAGTGATTTTTTCCACTGTCTCAGCGGCATAATGTGCAGAGACATGCCACTGGTACAGCTCACAGCCTAAATCATAACTTTTACCCTCAATTTGCTGGTTTTGTGCATTAAGTGCTAATGATCTTAATTGACCAGCTCTTTTGGAGTTTGCCTCTGCCTCTGATGTTTCTATAGTGAAAATGTTAGATATAATTTGTTTGGGCTAACTCTAAAGAACAGTTTTTGGTCTCATTAATGTATTATTGGTTCTAGAGCAAATAGTTTTGGCTTAAGGCAGAATCAAAAATGACATTTTGAGGTCAGGTATGGTGACCCATACTTGGAATTTGTGCTCTGCATTTAACGCATCCAGAGTGCAAACACACAGCAGTGAACACACACACACACACACACACACTCACAGAGTGGGCAGCCAATGCTGCTGCGTCTGGGGAGCAGTTGGGGGTCTGGTGCATTGCTCAAGGGTCTCACCTCAGAGGTGGTATTGGAGGTGGGGAGGGCTCTGGTTATTCACTCCCCTCACCTACAATCCCTGCCAGACCTGGGACTCGAACCCGTGACTCTCTATCCATTAGGCCGCGACTACCCCTGTTTTGTTTTTAGTATTTAGTATGAAAAATTGTGTGTGCGTTCGTGATGGTGGTTTTAGTTACATTCTTTCGCCATTTGATGGCAACAAAAGACTGATTTTTATGAGTAAGTCAGCAGTAAAGATATTTATATTGAAACAGGGTTGTTATTTTTACTTTCAACAGCACTGACACGGCCAACAAATGCACCGAATAGCACTGTCATCAGAAATCAGCTTTAACAGATGAAAGGATAGTACCCCAGAGATTTCCGTCGACATTGAAACTATATAATATTTTATTGTGAATATGAGATTGATCTGAATAACGAATGCCGTATCAGATGCAGGTCTCTCATAATACTCTACATAATATACAGTAATACAATAAGCTTTTACTCAGCGTTACTTCCTTACAAGTTCTAAAGTGACCTTTTTGAATTAGTAATGGGCGCTTGGGCTCAGATGTCTCAAACTGAGATCTATAGACAATTGTGTGACAATAGACAATAGAAAAGACACTGCTATCTGACCACACAAAATAGAGAGATTTTATTAATTAATATTTAGTACCCTTTTATTGCCATCCTGAGAGGAAACACTGTGTTATAGCACCGAAGATAAGATAGGTCCTGTCCATCATCTGTCTTCAGTCAGGTTTTAAAATCTAGAGAGAGCAAAGAAAACTGATGCACGAAACAGCGCTTTGCTCACTGATAGCATTCAGCTTTATACATAAAACTCTGATGAGCATCTTTTCCCCGTAAATCCCTTCACTTCTAAAGAGCGCGAGCAGACTTCAGGTCAGACGTGTTTGACAAGAACCACCAGGACAGAGGATGATACAGTTTATCTGTAGAGATTAGATTACAAAGACTGACCAGAGAAAACAGGACAGAGGAGTGATAGCAGAACGGTAGAGTGAAATTAAAGGAGGTAATGGAGGAATAGCATATCTGTTAAACCTACAAACTTGGTCCAGGAGAGCCAGTGTCCTCTGAAATGTAAATCCATGTAAATATTACAGAGAATAGTACACACTATTCAAACGCAACGTAAACAGAAAACATATTAAACATTACAAACAATGATGGTTTTGGAATCGAATGTATAGTGCAGCGTAAGAAATATTCACTTGTCTGACCATGCAGGAACAGCGTTATATGTATTGAAAATGATAAAAATAAAAGAAATATAAACAAACAACAAATACATTAATAAGAGCTGTTACAGATATGTCCAGAATTTTATATATAAAAAAATAATCAATTGCATTTATTATAAGATAATTGTAATTGTAATTTAATTGTAATTTTCTGATTATGCTTTATCTTTGTTTTATCTGTTAACACTTTAGTTACACATTACATGTATAATAATAATAGCAATAATAATACTAATGCTATATCATGCAAAATTGCTCTAAAACAAACCCTAAGCCTAAAATTAACCCTATACATGCATAGGGTTTGCATAATTAATATTACTCACTACTTACTACTTAGTAATTACACTGTAATGCCGTCTTTTTGCCATCTTTTTTTGGCTACGTGTGATAAAAACTTAAAAACTTAACTATGATGTGGTTAATATGGAAATGTTTTGAAAGGACAAATAATGTTCTAATAATAGGGAAGCATATAAATGTATTGGATTATATTTGGTAACCAGAATTTAACAGTGATACTATGCTAATGAATACTTAATCCTAAGAACGAACATCTAACTTCCAGATTTTTCAATACAGGAAGGTTACAACTACCAAGCTTTGAGTCTGGACAGAACAATAATATGTCAATTGCACGTCCAAAAGCGAAACGCGACACAACCCAGCTCCCCTAGGACGCAGCGACCGGCTCTGTCAACAGACCAATCACTGGCCAATTTAAAGTTTTACATCACAACTCGTGCCAATGAAACGCTGTGTCAGAAATAATTGCGTCCAGCAAAAATAAACAGAATAAAAAAAGGATGAATGAAAGGTTGGCTCGCAGCGCTAATTGACATCTTGTGTGCTTTATTGTGAGCGCGGACACCTCAGACCCGGTCCATAATACCTCAGTTCATTACATGAGGTGTGAGAACACAAAGCAGGCATTCACTGCAGGCCAACAGACACAGACTCGCAGGAGTTCGGAGCGGGGATATGAAACACAGGAGCCGTCGGCTGTTTCTCTTGTAATTGTCCCAAAGGCTGCTGCAAGTTTTCACCCCATCATAGACCCCCTCTCTGTCCCTCTGCGCAACCATCCAGCCCGGCCTGCCAAACCATTGGAAACAGAAACCCATGCCTCAAAAGACTAGCCGCTGTGGGCAGGGGTGCGGGGCATTCGGTGCTACATCAAATGCAGCCTTTTGTGCATTGTTATAAAAGACAATGAAGGAGATATTCATCAAAATAATAATCTGAGAGGGAAAAACCCCTACTCGACAATAAGAAACACTGAAAGCGTATACTTTGTTTTGACAAGCGTAGCCGTCGCTGGTGCCACAAGACAATAAACGCACTGCTAAATGGCTAATGCAATGAAAATATATAAAAATAAACCATTAATAATAATAAACCAAAACATACGGTTTTACAAACCATACTAAATGAACTGAAAATGAAAACGTTGTAGGGCGCATTTATTTTAAGAGAGCCCAGAATTTGCTAGATGTTAAGCCTGCGCAGTTATTTTTTCCACAAAACGGCCTTGTGAAAAAGAAATACGCTACTCGTTATGGAAATAATGTCATTTGAAAGAATCTACATGAGTGCAAACTGAATGTAATGTTTTTGGACACTGACTTAAAAATGCTATTTAAGTCATAATAACAATAATTTAAGATATGTAATGAACACTAGAGGCACAACTACGCACAATTACTTGAAGAATATCATGTGACTTCAAAACAACATTAATATGCTGGTAGATTTAAAAATGGATGCTTTTGAACGTTAACATCATAGCATAGATTTGTTCGGTTGCTCAAGGAGCATAAAGACGTGCTTGAAAGGCGAGGAGCTCAGGTTTGAGTCTCGTGTAAAGGTACAGAGGTACATATTTTTATGACACCAGATTAAATCAAATATATAGTCCGAACTGAGAAATATGCAATTATTTGACGATACTGTATTCTGTATAAATGTATTATCCTTTAAATTTATATTAAATCCAATTAGTTGTTTGACGCAGTTAAGTTTATGATGCATATTTTTTAAATAATTATGTTAAAATATGTACTGGCAAATGTACAGACAAGCATTTATGATATTAGCTAAAAGATACCTTAACGCAATTCATATTGAAACTAGAACATTATTAGAAATGTAAAACTTTTAAGAAATATTTGAATGCACTTTATAAAAAAAAAAAAAAAAAACATTTGTAATGAATTGGTGAAATGAAAAAAAAACTTAATTAATATACAAAACCCACAAACTAAGCAGGTTAGCTTATAACCAGAAATATCAGTCAACGAAATATATACTGAAACACACACACAAATAATCCTGAGTCACGTACTACTGTATATACAGTATAAAGGCTATCACTCATAAAGCGCTTACGTTTCCATTGCCTCCGGACTAGCATTCCATCAAATAAGAGAATGAATGACGGAAAGAAAAAGAGAGAATACCCACATCCCCCTCGTCCTAAACCTCAAATCCATTAAATGAAACATGTTTCAAAAGTCTCTTTTATTCAGCTCAGAGCTCAGGCTTGACCTCCACCGTGAATATGTGCTGTGCCATGCAGTGAAATCTGCAAGTAATTATGTCACAGCTCGGAGAAGAACAGGTCATTTGTAAGCTACCCACGAGCAGAGGAGTTCAAGCGTTCAAAACAAGACCGATTCAGACCTGCTCTCCCCATTCATAAGCACACTCAACTGAACGCAAACAGACCGGGGGATACAAGGCCCTCATCCTCCGCTCAGGAAACAGATCGAAGAGATAAAAGGACTGAGAAGGTGTGTCTGCGAGTGAGAGTTTGTTTTGCCGGAACCGGCGCAGACTTCCTAGGGCAAGGAAGAAGAGTTTCAAAGAAGGAGACAATAAGACAACGCGGCGGATTAAAAAGGGAAAGAAAGAGAGCGAAATAAAGAAAGGAGGACGGGACGGAAGTGCAATAGTACCTGAATAACATGACATCCTGTTACCCTCAGATGTTTTTAAAGCTGTGATTGGGCAATCCAAAGTTCAACAGCAAGGTCAACAACACCACCTCTGTCAACTGTGAAAGAACCAGTGTTATATATTAACAAAGACTCTGCTTAATTTTTTTTTTTTTTTTTGGGCTGTTTCGCAATTTGTTTGATTGGTTGATCTCGAAGCTCAAATCTCTTTCCCTAATTCCTGTCCTTTAAAAACATTGTTAGTTTTAAAAAGAGAATTAATGAATGGTCCACTTTAGACATTCTACTAACAGTAAGTAACTTTGCAACTATCTCAACTAGCAGTCATTAGAGCATTAGTAGACTGTCCGCTTAATATCTTTTAACACTTTATTTTGAACACTTTACTATATATATGTATTATTCTAGTTATTAAGCATGTAGAATCAGTTGACATGTATTTGCAAAGTTACTTATAACGTCTAAAGTGGACTACCAAAATAAAGTGTAACTGGAAATATATTACAGTTTAAGCTCATATCGACTTTACAGTTGACTCATTCAATACTTAAGTTCATTTTAAGCCTTTTTTACTTAACCTAAAACATTAACTTAAAACATTTATTCAGACATTATAAAAGCAAGTATGCTGTATGTACAATTGAGCAGCTGTTTATATGATTAATATTATATTATATGCAGCTTTGGCCACTGAGCAGTGCTTGGTTGGAAATGGTGTACTGATAAGCCTAGAACTTCCAAAAGGTAAGACAGACATCTTAGTATGATAGCATCGTCTCTGAGGGGCGACTTCAACATTCAAACACATCCGTCTGAACGCATTTCAGCTTTTCTTTCAGATGGGTTCTTATCATACTTTGACTTTACTGAACGATGCCAATCAGACCTCGGGAAACAAGTTATCTGATGCATGAAGGAAACGCCAAAATCCTGCATATTACAACTACAGGAAACTCACTGCACTCACAGATTTAGAAAATACGTTTTTAAAATTTTGCCGGTTTAGTGCAAGTCTACAATCAGAACGTGTAAACGTAAATGGCTCTGTTTCATTACTTTCGGTTGACTATATCACTACTTTATGTTACAAATTGAGAGGTGAGCCACGTTTTCGTATCAAACGCGGAAATTTCCTTCGAGGCCATAAACTTTTATGTGATAGCAGACATTCAGTAGGCCATGTTTTTAGTGGTAATCGTATGTCACTGGGCCTTGACTCGTGGAAGCCGTGCGGTGGATTCAGTGACAAACTGAGGACCGCAAAATTACAGATTCCTGAACCCAACGTCTAATTACCACATTACCAAAGCACCGTACACAGGCTTATTTTGGATTGTCGTAGTCATAAATTCATCTGTGTTTAGATCAGCATGTGCTGCACATGCTTCAATGCTGTGCACTCAGTCGGATTGCAGCAAGAAGAAGAAGAAGAAGAAGAAGAAGAAGAAGAAAATAGGCATGCAGGTGCTCAGCACTGATTTCATTAGCCTAACAAACCAACTAACTCATAGAATGTTGAAATAACAGTCGATCTGCGAGTTTTATTTCTTTGGCTGACAGCTATACTTTCTGTACTATAAATCTCCATCATTTCAAAACTGGCTTTCTGTGTGAATGCTCAAACGAGATAAATTTGGTGTGTGGCTGCTGGTGTGTAAACAAGAAACCTGCTTTAAATGAGCGCTGAGTTATGAATCTGTTTCTTGCTCCAGAGTTTAACGGCTCTCCGTCGCTCTCCCTGGGTCTCCGGGCCTGTTGACTGAAGCATGTGATGTACAGCCCCAGTCTCACACACTTCCTCAACCCTGGGACTTATCGGCTATGTTTCGGATTGCATAATTCAGTGCTACTCGTATAATTTATGCAGTAATCATGCATTTTTTTGGATTGCATAGATTGGATGATCTACTGCATTTCTTACTCCATTCGTTATCAGGGTTGGAATTAAAGATTACAGTTGTTATTGTACAATAATGTTTTCATCTTTCATAATTGATTATATAATATCAAATGTTGGTCTTATTTAGAAAAATTGTTCATTTTGTTTTTAACAAAAAAAGCTTGCGAATGCATGAAAATGCATATAAATAGTACGCTGCATAAAACGAAAACTTGTGGTATTTATATGAATAAATGGATTTTGGTGTATATATGACACATGCGTGTTTAGTGTGCATATAATACACAGTTTTTGATAGAAAATGTATTGGCCTACATATGATACACATCTACCCCACAAACCTAATCCCACTCATTGTGTAGCATAAACATGGCAAAGTCCATTTTTGCGTATCTGTGAACAGTTTTCGTTTTTGTTTGGCGTATACGCACATTTTACCTAACTTATATAAAAAATGACAACTCTTTTAGCTGTATAATTTTGTAATGAAGTGAAGGTGAAACGCCTAAAGCTTGTTTCGGGTTAAAAGCAGAACTACTGTTAAAGCTCATTTCACCCGGACTTGTAGTCTTTTGGCAAAGCCCACAGGTCTCTGTGCTGGGGGCCGATGTCAGAAGATTAAAGGGGAAATTATACAGTAGGTCTGTGGTTGGAAATGCATCCATCCGGAGATATGGATCTTTGACTCTTTGAGTTTTTGGTATCTCAAACGAAACACTGCGGTGAGCTGGGCTGAAATAGCACGTCCTGCATGTGAATGTCTCATTCTCTCTGTTGCACTAAAGTGAAATAAGGACACTCAAAAATGAATCCGTGATTGAACCGTATTAGATAACTTAAACCGGATCGCTGCAGAGTTACATAAACTTGTTGATGTTCGAGGATTTGCTTGTTATACTCTGACATTGCATTGATTAATATTTAAAGGAAGGCAAAAATTAGGCACAGTTCTGGTTTTAAGAGATGGTTTGAGATGCATTTTAGTAGTATAGTGTAGTAGTACAGTATAGTATAGTGCCTGTTTTTGCACATTTTTATTTACAGGTGAACTTTTTATATTTTCAAGAGCATATCGGCATTCGGTTTATTTGGACACTGACAAATGATCAACAAATTAAAACACCATCTTTATTTGACTTCCTGAACTAAAAGCGTGTGTACAATATGTGACAAAGGCACTCAAGATCCCAGGTCACTTAAAGCATGCTGAGACATGTGTTGTTGAGTGCTAAGATGTCTTTAAGTAATTCATAAGACGCTTTATATTTAATGGTTTCTGCCACCATTTTTCAAGCACAGACATGAAGAGACATTGATGACCCTCCAATGAGAAGAACTGCAGCCGACCTCACCTGGACAAAAGTCATGTTAATTGGAAATATGTTCTCTGGAGATTTGTATATATATGGTTTCCTAATATGTTTATGTAGGATCATATGAAAATCTCTGTTAAAGATTTCTGTTACATACACCCATATTTAGTTGCAGAGTCAATGAAGGACGAGATGAGATGAAAGGGTTTGTACACAAAAAAAGACTTTTACTCAACTTTTTTTTCTTACTGTGTATCTTTACTGAATAAATGATGAATGATGAGGAATAAATGATTGAATCTAAAAAATTCTGTAAAAGTGTTAGGGTGAAAATATAATTTCATATAAAACATTTGTCAATGGAAAGTCCCCACCATGATTTGGTCTGGAAAAATGGAAAAGTGGACACAGAGGAATTGTGTTCAGATGAGATAAATACACTACTGTCAGACAGACCCAGACCAACATCTGTGTACAGTGTGTGTCTGTGTCTGTGTGTGTGTGTGTGTGTGTGTGTGTGTGTGTGTGTGTGTGTGTGTGTGAGAGAGAGAGAGGGAGAGTTCTTCTGAGCGCAAAAACTCTCTGGAATGCATTGGCATTTTTTCATGCTTTTTCATTTCAGTGTTCCTCATTTCACTTTATTCTGTTATTTTGTTTCAGTTTAGGTAAACAACAGCATGAACGTCCTATCAGAAACGTTCTGTAACGTGAAAAAACAATGTGTTTCATTTTTTATGAATGCCAAGGGTCAAGTAGGGGCCAACAAAGCAGACAGAAAGCAAGTGCAAAGAAAGTGCGAAGCCAGCGATGACCACATGTCAGAGAAACCTAAAAATATGACTAACATATTAACTTACAGTAGCTCTAAACATAGGTCTCATCACCGAGGCATTTTCAATAGGCACATGGGAGTCTGGACATGCGAAGGCAGCGCGACTCATACCAGAAACCACATGATGAGCTGAGCTCACATACAAAGCAAAACGCTATATACAAATCTGAAGGGTAAAATATACAAATATACCAAATATGCAGTGGATTTATAGATTCAGCATTCCTGAGCATACTGATTTCTAAGCAGGCAAAAGCGTCTAACTTGTGTAAAAATTAAAAAAAGATGTATGGCTCGCTGAAAATGTGTGCTATTACTTTTCTAAGCAATCAGACAAACAGCGAAACAAACAAGCATTTGAACAAAATCCCATATACTTGCATCGAAGGACCAACCTAGACCAAAATATGCTAATATCAGTTAAAGGATGATGGGCTCCTTTGGCTTGCAAGAGCAGCTCGCCTGCCTGGAAAAGCACTAAAGCATCACTTTTTCATTTCATTTTTTATTTTTGCAGTTCTGTTGGGCACCGTGGTTCACACTTGACCTTTAACCTCAGTGTGCTCCGGGGTGCACTACACACAAAAAAAATCTTTCGTAAAAATATTACTTAATATTTAGTTTAATGGTCCAATTGGACCCCAAACTGGAGTGTGAGCATCATCTTTTTTATTAAATTTTATTTTTTAATGAATTAATTTATTTTTACAACGAAGACATTTTCTATGGATTTTTCACAGGTGTTTTACCTTTTTTAGTTTTTTTTTAAGCATTGCATTGTTGTGTTTTTTTGGTTAAAGGAAATGTCTACAAGATTTAGATTTATTTATTACAGTGCATGCAAGTTTGGATTACAGTGTCAGGTAAATTAAAATTACTGTTAATAAAATATAGTGCTTACTTGACTTGGTTTAACGTAAGGAGGGGAGGAAAAAGATACGCGAGACAGTCTGAGGAGATAAATTACAGTGCGTTAAATCTAATAACGGCACAATAAATTACACTGAAAGTATGGACAATAAATTTAAATCAAACAGAGAGACAGATAACAGCAGCGGTACTTTTGGGACGTTTCCAGGTTGCCACACTGTTAAACTCATCGAATGACATCACTGACAGGGAACGCAGTAAGATCTTAAAATCCGAAAAACAATCTCACCTGGTTATCATATCGCCAATCAAACTTTCTATTCTTCATTAAATGGGATATATTTTTAATTACTTTTTCCTGTCGTTAGGTCTAGTTTAATTCCCATGTCCATTTTTCTCTTTCCACCTCTCTCTCTTTTCACTCCCTCGTTTCCTAGGGCTCATGCAAAGATGTCTGGGCCAAACCTCTGGACCACATAAGCGGGAAATTGCAGTTTGTTTTAAGTAAATTTGCACATGTAATGATATCTCTATGTTAGGTCTGACAGCGTGCAGCAGAGTGTAATTATTGTTCGAGGTTTGCCGAATATATTCCCATTAGGGCGATCGCTTAAAATCTTGGGGCCCTGGACAACATTTTTATGAGGTAAGTTATACCATAGAGCACATCGGTGGGACCCCCATCGCTCCTGAGAACGGCTCTTATTCATTCAGTAGTTCATACAGATGAGTGGCCTATTTGTTTAATGGCTATTATATGTATTATCTGCAAGTACAGTTTTTCTTCATTTTAAAAACACTACAAGTGCTCCATCGTTACAATTTAAACATTCATTTTTAAAGGAATTGATTTATCTAATTCCGAGGCGTCTGCTTAAAATGTTCAGCAGACATGCTCATAAAATGTATTTTATTTGTATATTCTGAGAACCTGGCAACAGGCAGTCGCATATAGAAGATATGCAAAAATGTTGCATAGCCAAAGCAGGCATGGGAAGACAAACAAATAGACATTGGCAGAAATAGAAAACAAAATATTATCCTGGTTTAAAATTGCAGCTGTTTCGAGATTTCACTACTGGTTATAGATTAAAAGTTTACTTAACCACCCTGGAATATTTTTGACTGATGTAAACAGTCTGACCACAGAAACAACGAGAGCGTCTATCTTAGATATCTCTGTCCTTCTGAAACTCATCAAGCTTCTAAAAAGAACATTTCCCAAAAAAGCCCTGTTGACTTTGGTTTGCTCCGGCTGTAAGATGACAATGGCGGTCAGTGGTTGTGGTGGTCAGAGGGTCTATGGATGAAGCTGAATTCGATAAGCTACATTTATTTCTTTATTATAATACTGGGGCATGACAAATGTGCACATTAGGAGAGAAGGGGAGAACAAGAGAGAAACATGCCAGTGTTTGAGGTCTGTGTTTCCTTTGGCCTCCTCTGTGGAATTCACTTATTTGTGGAAATGTTAAGAATTCAAGTAATGGGCTCTACTAAACACAGTCGAACACAGAAAAATAAATGCAACGCTCAGCACTATGACAACCAGACATGTGATCGCTTCTCTTCTCTTCTCTTCTCTTCTCTTCTCTTCTCTTCTCTTCTCTTCTCTTCTCTTCTCTTCTCTATAACAACAGTACACATGCATAAAGATTATCAACATGATTTTCATCATTTTCAGACATGTGTATATGTTACAGCACCATGGCTTGCAGTTGAAGGTTGTATAACTACCCTAAAATCATGACATATCTTGTCACACACACACACACACACACATATATACATATAATGGCACACATTTAAAGTACAATTTTTTAGATTGAGAATTGCTCCTTTGCAAAAACAGATAGCTCTATTTATTAACTATTTATTGTGTTTTATTGTTGTAATTTTTTAACCTAGTCCAAAAAAATGATTAATTGGAATGTACAATGAAAAAAAACACGATTTTTCAGAACTGTTAAAAACCGAGTTATCTGTTTTTGCAAATGAAATCTTCACATATTTCATGTACTTACTACATAGTAATAACAGAAAATAAGGCGTAATAACAACATTTACCCCCCAATCCCAACCACACAAGAAGTGCATGCTGTTAATTAATATTCCTCAGCATTTTACAGTGGCTTTAAGTTCACCGGGATTGTACACTGCAACGAGACACCTTTACGTAAAGTCTTTTCATCAGCCTTGTTTGTCATTGACGTGTAAAGTCATAATCAGTGGTTCACTATTTCCCCAAATGCCACCCCCCACCCCCCTCGGCTCTTGGCCTACTCGCTTGAACACACTCGAGTGAGGAAAGTCGAGTTATCAGCTGAAGATTCGTGAGCAGGAATTTTTACACTCTTCCACCCTGTGAAGCAGAGCCAGATCATCTCTCAAACATGGCTTCCAAATTGCCGTCACTGTCACTTTGATCTCGCAGACCAACTGCCTGCACAAGCGCTAAAAGTGGGCATGTGTTTATGGTTTTTGCACATTTGAGAGTGTGTGCTGAGACAGTAAATATTTAGTGTCTATACAAGTAGGTGTGAATGTGTGTTTGGGGGTGGGGTGTTTTGCGGAGAGGATGGCGGCTTTCTTTGAGTGACTTGATCAACAATTTCCATTAAGGACTAAGAGACGGTTTTTGTAAGAGTATCTGAGTTTCACACTGACAGAGCAGCCTGGGAAAAGCATGTTCAGAGATCTTCCGCGGAGTTCCAGCTGTCACTGCGGCAGCCACAGATGTCTCCCTGGATATGTAGACCATAGCAGCAATCATGGAGCATCTTGGATTTCCTACACATTAATGTGTGGATCTCAGCACTCTTGTCTTCTAGCACACTTCATAGGGCTTGACCTCATTAACCCTAATCAAAAATGTATCTCTCACTGCATACCGGTATCAAAAAGTTAACCTATGTGCAAACTCAAGACTAATGCTAGGGGGTTGTGTGTGTTTTCCAGTGCTTTGCCATGCGGTTGCTAGGGTGCTCTGTGTGGTTGCTAGAATGTTTGCTTACTGGTCCAAGTCAAAAGAGTCCACCCACAAGTATATCATTATTATTAATATTCTGGTCTCTTGATATATCTTGGCTTCATCATTTTAAGTCTAGAGTATTTTTAAGATGAGTCACAAGTGGACGGTTTAGGGGTCCTGAAGAACACCTCAAGTAATGGTAACAGCGATGCATGCCTCAGTCCTGCATTAAATCACTCTAAAACGCCAGCGTCTAAACCTGTGTTCCCGCCTATGCATATGCACAAGCACACCGAAAATGACATTAAGCCCTCTGAAATGTTATAGGGCCGACCGCAGTCTGTTAAAGTGTGAAGCTGGAGGCCGGAGTGGAGGGTTTCATGAGAGTATTGTGTTAGCAGCCATATGTCAGCTTGTTAAATGAGATTAGAGAGCACTGGCTGTGCCGCTGAGGTGAAATCTGAACCTAATAATTTCAATGTAAAAGAAGATACCAAAAGAGGAGGCCTTCAGATGGCGGTTTTGGATAAAACAGCTAAATATCCACCGCTAAACACAGCAAATTAGTCCAACACAAGCAAAAACCTCTAAGCAAGAATGCCTATTGTATTCATAAGCACGGTCGCTTGCTATCAGTGCCCTGTATTAGACCCGACAAGATCATTTGTAAGAGCTGCTGACACCATAGTAAAGTCCTCCGGGAACAAATGTCAATAAGCTTTGAAGAAAGTGTCCTCAATTATATTCTTAATAACAAGACATTCAAGGTCTTAATGGCATATTGGCATGCAAAAAATAAAAACAGTTAAACAGATGGTTAAAATTTGGAGCTTTTGTTCATGTGGTTATATTAATTATTTAATACAGAAATGCGTGTTATTTGAGCTGTGAAGCTTAACTGTCCTCCAGCTGCTGTCCTTGTCTGCGGCGTAGAAATAGGATAAGCGTCTACCCACGGCCTCTTCGCATGATAGAAGAAATAAAATGAGGGGAGGATTGGATGATAATAGCAACCATATATTACAGGTCAAATTAGCTGTAATTTTAACTGAGGGATGAGATTGTATTATTTAGCAATCAACAGCACAGATGCCGTCCGCAAAGCTTTACTTCCGCCGAACTCGCATGCTACAAGTTAAATGTAAGTTGTATTCGTATGTTCAGCAAAACGGAGGATTGTTTTGCACGCGATTTTTAATAATAGTAGCCTACCGATATGAAATGGCAAAAGCACAAATGTAAAATCACGCTTGTTTCAGACCCAGACACATTCAGGCAAAGCAGCAGGCTAGCTTTTCGCTAATTCCTCAGAAGTAAAAAGCTAAAACCTGGTCTCTGAGGCTGACAAAGCTGGTGTTCAGTTGGTCTCTGACACAGGCTGACTAAAGAAAAAAATCAGGCTGGAAAACCAGTTAAAACCAAACAGGTTTAAGTTTTTATTTCCAGAAACATGGCGCGCAGCTTTGTTTATATAGGCTACCACTTGCACTCGCAACAATTACTTTTTACACATACATAAAATGAGCCAAAAAAATGCTAAATAACAAGGCCAGTTGGGGTTAGCACTGATGCATTTCCAAAAGTTAAAATAACACAAGTTAAAAAGGTAATTTAAAAACAAAGCCACAGCCTACAAAACTGTCTCGGTTTTTAATTTACAGTTAATAACAAGTGATTTTTTTTCTGTGATATTTTGACCGCTGAAATAGAAAATATTCCCATTTTCCATTTCAGAAATCCGCTCACTTTAAGACAAATCGTCCTTTAAAACGGTCTAAAAGAGACCCAGACACTTTCAGGCGAAAACGTTCCAAGAACGGAACGGTCTGTGGGATGATGAGGAGCGAAGCAGCATAAAAATATTCACGTTTAATAACGTCAACCTTTGCACATAATACAAACAGACGGGGCTTGTTTTCTTAATGAAACCACTGGCTATTTTAGTCGCTAGCCGTGGACGAAATACTGGAGCACGTGGCGCAGCACAGCGGGTCTGAGAGCTCCGGCAGACCGTGCCTGACCGGCCGAGCCGCACCCAGAGATTTCCGCCCGCCTCGGGAGAGCTTGTTTATCACACAGCTGAGGTGTCATCCTGGAACGCGGAGGAGAAGGGCAAATATCTGCAGCCTGTCCAAAACCGCAAGCCCCTCTTTCCCATGTCGCGCCTGACCCCTTCCTTCATCGTATTTCATTAATAATCCCCCCGTGACAAGAACAGGATTTGAGATAATCTAGTTATGAGCACGGCTAAAATATTTAGGGGCTCACGTAAAAAATGTTAGTCCTTTGAAAAGGATAAACTTTCTTCGGCGTGGTTGGGTTTATCAGCGCCATTATTCATAAAGACGTCTTCCCGCGCAAATCTCATTGTGAGCAGTGACCTCTGCTGGTCATATATAGTAGTCAGTGGATTTTGCAATGTTGTTTTAATGGTTGCTTTATTATTGAAGCGACCTTATTACAACTAACAAAGCATCTAAAGGGATAGTTCACACAAAACTCTCCCTTATGTTGTTCCTCAATATGGAAGTCAAGGGTAGTTCTTTTTCTTTCCAACAGAAGAAAGAAATTCTTAGAGTTTTAGAACAAGATGAGGGTAATTAAATTATAATAAAATGTTAATTTTGTTGGGCATTTATGCAGCCATTAAAGACCTTAATATTTACTGTTTTCAGGGTGTTTCACTTTTTCTGCATATGATCAGAGAAAAACAAATAAATAATAGCGCATAGAGAAAACTATCAACATGTTTTTTTCATTATAAATTATATTACCAGTATAACAATGACAGGGAAATGTAACTGAAAAATGTACATTAATAAAAAAAATAAATAACATGTCTTTTAAAATCTGATATGACTGATTAGGGCATCAGCCATGCATCAACCATCAACAGTACAGATTACTATTTTTTTCATAATCTTTTGTATAAATGCTCATTAAAATCACTTAGTATTAAAATAAACGAATGCTAAAATAATATTATTTTTTAGCAACAAACCATCCAAGTGCAGTCACTATAAGATCATTACTTTTTTTAAATCTAAAAAAAAAGACAAAATAACACACAAGTAAATAAATAATAATAATAATATAAAATAAAATGTAAAAAAATTATTGTTTTTTTGCGCAAGGTTCTTGTTCTGTCACAGAAGAGTGCAAGATTTGGATTTTTGCTCATCATCGTCATCATCGAGTCCCACTTTCTTCCTGTTTGGGTCATTAAGCTCATCAAAGAGTCCGCTGTCAATCATCTCCTGTTGCCATGGAATTGACACTGCTCCTGTGCTGAATTCCTTAAAAAACTTCTCATCGTTGGCATCAAATTCAATCCCTTTAACCTCAGAGAAGTCCCGAATGTCACCCGTGTCTTTAGCATACACAACATTGGGTTTGGGCACCCATGGAGGTGCAATAAGTCCTGCCTCTAATCGAGGGATGTTGATGGATTTGAAGAACTCGTGTTTTCGAGGGTCATCCCTAAGTGCAAAAAACAAACAAACAAACTGTTCTGGTTAAACACAGGTATGGTTACTGCATGACATTTACTTACAGTTAAAAGAATCAAATGTTTCTATTAAATGATGCAAAATTTATTTCCTTATTTATAGAGAGCGTCCAAAATTTTACAGGTTGTAAATCAAATGCACCATTCCTGCAGATTGGACATTGATAATAGCAAATATCAGTGTTTTTTGCAGGTCTTGTGACTAAATGCCTTGACATCAAACCTAATGGGCCTTCAGCACAGTACTAGACTTGCGAGCCAAAGACTGTCAGTGAACAGTCAATATTTTTTTTATTCAGTTTCCTCATAAAAAAACTATGAAAAAGATAAATAAAAGCTGAAAGAGCATAAGTCAATACTTATGGTGATTGACTTATGACAAATGTGACAGAAGCTGCAAAAAATCTTAAAAAATTCTCCTTCTGTGTATCTTGGAAAAAATAACAGCACACGGGTTTGGATTGACATAAGGGTGAATAATGACAGAATTTTCACTTTTGGGGGAAATTTTTCCTTTAATAGGATTCAAATTTTTTTTTAATGAGTTAAAATGGTTTCAGCAACTGACTTTGAGAACAGTATTATACGTTAATGTGTAATTTAAACCTATGAGCAATGAAGCTGGTATTGAATCTGTTGGTGTCTTCACCCGCATAATGAAAGACCCAAAGATATTATGTTTTTACATTCATTCTTTGCTCCATCCAAACCCAGTGCTCAGGCTCCAAACCCACTGCCAGTGCTCTCAGTCAGAAAGGCTGACAAAAACGGTCTGTTTCTTCGATTTGCTGCCACACTGGCTCGATTTTGCTGACAGAGTAAAGCTTCTGTTCCTATGTTGGCATGCAGAGGGCAGAGTTGGACTGACCACGTCCTAATAATGACCTGGAGTGGAAACAGCGTGTCCTCTTGCCATGAAACACAAAAACGCTGCCACTTACTTGCAGCCAAGGCGGTCTTCGGAGTTCTTTTTCAGAAAAAGACAGATGATGTCCTTTGAGGGGGTGTCAAAATTTTTGTTTTCAAATTTGCACTCGTCTTCTAGAGTTCTTCTTACTATCTCTTCTTTAGTGACCTTCTCTTTGTGACCTCTAAAAGGCAGACGGCCGGCCACCATCTCATAGATGCTGCAGCCCAAGGCCCACCAGTCCACTGATGTACGATACGGTTCCTGCTTCAGGATCTCTGGCGCCATGTACCCTTTGGTGCCAGCCTACGATGGAAAAGACAACATGAGGGGTTATGAGAAAAATCATTCAGCCTTCTTGAAGCCACCTGAAAAAGCATATTTAAAGACACATACCACGGTACAAACTCTTTGACCTTTTCATCATCCTCACTAAAATCCATTTCAGAAGAGACTGCCCAGACAAGCCAGGCACACAAAAACAATCGCTTCCCATTTCACCAGTATGTGTCTCTAGGGACTCAAGTCAAACCCTTTGAGGCACATTCTTTTGAAGAAGGGCATGCTGTTCCAAAATGGCTGCCCTCAACCTCTTAAACAGCCAAGTGTGAGCCTGCTCATGTAAAGTCACAGCAGCACAACACCTATCATTTAATGAAACTATAGTAAAATAATTCAATTTTAAATATTTATTTATTTATATATTTTATATATATTTATATATTTTTTCAAATGCTAAATGATCACAAATTATTACTGATGCCTTGAAACTGTTTTATATTTAAAAGAGGACCTACAAAATTTTAAAACCTGATTATGTTGTAGTCAATGCCAGTGTTGACAATTTTGTAAGAGACTCTTCAACCAATGTATATTTATAATTATATAGATCAGTTAACATGCCATTATGATGCAATCTAGCAACATTTAACAAATGTGTTAGCTCCATTCAGTGGAAAGCATTTGGCAACACTTGTGTTTTTTCCACTTCATATTGATGGTTTATGTGAAATGTCATAAAAACCCCTCCAAATATAACTTTTGTGTTTGGTGGGATTAGTGCCTATTTCACTGTGTCACCGTTGGTGCGTTGTTTCTGGTGGAAAATGGCATTTTTCCAATTTTCGAGCCAAAACATTTGATTACTACTTTCGTTTCTGCAGTTAGAGCATTGATTTAAGAATTATAAGAAGTTATTCAATTTGGCACTTTGTTGGTTACAAAAAAAAAAAAAAAAAAAAAATTCAATATAATAATGATCAACTTTTT
Organism: Puntigrus tetrazona; assembly: GCF_018831695.1. NCBI lineage: Eukaryota > Metazoa > Chordata > Actinopteri > Cypriniformes > Cyprinidae > Puntigrus > Puntigrus tetrazona. The sequence goes on from NC_056716.1 coordinate 11,320,926, forward strand.
ATCATTTTATCAACTTCATATCATCATATAACTACAATACATCGTATTTTTGCTGGAAAGTGTTTATCTCTTGTTACTCTTAACTAGGTTAGGAGACCTCTTCAGCTCTCTTAAACAATTAAGGAGCTGAGACCTAGTCTTTCAACTTAGGAATGTTTATGAATCACTCATTCTTATGTATAGTATAGTAAAATTATGTCATTCTTAGAATTCTGACACACTTAAGACTAAACTTTTACTCTGAGTGGCTTTATACATATGGCCCCAGTTTGCTTGATGTGGAGTATGTGATTTCGGACACAACCTACACATTTTTTAAACTGTTTCAAATTAAACACCTGATTTAACTCATCAGCTCATTGGCAGAGACCTAATAGATGGATCAAATAAAGGAAACCTTTAAAATGTTTACTGCTGGTATAACTGAGGCCAGATGTTAGTAGCTGTGCAGGTAAACCTCACTTCGTTGACCTAAAGAGGTCTTCAACATCCTTATTAGAGTTGCCCGCTTTGCATGCCAGTTGATGTTAGTTCAAACTCTGCTCGGAGCTACACTTGACTGCCGCTAAGAGCAGGATTGGGAAACATTCAGGCCAGGAGTGGCTGACCCATTTCCTGGAGCGCTAGCATCCAGAAGATCTCAGCTCCAAGTCCAACTCCGAACAAACAAACCTGAAACAGCTAGTATATGTCTCAAAGGATACTTGAAAATGGCAGGTGCGTTAAAGCAGGGTTAGACTGAAGTCTACGGCTGCATCTGAAATCATATACTTGCCTACTATATGGAAGGTTTTTTAATTCACAAAATAGGCAAAAGGTACCTGAATAAGATGACATTTTACTATCCCATGAGGCCTTGTGAATGGCAGTGACGTAAAAAACAACTGAATCTGGTAGGTCATGTGACAATGACAACGTAGTCAGGGATGGGCAGTATTTCAAATACATTAATTCTATTTAAAAACTATTTTGTATTACATTTACATTTGTACATTTAACATTAGTATTTTTGTATTTAAATTTTTTTTCTACTTATTTAATTTGGAAATCGCAATCTAATAAGGAGGTTGATTGGTAAAAAGTATTTTTGTATTTTGAAAATACAAAAATACAAAGCTTATATGTAGTTAAATGCGAAATGCAAAATAGTATTGAATGTTGTGAATGTAGTACGTCCAGATATATTAATAGTATATCGGATGTACTCTTTTTGAGGTTGCAAAATAATTAACTATTCATAAAAGTACACTTTTGGTCACAACCCCAATGAAGGAGGCTAGGGTTAGCTATACCTGCTTTAGGGTTAGCATAAGTGTCAAGAGGTATTAATAAACAACATTTCAGAGTGAGGCTTTACCCTCACATTTAGGCTAATATTTTAACTTTTTGGGACACGGGGTGTTGAGCAGTTACCTTGAATATTTACCACATATTGAATATCTATTGGGTTCAGACTTCAAAGTTTTAATTGACCAGCCCACAATTGTTAGTTATTCATACCTTTTTGAAACTGGATCATCAAAGGTCAACAGCAAAGACTGGTTAATAAAATGGGATTAGACATTTGAATAGCATGTTTAATGATTGTAGGTTTGTGTAATTTTTTGTTTTAATTCATTTCGATGAATACTAAATCTGTTTTTTGTGAGTGTGTTGAATTAGAACTAAATCTAGAACTAAACTGTATTCAAACAGAGTGCAAAACACCCCTGCACTTCCAATTTTCTTCCAACATGGGGACAAGAGACTTGTCAGTCAATAAATGGGAATTTTGTTTTTGAAAAATTAACTCATATTTTCTTGTAAATTAAAAAGTAATGCGTTACTTTACCAGTTACTTGAAAAAAGTAATCTTATTATGTAACTCGAGTTACTTATGCGTTACCCCCAGAGTTATTGTTCTTACCTTTTGAGTGATGGTTTTGCCGTTTGGTAGCTCCACAGCAAGACCCAAGTCTGACAACCTGCACTGGCCTTGACTGTCCAGTAGGACATTCTCTGGCTTCATGTCCCGGTACACAATATCCATGGCATGTAGGTGCAGGATACCAGTGATGATTTGAGCTGTGTAGTGAATGATGCGCTCCATCTCAATGCCAATCTCCCCAGTGTGGAAGATGTGGTACCTCAGATCTCCTCCATTCATCAGAGTCATGACCAGACACAGGTGGGTTATCGTGTCAAACGCGTAGGCCAAGTTCACCAGAAACAGGCTGTTCACCTTCTCCAAGATTATTTTCTCTAGCAGAGCCATCTTTTCACCTCCTTTTTTCTTCAGACGTTTCTTGTCCAGCTTTTTGCAGGCATACATGTGGCCCGTGTGCTTGACCTGAACAGCACACACCTACAAAGAAATTCAGATAAAATTCAGAAGAGGAACATTACTGTTTTGGAATGAAAAGATGGGCTAGATTTGGGGAGAATTACACGTTTTGTACAAAGCCATACATTTCTTCTGTAATATGCTGTTCAATATGGAGCAATACTGTACGCAGTGGTATAAGAGTTTTTGCAACATGTATAACAGGACAACAAAACAACACTTTTTCTGTGCAACACGTTAGTTAGTGTTAGTGCACCAAAAATGTTGTTTGCCTTCACAAAATGATTACAGGAAGCAAGTAACAAAACCAAAACAAACCTAAAGACATGAAGTAACTATAGTTGAACAAAATTCAGAGACAACTAAAATAACAACTTTTCTCTTTCTCTTTAAATAGGCTTCCTCTGAAGATGAGGTGCAAATACTCACCTCTCCAAATCCTCCTTTTCCCAAAGTTCTGAACTCATAGAAATATTTATCAGAGATGGGCTGCTTCTCGAATTGCTTCCATTGCACAAATCTATCAAAGAACGGGCTGGTCTGAAACTCAGTGAAAGGTTTTCTTCTCAGGAACTCTTGTGTGGCTTCCTTAACCTGTCCCATCATTACCTCCTCAAAGTCCTTCTCAGAGACAACTTTACATTTTTCCGCCAAGTCCTCTGTCAAATAAGCCATGAAACTCTTGGAGTCAGCTTTGCAGAATTTGTTAATGATATTCTGCCTGGCTTTGTCTTTAGCACCAGCCTCTGCCAAATTCCAGTCATTCAACTCATCCAGAAACTCTGCAGCGGCTAGGTATTCTGGACTGGAGGCTAAAAGGAACCGTCGGAAGCATGTTTTCCCAATGGGCTGCTGCTCACAGATGTCCTCAAAGTCCTTGGGAATAGTTGCAAGTGCCTCTGTACAATTCTCAAGTTGGGGAAGTATAAGGCTACGCCTTCGTTTCCTCATTTCTTTGTCATCTAGACTCTGTGCTTTTAGGTAGGCTGTGTTGGCCACCAGGTTGTCCAGTCCACCCATGTCACACATGACTGTGGCGAAGGGTCAACAATGGTAACAATGAATAAGAAATAAAGAGATGCAGTCAACCTCTGATATTCTGATGAGTCGAAATCAACGAGGCTTCAGAGCCTCAAGTCTGAGTCTTCCCTGTTCCACTCACGTAAATTGCTCAGGAAGAATTAAATACCTCAATAGGGATTTTCTCTTAAGTAAGTGTCTTTGTATGCTAATTCGTGGATACTGCTCACGGAAAGGAACTTATGCCGTTCCTTACTTAAGAAGCTTTGGACTATGATTAGCCACAATGCTAAGGTATAGACAATGCAATTAACATGCTCAGTCTTCTACTATCAACTTCAGCTCAAGGAAATAAACAGTACGATATTAGACTAGTTTTATGTAAATGCCAGTTATTGTGCTTCCTTGGGAAAACTGTGCCTCTTTAATGATAAAGGCTGTTGCTGTTCTGCGTTCTGGCATGCAAGCAAAAAAGGACATTCTAATCCCGAGATATAGCTCAGATCTTCCTTCAATGTTATAGCCAGTTCACCAAGTCAGCCAGCGTGAAATGACCTTGATGCCCACTTCATTGTCTGCCAGGTGAAAATATTTCAAATTACTTTGAAAAGTAATAGCGCTGGTTTAAAGCTTAATTCTTTTAGCGGTCTGATCAAATTGCGAACCACAGGTTTGAGCCATAGCAGCGAGGCTTTACTTAATCAGTTTAATGCTTGATGTTACAAGCTGATAGGTTGTTTTCAGTTCTTTGAGAGTCTGAAGACTTACAAGGAGCTTACAAAAGTAGATTTAGAGCACATGGAATGAGACTAAAGTGAGAATAAGTCTTCATTAGGTGTAAACATTAGGGCAAAATCTGTTCTCTTGGCTGCATTCAAGCAAACTTAGCCCAAAGGACAGAAATGTTTCAGAGAAGGCTGTCTGGCAGACAGTTGACATCATTATCCTATAATGATACTGCATTAGCATTTATTAAGATGTCAAGATTTGAGACATTGTTTTTTTTTATTATTTTCTTCTTATAAACTGCTTAGAAAATTGAGTAATGATAATTCAAACGCTGAAAATAGTTCTGTAGAGTAACGTGTCTGCTTGTGCATCAACATTAAAAATCAAATATTCTCAACTTGCAGATAAACACCAAGAAATACAATATAGGTACAGATTCAGTATGGACTATATTAAAATGATATAGGAACACCTTGATTATATGCATCAGTAACTGTCAGACTGTGACAAGTGGGTGTTATGTACCAGAATACAGTCAGACGTGAATATGAGCGCCCTTAAACGATGTCTTAAGATTTTTTCTTGGTTTTAACAAGACACAGACATCTGTTCACTTCAGAAAATCCATGGAAATGTCTATACAACTTTTTTTTTCCTCCACAGATTATTTCTTGTACTTTGTATTTCTTGTAAAATATGCCTAGAAATCATCTTAATAGTTAAATTTAATGACAGAATCTTAATTTCAAGTAAACTAATCCTATCATATCTTTGCTTTGAGGGCTTTTTCTTTTTTTAAGAGATTTGTACGCCAAAAAAAAAAAAAAACTTTAATCTCTCTCTCTGCGTGTGTGTGTGGTGCAAATTTTCACCTGTAATTACTTTAAAATAATCTGCAAACAAACACCTGTAAAACATTGAGGATTGATTTTATTTCCAACACACATAAAAACACACATTCACAGCACAACTTCAGTTATAATCAAACATGATGCCACAAACACCCAAATGAATCCGTCATATCCCAGAGCTCTTCTGGCTGGTTCTTCTTAATGCTGTATGGGGTGACAGAACGGTAAAGCTAACCATTGTCACCTGGATTTCTGCCTACATCCTTGGTTTTGCTGTGACGGTCACACACATGCACACAGGTATTCCTACACATTCAACAGCTGGAGATGCTCTGATAATCAGTCCGGTCTCCCTAAGCAGAGTAGTGCCAAAGTGGACGGAGGAAATGTGGGTCCAAAGCTTGAATCCTCACTTGCCAATCCTCTGTACCACCCAGTCCTGTTGGCATAGTGGGCATCTATTGTTCTGCTTCACCCAGAGGGACATGCAGCAGTTGTGGAAGGAGTGGTTGCACTCTCCCCATACCACTGAGAGAGAGAGAAAGAAAGAATGAGAGACAGTGATGTTTCAGAGCCAGAAAAAAACTAAACTTCTGTTCCACAAGGGGAAAAACAGACAGTCGTATTGGTTTTGCAACAACATGAAGGTGAACATATGAAAGATTTTTCATTTCTGGGTGAACTCTCTTTAAGTGTAACACTATCCTTTGATTTAACCTACCATTGTGGAGGCAGGGTTTATTTTGTGACGCAAATGAATACTACGGATCGTGCACTTGGTCAAGGTACTTAACCCCAGCTTGGTTTCGTTGGATTGACCCTAACAGGTGCAATGTAAGTAGCTTCGGATAAAAGCAACCGACTCAAACGTATAACTTATTATACTTTATATTAAAAATGGGAGATATAAAGTGAAAAATATTAGTGCAAACAGAAACGACAGTAAACAGTAAACAGCCATCTGCTTCTAGGGGATTTATGTAATTGATTGATTAGGGGATAAATGTAATTGATTAATTAGGCAGGCAATTAGTATGCCAGCAGTGATGTTAACTGTTGACTTACCGACACAGTCCTCTTGTTTGTTTTCAGCCTGACATCTCAAGCATGCATCTGAAATACATAAACAACAACAAAAAAATACACATTCAACATTAATTTAAACATACCAAGTTTTTTTTTACTTCATTTAGGGCAGAAATCAGTTGAAATCATGACATTTTAAAATTATTTCACAGGACAGATTTCAAGTCATTTATTTTGCAAACAGGTCTTAGACTATGCCAAGATTAGGCTATAGTTCAATTAGGACATTTCTCAAATGTTCTTAAACAAACAAAAAGCCAAAAAAACCCAAAACATTACTGGTGTGCATCTTGAGGCAAAACAAAAGCCACTGATATATTTTAAGATTAGTCAATGTCATTTTAATAAAAAGTAACAAATGTACAAAAATACATAATGTATAATCATAATGTATCACAGAAATACTATTAAGTAATTTAGTGGTTAATTCAGCAGCAACAGATCATGGGTGCACAATGACTTTATAAAATCTATTGAAACATTTCTATTTTATTAATAAAAGTGATTAAGTGGAGGACTAAATCTGGTAAAATGGTACATGATGCTCTTTGTATTATTGTAAAATACATTATTGAAAAAGTTAATTTATAAGCACTATAAAATTAAAATCCTTTTTTATATATTGCACAATAATGAAGACAGCAACATGATGTAGATAAAACAGAACAAGAAAGACTATTAATAATCTTTCATTGCGCAAAAAAGTACTATAATGCGAGAATGATGCGCTTGAAACAACACGGAGCCCTCAGAGTCCCGATAGAAAAGGTCAAAGGGGAAGAGATACTGATGTATAGTGTATTAAATCGGTGCGATGCCAAATTGATGATTCTCTCCGCCCGTTATTAGTGTTTAGCAGTGTACAAATCACGTTTTGGTAACGGTAAGGCACGCTTGGAACCTCAGCAGAGGTGGTAAACTTACAAAAAATACCGTGCCATATCATGCTATTGAAAAGCGCCATATGTACACTTGAATTTAATGACTTTAAATATCCATCTGTACCTCACATTGCATTGTGGAACGGCTACAGAACACTTGTGCACAAGAACTTTATGGTGCTTTATAATTTTTTTGTGGGGCTCGACAACAACACAATAGTATACGTACAAATTCGGATTTTTTAATTCCCGATCCACAGAACATGAACCCAATATCGATCCTGAGTATCGGATCGATGCATCCCTATTTTTGTCTAGGATTAGGCTTAAACCAGAGGATAAACCCAAAGTCATACACAGGACTACTCCATTCCACTTTCCCCCATTAATAGGTAATAGGAGTAAGTTGTCTTGGTACTTCTAATGTCTTCGATTTGAACATTCACTGCAGCACTTCTGAACAATGATTTATTTCAGTGATTTTGGGCGTCATGAGGGTTTTTCCACACTTGAGTAGTTCGCCCAAAAATTTAAGTTCTGTCATCATTTACCCTCAAGTAGTTTCAAACAGTATTTTTTCCTACTTCGACCCAAAACAGCCTGGTTTACAAACTTTCTTCGAAACATCTTCCTTTGAGTTCGGCAGATTTGGAACTACTCGAAGGTGAGTAAAAGATGACAATTTTTGGGTGAACTATTGCTTTAACTGTGATTTCAAAACCCCCAATGACCAAGATCACATCTCCATGTCTCAATCATGAGTATTCATAAGAAGACATGCCAGTCTGTACGTTTTATAGTTGAATGCTACCATTGACTTCCCTTTTTCTTTGTTGCTTACTATGGAAGTCAATAATTTTTTGATTACCAGCATTCTTCAAAACATCATGCAGGTTTGGAACGACATGAGGGTAAGTAACTTTAACACCCGAAGGTTGTAATCCTGCTCTGTATAGTGGCTAAAGGTACAATTCACAGATGTGGTATTAGCATCACTTTTTAGCCAGGGTTAAGGGTTTAGCAGTGGTTTTTGCAGTCACAACCCACACTGCGGTATATGAGAATATGGTGTTAGAATGTCAGGGCTAGATGCTTAGCTGCTGGCAGCTATTCCTGTGCCTCATGAAGACATCAAGAAGATGGTCCAACGTGTTTTGGACCATTGTGGAAACACAGAGCTTGGTATAAACAGTTGTTTCAACATCTGGGTGGAACATATGATGGAAAAGATGCACGACTTTGAAGCCTTCATGTAAACATGTAGCAAACTGCAATTTGTCTAATCAATGAAAATGACACTGCAAAAATGCTAACAAGAACTTTAAGCTAAGAGTGCAAAACGTACAGTGTGAAACGTTAGCTTATGAACGCCAAGTGTTAATTGTTAACCCCCAGGTTAAGCGTACCCTACCAAGGTAAATTAGCGCAGAATGATGCAGGGTTAACCATTTCACGTATGACAAGTGCTTATGAAACGTTCCTTTAGACGTGCTTAAATCTTGGGTTAACAGTACTGTGAAAACACTACACAACTGATTGGACGCCAGATGCCTTTAGACGTTTCTGTAATGCATTTAATAGATGCATTCAAATTAGTCATTTAAATGTGTTCGATTCAGAATCGAGCATCTCACCTGAATGCAAACGTTGGATACGTTTTATTGTTTTATATAAAAAATGTAAACAAGCGAGTTTAAAATTCGATGTAGCGCATTCGAACGTTCGATACATTATTTCGAGCGTTATTTTCGCCACGGAAGGTTCTATTCTCGTGCTTGTCTGAAAATTGGCCATTATAGACACTTTCAACGTTTGAGTCAGCATTTACGTGACCACTTATGGTTTTAACAAACGCTGTATGTAGGCAGCAGTGTGACATTCATTTTCAACCGTGTTATTTTGCTAGAAACGACTCGTTGGTTCGTCGGATACATGCAATGTCATCTGCCTATTCTTGGCCTTCTGGGGTAATCCAGAGCCAGCTAAGAATCCCAGAAAGGTAAACAAATGCTATTTGAGCTAGCCGGTTAGCTAGAGAAAAACTCACCCATTACTTGAACCCGACAAATAGCGCAAGTGTCGCACTCCACATCCCAGCTCCACATGGCCACCGCATTCCACTTCTTGAGGGAGAACATCTTGTCTCCCCCCGATTTAGATCCAGAAGAACCGCTGTGAGTGTGCACTAAACCCGGCTCATCACCGTCGTCCATCTCCGCCATGGCGAAGAGGCGCAGAAACAAAATGGCTGAGACAGACTGGTCTGCAGACACGCAGATCGGCCTCTCACTGGAGCTGAGCGTAAACAGGCCCCTGGCTGGATGTATTAAATACACTCAGTAGGGAACGTTTTCACACGGTTCCCTAATTTTTCCAAAGTACTGTAAAACAATCATCACCTCTCTGTGTTTTATATGTTGTGTGCACCAAAAACAAACAATCAAACAAATACAAACTAGCATTTATTCACTTTTTCCCCCTCATACTCATGCGTCCTTGTAAAGCTAAGTTATCATAATTGTATTATTTTCAGTAGCCTTTGACAATTGCTAGTGCCCATTAGGGGGCGACCTGCTCCACATATATATATATATATATATATATATATATATATATATATATATATATATATATATATATTATTTAAAATATTTATCTCAGCTCAGATACAACGTTTCAAATCGTACAGTAATCTTCTTTAAAATCCCCTCATCAAACTAAAAAAAGTCACACCCTGCCTCCCAACGGAGATACCATCTACACTATGCGCCCTAAATAGTATTGAAAATGACTAGTATCATCTAGAATTTAGGATGGATAGTATGCACATCGATCGGTCTCTACATTATAGCCGTGACGTCATCACACATTTGATTAGGGGGACACACTTAATAAGCTTCCTGAACTACGCGCGTGTAGTCCTGTGGACCAGACCGACACCATAGTTCGCATTTTAATTAAGAAAACAAGACCGAGGAGAATTGCACTTAACTTTTGCGCGTGCACATCCGTTCCTGAGGTGAGCGGCAGTCTCGTGCGCATCAGCGGCGCTCAGAGATTCATGAAGACAGCCGCAGTCCGATGTCCACTGATAACGCTTCTGTTAAACACACTTCTGCCCATCAACGGATGAACGCCGACTTTGAAAAGTATCCTTTACCACGGTATTGCAAGAGGTGAGTGCCGCTTATATGACATTTTTGATGCATACGAAGACATTTTCACAGCATTTGCCATTATAAGTAAAGTTAAGAATTTTTTTTTTACTTAATAGAGTACTTTGTCAGTACACAGCAGTACAAGGAAATGCAATGATTCTTTTCAGTGGTACATTCACATAATAACATACAACAAACAGATATAAACATAATTTTTTTTTGTGATAACTGCACATATTGTAAGATTGTCAAGCTATGGCATGTTTTAAAAAGTTAGTCTTTACTAAAAAAAATATATAACTTTTTTTTTTTGTGACATGGCTATTACTATTTACAGTTCAAGATGAATTAGAGAAATAACTGCAAAACTGAAACAGTTTTTCATGTGATTTTTGGATTTAATTTAATATTAGGGCAGGCCGGGGTTAGTTGTCACGCTCATGAGGGTTGAATCTTAGTAACTGTAACATTTTATGTTAAAAGGTAAGTTACACAGATTTTCTATCCCTCTTTCTCCGCATGGTCGTATGTGGTCTGTATTTTAAGAACCAGTTAGTTATTAAGCATGGTTTTGAAAATTTATGATAAATCTGACCCTTATTTTTTTAATATTCAGCAACATTTTGCCCCTCGCATATGCTGTCTGTTGTATTCTCTTTTGCTTTGATTAGTATCACTCAACATACAGAACATTAACGTTAATGAAGATCTCAGAGTTTTTGAATTTTTAAGGGAAAGGTTTATATAGATTGAAATGTAACGAGGAGAAGACTGACACTGATAACAGTGGTTGTGCCCTTTGAATGCTGGGATGAGAATTTTCTTGAATAACTAAGACAGCATTAGTGTGGGAGGAGGGCTCATTGATCTCTGATTCAGCGCTGTCATTGCTACGGAAACAAACAAATGATTTCACCAAAATTAATCAATCTAAATGCAATCATGCATGCACATCCCCTCTTTTATTCTTGTTCTGACATACACATATAATTGTTACCCTGTTTTAAACAACGTTCTAAACTCAGTCATTTGGTGCGTTTTATGTTTTAAAAAAATTATGCATCGTAGATGTTTGCAGCTGTTTGCAGCAGTTTAATGTTTTTCTGAAATCTGAGGATTATATACAACTTAACATTTCAGCAGTCCTGCGGGTAAAAGTCGTTAAATTACAGTCCTTCAGCTAACAAAAAAATGTTAAAAAAATGATGTAAAGACCACCTGGTCATAAAAATATGTATCTTTTTTATGTGCCTTACTGTATATTTTGCTGCAGTTTCACAGACGAATGTCCACTGAGTGACGCTAAAACACAGGTTCAATACGTGAACCCTGGCACCATTCTATTACGTTAATATAGGTACATATTGATGTGTTTTTATTACTTCAAATATCGTTTTTTCAAATTCAATATTGTTTGAATTTGTGTGAAAAGTATGCTTTTTTTAATCAAAACTCTGTAAATCTGTGTGAAAACGAATAAAAGGTTTTGGAGTTTTACTGCTTGAGGTGCTCATTTTTTCTTTTGGAAACTGCAGTGATATGTACTTATTAGTATTTTTTTTTTTTCTCGCTAAAAAGTGCACCTGTTTATGCCACGAGACCAGGTAGTGTAAAGAAAGCATTGATTTCTTGAAGCCTTATAATACAAGCTTGAAGGAAAACATTACCTATATCTTAATTTTTGCTAAATTAAAAAAGAAACAAAACATTGCAATACATAAAACTTATTTTACCACAAAATGAACACTAGTGGCAGTAAAATAGCAACAACCTTCATTCCTTTTTAGTATCATGATGTGACCTCCCAAAACTTTTACCATGATGCATGATTATTAAACCAGTATGTTTTCACATTTAGTACTACGCTGTCCCGTGAGACATGAATTATGACAAAAGATATTAAAGATTCATAGGCATAAGTTAAAATGTCATGGTTTATTTTTTTATCCCACATTTGGTTATTCTAACACTTTGGTTAGTTTTAGGGTTGTTTACTGTCTTTTTTTTAACTCAATAAAGCAGTTTTAACAAACAACATTCATATAGAGTCATATAATCAAATAATATTATTTTGCAGAAATGTGGCAACAGGTGCAAGTTGCTCATGACATTTTATCACTGTCCACATTTATCAGTGTTCTGCAAATTTTCTTAAAATAGTAACCTAAATAGTAACCCATGGGATCAGGATTTCCTCAAGCAGATTTTGCAACAGGTTCAGATTGGTTGAATGAATTTAATGCATTGATAAAGCTGCTTGGTTTGAAGTGAGCTGAAATTTTCATTTTTATTTTTGAATGTTGTTAATGAGTCTGCATTTGTTTAAAACAAGTTTTGCTATTTAATTTTCTCTCTGTTGAAAAAGGTGGAGCAACGATGACCTTCAAAGGCATGCACTGGCTAAGAGCCGCCGCATGGCTATGCGGAGACCGGCCTACATGTTTAATGCCCGTTACAATAGTCTATCGCCAACTGAAGAGCGTTTCCTAGAGGCGGCAGAGTATGGAAATATCCCTGTCATCCGTAGGATGCTAGAAGAACTCCCAGACCTTAATGTCAACTGTGTGGACTACATGGGCCAGAATGCATTGCAGCTTGCGGTTGCCAACGAGCACCTCGAAGTGACTGAACTCTTGCTGAGGAAAGAGAACCTGGCCAGGATTGGTGACGCTTTGCTTTTAGCCATAAGTAAAGGCTACATTCGTATTGTGGAAGCCATTTTGGGCCACCAAGCCTTTGCTGACACATCTAAACTCGCTAGCAGCCCCCTCCAGGCAGAGACGCAAGGCGATTTCTTCGCCTATGACGAGGATGGCACTCGTTTTTCCCATGATATTACACCCATTATACTAGCTTCTCATTGCCACGAATACGAGATCGTGCACATTCTGCTAAGGAAGGGCGCCCGCATTGCACGCCCACATGACTACTTTTGCAAATGCAACAGCTGCCTCTATCACCAGAGGCACGACTCTTTTAGCCATTCACGTTCAAGAATCAATGCCTACAAAGGGTTGGCAAGCCCTGCCTACCTTTCCCTGTCCAGTGAGGATCCAGTACTGACTGCTTTGGAGCTCAGCAATGAACTAGCTGTACTAGCCAACATAGAAAAAGAGTTCAAGGTAAGCGTGATAAGAGAGGAACATTAAGATTCTGTTAAACATGGAAGAATTTCTCATCCCATTAGAACAGGTTATATGTCATTGTCAACACAGTAATGGGGTTTGACCAAGCATTTCATTGGGTAATATCAAATAATATATAGCAATAACAATATTAGGCAGGAAACACATTAGGAAAAAGACCAGCAGCTAGACTAATGAGTTTAAGAGTTATGCTTTTTTTATTTAACTTTTAACTTTTTATGCATAGTGCATATGGATGTGGGTGTACAGTCATGCTTGGTAGTTGGTGAGTCTGCAGCCTTTGCCATTGAGTGGGTGGCTCAGTTCTTCTAACTTATATTATTATTGATGAGTTGAAGGTTTTGTTTGCTGATTGAGTATTTAACAGATGGTAAGACTATATTTCTAGAAAGTAAAAGAAAAAATATTTTTTTCTGCCTCAACATGCACAACCACATGCCAGTTACATTCATTTTGCAAGCACCAAAAATACTCATATGGTAAACTCTGTGGCCTATGTGTTTGTAACACTTTACAATGTCTTTCATTTTAAGCCACTGAAGATAAATGAAAGAGGATGTCAGTGTTGCTTGCCCATGGCAATATCAATTTGGAGGTTAATGTGGCATTTGAAGGTGATTTCTAGGGTAATTTGGATATTTACTTGGGCATTGGTGTTCTGGGTGTTAATAGTTCTGGGAGATTGCTTACTGTTTCAAGTTAGAATCCTCATCTCTGTGATAGTCTGTTCTCTAAATAGGGCCTGGGTTGCAACAGTAAAGTCCATTAAGCAACAGTAAACAAGACGGTGCAACACAAAGTGGTATTCAGTCATTTATTTAAATGCAACTGATGGATTATGAAGAGGATCTAATTTTTTGCTCCACATATCCTTAGTCTTAGTAGGTGGTGTTGTTAATAGCAGACATATCTTTGCATAAATGGAAAAAACTTTAATATCAACTTAAATTTTAAACATAATCAACACCAATTAAATTAAGGTTTTATGGTAGAATCGTATATTGATGAATAAAATGGTATATAACTTAAAACTTAATATTTGACTACCTAATCTGTCACATTGTTATGACTACAGCAAAGCAGCTGTTCTCCCGTAGTAGATGGTTACAAGTACAAAATCGAGAAGTAGCACAATATGATGTCGGAATGCTGTGCCGTTACAAAAATGGAGGCAGGTTAAAGTCTCTAATTTAATGAATTCTGATAACCACAGTTTTGACCAACAGATACCAATCATTTTTGGCTTAACAGTCCCTTTAATATTGTCAGTGAAAGCAAGTATAAAAAGTATTACCATTGTCTTGTGTATGCTTTCAACAGATATATGCTAATTTCCTTTTTCAGAATGATTATAAGAAGCTGTCTATGCAATGCAAGGATTTTGTAGTTGGACTTCTGGATCTGTGTCGGAATACAGAGGAGGTGGAAGCCATTTTAAATGGAGACACAGAGGCAGGTGGCCACTGTGACAAGGGTGGCAGGCCTGATCTAGTTCGATTAAAACTGGCCATCAAATACGAGCTAAAAAAGGTAGGCTCATTTAATAAAAACTTTTAATCATAAATTTCACGCAACGATTTCAGTAAGTGAATTATTAGGCATAATGATTGAGCTATTGTAGCCTCAAGTGCAAAAATGCAATGGCTTAATCACTGTGCATGATAGCGCAGTAATATAAACATATCTGTTTACTGTATCTCTGCCGGCTCTGATGCTTCCCACACAGTTTGTAGCCCATCCAAACTGCCAACAGCAGCTTTTGTCCATATGGTATGAGAACCTGTCAGGGCTCAGGCAGCAAACCACAGCTGTCAAGTTGCTGGTGGTTCTGGGGGTGGTGGTTGGACTTCCCATCCTGGCCTTACTGTACTGGATAGCACCCTCAAGCAAGGTCAGACTGTAATAACCTAAACCTTTAGTCACTGTGAATTCATCCATGGCACTGAATATCTTTTCTCGCTTATTTGATATTATAAGCAAGCAAATAACACAAACGCAATGCTCTTTCGGTTGCACTTTATTTTACAATACATGTACTTACAATGTATTTATCCAAGAAAGTACTGGTAATGTAAGGTAACTACAAGGGTTAGGTTTAAGGCTATTACCTGATTATTACTTAGTTATTATAATTGCTACAATAAGTAAATAGTATGTACATGAGCAACCGCTACAGCTGTTACTTCTTACTAAAATAATATTACTTTAGAATATTCTTGACCTGTTTTGTGCAATGTTTTTGATTACAGTTGGGGAAGATCATCCGTGGTCCTTTTTTAAAATTTGTGGCACATGCAGCTTCTTTCACAATCTTTCTTGGCCTTCTCATTATGAACGCTGCTGACCGTTTTGAAGGGACATCTCTCTTACCAAATATGACCATCCATGACCACCCTTCCCAATTGTTCCGCATGAAGACCACCCCTTTCACCTGGATGGAAATGCTGATCATTTCTTGGGTCGTAGGTCAGACATCATCTCATCCTCGTGTTACACAACAGCAAATCAAACATTATTTTGGATTTTCAGTTTATTTGCTCACCCGCATGATGTTGCAAACCCGTATGGATTTTTTGGAACATAAAATAACTTTTGCAGAATGTTCACACTGCTCATTCTCTGTATGCGAGTTAGTAAATAAATTCCAAAATCGATCATAAATGCACTATAGAACTAGCTTTTATGACACATTAAACTTCAAGCTTAACCTATATAAAGCTTACGGTATCATTTGACGCACAAACTTTTAAGGACTTTGCTAAAACATTGCTGAAAAACCTGGACATTTTATACACAATAGTAAACATAATAAATAGAAGTAAAAATAATATTTTAAGAAGAACATTTGAATAACACTTGTTGCACTGGAATGAAGCAACTTTTTAAAATGTGAATAGCAAATATGATATATCAGACTTAAGGAATGCTTATTTGCATTATATCTTTCCCTACCAAAAAAATAAAATATGGAGATCATAAAACTAAGAACATTTGACTTTTTTGGTTACATAAATATCAGCAACTGCTCAAAAATGTACATGTTATCCTATATTAAACTATAAGAGCCATAAAAGCCTAGTGTATCAAATATGAAAACCTGCTATTAACAATATGAAGCTAAAGGTTAAAAAAAACTTTTCCCACAGTGATGTACTAAAATAAATCCCAAATGACTGGTGCAAGCACACAATGATTCATAGGTCACACTCTTTGAACTGTCTAACATCTGTCACATCTGTCAAATCTTTTAGAAATATTTGTAGAAATGATATGTACAGCAGCTTCGTTAATTTAAAAAGAAAGTTTAAGACACTAAATGCATGAACTAAGTGCATGAACGCTAATTATCCGTTTCTTCTTTTTCCAATAAAAGGAATGATTTGGGCTGAATGTAAAGAGATATGGTCTCAGGGTCCTCGGGAATATCTGCTGGAGCCTTGGAATTTGCTGGACTTCGGCATGCTGGCCATTTTTGTGACTTCATTTATTGCTAGATTTATGGCATTTTGGCATGCAAATGTTGCACAGAATTATGTGGACAAGCACTACACAGATCTATCAAACATTACCTTGCCCCTTGAGATAGAATACTATCGTCTTGGTGAGTATCGCTGTTTAATATTACTGAAAAAACTATTTTGTCCAATTTAAAAAATATCACTTTTTTATTATCTGGAGATGTCTACCTAGAACCAAAGATGGTAAATAAATAAACAATTAAAAAAAAAAAAAAAGCAGTGATAAAGATGATTAAAGGAAATGTTTCTTATTGAAAATGTCACCTTCAATATTTCTGTCAATTAAATAATTTTTCAAAAGACACCTGTCACCTGAAGACTCATTTCATGAAACATGCATATATTTCAGCTCGTGTCCACTGGGTTCCTTCAGACCCTCAGCTGATCTCCGAGGGCCTTTATGCCATCGCAGTGGTTCTGAGCTTCTCTCGGATTGCGTACATCCTACCTGCGAACGAGAGCTTTGGGCCCTTGCAGATCTCTCTGGGCAGGACTGTAAAAGACATATTTAAATTCATGGTGATCTTCATAATGGTGTTTGTGGCCTTCATGATTGGAATGTTTAACCTCTACTCATACTATCGCGGAGCGAAGCAGAACGGTGCCTTCACAACGTAAGCAACGGTCAATTCCTGTTTGTCTTGTCCTTTGTAATTGCATCACATCCGTGACTTTATTAGTTATATAATTACAAAAGCGCCCAGAGCCTTTGGCAGCAATGCATAAGGCCATACTGGAAGTAGGCGTTTGGCAAATTTGATTATCATGACTACCACGCCATGTCCATGTGGACATGAGAGTGTATAAGAGTCCAAGACTCTGTTAACAAGGCTCAGGTTAATATGAAAAAGATAAGTAATTCATTTGAAATGCAGTGAAATTCATTAAAGACCTTGTGAAATCAAAATCGGAAACAGTTCCGTTAGTTCTATTGAACTCTATTGGTAATGATGGAACTTGCGACCATAGTTGCTTTTAGGCAACGCACCTCTGGTTTGTTATAAGCAGATTGCAAAATATATAGAAATTCACCACCACTAATAATGTTGCTTGATGTTATTATCAGATCATTTTATTTTCATAATTATAAACTAGCGCTGTCTAACGATTAATCGCATCCAAAATACGTTGTTTACATATTTCTATATATGTTTGTGTGCTGTTATTATATAGAAATACACACACACATGCACGTGTATATATTTAAGAAAATTTTTATATTTGTATACTAAATATATGTAATAAATTCTATAAATATATGCATGTAAATATATGTAATTAAAAAAAATATTTACTGCATAGGTTTATTTAATAAATACACTAACACACACACACACACACACACACATATAATAGCACTATTATAAACTATTATTGTAGAGAAAAACGCTTCTTCATTTACTGCACTTCTTTGTTATTTTCTTAAGACAAAGACTCTACATTTGTGTGACCCTAAAGCCTACAAACAGAATAAAAAACACAAAGCGACATTTTGGGCGGGATTTAGTAATAAGGTCCCAATGGTTAACATTAGTTAATGTATTAATTAACACAAACTAATAACTAATAATGCAGTACATTTGTCACAGTATTTCTTAATCGTTGTTAATGTTGGTCAAATATTAAGAGACATCACTTTTGATTTTAATAATGTATTATTAAATATTAAATTTAACATGAAGTGAGATGTTTTTTATCATTCATGTTAGTTAACAAATGGCACTTATTATATGCGTGCATATAATAAAACATACTTTCCTATATGTGTATGTATATGTAATAAATTATGAATTCAAATACATGATCATTAAAATGATGAATTAAGTGATATAACCCACACTAAAGGAAGTTGTCTGTTTCTCCTTCTCCAGTGTTGAGGAAAGCTTTAAAACTTTATTCTGGGCTATTTTTGGACTTTCTGAGGTCAAGTCTGTCGTCATCAACAACGGGCACAAATTCATTGAGAATATTGGCTATGTCCTTTACGGGGTCTACAACGTTACCATGGTTATCGTCTTACTCAACATGCTCATCGCCATGATCAACAACTCATTTCAGGAAATTGAGGTAATCATATTCTGAAATGAGATCTGTGGATAGTAGGATGGTACAGGCCTCGGGCAAATGTCCAGACATCATAATTTCCCATTTATACTCCTTTTTAAATGAGATACAGATCCTTTATGGTACTGTTTCGTTTGTTAAACTGCAATAGGAAGTCTTCTCTGGTTACAGTAGAAATTGATTTTTGTTGGTTTTATAAACTACAGCCCGTTTTTGTAAAAGCAACTTGTCCTTCGTATAATAATACAGTAGCACTTAACAGTGAAATATGAATTACTCATGCACTGGATGAAAAATACAACAAACATTAATGCTGCTGCAAAGCAAGAATGTTGTTATCAATCCATAAATCTTTATTGCGTCAGAGTGGTCTGATGTGGTAACGGGAAACAGAGAATGTTTTTTTTGAAGTTTTTATTGCCATATGGGAATCTCATTATTATTTGACCATTACTAATATGTCAACACACTGCACTGTTGCAATCACACGGCCTTTTAATGTTTTAGTATTGGTTTTTATCAGATGCTACAAAATCAAATTCAGTGTGATTTAGTTCTCGCGTTGAAGATTCTTTAACATTAATGGAACCTTTTTATTTCTTTAATTTCGGGAAATGCTGTTTAGGTTATTAAAAAGATCTTTACACTAAGAAAAATGTAACTTTTAAGATCTGTTCCATTATAAGTTATTTGCGGAACCCAAAATGGTTCTGTAATAACATTGCTGCAACCTTCCGACTTTCATAACTTTTATGATACCTTTAATATTTTAAGACAGTAAATAAAGATATATTTTGTATATTTTAATTGATGTTAAGAGTGTATATAGAGTAGACTGAGACTAGTTGTCACATGAGGAAATTCTATAACAGTAGCTATCCAAACTTAAAGGGATAGTTCACCCAAAAATTAAGATCTGATGCAATGACCAACTGTCCTGAGTGTGTTCACAACCTCCGGTGCATAATTTTATAAAACTAACATTTTTAAATCTGCTTTTTACAGTTCTTTAGGTAAAAATGGTTTTCTTAAAAAGTGCATCGGTTCTATCTTTATCTTTATAAATTATACTTTGATAATAGATATTTTAGTTATTTAAAGGAACACTCCTCTTGTTTTTGGAAATAAGCTCATTCTCCAAATTCCCCAGAGTGCGATATCACGCAGCGCCTGTGGAAAATAGTTCCCAGCTCGCAAGACATGCTCCATATCCGGGTCTGGCTGTTATGAGGTGCTGTGTGATATCACCATGCCTGCTGCGCACCTCCTGTTACACCTAAAGAGTCAGGTTTTAAATATGAAAAATATCAAAACTCTGATCCTTTTTGAATGTGACGCCACTGGTCTAATTGATCTATGCTAAGCTATGCTAAGTGCTATCGCCGGACCGGCTGAATGGATTCAAAAACTGTAACTGGGGGTTGGAGAAAGAAAGTGGAGTGTTCCTTTTAAAGCAACGCATGATACATGTACTAATGCAAAATAAAATTTGATGCCACTCTAAATGAAAATTAGTAGGCATTTCCAATGAAATGTCACTTGCCGGTATCTTGTGTGTATCTTTGTGACAGGATGATGCGGATGTGGAGTGGAAGTTTGCCAGGGCTAAGTTGTGGTTTTCGTACTTTGAGGAAGGAGGGACGCTGCCTGTGCCCTTTAATCTCATCCCCAGCCCAAAATCAGTCATCAGCCTGGCTATCAAACTCAAACAGCTCCTGCTAATACCTCTTCACAGACACAAAGAGGACCTGAAGGAGGACACTGAGCTCAATGAGGTAAGGTGGAGGAGAGGCATTCCTAAATCAAATTGCATCTCATGCGCGAGAGAGTTCTCACAACATTGCTTTCTATTATTTATATATTAACATGGGGTTCTTTACATGACTACATATTTTTTCTATGCGTATTATATGCTTTTATTGGTATTTGGTTCCCTCTTATGGCCAGATTGTGTAACAACACGAAGAGCTTTTCATTTATTAAAAAGAAAACACATTTTTTTCTTTCAGTCGGGCAAACAAAAAGAATCCAGTGAGAAGAATTCACCTCATACAAGTCGTTACCAGGTAAAACACAACCAATAGAATGCTTAGAATAAAGAGATCACGGAACGATATTAGAGACAAGAAATCAGATTTCCAACAGTGATCAGTAATGGCAGTGACTGACCAATCAGAACAAGCTATTTTGGGAAGCTGTTTAATAATAATGTATATCGCGTATCTTTTAGGATGAACCTTGCAAATAAATTTTGTGCTATTTTTTTCTCTCCACAGAGGATCATGAAACGGCTCATCAAACGATATGTGATCAAAGCACAGACTGACAAAGAAGGAGATGAAGTAAATGAAGGTACAAACCAGACTTTGTGCTGTTAATTCAATTTAGATGATGCTTGTGATATCTGTCCTCCAAAGTAAAATACCTGTGTCATAAAACCTTTTTTTATCATTCCGAATTAGAATTTTAAACTTCTTTTTGTAAAATGGTTTGCTTTAAACTTGTATTTATTGTTGGGTTATTATTGTCTGGTAGAACCACTTTTTAAGGTGGGTTTCTGGTTGAGTGTCAGTGATCCAGTTATGATCTAGTTATGCAAACATATAACTGATGGTAGAAGGTGTTTATCAATCTCTTTGTGTCTTACAGGGGAACTAAAAGAGATCAAGCAGGACATCTCAAGTTTACGCTATGAGCTGCTGGAGGAGAAATCTCGTCAGACAGAGGAGCTAGCAGAACTGGTCAGGAGACTGGGAGAGAGACTAGCCGGTCAACAGAACCTGTAATTAACACTCTTTTAATTATTCTCAGTGGCCATTCTCATTAGGTTGTCAGGAATACACTACATTAAATAATTTTCTCTTTGTTTTATTTAAAATAGCAAAAATAAAATGAAATATAATTACTTGAATAATTCATTACTATATATTTAATGACATATCAGAACTGGGGTGCTAAATTCATTAAAATCACACACTTAATCATACTAAAATGGCTTAATTTTCTTTTTTTTTCCTATTTGTTTTTGGGGCGTAAAATCGTCTATATAGCTAGCCTGACCAACTAGCAGTTAGCCGGAAGATTTTTATGTTTTTATGCAGCTGACTTAAAACAAAGTTTAGTTTGACATTCTGCTAACCGTAAGTAACTTCGCATCTACGCATCACCTAGCAGTAATTAGAGTATTAGTAGACTGTCTGCTTAATATCCTTTAACACTTTAGTTTGATGGATCCACAACATATCACTATCAGAAACTTTACAAGTATATGTCAACCTATTCTACTAACCCTAAACCTACCCTAACAGTCTATTGCTAGTTACTACATGTGTATTAATGAAAATTAGTTAACATGTAGTTGACATGTAATTACAGTTACATATAGTTAGACCGTCTAAAGTGGACTTTAAAAATAAAGTGTAACCGACGTAAATATCAGTCTTAAAGAATACATATTTATTGTTCAGTCGACCCCGGAACAATTTTTGATAGGGAGTGTCAGTTTTCTCTGTTGCATTACTCTTTTCTCAAAATTAAGACTAGTTTTATAAGCAAGGTTTCCTCTGGAGAGCAGTGATCCAGCAAAAAAGAAGCTGATATTAAATTAAGTAAATTTCAAAATGACTTTTTTAGTCATGTTTTTGGTACTGTTTGCCATTGTGCTGCCATGCTGTGTCATAATCTAAATATGCTATGTTAAACACAGGAAACTACACAGGAACTACACAATCCAGAGACATAGATGTTGTTTGAATGAATTGTATTTGATTTCATCATGTTCTGTTTTTTACTGAAGCTGTGCACAGTAGAGCCAAACCTATTTAAAAGCACCAACCTCAGTCTGAGAACTAATGTCACTGCAAATGTGTAGTTACTGTGTTTTTACGTTGTTATTGAAGTTGCTGACTTTGTAAATCTATCATATTTTATCATAATATGATTGTTGTTTAAGAGCCATGGTTTACTACAAATGTTTTATTAACCCTATTTATTGATTCATAATTTATTGTGTGAAGTCTGAAAGTTAAAAGATGTCAGTCTTTCTGCATAAACAATGGTTTATTTCTAATAATATATATATATATATTGTGCTTTCATCTTGTTTGTCTTGTATGCACTAAACCCTAATAAGTTCACTACACTCATTTACTGTAACGAATTCTTGTAATCCCTCATTTTGGTCATCAAAATTCAGACACCAGAGGTTATTTTCGTTTCACTATTTGTAGAACCACACAGAGGTGCTGTTGCGTTGGTTGAACCCACGGGGACCGGAGTCACCTTTATTTTTGTTTTGTATTATTATTCCCCCACAAAACTACTTAAAAGCACCATTTTAGCCGGCAGCATACAAAAGCATTGAAATGTTTACAATAAGTATCCATTTGTTTAATACACAACATTTTTGAAAAGGCTCTTGACCCAAGAACATAGCTATACCTGTTCAAATCTTCCTTTGGTTTGACTTTGCTTGAATATATCAGTGTGGTTTTATAGTGTTCACCATTTACAAGCAGCCATTAAAAATATGCCATTTTCTCCAAACATGTATTATTCATTTTCAGGTGATGTATAATTGAGGGAATGTGCGATTAAATCCTTTAAAGTGAAAACAAAACAAAAAACTTAAGACATTCTTTCAACACAAACTAAAATATTTTAGAGGAAAACTGAGCTTTCTGATGCTGCATAGACAGCAATGCAAGTTAAAAATGGTCCCTGGCCCAAAGACATATTAAAGACACTGTTAAAATAATCAATGCAACATCAGTGGTTCTACCATGATTTTATGAAACTTTAAGAATATATTTTGCACGCAAAGAACTAAATTACCAAGCTTGAAAGAGCCATGATACATTTTTAAAAACTTTTGACTGTGTTCGTCTGAAAGAAGAAAGTCATATACACCTAGGATGGCTTCGGGGGGAGTAAAATACAGGGTAATATAAATTTTTGGGTAAACTTTACCTTTAATGTTGAACCACTGAGGTCGCATGGACTATTTTAACACTGTCCTTCTGGACTTGGGAACATTTCAGTTGCATTATTATCAATGCAGTGTCAGAAAGCTCAAATCAAAATTACGTAATTTTTGTTCTGAAGATGAACCAAACTATTAAAGTGTGACTGTTGGACAATCGAGTGGTTTGTTGTCAATAACAGTCAGAAAGGTTACAAAAAATGTGACTAAAAGTTACAAATTACCATCAAAAGATCTGCAAGGACTTGGGTGTGAAACCACCAGGAACTTATTAGCCTCCAGTGATACAATTTTTCACTGAAGGACTCAGGCTCTTGAGCCCTAGTTAACAAACATCACAAACTGCAGCATGAAAACCACTTTTTTGAGCTAGTTTTAACCTTTTGGTTTATAGACAAACTAAAATGAAATCCCAAAACTACAACCAGATTCTTCTTCAAACGTGTACAAGATAAAGTCAGCTGCATTTAGGAAAGCTATGATCTTTGTGCATGACAATGCTCCATTAGATGTAACCAAGCGTTCTACCATTTTGCTTGCCAGAAAATGATACAAAGAAGACAAAATAGTTGCCAGGCCTAAACACAGTGCCAACACACTAAAACACTGCAAGTTCAAGATGTTTCCTCCTGTGAAACCTGTAGCTGGTTTCTTTGTAATTCTGTTAAACCTGGGTACAGTATTTTAAACACACACAATTGTTATAATATTCATCCTAGAGGTTTCTCTAATAGACGTCTATCACAACACATAGGCTATTTTAAATTCTGGTCTCAAGGTAAGTGGCAGAGATGTTACACCATAGTTCAACCTGACCTCTCGAGAGCCTCACACCTTCCCCCGCCATACAGATATAATTTGCCAGGTGCTTTCTCTGCCTAGAAATGAGTCAGAAATAGACAGCAGAGGTGAAAAGCTTTTATCAGTATTGGTTGACTTGACTACTAGTGCACTGACCTCAATAACAGCTTGCTTCACTGCATTCATTAAATTATATCCAAACATGAGTAGCGGTTTTGTATCATTGTGAGTTCTTTTTCCTGCTAATCGCACTGTACGTTATGCAACTTCTTAGACTGCTGCTTCTCAAAAAAATAAATACATGGACAAGAAAACCGTTGTCACAGTCTTTGTTATTACTATTAAGCTCTATTCGGACCAGTAATTATTACTAAAGCTTCTCAATGGATTTATGTCCTGTCTGAATATGTAATCTCAGTAATCATTACGTAAATGTCAACTTTTACCTATTGTAAAAAGTTCTGGAGAACTTACCTCAGGTAACACAAATTCCGTCCAAATAGACAAACTGTAAATATGTACATTAATATTCCACTTCTTTCTGTTTAAAAGTAGTTTTCCACACAACAATGAGAGCAAAATGAAGGTAAAATAAAATGTTTTTTGGCTTTAGGTAAGTGCCTATTAATGATACACATTCACATACACATACACATGACATTCTCTAGGCACAATACTTATGCTAGACAAGACAACCGTTCTGGAGAACCACGCAAACGTTGTATCCTGAAAGTGGTGCCGTATATCATGTAGTGTAGCATCATGTAGTGACCTGGCTACTGTTTTGCAAAGGAATGGCTCAAAATCCATTTGGCCACTGTACAGAACATGCATCTGTCTATAGTAACAATTTAATTAGTACATTTTGATTGGATATAAAAAGTTAGATCTGGTCGGAGGATATCAGAAGCAACACATGATATCGATGATGGTGGAGCGCAAATGAAGTCACACCTCCCACTTCCAGTAGTTTTACAGACATTTTATACGCAGATAGAATGTGGGCAGGTTTTCAAAAGTTTGGTCCCCATTTTGGTCAGTTTATTCTGAAATGCTTTGTATTAAAGCAGGGGTGTCAAACTCAATTTCAAATTTTGCTTCAACCCTAATTAAACACACCTGATCCAACTAATCAGGTCATTCAGACTATTTGAAACCTACATGGTTTGTGTGTTGGAGCAAGGTTGGAAATAAACTCTGCAGGACTGTGGCCCTCCAGGAACTGAGTTTGACACCCTTGGATTAAAGTAAACATGGATGATGAATACGCCTTTCGTATGGAGTTAAAGCAAGCACTTTGAGTGTACTGTTTATCACATTAATTTTCATATAAAGCAACACCTCACAATTGTTTGTCTGCAGATCTTGAGTGCACTTATTTCATTCCTCCCCTCCTCTGCAGCTGCCTACTCTCGTTTACATTTCAGGCAAAGTGAGGCACATCTCAAACCAGTCTATTAAGTCATGAAGCGTTGTGTCTTAGTCTTCCCTGTATTACCTAGTGTCGTCAACTTTTTATTTGTACACTCATTATATAACTCCTCTCGCTCATCTTGCATCACCTCCTTTTGATGATGAGACCCTGAAATCCCTTTTCCGGATCGAAGCAAATTGCTGTCGCCCCTTGGACACCACAGGACTGAACTGGAGAAAGGCCAAGTTCCTGTGTGTGAAGAGCACCCTACCCCTATTCCTACCCCATATACAGGACCCAGAGCGCAGAGCAAGAGCCTGAGCCTACTGCTGATGCAAAGCATGACTCCACTGCGACACATCCATCACCTATAGGACAGACAGAGTTGAGGATTGCCTCAGAACCAGAGGCGACATCAGATCAGGTTTGAGATTTGGCTACAGAACTCGCCATGGGGAAGAGCGCTAACGACAGCACGGAGGTGAGCTCTGCCCACTGCACCATAGCTGAGGATGGGATTAACACAAGTCTCCATCGGCATCAAGGCTGGAGGATCCTTTGTCTCCATCCTCGAGCCTCTGTTTCCACATTTGCCTGTTGACCTAGTAGCTCCACTGTGGCTCCTAGCTCCTAGCTCCCTCCTCTCCTCCGTGGCCCATCAGTCCACCACCAGCTCCACAGGGATCCCTTTTCCCTCTGGCTCCAACTTGTCTTCTCCCTCCATATCCCTCATCCTTCCATTAGGGTTACCAGCTTTTCGTAGAACAAAACCCACCCAACTGCTACACAAAACTAGCCCAAAAATAGCTGAATCATGTTTCAAAGGTGATCCCTTGGTAAAAAATTGCGTAGAGGATAGAATATACAAATACAATAAGTTATAGTGACTATTGCACCTCTGATCGTTTAGGATACAGCTTACTCCCCAACATTAACACAAGCAAGAACTAAGCAAGGGCTGTAATATAGTACCCTAATTTCCAGATATCTAATAATTCTTTGTTGAAAAATTAGTAAGCAATATATAAAATCATAAACTTATTTAAAACACTTAGAATGCACCCCTAATCTTGACCCCTTTGCTAGTAAGAAATTATATCTCAAAATGTCATATTCTTGAAAATATGTCTATCTGATATCTTACATCTCAACTCTTCTAGGAGTAACACATAGCTGATGTCTCTCAGATAAACTTTGATTATAGGCACATAAGACTTCCATTTCTTTAAAATAGTCTTTTTTGCTAAGATCGTGCATAAAGAAACAGCTTTACTTCCTATATCTAATATATCTCCAGGAATACCCAATTTCGGCTCAGGTGGCAAATCAATTTTATATGCCTCTGAAATAAATCTGAATATACTTTTTTTCAGTGTAAAAGTATAACATATAACATGCCAAAAATGAATGAGACAAAATGCCTTATGAGCTTTCATTAAAACACTTTCTACCAAGTTCTGCAAAGCTCCTTTTCCAATTCTTGCTTTATGTGGTCAGTTTACATTTACCTTATCCAGTATAAAGCAATTACGTATAATTTTGAGGTATGGTTTCAAAACCAGTGAAATGTTTCCTAGTAAAATCTCTAATTTGTAAATACCAGAAAAAAAGCTGTAGATAAAAGGTCATATTTCAATGTAAGTATAGCAGCATTTTTGCAAATAACAATGGATTCTATTTACAGTGTAAATGGCAGCATTCTTTTAGTGATGTGCTATTTCTAGATTCTATGCTATTTCTAGAAGTTCTCATTTTAATTCAAATGATTTAATGGATGCCACCTTATTGGGACAATAAAGCCCTCCCTATGCCTACCCTAACCCTATAATACTTTTAAAACTTTTTTTGTTTGCCAAAATGCAGATTCTACTCTACATCGATTCCATCAAAAAGAGTATGACGCATGTTTTTCCACCTGTGGCACTGGAGCTGAAGAAAGTCACAGTCTTTTGTAATGTTGTCTTATCTATCTCAATCGCACATTAGCGTAGATAGCCTCTAGGCAAGGTAGCGCAAGACCACTTTTTGTGTGGTTTTAAGGACTAGTTTGCCATCACACCATTGTCACAGCTCACTGAAGCTTGGTTGCCAAGGTGATTGGAAATAATGCCTCGAAGATGCAGGAAAGGAAAGAAAAGAACTGGTTTGGTCACTTTGACCCTCTCAGCTGAGCACTCTGATGTGAGAAGTGTAAAAGAAAGACTTTGCATTAAATTTGGAGAAAGGGACATTTTTTGTCACCATTGGGCTATTACTATTAGCACTATTAAAAGATTTAATTATTGGGTCTGTCACACTTGTGGCGTGGATGATAATCATGCAGCCAGACCAGGCACCAGGACACACTCTGGAGTTGGGGGGTTCGATTAGTTAGTTAGTTTCATCATATAGGTGAGACTTTACAATAATTAACTAACACTTGAATATACTGTGATACGTTAACTAATGGAATCTTATAATAAAGTTACTAATGCATATACTTTCAAAAATTTTTTTCCTTTTTGTTTCCTTAGCATCGAACCAAAAAGCTGTGTTCAGACACACCGCACAGACTATGGTAAACTAACGTGCATTCAGCGCATGCATGAGAGGAATTAATTGTCTATATTAGCATCTATCAGTATATACAATGTCCCTTTAAGGCAAGTCATGTCAACTGCCAAAACTGTTCATTGGTGATTTCAAAAATCGTAAGCCTAATGAAATCTGTTGACAACTGTACCATAAATGTTGTTTATTTTGCTTTAGCTTATTTTGACTGACATGCCAAACAACAAATCACAGTTCATTTCATTTAGCATGTTTCGGGGCGTGGACATAAAGAGACTTTGTTGTGACCACACGTCTCAGAATGCTGACTGTTTCTATAGCAACCAGAACTTCTACCAGCAGATGCAGTGATGCGCCGACTTCACAGATCAGTGATTGGCTATTTTATTTAGAAGGCGGGGCTTCTTATGATTGATCAGCCATTTTTAGCGTTGTATTTTTCCCCATTCAAAACTATACGAGTGACATGTCTTGGGTATTCTATAGACTTTCGTGTAAACAAAGCAGCATTTTGAATATCGACAGGAAGTAGGACTGTTCCAGGTCTTAAAATACCAAAGCGCAGTGCCCTTAACTCACACTAAATCCACAATATCTCAAATGCTGCTCCGGAGTGTATTTGAGGCTTAGTGTATCGGTGTATGACATCAATACTTTTATGTAAATGTACTTTTATGTAATACACCAATCGGTTGCTGTAGTGCCGCTTCAAGGTGAACACACCTAAAAACACACGAGTCACAGAAGTCACAGAAGCCTTTCCAATGTAAGTAGCCTACGTAATAATTATCCGTATTATGAATAATTTGGTACAAAAACACTTTTAAATTTTATTGGTGCAAAGATGCGTAATGCACTACGAGCGATTCTTGTTTACCAGAACTTTCTGGGAATGTCAATTTTTGGTTAGCCAGGAAAATTTTCTTTATGGAAATAAAATATTAGTTTCTGGTTTGTAGAACGTTATTCTAACAGTAGAACAACATCTGGGGAACGTTATTCTAATGTTGAAATAATGTTATTCCAATGTTCTCTTAACGTATTCTACTATCTTTATTCCAATATGATCATCCGCTGTACGTCAGTTGACCCAGAACACCTTGGGTGAGCCTGTTTGTAAACGTGGCATGCAGTAAATAAAGATGAAACAAACCCACAAAATTAGTGTTTTTATTTATGTAATTTCTGCATTGTAATAAATTCTGCATTTATCACATTTCAAGGATCCGTGTCAATCTCAGTGTCAAATGAGATAGTTTAACAGCATTATAAATATATAATACTTATATAATGGTATATATAAATGCTAAATGAAAAGTTTGGCACACACTTGTGGTGTTCCATAAGGATGATTTAAAATTAAAACTCAAGTTGTGATTTGGTCATGTGTTTGGCACTTGTTAATAGTTTACTCAATGAAGTACACTCATTCAAAAATCTGCATTTCGTAGAACATTTTTTTTATTACTCAAGCATTAAAAAATATGAATGTTGCAGAAATGACACTTCGAAAAGAGAATTAAACCTTATTCCTCATAGCATTCGGCACCTGGACTAAACGATACGTTTCGGTGGAAAATGATTTGGTGTGAAATGAGCAAATGATGCTTTGCTGCAAGGAAACGAGCTTCGAGAGAGCTTTTAACCGGCCTTCTGGAACCGAGCACACAAGTACAGGATGTTCACGTATAATTAATAAATGACCTCAAACAAAGATCATTCACAATCTAAAACCAGTGTATATTCTTAGTAAGTTTTTCTGCGCATAAACAGTTTCGGTTCAGATTTATGACACAGACATACAGTTCAGGCTACATAACCTAATTTTCTCATTCAGTCTGGAAACAAATGCCTTCTCTAAATGTCACAACGTCTGCGTAGATAAATAAATTAGTCTTTTGTCTCTTCAGACTCACATTATGTGGTGCATGTAGGCTATGTTGGATATTATTTTAATGAATATTATTTCATTCATCACATTCTTACATGAGACTCTATTTGATTCTATGTCACTGGCATATAGCCAAAAGGTGATAAATTTAAAATTGTTTGCATTCAATATATTTTTGTCCTGAATTCTAATCTTTTCTTAATATTTTTAAGCGCTGTAATAAGTAGATACATAACAGGCAGCAAGCTTCAGTGGCACGTTGTGAAGATGTTAAATACAGTCAAATTTCTAAAACAAAGTTGTGAAATATCACGTTAAAATATGCATACGGTTAAAAAATGTTGTACATAAAGATTCCAAATAATACAGCAGCTTATCGTTGTTTTAGATTTAGGAATAAATCGCAGGGACGCTTCTTTTTTTTTTTTTTTTTTTACAGCCTCTCGCCACAAGGAGGAATACATAGAGAAGGTTATACGCTACAGTTCACAACATCCAACCAAACCCCAAACAGTGAGGACGCATCTTGCCCTCCGGATTTGCGATTATTGAAACCAGAACTAACAGCAGAATGGACACTGTGAACACTTCTCTCGCTGATTCCACGGAGATGAGGACTGGAATAAGCGGTTTAATGGAAAAATTTACAGACGAGAGTTCAGGGCACGGCAGGGTCTCCGCGCGTAACTTTGGAGACGCGGGGTCTTTGCGCAGCGGCGCGCCTGGATCAAGCAACGACGGCCTGGAAGGGCTCTCTTTTCTTGACTTGCCTCTCGGCACCAAAACATATACTGATCAAATGGACGATTTCCTGAAAGTAGAAAGCGGACGGTGGAGCGCAAAAACGCTTCAAACGGACGTCTCGGAGAGTGCGTTTATCAAAGATGAGAACGAGCAGTCTCTCATTATGGAGCCGCCGAACAGCGATTTCGACCTCGGCTTAAACATCAGCGCTTTGGGAAGCTGCTACGACCCAGCCCTAAAGAAACGGCAGTGCGAGTTTATCGAGGACTCTTCGGCTTTGCTCTCGACTCAACCCGCCCAACAGGTGGTCGTGGACAGTTCCTCCAACTTTCAGTTGAACGCGAATCAACCTGCGTTGGTTTTGCCACCTCAGAGAAGAGTGTCGCCTTCTCTCGGAGGTATGGTGAATTTCGACGGAACGAGCGCAGGTGCCGTCCTGTCCAAAACGGACATTTCCAAATGGGTTTCACCTGCGGACTCTCCGTTCTGGTTTCCCGCCACAAACGAAGAGCACGCTGGATACCCTTCACCTGAAGCGTTCATCTCGCGCTCACAGACCGTTTACACGGCGTTCCCGGGGTAAGAACAAGTCAAAAATCACATTTAAGTGAAATAAAGCCGAATTGTAGGAATAATGTCTGTATTTTTAATTTAATTATTAATTATTATTTCACCTTCACAAATTTGTATTTGCATGTCACTGTATTTCAATATAACTTTTTACATTTTCCCCATTGTAACCCAGTGTCTTCAAAATGGGGCCCAATGGAAATTCTACACAAAAGATTTAGCAAAGTCGTCTGTTCTTTTGCCTATTTTGTGTTTGTTCGCCGCACCAAATTTGACACCGCGGTGGTGGCCTGTTCATGAACTTAATGGTAACGGATTAAAAATAAGGATTTAGCTATCCACATTTCGTAAATAAGAACTACTAGAATAATACTTTTGGGTTTGCATATTACATTGGTGTGAGCCAGAACCAAATTCTTTCCAGGAGCACTTTTAGTTTAGCACTGAATGAGCTAACCATTAAAAATCACTTGATCAAAAAGTCAGAGGTCAGAACATATTGTACAGTGACCTTATTTGAACCCTTTTGGAACACGTAGAGATGTGCGCTTGTTAGTGCAAACGGGCCACGCTGCTAGCAATGCCACGGTCATGGGTTCAATTCCTAGGAACAGCAAGAACCGATAAAAATGTGTACTTTGAATGCAATGTAATACGCTTTGGATAAACGCGTAAAGTGCTAAATGCTATCAAACAAACATCTGCAGGTTTAAAACCATTGGGCCAAATACACCATTGCTGTTCAGCGTGTGTTTTTGGTTATGCCCTCCACAGAATATTGTGTCTTGCTTACATTTAGAGTCCCATCTCAAAGACAGTGTGTTATATGCGGAGACGAGGCTTCCGGCTGCCACTATGGAGTTCTTACCTGCGGAAGCTGCAAGGTGTTTTTCAAGAGAGCTGTCGAGGGTGAGCAACAGTGTGCTAAGATTATTGTCACAACCCCGCAAACTTTGCAGATTGCAGTTTTTCTGTCATGCAATGATGTATTTTGTAAACAGGAAACCTCACAAACAGGAAGTTTGAGTTGGACATTGGCTAGCCAATGGGCTTAAAGTTACCTCACCGTCGTGAGCGTGATTTGCTGCTGCCTTGAAGATGATTTTGGGGCGGGGGATCTCATTTTAGATATATGATAATTTTGACAAAAAAACTAAAACATTTTCCTAGAAAAAAAAAATATAATTTTGTTTTTTGTTTAAATGTGCTCACATGCTAAATGCTAGTGTTCCCGGGTTTATGGTATACACAAGCAACACTTTTATTTCTAGTTTAAATGTATGTGAGTCCTGGAAGACTGTTATTATTATTTGGACCAGTGTTCACTGTGTTCTTTCTCTGCCTTGTTATTCTTCTTATCTTTGAGGACAGATATGTAAGAGCCACTATGTCTGACCATGGCCATGTCAGTATGCCCTGTCAGCCTTGCTTCAAACCAATATTCATCTTTTTTTTGTCGTACTCTCCAAATCGTCCTCCTTTAAAATTCAGAAACATGTTTCTGAATGGAGAATGATTTATCTGCATTTGTGTTGATATATTTTTCTCGCGTAAGTGTAGTATTTTTTTCTTAAAGTGAAGAGTTAATTTGCAAAATCAGATTACTCCATATGTAAAAATGTAAAAAAAAACCATCCTGCATTTTTAAATCATGCATTCTAATTAATATCAAACACAATAAAAGACCAACACACACACACACACACACAAACATAAAAAAGAAAGACAAAACATGATTTCTCAAAATGAATAATTTTTGCAAATAAGCTTTTGAAGTGTTGACATTTTCTCTTGTCTAGGTCACCATAACTACCTGTGTGCGGGACGGAATGACTGTATTGTTGATAAAATCAGGAGGAAAAACTGCCCTGCATGTCGTCTTAGAAAGTGCTGCCAAGCAGGGATGATGCTTGGAGGTATCTTTTATGTGACACATTTTTGTGTTTATATATTAATGTCATTTTACAATATTTTGAAACGTAATGAACAGTCATATAATATTTTTCAAAGGCCAAGTCATACCAAGGTTAACCATAGCGGTTTGTATAAACTAACAATAAAAATACTTGCAAAGCATGCATTAATCTTGGTTAATGTTATAGTTTTAACATTTACTGATGTATTATTAAAACACGAAGCCTGTCTGATCATTATTATTATTAAGTGAGAAGTGTGTCAAAAATTATTTAAGATGACTTTAAAGAAGACTTTCTCCAGTGTAACACAAAAGAAGATGTTTAGTACAATGTCCTCTCAAATATCTTTAATGCTTTTTGAGCACCAGTTCCCAGTTGCTTTAATTGTGTGAACACAGCAGCTTGGGCATTCTGCTAAAGTTCTCCTTTTGTGTTCCGCAATGCTTTGTCTAACACTAGGAAGTGTGAATGATATCTCTGGATAAGGTATTTCTTGATCTGAAAAGAAATATGTTTATAACCCCTAAGCCTCTCACGCTTTTGATTAAATAACATTGAAGTGCAGTAGTATTGTACAGTAGAAAATAAATATTAAATAAAAGTGACAAGATGATCAAGATGTCCCCTCATTTGTGTGTTTCAGGCCGCAAGATGAAGCGGTTTGCGGGTTTGAAGGTCATGGGGTTGAATCCATCACTGATGTTCCAGGGTCCGTTGTCCCTGTTGTCTGATGGTCAAACTGTGTCCTCCCTGCCCTGTATGCCAGCAATTCGTGAGCTGCAGCTGTCCCCGCAGATGATTAGCATTCTGGAGAGCATTGAGCCACAGGTGGTTTACTCTGGCTACGACAACTCTCAACCAGAGCTTCCCCACCTTCTCCTAAACAGTCTCAACAGACTCTGCGAGAGGCAGCTGCTCTGGATTGTCAGATGGTCCAAGTCTCTTCCAGGTAACACCTTTACAATCGGTCTAATAAACATCTCAGTTTATAGTTTTAAAGATAAAAGCTCTTTAATAGAATCTAGAGTTCCGGAGTAGTGAAGAAACTTTAACCGTGGAAACTTTCCATTGCATAGAAGGTCATTTATAACAGAAAAAATTAATGAAATCAATCAGATTAATAAAATGTTCTTGATGCAAAGAAGACATTGTTATTTTGAGAACTGTTCACAAAATGGTTCTATTGTATTGCTACTTCAGTTTAAAGATTGAGTTCAAAGACTTGTATTTCTGTGTTTTACAGGTTTTCGCAATTTGCACATCAATGACCAGATGACGTTAATCCAGTATTCTTGGATGGGTTTAATGTTGTTCTCCCTGGGTTGGAGGACCTTTCAGAATGTCACTACCGATTACTTGTACTTTGCGCCCGATCTCATCTTGAACCAGTAAGTAACAGACAACTGTATTCAAATCTGTTAAAGAGTGGAGGCACCTAGTATACTTCAAATGGGTAAACAAATTGGTGTAATGTCTTTTCGAAACAAAAGCAGGCAAAAACAGTGTTTATTTAGGATTTAGGATTGGTTTAGCCTTGCCAAAACAAAATGTATGGAAAAGTTTGCTCTGATTGCAATTACATAATTGTCATTTCAACTGAAAGTTACACAGACACCTTTTTATTATTTTATGGTAAATTGGCTCAAACAATTGTATGCAATATGTAAGTTATATAAATAAATGTGACCTGACTTGTGATTTTTGATACCGTAAGATGCAAACATATCCAAGCGATCAGATGCTTTCTTATATGCAGATTTCTCAACATTTTAGTTGTGTTTATTGTGCTCTTAAGAGAATAGTTCACAGCACATATTTGCTCGCTTACAGTATACCGCCGCCGAGATATTTTAAACCTCCAAGCAAAAAATGAAATCATACTTAGGGGTAAATCATGTGTCTTTACCTATTCTGTACTCTGTTTCTAAAAAATTGTCTGGCATTTAGAATCCTAATAGCTACATTCAATTAAAAGTTGTATAGATTGTGCAGCAAACAACAGATATTTAGATATGCATATACTCGGTATTCTCATAGAGCTCTTTAAATTTTAGGGATCAGATGAGGAGGTCTCCGATCTACGACTTGTGCTTGGCTATGCAGTTTGTTCCACAAGAATTTGCCAACTTGCAAGTGACCAAAGAAGAGTTTCTGTGCATGAAGGCCTTGATGCTCCTAAACACTGGTAATAAATCCTCTTTGACCCGTAAAACACATACCAGTCTGGCCCTCTAAAGCTCAGACCAGTGTTCCAGAATAGGAAATTAACAATCTGGACAATTTTATGGATCTACAGCGATAGGTATTTGGCAGACTGTGAGGCCTTGAAAAGTCCAACTAAGTTTAAGAACAACTGTAATGCCAAAGCATTTTTCCAATTGAGCTGAATGCAACATTATTTTACTGATGAATGTTTCGGTCGACTGTATATGTAACTGTGTAACTAAGTTAAAAAGTAATTTCAAAGCTTTTGAGAGCTGATGGTAAACCTCATTCTGGCAATGTAGGACACTGTCAGTGAAGGCATTTTTTTTTACTGTTTGCAGAGCTATCTCTTCAGCGATTTATAGAAGGAACATTTAATTTATCTGTAACACCAATGCTGTGGTAAACTCTAACCAGAACTTTGGCAGTTGTTTGATTTAATATGACTTATTTGCGACAGTTCCTCTGGAAGGCTTGAAGAGTCAAACACAGTTTGATGAAATGAGACAGAACTACATCTGTGAGCTGACGAAAGCCATCCAGCTGAAGGAGAAAGGAGTGGTGGCCAGCTCTCAGAGGTTCTACCACCTGACCAAACTCATGGATGCCATGCATGAGGTACAGCAAAAAAAAAAAGCTCGAAAACTATAAAAGACATGGTCAAAATAGAACATCTGCCATCAGTGGTTCAACCACAATGTTATGAAGTGACAAAAATACTTTTTGTACAGTAATAAAAGAAAAATAACGTATTCAATAAATGTCACGTAGTGCCATTTTGGAGAGTATCACTGCATGCAAATAGCTCCTGCTCGCCTGTATCAGATGCAACACAAGGATACATGTATTTACGCTTTGATTTTAATGAAAAAGCTAGAATTTGTTGAATAAAGTCATTATTTTTGTTGGACCTTGACAGTATAATTTACTTGGCAGTCAATGGGACAGTCAAAAGCCTCCCAATTTTCATCCAAAATATCTTAAATTCTTTTACAGGTTTGGAACGACGAACGATTAATGGCAACATTTTTGTGATGAAAGAACCCTTTAATGTAGTTTGTTGCTTGAATACAATTAAAAAAACAAACACAACTGTAAACTGTAATATATTGTTTAGTTCTAGAGCATTATAACAGCAATAACAAATAGCAACCACACCAACACAGGACAGTAATCTGTTTATTAGTGCTTGATGCATTGTAGTCTTGGTGTGGACTTTCATATTCTCTTAGAACGATTAATGAACCTTTATAGTTGCAGCTATGTTCATTGGCGTGAACAACCCTTTAATCTAGTTTTAGAACACATTGTACTACTAAACTGTGATGTCAATGTGAAAAAGACATCAAATGAATGATTTCATGTATCAAATCTTCCATATGAAATAGGTCACATCACTAACGGCTTTATGTCATCACTTGTTAGATATCAGAATGCTCAAGGCATGATTGGAGGGAGCCTGATGTGTGACGTTGGCTTTATCTTTGTGTAGATTGCAAAGAAGGTCAATCTCTACTGTCTGAGCACCTACATCCAGGCGGAGGCCATGAAGGTGGAGTTTCCCGAGATGATGTCAGAGGTCATTGCGTCACAGCTGCCAAAAGTGCTGGCGGGAATGGTCAGACCCCTCATGTTTCACAAGAAATGATCCAGACAGGACGCCTCTGTCTGTGCTGATTTACATCTCTGATGTATGTGTACCACATCTTTCTATAAACAATCATCCCCTTACACTAGTCTCAAGTTCTGATTTAATGTGGTAGTTTAAAATCCACAACGTATCAACGTGGAGAGAGAACTAGAATCTGAAGATGACATGTAATCATGCTGTATTATTAAACCAGCTATTGCCTTCTAAAAAAACATTGCACAGAATATTACATAAGCAGTCTGTGCCAAAATGCAATGTGTGGATTTTTCAAAGCCTTTCTATTTTTCAAATTAATCCTTAAAATTTTAACGTATTTGACTAATTTAACTTAATTTATGAACTTTTTTTTTTTTTAGATTTCCAGGAAATGTGTCTGAGTGTGATGAAAAGGAAACGCTTATATGAAAGGGCAAGGTCAAATGGTCAAATTTTTGATTGTACATTAACACAGTATCTGCTCACGCCGCGTCAAACGGAAAAGTACACCATTACGTATCTAATAAAAACGCACCGATTGCATTCAGCAACAATGTTTAGAAGACAAAGAGCTCAATTGTACATCGGCTCAGCGTACACTGTATAAATAATGGATCACTGTATGATTTGATCCAGTCTGATGCTTGTTTTTAAATTAGAATATTAAATGTTTTATCAAGTCAAGAGCCTACATTTTGAAAGGTTTTTTTTTTTTGATCATCTGTCATTTCCGTCCTGTGGCCTTGATGGTTTAGCACGCTGAAGGGAGTATCAGACCAACATCAGCAGTCAAGGGCACGGAGCGTTCTCATGTATTTAATTGGGAAAGAACACTGGGATCTTGGCAATTGCCTCCTTTCCAAATACTTCTGACGCCGTTTCTCCTCAGATCTCTGCCGGAACAAAGTGATTGATGTCTCATATTTAAGCAAAGCTAAATCGCCAGAAATAAATCTAAGACAAGAAGTGGATCTCGTTTTCTAAACAAATTTATTGTCAGAACAAACACGAATAAAGAAGAAAGATAACAAAATAATTATCCGTATATAAACTTCTGTTCTCATATTCGTAATACAAGTTTGGGATAATTCATTATGGAGACAATAAGTAGTACCATACTGGTGTTGCAGACACTGAAATTTGGTGTCATCTTAAACTCCAGAAGGAATGATGAAACCCGAACTTCATGTACAACGAAGCTGCTACAGCTAGACCTGATTCATTAAGATTTGTAAAGGCTGAATTTTACTTGACATTCTGCAGTGACCTCGATGCAAAACACGACATCATTCATTGCCATCTCTTTAAATCAGGGATTTCCAAATTTTCCAAATAGGATAAGGACTAAATGCGTATCAGAAAATAGCAGACATTTTAATTATAAATAACCGGAACACAGTTGCATTCCATTGATGCACACAAAACTGTTTCGGTGTCCACCAAACATTTATGCCTACATGACTAATTTCAGTTCTGCATGTAGAATTCTATTTGTCAACAACATACATAGAAAAACCATTTTAATAACAGCATAATATGAATATTATAACTGAAAATGTGGAAATATGTATTTAGTTGCGCGACTAAACCTGATGATCATGTTCTCCAGCATGATTTAAAGATGCTCCAAAGAGCTTCAGTGTTAAGCTGGAAATCGGACCACGTGGTAAATGTCGCAATTTACTTGAAAACCTGAACTTAGCTGATTAGTCGAAATCAGAATTTTTTTTTTCTGTACAAAAATATGGTTACAGAATTTTGAGCATTAATGACAGTAAATAAGTACATTCATAATGAAATAAACCACACACACACACACACAGCAGAGTTTGAGTACTGCTGGACTGAGTTAAACGTGACAGTGATTCACTGCTCAAATAGTTACCGCTGAAGTTTAACGTTATTCTTCTTCGTTTCGAGGCAGTAAGCACTGCGCTAGCCTGTCGTAGCTGATTTTTCTCAACAGAATTACAGTATTCCACCACATAGTAGACCTAAAAGGAGCGCTTAGTGCAGTACATCACACCTCTTGATCTCAGTGTAGGTGAATTTGGTGTATATAGACTCAAGCAGCAAATAAAATCAATTTCAGCATTTCTTTGGAACCCACTGATCTAGAATTACAGCTGAATTCCGATATTTTTCACCCTTGTGCTGCATCACTGGTTTGTGTACCGTCCATGATCTCTTTCATATTGGCATATTAATGGCACAGTCCATTTGCAGAGTCGCCAAGATTGATATATATTTAAAGCCCTCGGTCTAAAGTTGATGTTGACACGGATACCGCGAGATGCTTGGCCCCTCCTGGTTGAACGGTTGTCAGAGGAACTCCACGTAATTTTCAGGAACGAGGCCTGTTCTGCCCTCAAATGTTGCCTGGAGCCAGCCCGGTTCCACTGAAGGATACACTGCACAGAGGAAATGGAGAAAGTTTAGCGGGGAGGACGTGATAGGAAAAATCTATAGTATTATTACTCGTGCTTAGAGGCACCACGATGTGGCTTAAAACCATTTTTTGAAATTGTTTAAACAGCGTATGTTTGTTGGTCTTGAACATGCCTTGCAGATTTAGCAATATTAAATTAAATGTTTGCTGATTTGATGTTACCAATAATGTGTTAATTTTTAGAAGCATTAATACAACTGTTGGAAATGACAAATAAATCAGTAATGTTACAGTAAATTCCAGTTTCTAAATAATTTCTGTCTATTAATGACTATATATGAGCAATATGACGCGGGTATCAGAGTGATATGGCTATATATCAGCATGGCTGTGATTTAGTTGTTTGCACAAGGCCACAGGATGTCGTGGGTGTTTGGGATGATTATTTTAATTATATTATTCAGTACCAAGAGTGAGTCAGCAGTAAAGACTTTTATTTTGAAAGAGACTATTAGTCGCTTAATAACACTTTATTATAAAGGGTCATACAACATACTGAATTTAATAAACTTTGCAAATACATGTTAACTTATAACCCTAAACCTACCCTAACAGTCTACTTAGTAGACATATAGTTGCAAATTAATGAAGATTAGTTGACATGTAGTTACAGAGTTGGTTATAATTAGTGTAACTGCTACTAATACTAGTAGAAATTGGATTATCGAAATAAAGTATAACCATTTAAATGAAATTAATGTCACACTGAATGTTGTTTTTTGATTTTGCTAGTGTAATGTTATGCCATACACTATCTTAAATGGCAAAAATGTCTTAATCCTGGAAGCATTAATAAAACTTAATTGAACTTTATTTAAAAGTCTTTTTCATAACACAAAAAATAGTCAAAAATGACACCATTTGATGGGGTCGGTAAAGCTGTAGGCCAGGCAAGCAAAAATACTTAATTTTTGAGCCCACAAACATTAAAATTGGCATTTACCTGTTAGTCGTTCCACCTTTTAGGAAGAGACTTGAATCTTACCGCAAATCATCTGGTTTATTGAGGTGTGCTATTATTTTTCCGTGTGATCTGATGTTGGTAAGTTGACCATTTAACCTCCTCACAGACAAACACAGCATGCGTAGAAGTCCTAAATAAACTCGAAACACCGGAGCCAGTGTGTTTAAAGTGATTCATTTGAGCATTGTCTTCACAAAACAATAGTGACCTCATAAAAGGTGGGCATCAGTGACCCGCATATGAAGCGTTTTAATTAATGACGGATTAAGTCGGGTCAGTTCGCTCTGATAAATGACCCCCATAAAGCTTTCAAAGGATCTCACAAATGACTCACCCCGTGATGACGCATTTCAACATACTCTGAACTATCAAAGCATCTGTTTGGTCCGTGAAGCATTAGGCAGACGAGATTGGAAAATAAAAGGGGTTTTTGTAAGCAGCGCTCTCAAAAGTCAACACGGTGAGAAGGTTGATGGGAAAAAGGAGGTTTATGTTGTGCTAAGTGTTTGCTGAGCTTTAGAGAGGAGAAGATGCTGCCTTCACCAGGTTACTGTGACCTGTTTCAATGCCCTGGTGTCCTGCCAAGTTTATTTCTTGAGGAAAATACATCCAGATATAAAATCCCAGGCCTGACATGAACGAAGAACAACAGCAGATGGTCGTTCCACAGAGAAGACACAGGAATGCATTATTTTCTATCAATATTAATGCTCTGGCATGCAGCAATGTGCATCAGTCAGTCATAGTTCAGTCTCTTTTTGAGATTTGTAGCTTTCAATGCAAGTCACAAAAGAAGCACATTTTCCAGCCAGAATTGCTCCATGTTTCTTAGCAGGCAGCCACAGTTCATTCAAAGGTCATAAAGGTATATAGATAGATAGTAGGGGTGGATATCTTTAGGCACTTCACAGTTTGATCCAAGTGTACTTTAGAAACTGAATTTAACCAATCACTTACAGCAGGGGATTCTCGCCATCTCCAAAACTGCGTTATTGCTTTAATTCTCAGTATTCTAAATAAGTATAACTCATCGCTATTAAGTCGCATAGGTCCTGTACCCAAAACCATATGTTGCATCTTTATTTTATTTGACTTCTTTAAAATTTCTTCTATTACATGCATTACTTCTGTCCATATTTTCTGGTTTAATTAATTTACAAGTATAAACAATTTTTGATTACATTTTTCCGAATGAATTCTTTAATACATCTTTACAAGCTGCCACAATCTCGCCCACACGCAGGGAAAAAAACAAGCTCGGAATGAGCTGATTCAGAATCGTTGAAGAGAGAAATCAGTTCCCCCCCCACCCCTAATAGATAGATAGCTAGACAGCTAGATAGTAAGATCGATAAATAGACAGCTAGATAGATAAACTCACCGTTGGAGAGGTGGGCACCCTGTGGGAAGCTCAGCTCATTGCTGTGTTCTGCTTTACACGAATATATGGCTTTCGCATCTCTGTGAATTCAAATTCAAATGTTTTAAAAGGGATACTTTTTGCTTTTATTTTTTATCATGCTGTGAAACAGTGATGTCCTTAAGGGACGTGTCCATTGTACCTTCCCAAGGGAGGAGGTTTTGCAGCTGATGGGTTCTCAAAAAGCAGCGCCCTGGCAGCCACCCTGGAACACACAGCCATGCCAAATGTTAACTTCAAGAGCTGACGTCACAGGAATTAGGCTGAATAAACAAATCATTTTCAGCTAAATCAGATAACAACAAATTATAGTAATACCATCGGTGTGAAGAGGTAAATTACTGAGAAAATTTGCAGTATGTATATGCATAATACAAGATGTTTTCATCACCTCTGTAGCAGTGAATAATGCTCACTTTATAACTATTAAAGTAGCATAATTCACAAACATTTTTCGAATCAACATGTTGCTATCACTTGTGGCTTTAGAGCTTATATAAGCAAATAAGTGTTTCTGAATTGAGTCCTCTCAAGCGAGTTGTGATGTTTCTTTTCTTCTCTGTTATGACAAGTAAAATTATATATCCTTCCCTGAAGAGTGCGTTTAAAAACCAGCGCTAGGTCACAGCAACCCTTTCAGCGGCATAAT
Organism: Puntigrus tetrazona; assembly: GCF_018831695.1. NCBI lineage: Eukaryota > Metazoa > Chordata > Actinopteri > Cypriniformes > Cyprinidae > Puntigrus > Puntigrus tetrazona. The sequence continues at coordinate 11,363,883 of NC_056716.1, forward strand.
TAAAAGTCCTGCCAACCATGAACAACTGCCATCAATCTCTATTCAGCAGCTTCCTCTCCAAGCCACTAGAAAATACTGCACTATAAACGAGTGCTCAATGCTTCTTCACTACGCACAATGAATAATGTATTTATATTTCTCATGATGTAATGTTTTACAATAACTGGATTTTACATCTTACATGATCGGTTTTATTATTTATTTTAGATTTTTGAAGATTTTCGACTGGGATCTGTCACTGAATCGTAAACTTTTGATTGATTCACAGGGTAGACATGTTCCCCCAACACACCAAGTTTTCTTTATAACTTCTAATAAAACTTCTTATCTGGGAACAAGCGCTTAAGGTTATCATCAAATGTCAGTTTCAGCATCGGTGGGTTGGTTACTGATTAGAGAGTTTCGCTTACACAGATCCTGGTCTCTGATAGCCGTTGGTAGAGCTGTTGTTGTCCTGCTTTCGACGCAGGACCGTTTTAGGTGGCAGATCGTGGTAGGCTGTGGATCTGATGCCGTCTTTATGCACCGCATACGGTAAATTCTGTACAGACCCCACACAGCTCTTACGACCTCCAGAGAGCCCAAAACACAATAGAACAAGTAAATTGGCTTCTTTAGTGTAGAACGGGGGCGTTTGAAGCATCATTGAACAAAATTAAATAAATACAGTTGCGTAATGAAGCAAATTTAGTAATGCATGTTATTGGCCCCTACCTTCTGTGACTTGTAAGGATCTTAAAGACGGGGCACTCGAGCGGTTAAGCTGTGCCGATCTGATTCCTGCTTCAGAGTGAGGAGCCTTTGTGGGTGCTGGTGAAGATCTGGCAGCTGCTGAGCCTGAGTTCATCTTACAGGAGTCGTCCCAGTCCACACGGGCCGTGTCCTCTCTGGAGCTGGAGTCTGGACTGCTGGTGCAGGTGGGGCCCTGGGGCTCGCCGGAGGACAGGGAGAAAGGGGTCTTCCGCAGGCCGGGGAAGGGGGGCTTGTCTTTGGACTTTGGAGAGGAGCAGGTTTTGGAGGAGCTGTTCTGCTCCGAGGAGTGGGAGGAGAGGGAGTCCATGCTGCCGATTGGAGTGCTGCCTGAGCTGCTGCTGAAAGTGTCGCCTGCAGAGGCAGAACGGACACGCGAAGGCATATAACAGCTGAAAACTATCTTCAATTCATTCATTATAGACACATTTTGTGAAAAATGTCACAATGTCCTGGTCACACTGCACCTTAAAAATGAAAATGAAAAAGGAAGCCTATTATTTTGTATTGTGAGTTTGTGGCAATAAAGTGCATTTTCCCAAAAACGTATCATTACCGTATATATTTCGGTGTTTTACTTTTTATTGATTACTATTATTATTAAAAATGATTATATTATCACAATAACATATTGTAAATAATACGACAAATTGTCAAGCAGTACAGTAAGTGTAGCTCGGAACTGAGGTACTTCTTTTAATGTGAGCCTAGGGGTATTTTCGCCTGTTTTATTAAGCCTTAGCAAGCGCCACTAAAGTAAATAAATGTGTTAATTATGTTAAATTTGAGGACGACTGGTCTTGTGAGACTCACTGTCCGCGTCTGCCAGGCACATCGAGGGTGTGTAGAGGCTCTTGGGTTTACGTGGCCCAGATGAGAGGCAGATGGCTCTGCTCCTGCGAGACCCGGGGCGAGACTGAGGCTGTGGCAGGGGAACATTAGGGTCTGGTGCCTGATGAAATATCTGCAAAATCAAAAATAAAAGTACACTAATAATACATTTATACAGCATGGATGCATTCAATGGATTAAAAGTGACGATACAGACTTTTACATAGTCACAAATGATTTCTATTTGAAATAAATGCTGCTCTTTTTAACATTACACACACCACAGATTCCTAGAAGAAGGCAAAAATAACCATTTTTAACTATTTTTGACATTTTTGACATTTAAATAACTTTTTAACTACATATCAATTACATGTCAACTAATTCTTCTTAATTTGCAACTACATTTCTACAAACTCTCAAAGGGTTGGGTAGGTTTAGGGTTAGTAGAATAAGACGACATATTCTAGTTGTAATATTCTGATGTAATTACGTAGAAAATAATTATTTTAAAATGATATGATGCTTTTGCAATAGATTCATTTTGAAAACATTAAAACTGTATGCAGCATTGAAAGGGCCTTTGCATCTAGGCTTACCACCACCCAGAGGCTTTAGGAAAACAGAAAAAAGTCAGCAATTTGCATTTAAACTGGTAAATATATGTTATTAATATGTGCCAAATGTCCTGCTGCCAGCTGCTGGCGCTATGGCTATAACTAAATATTGGCATGTATTCAAGCCAGTTGGGGTACTCTTACCAAATATGTGAAATTTAGGGCAGATTGGACATTGCATGTTTAAGTTAGTGCAGAACAAGTTTTCCTGATGCCAGTAGGTGGCGCTATGATTACAACAGATATTAGCCATTTAGATCTGTTCAGGACAGGACTCCTTTAAACATCTGAATTATAACAACTTCCTATTTCAAGTTTGCCAGGCATCCACGGACACGCTTTTTACATTCTTCTGTTTAAAAAAAAATCTCTATCCACACGAAAATGCAAAATCATGCTATGAAGCAGTGTCAAGAGCACGCCAAATCAACAACTGGCGATATATAAACTCAACTGTAAAGCCATGTTGGCCAATAAGAAGCCTGAAAAAGTTTCCAGTGGGCGGAGATAACAGCACATGCCGACAAGCCAAAATCTCTAGTTCCGCTGTCTACATAACACTTTTTGAAAATCTTCACCCCGGCAGTTTTCAAAAATGTTTCATTTCGGTGACCCGGTGCTGCATTTGCACGTGGAACAAATTGCCAAACCGCACTGAAAAAGCTGCGTTTTAAAAATACCCACATTTTTGTGGACAGGGCTTAAATCTCTAGGAGTTTGTTTGAATACGGTGCTTGAAAATAGCACAAAACTTGCTGAGAAAATACGAAATAACAGACTTCCTGTTGGGTTTCGGACTTTATACCAGGTAGGTATTGATGTTTTACATGTATCTACGGAATTTCACACATGGCTTGTGGCGCAAATGTTGAAATATTACAGGTGCTGCAATTGCAATTTTGCCACGTTCTCTTCTGAAACCCATATGAGATGTACATTTTTGCCACTTCTGGCGGTGTGTAAAGTGTGTGTGTATACTCCCTAAAACGGCTACTCATTTTGGAGCAGAATAAGAATCTGAGCAATTTCAAAAAGATATCCCTAAATATTACAACCCCCACAAACTCTGAACAGTAGACATACAGATAAAGATACAGTAAGAATGTATCATTTCATACAGGAGTTTGTTGTGTATTATCTTTGATTTGACTTGCCTTCTCAAAATTTTCAATGAGAATTTCAACCACTACATTTTGGAACTTGATGTTCATCATGGCGGCAACGGTTTCCTCCTGTGAGCGCATGAGCGTCGGGCCAAAGATCACTCCCAGATTGGACACCGTCATCATGTTACTCTCACTGTGAGTGGACACACTGCAGGGACACATGTCGGTCAAATCCAGGAAACCAGTATCAATACAACGTAGATCTACATGTTCAGTCATACTTGAGTAGATGTTTGATTAATATCTCCAGCATCTCTTTGTTTTTGTCAGGTAGTCTATGCACCAGCGCGTGAACTGCACACACTCTGTAGTTCTGATCATCAGATTCTAAGAAGAAAAGCACGCCATTAAAACCAACTCAACACAAATATATACATTTTTGCTGTTAATGTTGCAACTCAAAAGCTGTAGAACTTACTGACAGCCAAGAGGAAGTCTGAGTGGAGCTTGTAAGTCATGAGAGGCTCAAAAAGACACCTGGTGGATGGAGACGAGGATTACTTCTTGTTAGCTGTTCGGCTGTGAAATGCTTTTGGTCATTTTCAATTCTCTCAAACAGAGAAAGGTGGACCCTATTTCGGTGCAATCTTCTAAATGTACAGATCCCACTAGCTGCTTGAATCTCTTTTAGGAGTAATATCAGCCTGTAACATGTAGGAAAAGCTGAGGGACACGCTAACCTGAGGTAATTCTTGAGGCCGCTGGTGATTGTCTTGTTGTCCCAGGTATCTGGGTCCAAATCCATATCTGACGCTGCTTTGGCTGCTGTAAGAGAAAACCAGGAACATGTTCAACTTTATTTGTGGAAAACTCATGGAAAACTGCTAAACCAAATTAAAAATAATTTAGAATGTGATAAGGTAATTTTTAAGATTTTGCACAGCAAAATCTATTTCTTGACAGTTAAAATACGCTATAAATCATTCAACCTTTAAAAAAATTATTTAATTGAATTTAATATATTTATTGTTTTTACAGGTTTCTGCATTACGGTAATGACAACTGGAGGTCAAAATGTAGACAACTGTCAAAAAGTGTCATATTACACGGTACATTACACGGTACATTCTCTTATATGAATATATCTATGTTTTGAGAATCTATCGATATCTATCTATCCAAGGAAGATATGTCCTTGAGACGGGGGAATATATAATGTTTTTGATGAAAAAGATTCTGAATATATTATATTATATTAAAGTATGAAGAGTTGATCTTCATGGTGTTAATATTTGAAGTTGGTCTGTGAAGTTTGTCAACTTGATTTAGGGTTTGCAGACTAATTCCAGACTCCAAACATTTGTTGAGATATTTCATAACAACATTATTAACCACCAGATGCGATGTTAAGCTTGAGCTCCAAAATAAATAAAATCGATGATGTTTTTGTGACTCTTGAAATTGCTTCAGATATATTTTTTTCACCCTGGCCTGAATAACTCATTTGTTTGTCTGGTCCTCGAGGCTGTAACTTACAGAAGACTGTGGTCATGAGCTTCTGCACTTTTGAGTTTATTCCACCGACTCTGTACAAACCCATAGTGTTGAGCCCTGCTGACAGAAGAATATATACAGTACATACAGAAAATACATAAATAAAGAAATGCATATTTTAAAGTTTAAAAGAGAGAAACCAAACAGCATATGAACGATTATACCGCATAAAAAGCTCAGCTTTTTTATTCCAATTTTTAAATTTGATTACATAAATCAATAATACAGCTATATTATAATTAAGTAATATATTTTAGAATTATTATAAAATACTACAAACGCAGGCCTATTATTATTATTACAACAAGGATGCTAAATAAATAACTAAATAAAGCACCAAAAAAAAACATATGGAACGCTTTATTCACAATAAATATCCTATAAATAAGAAGAGGCAAACACACAACTCACCTCTCACCTCCACCAGCTGTATACACTTCCTCACAAAATTAAAGCCAGCTTCATTTAAATACGCTACAAAAGAAACAACATGTTCAATAGATGGATTTAGCTTGTGTCACACTCTGGGGGATACGGCTTACTCCAGTTGTGCTAAATGTAATGTGATCGACCTTGTAAAAGGAAATGAGAGCGCAGAGACACACAAAGAGTGTAGCGAAGGGAAACAGAACGCATTATCTGAACGAGGGTTTGTTAAACACACTTAATCTGATGAGAGCAGGTGAGGTCAGACACCAACATTAAGATCACTCTGACTGGAAAAAAAGAACAACTGGGCAAGACGTATTATGAAATAAAAGTAATAATTAGGCAGTACCACTGTGGATATGCTTAAAGACTTGAATACGTACTCTCTTCTTTCTTGCTCAAAATAGCAGGGAGGTTGTAGATCTAAAAAGAAACGAAATATATTAAGTGAATCAAGAATTACTACTAAATTTCAGACAAAAGGCATATCGGTTTTTGCACGTTCTTACAAAAGTACCTGAGCTCGAGGATCTTCTGAAGCTTGAATCGATACAGAAGCAAATGACGACGACTACAAGAATAATGCATTAAATCAGGCAAGAAATTAGCTTCAGGACTCACCGGCTCTTTGCCATCCATAGCTTCCAGCCAGAGTCTCCTGTTTGACTCGGACAGCGCTTGTAGCGTGATAATTCCATGCCTGAAGACAACGCAGCACTTAAAAGTCTGACATGCTCTGGAAATATCTTACTCGGCTGCACCTACTCATCTAACATACTTTACTTTCTGAACAGGGCCTGAGTAGAGAAACTGAAGTATGCAAAGGATCTACAACCGAATGAAATGTTGCCACGTCATATACAATTCACCCCAAAATGAAAATTGTGTCGTCATTTACTCATTCGGCTCAAATTTATATGACTTTTCTTCCTCTGTGAAACGTAAAAAGATATTTTAAAGAAAGTTTTTAGGGCAAACTGTTCAGTAGCAAATGTTCTCCCCCCAAAAAGATGACTGTATGACTGTCTTTGTTAAATAACTGCAATACAATAGAATGCAATACACAAAGAATGCAAAATCTATTTTTTAGTCTTATTGATTTGGAATATATCACATATGAGTCTCCTCTTTAGAGCTTGACGGCTCCTGGTCATTGCATGCTGTTGTATGAAAAAGGCAGTGTGAACATTCTTTAAAACATCTCCTTTAATGTTCCATGCAAAAAAGAAAGTCATATAAGTTTGAAATGACAAGGCATTTGAGGGTAATTATATATATATATATATATATATATATATATATATATATATATATATATATATATATATATATATATATATATATATATTTATTTATTTATTTTTTTTAACTAAAATCAAAAGTGAAAACATTTCAATTTTCCAAGCTCAGTAAGAAATCACACACGACTAATTCTTCTACATCTAAAACTACTAAAGCATGAATTTTTCTATATTCTGTATTTGCATTTTGAGTTTCACACCATTTAGAATCACGAGGACCAATTAATGCACTCGTAAATATTACCCGTGGACGTTCACACATGATTTGACAGCATTTGCGGTAACCGTAACTGTAAGGTAAGGTGAACGTTAGAGCGAGCTCATAGCCATTAACGCGCTCTCTGCTGCGGATACAGCATGCCTGTGCAACAGCTGTCACTAACATCTGTGCATGGACGAACCAGCTATATGCTTAGCTATGCTCTGATTATTCTCCTGCTTGTTAGGGCAAGCACGCCGCAGTGCAGTTTTAAAGGGTAATGATAGCCGTGTTTTCTGAGAGGAGATTTTTGTACATGAAGAAGTGTATGCATAGCATAGCATTTAAAATGTTCCCGAAATCTAACATTTTGAGATGGGATCTTAAACGAACGACTGAATGGCTTCTACATATGTATGTATGTATGGAAACACTTTAGAATAGGTAAGAATTGCTAACTACTGTATAAGCTACAACTTTTCCTTCAAAAAATACTTAATTTGCTGCTTTATAGTTGGTAAAGGTAGCTGTTAAGTTTAGGTATTAGACAGGATTAGGGATGGAGACCAAAGTCATGTAGAATAAGGCATTAATATTTGCTTAATATGTGCTAATATTATAGCAATATGCATGCAAATTAGCAACTAATAAGTGTAATCGTAAAATAAAGTGTTACTATATATATTTATATGTGAAGAGTTTATATGCAAAAACAGATTATATATATATATATATATATATATATATATATATATACACACACACACACACACACACACAAAAAGTCTAAATCAAACACTAAAAATTAAATATTACATAAATTATTTAATTATAATTATTAATATATTCTATATCAATTTTATTAAAGGAGTACTTGAGGTAATAATAATAATAATAATAATAATAATAATAAAACTGTAGTGCTTTTTCTGTGAAGAAAACATGCAAAATGCCTTTAAGGGCCTTTGCATTAGATGATGCCTTAAAAGGCTTTCTCAAGATTCTCATAAACCGATCATATAGATATAATAATTATTAATCTGTCCTAATTCTGTCATTAGATGTTTCTGTAGCTGTAACCGTAGCCTGGCGTAGCCGTGGCTATAATGTTGATTAGATGTTGTGATGTTTGTTCCTTGATGTCAGGTGATAATGTGATTTCCAGATCAAAAATCACTCAGCCAGTTAAATCAAATCAAACTGTTATCCCACCAATTATAGGTGCAGGGAATGTGTTGGATTTTCATCATGCAATCCTTAAAAACCATCGGAGTGAGAAATGAGCTTTGATCAGCGTGGGATTTCGAATGCATGAGATTACAAGCAGCACACATGCGCTTCAACATGCTTCTGGACTGGTCACATACCGGGCTTTATAGAAAAATTGCAGTGGTCTGAAAAGAGATCCACGATAGATGGTATTTCTAGATTGAAATAAACACAGAAAAGGGACAGGGGAAAATGGGCACATACAGCACAAGGTAAACTCTCAGCAAAACAACAGTGCAACCTTACACTAGGTGGCAAAGTACGAGAACACACCAAACGCTACATTTGCTTCTCACGGGTCTGAGGAACTGAGCGTTAGTAGAATGTGCATGTTTTAGGTGCGCACAAACGCTTACATACATACGGATACATGTTTGCCACCTAATATCGTAAGACTGTGCCACGACGGCAGACGTAAGTAAAAAAAGGGGAAGATCATACAGTTATACAGAACAAGACAGATGATACGGTGTGAAGTAAAAGACACAGGGAGCATGCAGAAAAATTATAATTCAGGCCACTCTTAAAACAAGAAGGGAAAATTCATATCTGACAAACAGACGCTATTGCACATATTAAAAAGAGGTAGGATTTCATCCAAATATGAACATTTTGTATTCGTTTACTTCCCCTCAAGTAGTTACAAACCTGTGTGACTTGTAGAACACAAAAGGTGATATTATGAAGAATATTCACAAAGTTCTTTTTCATAAAAAGAACATAAAATAAATGTAAAAAAAAAAAAATATATATATATATATATATATATATATATATATATAAATATATATATAAATATATATATAAATAAAATGAGTCCAATAATTTATTTTGAAGATATATATATATATATATATATATATATATATATATATATTATAAAATATAATAAAACAAAGCATAGACATTCTTTCAAATTCCTCCTTTTGTGCTCCATGGAAGACAGACGGTCACACGAGTTCATAAAACCATTAGAGTGAATAACAGATGACAACATGTCTATTTTTGGTTGAAATACTTCTCAGGGAGAGTTAAAGATTTAAAACACCTGTGCCGTGTCGTCAGCGCAGACACCCACCTTTCAACCACCTCAATATCAAAACAGAAGCGCTTATCAATCGAGTCAGTCTTCCTCCTGATACAGGACTTCAGTCTGAACTTCTCCGTGGGATTTGACGTGACACCATTCTGAGAGACAGAGAGAGAGAGAGAGAGAGAGAGAGAGAGAGAGAGAGAGAGAGAGAGAGAGAGAGAGAGAGAGAGAGAGAGAGAGACAGACAGTGAGGATCTGATGTAAACAGCAGCTCTGCACAGACGACTGAAACACGAACATCTTTGTACCTGTTTAGCTGTGGGTTTTGCCTCGGTGTTGCACATGCTGAAGGTGTTGCCGCCTTTTTCGTACGTACAATAATGACGTGTCCACGCGCATCCCAAAGGCCCTGAAACGAGGATGAGACGTGCATAAGGGATATTCTTGCTTGGTAAAGCACTGCCATTTGCAGCTCCCATGCTCTAAAATGTTAACAAATAAATTAATATTTGTACATATATATTGGTAGTTGACGTATCAATGCGTGTGACAGGAAAAATAAATAAATAAATAAATAAAAACTTTTATATTAAAGATAAACCTCTCTCATGCTATTTGTAACTCCAAGAATGAAGATACATTTTTCTCATGTTATTTGTGAGTTACATTTTTTTCTCTGATAATATTGCTGTCACACTATATATATATATATATATATATATATATATATATGTTTGTGTGTGTTTACAATAAACTTTCTTATTTTAAGTGAAGTAAATACAATTATCTTAGTATATTTATTCTTTTACTTTTAATACATTTATAGAACAATTTAGAATATTCACTTGTTTAAAAATATGTGAATTTACTAAACATTTTTACATCTTATTTCTTTACTGTGATCGTTTAATGTTTGGATTTTCATCTGTAGTTTTAAAATGATAACATTGTATACAATATTTTATTGAACTAACTGTGTATTGCGTGTCCATCCACCAGAGGGCAATGTTATCTTTTCTTAGACCAGGTCATTCACTGTCCTATCTGAAATTCTATAATCTAATTCTAAGAATGCAATCGAACTGTTAACATGTGGACAGCAGTTTAATTCAGGCATTTCCTCTGTAGCATGAAGGAACGGGAAAAACACAAGACCCAAGTGAGGTCACTTACGGAAGATAAAAATGAAGACGCATGAAAACCAAATGATAGGCTTATTATTATATATTTTAAAAAGCGTCTGGTAAGTAAGGCCATAGACCATCGGTTCTTCTGTTTGCTCATTCTTAGTGTCAGAAAGACTAACACTCACGTTTCTCCTGGACATAGAGGTAGCCTTCCATTGTCCACTGGCCGGGGGGCTTCTGGTCTTGATCTGCAGACCGAACTCTGTTCATCAGCTTTTCTACTTCTTGCTTGGTGCTCAGAAAGTTGTTTCTCGTCTTCATCCGACAAATAAAAACACATGCACACACACAAAGGTCATAGGAATAGCAAGAGCCATTTTAGAAGAGCCAATTATTATCTGACAGACACGCACACATTAAAAATCAGACATGAAATAAGAATATAGTAATATACATCTACAGCATACAGCCATGCATAGGAAAGAGAAGCTAGATAGAGGAAAATTTATGATACATTTTGACTAATAATAATCGGCAGATTTTTCCCGTGTAGTAAACTTGAAGACTTGTAGTAAGTTAACTACATTATTATAATAATAATATAATTTAGTATAATATTTTTTAAATAAGCATACTCTTTCTTCACACTGATTCTGTACACCGATGAGGAAAAATGTGTGTGTGTCCAAAGGTGCTTCATAAAATACCACAGTAATACTAAAACCATGAGAAGAACGTCGCAATTTGTTGCGCATTTTCAAACGAACAACATCTTGAGTTAGCTGTAGCACTTTTAGCATGCTCTTCAAAAAACAAAAGCGCATCAAAATTCAGCAGTTTTAGGTACTTGTGGGAAAAGAAATCATCTTTTTTATTTGCCATAAATTACACCATTTCCCGAGAATGGCCTGAAATCGTATTGGAGTAATGCATCCGCCACCGAACAGAGGACAATGCTGTTAAAATCGCATAGAGACCGAAAAGCATTTTCCTCGGATAGATTGCTATTGCTTGTGTTGGTTTAAAAGTCAATTCTCTCCAAACAAAAAGTTGTCGTTATAGGGTTATAAGCCGTAAACCGAAGAGCTACGAAGTGAATCAACTTTGAAGCAAAAATGGATTCAGACAAAAAGAGGCCAAATTACGTAGACGATTGTGAACACGATGACGCATTTGGGATCACAGAGACTTGCGGTCAGCACTGCAAGCATCGATGTAGCTTTCCAGGCCGGCAAGCGACCAACGGTATAAGTGGGATAATCTACAAATAGGAGTTTAATAAACGGCTTCCTGGAATACTTGATTCTGATTGGTTGGTCACGACAGATCTAATGTTTCCTGACAATGACTGACATCATCACCAAAGCTGTATAACGGACAACTTCTGGCATCTGAAGCTGGCACTTCTTTTATCTCGTATAACAACAGAGACATGTTATCTCTTGTGCCATTCGGATTCAACTGTGCCATTTGTGCGCCTGAAAATTAAATCAGCCGTAATAGAACCGCAGTACTGTTGTAGTGCTCTCACGGTTGCCAGAGCGATTGTTTTGCACATCGTAATGGATCTTAAACCATTTTCAACTCAAAATCAATATTTCATGTCCAGGTAATTATTTAATTGGGTGGAAAGTTATGAATTAAGTTGTTTGTCGTGGCTCAAAGGAACTGTTTTCTTTGTGGAAGCTTTACAAATGAGCTAATAAAAAATTCAACTCAAATCTATATGCGGCGTCCAATTATTTACTTATATGGCAACTAGCCGTATAATAAGCTGGATAATATACATCCAGTTGGTTGTTGTTGCAAAATAAACACCTCGGGTGATGAAAGACCAGCCCTGATCACCCTGTCCTGGTTTATTTTTCAATAACAACCAGTTGGATATGCTTTATTTCTTCCTTAAGGCACACCGAGCCATGAATTATCCTATATATATATTCATTTATGTACATACCAAGTGCATTCAAATTGACTTTCACAGTTTGTTGGAAAGAAATTAAAAGAAATGGCTTCATATCTTTCTTTCGTCCTCTAGAGTACTTACATCTCAGCCAAATACATCACTGTGAATTATCAATGCCACTCCTACAATATTAAAGGTGCTTGTCCTTTGGTAGTGAATTACCGTTAAGGCTAATGTCTCACGCTTTCACAGCAACGTTATTTCAGCGTATATACGCCGTAGTGCTGGCACAGGGCTGCAGCAGAATATTTTGTCCTTTAAAACAAGAAATTCTGCGGCACCAGCTCAGCTTTGAGTTTACAGTGACAGTTAAGAGGTCAAAGGTCATAGAACCCAGACACAGTGATGCCGATGAGAAGCAGGAAGCGCTTTATTATAGGCCATTATTGATCAAAGAGACACAGAGCAGGTCGAAAAAACGAAGGGATGCAAAGCTTTTTTATATGTGCCAGGCGTAACATCATGTTGCTTTATAAATGTTTTCAAAAGTCAAACAGGAGGCTACTGTAAGTGAAAAAGTGAAAGAGAAACCGGATGACTCATAAGTGATGTGTACTTACATTCTGCAGGTTAAACTGTAGCTGTTGTTTGTAGGGCTCAAATTCGTGGGCCAGCTCATAACCCTCATGGTAGAATGTGAACAGACCCTGTAGGAAGGCCAAGAGCTGCAACACCAAATAAGATATAAATACAGCTAGATGTAAATAAAAAGTTTCCATCATATGCTTGTTGCACAACATACCCATCTCTTCCTCTTTCTCGGTGCAAACAGGGATTTCTTAATGTTTTGTGTGTCAGTTTCTAAATTCAGTTTGTTTTCACATAATGGCTCGGCAAAAGCCCGGTCTCATGGCAAAATGTACCTGGGGGCACTTTTTAGTGGGACGCAAAATACGTACCGATAAATACATAAATACATGGGATATTTGAAAACTGATACTTTCAATGGGTTTTCATAAATGGTAGTTTTTTTCGGTAGCTCACAGAATACTATAATACTTAATTAAAACACTGCAATACGTACCTATAAGATAATAAAAGCATGCCAGGGTTCACTTATCGAATCTGTGTTTTAACGTCACAGTGGACATTTCTCTTCGAAACTGCTTCAAAGCGTTCCAAAAATGTACGTAAAAACGTGTTGCAGAATAGTACCCAGAGGTACATATTTTCATGAGACTGGGTTTTAAAAGCCTGACAGGACTTGTTGTACAATGTTCTCTGAAAAAAATTTATTAAAATTTATTAAAAAAGTATTTTTCCTAATTAAAATGATCAACAGAAATAAATAAATAGTACTTTCGTGAAATGTGTGAGAATGATGTGCACTCAGTAGCCCAATAAAAACTTTTTATTTTATTAATTTTTACAAAAACTGTTTCATTTTACATAGCGTGGGTCTCCTCATGGGGGCATCCATCTTAAGATCACACGACCAGCTAAATACTTGCGGTGAGTGCATAAAGTTATGACTAATGTTCCATCTATTAATCATTGTGGTTATCCCAGCTCTCTTATACTCGAGGCCTGTGCAAAGATTTGACTTTCTGATAGTGACTTTAGCAGAAGACTTCAAAGATGCTGATGACACACCCTGAAACTCAAGAGCAGTCCAGACTGTGGTGCTTCTGGGAGATTAACAGCATCATTTTTTCCCATGCCAGGTGATAAACACTGGATGCTCCTCTAAATCTCTACAGCACATTCTCTGGCTCGCTTTACTGCTCACACTTAAGCATATAAATATGCTTAATGCAGAAATGAGTCATGCAAATTTTGTCCACTGTTGTAATATGTGAGGTCCAGCTGTTGTTTATTTCACGCGATCTGTCTGCCGAGTGGAGATTTAGATGCTAAAGCGCTGGAAAAAAAACGTAAAACCTTCGCTCATCTTCAAACACAAATTAAGATATTTTTGATGAAATCGAAAAGCTGTCTGACCCTCCATAGACAGCTACGCAACTGAAATGTTACCAAGTCCAGAAATATAGTAAATACATTATAAAGCTGTCCATGTGACATCAGACATACCTTTTTTGGGCAAAGAACAAAAATAACAATTTTTTAACAATCAACTCCCACAAGATACGTCTTCCACCATTTTGGAGAGTATCGCAAAGCATACACACTTTCCCCTGAATGCTTATTACATTCATGCGATCACTTTCTTCTCGAGCTGAACAATGCTGATTATGTCAAATACCATATATCTTAAGTACTCTCCTAAATGGTGGAAGGCGTAACTAAGGGAAGAAGAATGAGGATAAGCTAATTTTATAATATTTCTTTTTTTTTACTCTCATAGCGATGACGTTTTATACTACGTTTCAGGACTTGGGAACATTTGAGTTTTGTAGCTGTTTATGGAGGCTCAGGTAGCTCCCAGATTTCATTAAAAATATCTTAATTCGTGTTCTGGAGACGAACGAAGGTCCTACAGGTTTGGAACGACATGAGGGTGAGTGTTAATGACAGAGTTTTCATTTTGGGGTGAACAAACCATTCAACTGCACAAAACTTTCAGCTATTGATTTACTTCAAGAGGAAGGACCACATTTGTTTTCGACGTTCCATTCTAAAGATTCATTAGAAAACTTGGATAGCAGTTCAAATCATTTGGTACTGGATGAGATGATTGGGATTTTTGGTGTGCAGTTACTCTATATTGCCAAATATGAGTACAGTTTTAGACAGTGGGATTCAATGGCAACTAAAACGGTTTAAACAGATAAAGAAAGGTGAATTATTGAGTGAACTGTACCTTTAATAGCTCAGGGGTACTGCATGACAGGAAATGAAGGCTGAGGTTCGTAATTTGGCATGATAAGACTGTGAGATTATGACTCCAGTAGTCATAAACTGTCCAGTTACTTCCTGTTGGCTACAAAGCCATTACTGACCAGATGGCTTGATTCTCATTGCAGTACACTGCACGGTGGGCATCTGACTTCTTTTGCAAGATTTGACTACATGTTTTTGTGGTTGTGTGCATGAGAGTGCTTATTTGTGTGTAAATACAAGAGCAAATTGCACGCATCGCAAAGATCTTACCGGCTCAACAAATTCAAATTTCTTCTTCTCTTGAACCTCCTGGATTTTGAAAACGTATTCTAAAGAGGCGTCATAAAAGAGTTGCCTTTCCTTATCAATCTGAGAGTCAGCCTGCAAACGAACAAAGAGCGCTGTTACCCTAGAGACGGACAGAAAGTTATGGCTGCCAGGCTTGTTCGCTCATTTGGACGTGTTTGGGCTTTGGTTAATGGTTACATGTGAGAATTTCTGGCTCGGCTTTGTGAGAATCTGTGTAACAACAAGCTAAACAAACGCAACCGAACAGCATGAAAGAAAAAAAAAACAGGAACTAAAGCTTTTAAATGCTTATGTTTTTAAAAGGATTAGTCATCCAAAAATGGAAATGCTATCATTATTTACTCATCCCCATGTTGTTCAAAACCCGCAAGACTTACTTTTTCTGTAAAACACAAAAGGAAGAATTCAAGCTTTCAAGTTGCAAAAACAACACTAAGAACTACTTTAAAAGTAGTTCATGCCTTGCGTGTTATTAATTCATTCCCAGTCATTATAATTGCATGGAAATACAATATTCAAATTTTCCTTTTATGTTTAACAAGAAAACAAGTCATACAAGTGGAATGGCATGAGGATGAGTAAGCAATTTTAACTGAACAATCGCTTTTGATAATTACATCACTATCATCACCAATGTTGCCATCAAAAAAGACAGTGTTACTGTAAGATATTGCACATATTTACCCTTTATAACTATTTGTTGATTGTCTGTGAGTCTAGTGCACAGCAGACAGAAGTCATGATGAAAAGACACTTCTTCGGCCCTGCCTCAGAATTAAAACTTAAACCTAAACCTGATTTTACTATAATTCTTTTGATACTTCAGAAAATGCAAATCAAGTCATATTTGCGGAATGATTCACCTCTTGGAGAGACGATTCTTTTTTTCTGGACGACAGGTTGAGATGTTTTTCCAGTGAAGAGTAATACTTTTCAGCCTCCTTGTCAAATTTCTTCTTCCCCTCCTATGGAAAACAAATTGTTACTGGAATTACATTAGCATTATTAAAGAAGATCTGTTACGTGAACTGTAAAATTACCAGAGCTGTCAATTATCTAAAATTAATATTAATAATAATAAAAATAGTACAAAGCCACTTTTTGTGTTTTGCAGTGAATTACGTCAATCACACACACAGGTGTCCTATAAGAGCAACAGAAGAAACACATTAACTATTAATGTTACACCCACACTTGATAACAACAAAGTGTGTCTGTGATCTGCCTGTCAGGCCAATAGGTGGCACTCTACTGCTTTATCACACAAACCCACTCCTGTCTCCCAATGAGATACGCAGTTACTGCTTTAGAACAGTTTAGCCCATAATTGACATATTGCAAGAAAATAAATATATTGTCGAGGCAATGAAATGACATAAACCAAGCGTAAAGACGATTATGTACTTAATCATACGTAGTTACAAGATAAGATTAATCTCTTTCAGGTCTCAGCAGACTCTCTCAGCAAATCACGCAAAACGTTTGAAAATATCCACGATCGCATTCAATGGCATTTGAACGCAGCCCTGAAATACTGCATCATCTAAAATCTGTGGAGCAGCTATTATACGTTACCTGATAGATCGGTCTGATTGCATTAGACTAAATGCTCACTCATTAACGGCACAGGTATGTACCCTTTGATAGACAGACCTCTGTGGAAGCGCACACAAGAACTGTTCGTTCAAACATACGAGAAAAAAGATAGCACTTTATTTGGATAGCCCACTTTAGACAACAGTAAGCAACTACATGTCAACTAGCAGCCGTTAAGAGTATTAGTGGACCTAAACCTACCCTTACACTCTATTCTGAGAGTTAACAGACATGTAGTTGCATGTCTGTTAATAAGAATTAGTTTACATGTAGTTATAGAGTTACTTACAGAAAATAACAAAATAAAGCCTAACCAAAAAAAACGCTTTGGCAATTTCAGCCAAGATAACTACATTTCAGGAACACAAACTCACAAAGTATGCTCAATGTCATGGGTATTAAAAGTCAAGATGGTAGTTGTGGTTTTGTCATAATAAAGTGAGACTTTTGAAAGGCCTTCAATGCAGAAATGCTGTTTTGGCAGTACAATAATATAGTTACACCATTAACCAACGGGGGCCAACTGGACCATGCTACCCTGCCAAACCCTGACCACTTGGCTGTGTCCAAAAGCTGAAAACTGCTGTCTCCGCAAGTAGCATATGCACGTGCAAATCCGATGATCATGTGGCATGCGATTTTTGTAAATGTAATAATTAAATATTCTCTCTCTATATTGTTGTAGATCATTAAGAAACCACTCAAGTGTTGTCTTGGACTCTATATCGACAACCGATTGGTGTGAAGGCACCACTGCACAAAACTACCTGAAAACGTTACCTGGTGCACATTTTATAGGCTTCCTTTAGATGAAAAGAGAGATTTCAGAGTAACAGATGTGAATGATGAAGAGGAGAATTCGGAATTTAAAATCCAGACATCCATCTGCTTCTTCCATTCCCTGTCACAACTCTCAAGATAACTAACTTCACGAGAGGAGATTTCCACACAAGAGAATCCACAACACTGAACCCTTCAAAAGGCCCTGACTCCATTCAGTCTGTTTTCACACCTGAGTTGTCTTGCCTGAGGCCTTTCACGCAGCGAAGCAATACGTGGATTCTACAGTTATCGCTACATTCAAAGGTCATATGTAAATTTTAAAGTGCTCTATTTCTTTGCAGTAACTCAAGTGCTGTTCTGAGAGATGACAGAGGGTTTGTTTGGACCACTGTCAAAAGCAGAAAGCTGGTTTGTTTGAGGGCCAGGGTTAATGCAGGGCCTAGCTGGTTAATGCACGAGCGCCATATATGCTATCTCAATCATTTTTAAGCACCTCAATGCTATTTCTAATGTGCAATATATGCAAGTATGTTTTCTGAAGAAAATATATACTGAGAAACATGCGTACTGAGCACAGCATACATACTGCTAAAGCAGCATATTCTGAAAACAGCTATAGTTAGTTATAGACTGCCAAGCAGCGAAATGAAACATCCAGTATAACTTGAGCTTGTGTGTGTATTTTCATTCCCATGGCCTCTACATTAACCCTTGACTCCATATAACGGCTACTGATATGACGTAGCTAAACAGTCTCAGCACCACACAACCTCAGTAATGAAATAACAGCAGTCCTGCATCCGCCGCACTTCCAAATTCTTGACAACAATCAATAAATAATTTCAAGATTGTGTCTTTAGTCGCTTCCTCTTTTATGTCCAGAAAATCTGCAGACTCCTACGGGATACGAGTTAAATAATAAAACAGACAAATAAATGAATAAATACATTAGATAGTGTCTTGACAGCCAATACATTTCCCCTAGGGTTTGTTTGCTTTATATGAAAGGATGACAGAGGAATACAATATACTGGATCTTTCGGCTTGATGACATCTTTTGTGATACGAATACTGCAAAAACTTGACTAAAAGAAACTCTCTCCAACGCAAAGATGCAGAGAGAAGGCAAATCAGAGACAGAGGAAAATTTTAGAATTAACAAGCTTGAAATGTATTGGGATTGCCCCGTTGCTGTCTTAAATCAATGGGATAATTCACTGTAACCACTCACACAAGAAGTTAAAAAGCTTCAAAACCCAAAGAAATGAGCCAGAGGCTTAATCATAACCAGGCCCACACAAAATCTCTACAGAATTCATTCGTGTTTGTTTATTCCAACAATAATGGGAAATTTGATAAGAATTTATGCCATAAAGTCTACAAATAACTTCAGAGCTTGTTTATAAGTAGGTCCATGCAGTATCTGCACTCAGAATCTAGATGAAAAAGTGGAAGTCTGCAACCTTTAAATAAAGTGAAATGTTATAAAAAGAGCAAAAAGTGGTTATTATTGCAATTATTACATTAAATACTAAATAGATACTGCTACCTGATTTAACCCATATAACGTAGCTTTGGTTGTATAAATTAATTAATTAAAATTGATTTTGACCTGGTTATTTAGCTACACCTATAAACTATAAATACATCATCTTACAAATTGACAATTAGATGCATTTTAAACATTTTAATTATGTGTAGTCACATGAGATGAAAAATTATAACAGCGACCTAAAAAGGGTTTATTTTTACCAGCAGTGGGTCAAGGGGCAGCCATGTTAAGATCACATGACAATCTCGACTAATAATTCACGCAACAACAGCAATAGATATAACAAAGAATAAACTGACTGACAGACACCAAGTGTATGAAAGGGGAAATATATCTGTTGATGCAAAGAAACAAACCACACTTACCCGTACATCCCAAGCCACATAGTAAAGATAAATGTCATGACCTCAAGGGCCATCCACAAACACACAACAGCCACCACACCAAGAAATGCCTCAGTAATCCAACACACGGCTACTTCATTCACAACCACTGCACTGAGTTCTAAAGACAAACTCGCAACAGACCAGCTCCGAACCAGCAGGAATCAATGCAATGTTTGTACTGAGTCAAAAAAAAACCTTTTACTGTTACGTGTAGCAGAGATCAAAATAAACAACTAAAGGACAAAAAAAAAGGCTGCATGCTTTAAAGGGGTCATTTGATGCGATTTCAAGGTTGCCTTTTTCTTTGGGTGTTACAAGCTGTCTGTAGACTAAAGTCTCAAAACCAAAGAGATATACTTATTCTAAAATAACCATGCCTTCCTAAAACGGCTCATTCAAACACGCCTCATTTCTACGTCACTGCGTGCGTTTATTTTCACCACCAAAATTTTTACGCCAAGAAAGAAGGCAGAGATATTATGCTCGCTGTAGTGTTGCTGCCATCGCCATGTTCTGGACATGTTGTGAAAGGGAAACTGCTGTGTTTGGGCTTCCAAAAGAGGGCGCAACTGGAAATCAATGGTTAAGTTGTATTTACAACACTGTTCAGGAACAGTTCAACACATTTTTAGAGTGTGTTCAGTGCATTTTAAGGAAGACTGGTTCCTGAACCTGAAGAGTAGCCTATGCTGACTCTGCACAAATGCTGTTTCTATAAAGTGGGGCAATTCCAACTTTGCGAGGACAGTCTGCCGCTTCTGCGTTTCACAGCCTGTAAGTACCTGTTTGCAAATTTAAAGGATTTGCCACTGACTATTCAAAAGCAAGTTTTAAGCATTGTAGGTTAGTGTTTATCATTTGTCTTTTTTCTGATCACAAATGCAAACATTGTGTTAGTAGGTGCTAAGCTAGGCTCTATTTTTTAACCACATGTCAGTTGGGGTTAAAAGTCTTTATTAGACATTTGATGACGTCCATAAACACCAAAGGCGTTTTTTTTTGGCCTCAAACATATTTAAATGAAGTGTGCTTTCACACTTGTTTCAATTGCATGGTCCGAACAAGAGTTCAATTGCTCCTCCTTCATCAAAGTGCCAAATGTTTACTCCTATGACAAGGGAAGAACAATGCAGGAAAAGGTGACAAAATGCAGAGCTTTGCTCACTTTACTTTAATACACTGGTTTTGAACCTTTGTTTTTGTTTACAAAGTGTCAACATAAAATGGCACATTTAACCCATCTGCAATAAATATAGTATAACAGTTCTAAAGAACGTGGGAGTTCATAAAAGAACATAAAGGAGATATGCCCCATTCCAGCTTAGAAAGAAGTGAAAACACACAGTTTTCATACATCAAACATCATCAATAGCGACTGACTTTTAGCGACTGAGATTTAGTGCAGTTTCATTCAAATCAGTAGAAAACTCTTGTATGGTTTGTAGGTTCACAACCAAGTTGTAAAGCTTGCCAAAAACTAAAAATAAAGCTTATCATCCAAATGAGCCAAACTTTGTCAATGATCTTGGGTGTGCACCAAAAGTATTATTATGAAAGTTTTTAACACAATAAAGGGAATAAATAGAACTTTGCAAATTCATATTTAATATATCTGGAAATGTGGTGCTTCTACATGAACAGAATAAGGCACTGAGACGCGCTACCCAGTGTGATTCTGTTCTGTTGTTCCAGCAGGGTCTCCGCTGACCATCAGGGCTTTGTTTCAACAGTTTACTGCCATCCTCTACTCGGATGACCTCATGTGACCTCTTGCTCACGGGGGCAGTGTGAACTGCAGCCAGGTTAAAGACCGCTGCGCAACGGATGGGGCTCTGCATGACAGACAGACTTCAGACCCCCCACAGAGTGACAAAAAAGCCAGGCAGACAAACATATGTGCATGAGCGCACACACACATACTCGCAGAGAATCCTGGAGTCTGTGGAGCCACCTGGCCAGACGGGCTGATGGCACCGATTTTGAGCGATCACTGCCTCGGATGCTGACAGTTCCAAGGGGAAACAAACCAACACCCCCCGGGGTACACGGCACAAACAGCCCAGGCTTTTACTCTTTATTTTTCTCTTCTGCTTTTAGAAGACATTAGCCAATATTCAAATTATTGAGCTTGGTGCCAAATCTAAACCACTGTGATGGAATGTCTAGCCATTGTTTATCACACTTTGATATGAGTTCAGCGAATAAATTTGATAGGATTGACTTACTAAGTACCAGAAGAGCAGAGAAGAGAGATAAAAGAGTGAGACAAGATGATAGGAAAGGTGATGAGTGAGGGAGACAAGAATACAAGACAAGTCAAGAAGAAAGTTGGAAACTAGAGAAGAGAATAGAAAAAACAGAGGAGACATTATGAGATAAGAGATTATTAAAGAAAAGAAAAACTAAGACAACAGGGATAACAAAATGAGATGAACAGAAGGATGAAGATGACAAGATGAGACAGGAGAGGGGATGAGATAAAGGAGAAGACAAAATGAGAAGGCAGGAAGAAAAGGTAAAGATGAGAAGGACACAAAAAATACAGGAGTATTTGATTCAAAATGAGAGAGGAAAAAGAAAAGCAACTGAGATGAGATGAGATGTGAAAAAAACAACAACACAAGACAAGGACCAAAGAGAAGATGAGGTAAGAACAGAGGAGACAAACTAAGATGAGATGAGAAGAGAAAAGAAAGAAGAGGTGAGCCAAACAAAGAGTAGAGGATGCAACACAAGAAGAGAGAGGACACGAGAAAACATCTGAAATTGGAGAAGAGAATAAAGACAAGATTAGCCGATGTGAAAGAACACTTTAAAAATAAAGATTCCAAAAGGGGGTTTTTACAGCGATGCCATAGAAGAACCAGTTTAGGTTCCCCAAAGCCTTGCAGTTATCAGCCATCTTTTCTTAATAATCTAAAGAACCTAAAGAAAGCTGTAAAGAACCTTTCGTGGTTGTTCCAAAAATTTTTTACTTTTACTTTTACTTTAAGATTGAAGAAGAGAGGACAAGATAAGACAAGAGAAGATAAAAATATAATATCTGAAGATAAAAACAGAGTTATTGAGGAGGAGAGGAGAGGAGAGGATGGAAGTAGATGTTGTCTTAGTCCTGTGCTGCTCTCTATAGCACTGAGGATCATAATGAACCGTGACATCCTCAGCATCTTCACACAACACTGCAATTAAACTCATTATGGTCTAATCAGTCCTCTGTTACCTGATAAGAGCAGGTGGGACATTACATGTGCCTGAGCAGAAAACATCTGAAGCTCTTCTGGTGCAGTGCTCTTGAAAAAACAACTCTTTTTTTTCTGCAAATTGTTACACGGTTAATTGGACACAGAGTCCGGCTATGATAATTAAGAAACAGCACTTCTATTGAATTAAATTCGTGCCTATTACAATGTATCAAAAAACATATGAAAATATTCACTGAAGCTAAATAAAAAGTCTATGAACAAAAAAATAAATAACAGTCAGAATTGTTGACTTCATTTTTAATATACTGCTTGTTTTGCAACTGTTTTCAAATCATTTTCCATTGTTAGACTATAATGCATGTCCATGTCTCAGTTTTCAGGGACATGAACAACTTTTCCATAAACTTCTGATGCTGAACCAGAGGATACAGTGGCAGTACCAAAGATCTATTGTCCTCATCAGACAACAATCTTGTTCAGACACATCACCTTTGAACGACTGGCACCTTGATCTTCAGACACCTGATATTATTCAAATATTTGTATTTCTGTGGAGCTCTAGATAAAAAGAAAACACTATTCACAAGGACAGAAGAGGTTGCATTTTATTCGGTGACATTTTATAATAATGTCCAGTTGTAAGGCATTTATAAGTGATTAATTAATGATGAACTAATCATTTGTAAAACATAACTAAGTGTTCATAAATGATCAATAAGTGATATGTTAATATGTTTATCTATGCAGATGGAGTTATAAAGAATTTACAAGTGATTAGATGACTCTCGACCAATCGTTTACAAAACATGTGTTCACAAATGAATAATATGCTAACTTAAACATATAGTTGGGAAATGGTAAATATTACTCACTTATAAATCATTGAAATGTCCATATTGTACTGTACTATCTCATAGCGTTTGCTATATCAGTGTAAGAGAATACGTCTAACCCTCACCAGTCAGCCTTTACACTGCTGAACAAAACCAAAAATTAATTATGACACTTTCTGCATCCCCTAATCCAAAGTGTAAACTACTCATGAGTTGTAAATGTTTTACTCATCATTGGTAATCTTTCACCCCAGTACATACGCACACACACAACCTATAAATGTGTTTATAACACATTTACAACTGATGAGTAGTTTACACAGGTAGCATTAGGGAAGTCATGTAGAATATGTGCTAACTAGGTGTGCGCTAATAAGCAACTACTGTATTTAATTGAGAGAACAGGTACCTACGCTAAACTTGCCTGAAACTCAATTCACGGTGCAAAACTGCTTTAATGTGCCATTTTGAAATACTGACACTGTAATGGTTTTATATTAATCATGCAAGCATCTGGCACAATGACTGATTTTACTTTAGGATGCGACTTCCTGTTTGGGGAACAATGTCACACGGGGTGTCGGAAAACAATCACTTTGTAATTCCATTTGTTTGAGCTGTTAGCTTGGTCTAGTCAGGCTTTTCGTAGATGATGGCAACTACATCATTCTGTGAACAAAAAGCCTTGCTCTCCATTGATGGCTAGCCATCTAATATGCCGAAAAAGCACTACAAAAGACATCCTTCATAATTCCCTTATATTCCATTATATCACAGTAGATGTTTCAGCAGTCTCCAGTTTTTCAGAGGGCTCTTAAAAGCACAAAATATCAATAGCTAAACAATTGGCATTGCAACGAATAAGAATGCTAATGGCTTGCTTTCACAAGATATTATAGACCTTCCTGTGTGCTTCTAGTGGTGCAGAAATCACACACTGCAAAAAAAACAAAAAAACAATATTTGTGATCATAAGGAGGCTCCATGCTACCTTATTATAAAAAATTATCATGACTTGCTCAAAGACCTTTAGCACAACAGTAACTAAGCTGCCATTTTTAATACTATTATGCAAACATCAGAGGTCTGTAATCACAGAACTGAATACTAACAAACCACAGCACATTTCACTTCGTGTTTTACAAAAGCATCGCACAGACAAGAGAACTGTTCTTCTCTCAACGTTTGATCAACCTTAGACATAAAAGCTATTATTTCCTGCCAAGCACATAAGGGTAAAGGTCAACTTCCCACCTCCTATTTTGAAACTATTTCTGGAAGCAAGAAGCTCCTCTCACAGCTCTTATTCCGATGAAGGTTTGCAGTAATCTTTGAATCTGTCCACCTCCCGTAGAGAAGAGTTATTCAAAAACACACTGTACTGCACTCTGCACCAGACAAGAAGTGCTCTAAAGATTAGACAGGCCTTCAGCGGCACTGCCCAGATGACCTGGATGCAGAGCGCTCATCATGAATTTTAAAACCATTGAAATGCCTGACAGCAACACTTCAGATACAACAGGCATCTCTGTATTTCTCTCCAGCCAGATATCATTAACTGAGGTCCAAAGTTGCCTACCTAGACAACATTGTAAGGCATGACAGACATGTTACAAAAAGTAGACAGCATTGCATGTATCCTTTGCAGATTATGCAATCCCAGAATACGCTGTGATAAGATCAGCGAGACTTGATTTTAAAGTTATTTTTAGAATTGTTGAAGTCATGGTTTAAAATTGCAATCCAGGATGAATGGAAATACGCAGATCTGCCTACATTTCACTTTTCAGGTGAAAGTTTCTTACTTATGATTAAAAGGACATTTGTCTCAGTCAAGGTGTAATTTAATGAGGTGTTTTTGTCTCCAAATTCAGAAGCATGAAAAAAAAAAATATTTACATGGCCATATGACAAACAGTAAAACATTTTTTAGAAAGAATGAAGAAAAAAAAATTAGGGAGAATAAATAAACGGTAAATAATTTGCTGCCATTGTGTAATGTGCCAATTAGCAATGTTGTTATCCATAAAAGTAACTTTTATCTGATTATAAGCATTTTTAAAAAAATTTTATTAAAAAGGTTAATGTTGAATTAAAATAAATTACTTCAGACAAAAGGTAAACGTTTTGAAAATGAAATTAAATATTTTTAATCTTTGTATATCCATAGGCCTACTCATAAACGTTATCCCAAAATCTTGTTTTTAAGAAGTTCAGTACACTTTTATTTTAAAAAGTTTGCTGCCAATGTAGATGGCAGACATCTAAAAACGTACTTGTAGCTCAAATTCAATATTTAATCAAATAAATAGTTACAAACGAAAGCACATGCGTCTACAAGATCTGTTTCTGAAATCTGTGGACATAAAGTACAGATGGTGTAATTCTTGCTCATGATTACCCAGTTGTTCGCCAGTCACAATGTACTTCTTTCAGTAACTGCATGTTTGCACAATGTTCAGAGTTTCACGGTTACCTTGAATGTCATCAGATATGCGCTGGTCTAGGGAAGTGGGAGTATGTCGAGATTGGCGGTGCGAGTTTTTGTGTAAGCGAGGTCTTCTCTGTGAATTTCTGAGTGGTTAAGGACATAAACAAAGCCTCGGCTCTGTCTTTGACCAGGGTTAGCTCGACCTGCTGGCTGGAAATGCAAGGTCTCAGCGATACACGCAGAACGGAATACCGTACATCCACAATCTCAGTGAGCCACCTTTTTGCACCTTGTACCTTGTTAAATAGAAATGGAACTGAAACGGAACCTCAAAAATGAAACTGAAAACACAACTACATATAGCTATGCAAGAAGTGCCAAACTGATGCCCTGGAGATATGAAATCTTCTTGAGGTGTGACTACAACCTCAAATATTTTTATGCTAGTTCCTCTAATCAAGGCGTGTCATAAACATGATCGTAC
Organism: Puntigrus tetrazona; assembly: GCF_018831695.1. Lineage (NCBI taxonomy): Eukaryota > Metazoa > Chordata > Actinopteri > Cypriniformes > Cyprinidae > Puntigrus > Puntigrus tetrazona. The sequence goes on from NC_056716.1 coordinate 11,390,423, forward strand.
AAGCTGACACAAAACAAATACTCCGAACACACACATTTCCACATAATCAACACTTTCCTTCCTTCATTTTCAAACTACTTTTATATGCTGTGTATCAAAAGAAGCCTATACTATATATGGGAACTTTTTAGAAGACACGTCTCATTTGTGGTCTTCTGTTTGCCAATCTGTCTGCCTAGCCACTTAGTCAATCTCATAACTGCATGTTTCATTAGCAAAGTCTCGGTTGGGGCAGATGTTCATTCACCCCCTGCCTTCTGCCACCTGCTCCAGCCACCGTCAGTCCAGAGGTGGCTTCACACGTGCCTCGTATCTCCAGCCGTCACTGTGACAGAAAACCATGGGCCCATATCCATCATAACTCCATATTTCTCTGGAGGTCTTGATGATCTAACTTCTGCTGGGCAAACAGGTGCTTTATAAAGTATGTGAGGTGATTTTTAAAGTACATTTTGCGTGGGATATTAGTTCTATCAGATAAATGTAAAGCTAAATGGACACATTTTAATAGGTGGTCTAATGTGGTCTAATTATTCCTTTGGGAGGTTAACAGGGTTGACAGTTTGATATTTTATCTATATACTTTTCACGTTTGTTGCTTGAGGTCACGAAAAGCTTTTAGAATGATAATTAAAATGCAATGTTTTGAGGGTTGAATGAGGGTAACAGGGTTGCCAAGTTTTATGTTTTATGTATCTGACTTGAATTGTTTTGTGCATGAGGTCATGAAACTAAAAGGTGCTTTTAGAATGAGAGTTAAAATGTGATGTTTTGAGGGTAAAAGGCATGTAACAGGGCTGGCAGCTTTATGTTTTACGACTTGAGCTTGAGATCATGAAAGTAAAAGGCATTTCTTAGCAAATTTAAATGTACTACACAATTGTATATGGTAACGGGATTGATATATATATATATATATATATATATATATATATATATATATATATATATATATATATATATATATATAACAATGTGCATAAAGGACAATACAAATAAATTAGCTTTGTAACATTACAGTTGAAACACTCATGTAACATAGAATGCTTTTTCAAACATCTTGGTATTTTTCTGGACCTTGAACATGGTAGTAGCCCTGCTGTCTATGGGACGGTCTGACAGCCCTCGGATTTCAGCAAAATTATGTTAATCTCTGTTCCGAAGATGAACAAATGTTTTACTGGTTTGGAACGTAATTTGGAACGCGGAGTAATTAATGACCAAATTTCCAATTTTTTTTTTGGGTGAGCTAACCCTTTAAGACAACAGTACAAGTTGGCTAGCTAGCTATTGTTAATAATATGTATATGAGATACACGTTTTGTAGAATTACCCAGCTGTTTTCTATGGCCAATTTGAGAAGTTCATTTTTTTATTATCAATAAACTATGCAAACCTATCCTGTGCAAGGTAAGAAATGCTTACAGTAGTTTTTAATTCAGTGCTCTTAATGCTGTAAGAAATAAACGTATTAGCCTTTGTTAAGTTTGTGGTCTATTTTGAGGGTACAGCTTTATTTATTTATACATTTTTAAGTATATATGCAGATTTTGATGACCTGTTGGGACCAGTTTTATGAGACGTGTCTCACACGCCAGTCTTAATTCTATTATCTGAGATCCTTAATTTCTGTTCTAGAGCAGATTTGTGCCAGTGACATTTGCAGAAGTCGGAGAAAGTGAATTAATCAAATGTGAAAAACATAACTAAATAACGAGTACTTAGTAAGTCGAGTACTTGTTAAAATAGCAAAAAAGATACATTCGTTGTGACTGAATATGGAGAAGTGCGAACAGAAAAACCTGTCCCTGTGTTCTTTTAAAGTTGCACAGCTTGTGATTCTGAGCTCTGATGACCCATATGTAATTGCTCTACCATAGTAAAAACCTTGTGCCTGTGATGTGCCGAGGTGTTTGGCCAACAGGAAATAAATCGTTCAGGCTTTAGGCTTGAGCGGCCCTTTTATCGGCCACTGACCTCACTCCGTTAACCAGCTGGAGCTGTAGCAAAGCTGTAATTCCCTAATAAGGACGTGTATACCTCCCAACCACCCTCTGAACACTAAATTTGAGCAAGGAGGAGGACTGGCAGCCAGCCGATCCTCCACATTCCCATAATCCTTTAGTAAGGCTCCTGACTCCACAGCTAGTGTTCAATCCATTCTTCACATTTAGAGTATGCTGAGAGTAGAGGAGAAAGGTATAAGCTATTAAACGCAAGTGGTTAAAAGGGAGATAAAGAGTGAAAGGAGATACTTGGGTGACTGTGATAAGTGCACTTTCTGCAGAAAGAAGTTGAGGTGCACACCATTGCAATAAAAAGGCGTATAAAATCATGCATATAAGTCAAATCTCGAATCTCATTCGCGCTACTGTATAATAAAAGTCGCAGCATCACTATCGGAAGTATTTCACCTTATTGGTATTAATCCTGGCACAAAGTATCAATCAGATACGTAAAGCTTTGTCGCAGTGAACAATGTAAAAACATATACGCAACTTTTTGAGTTACCTGATCTTGCGCGCAACACATTTTAAGATTAGCACACAGGATATTGTAGGTTATTTTCCTGACCGTCAAACGAAGCTCATTAGTTGATCATTATAGTATTTAGTTATAATCCAGGGTTTTAGCTTTATATGTGCGAATAGCAGAGCAAACAGCAGACCACAAAGATTCAATGATCGCAAAAAACAGAAATGAAGTCTATAAAAGGAATAAAATAAATAGTACCACACAAATTTTATAATAGACTACAAAAACATCTTAACAAAAGAAAAATGTGCAACAAATATAGGCTACACTTTTTTTGTGACACTCGCATTTAAGCTATTCGTCATAAAACTAAAACGCAACCAAATATCGGTTATTTAAAAAGCCCACTCCAGCAAAATCAGCTTGCAGTGCCCAAACAAACATTTTTTTGCACATTTTGCGCTCTTTTTGGCCGGGTTTCGTTTCTCTGTGTCGTAAACTCTAGGCTTCTAAACCGGGGTGTTTTTATTGGCGTGATATTCGAATAATGATTGTTTTGATCTGCCACATTTATCAACGTGTAACCATTCGTAAAATGAGATTGGCGGCATATGAATATTTCATGAATCACTGAGGATAAATGAGGCCCACTGCGTTTTTGAAACACATGTTAATTAAATTAAACTATATTCCAGTTGTGTTTCTGATTACAGACAGCCTGGGATTACGCAAGATTTCAACAACCACTTCGAAAGGAGAATAATTAGCTTTTTGGGTTGAGAATGTCTTAATATGAAATTGCTAATCGATCATTAGATTTAATCACCGTTGTATGTGTGATTTATTGTAATGCTTTTTTACTCAGTTGGTCAGAACAAACATGGCAGATTTGTTACTTGTTCAGAAGGCAATATATCGTGAAAATTCATATATTCCAAGAGGATTGCAAAGTACAGTGAATATCCACACCAGTGGGCTGACTGAATAATGCACACACTCCTCAAAATATTACATTAATCCGCACCGAACAAACAGGTTTTCAAACAGAAATGGTGAAAATAGGCAAAACTTACATACTGCAGCTTTAAATACAATACGTTTTTTTTGTACTGAAAAGCGAGAGAGCTGCACAACACACTGGTTGATCTCAATTTATGAGAATCCGTCCCAGCGTACATTGTGCCTACCCATCCGCTCAAAAGCATAAAGAATACTGGTCCTCTGGTCCTGCAAGTGAACCTTCCACAAAGCACAAGCCACACGCACAAACCCTTTCATGCAAAATAAATCAAAAGTGGCTTTGAGGTAGGAATATAAATCAGAGGGCCTGGGTTATGTACAGAAGGGTGAACCTAACACTTGCCCCAAGGAAGACACTCAGCATGTGTGTTTGGGTGTACAGGTATATATTTATTTCGGACTGAGTGTAGTTGTACATATGTGTGATTGAATATGTGCGTGTGATCTTTCAGACCCCAAGGGGCTCAAACTGCTGGACATTTTGATGTTGCTTATTTTAACGTATAATGAGTTTCTCCCTTACAGCGATGCAGCCAAGTGTGTGTGTGTGTTTGTGTTTAGACTGTGGACACATTTAGTTTGGACTGTTTTCCACCAAAATCTGTCACTGTGTTGTTTATTATTTAAAATATTCCTTGTATTTGCTGTTAGCAGGTTTTGAAGTTTAATAAATTCCTGAAGATACTAATATTGCATGTTAACTTTTCTTTTATACCACTATCTAAAAAGTGCCAATGTTTGTCATGCTGTGTAGTATCTTTGAAGTATCTTTGTCTCTAGGTGCACGTCATTGAATTTCTTTTATCATTTCATTGATGCCGGCCCATTACTTTTTCGTAGGGTGAGCACCTACATTAAAATAATGCTACAGCCAGATGTTTTGCCTTGAAATGCGAGTTCCATACCAAACATCATAAAACAACATTCAAAACTCATTTTGCAGTAAAACTGTAGTTTTAATGAGAAAAGCATGCTTGGTGGGATTTTATCCATCATAATTCATTTTTTTTATTATGAGACTGGTCTCAACGACGGCGTTTGGAGAAGAGGGGGTGAAAAATAAACCTGAAAAGATTACAAAATCATCATAAAAAAAAAAAGCCTCTTGTGTGCCAATAAACCATGAACGTATATCAAGTAAAAGAAAGTTGCGCATCTGGAAATCAATCATTATCCAATTAAACTACATCTTAAAATGTAATATTTTAGTAATTTTCAGCAGACAGCAAACATGGGCAGTGAAAATTTGGAGGTGACCTGATTGCCTACACAATACAACACTCTGAAAGCACGATCAGCTTTAAATTCATAATTTCATAAATCATGAAAAGCGGTTAATATCACTTTTGAGGAGTACAGTGACCAAGCCATGCTACTATGATGGTATTACCATAGCTCTCAATACATACACTACCGTAGAAATTAGTAACTGTACTATGCATCTTCTTTTTAGTTGTATGAAGGCACATTGTTATAGCTGAACATTCATAAAATATTACTATCTTCAGGTATTTAACAGCAAAAACTAAAATAATTTAGATCATAAACACAAACAACCAATTCATGATGTATACCTACATAATGAATTGTTGTAGTATTCATATGTTATTCGCTTGGTTTTTTAAGATACTTTAAACAACATTAAATAACATAAATGACAAGGCAAACATGAAGTTTTAGCTACATTTTAGGTATTAAATCACTCTTGTAATGGCTAAACGTCTAAACTATCTTCAGGTATTTATTAAATCCATCAAAACACGCTAACGGCAAAATCCTTATAAGGAATAATTTAAATCATAAATAACCCAATAGCAGATTTTAGCAGAATATATTGTCCTGTCTAAATGCAAACACACACTCAAGCACAAATAAGTCAGTATTATATTTTAGCACTGGTTGGTACCAAGACCAAATACCAGGTATTTCTGGTTATTGTGATATAAGACGACTTACCTTGGCTGCTCCGATCTGCTCTTTCCGGAATCTCTCCAGGGGTGTGATCAGAACATCATCAGCATTCTGTATCTGTAAACACGCACAGACGCAAGATATTTCATGAGAAAACAGTCTTCATTAAACTGCATTAACTTCTGCGAAGTTCACAGTTTGAATTAAAGTTAGAAGGCGCATGCAACATTAGCGCCCAAAGCTGAGAATTTTAACAAGCTCACTATTATGAGCAAATTTGTGGTGCGAGTTTACATTTTTGCTTGTGAGAACGTTCGCACTAACACTTCAGGAGAGCAGTAATGATTAGTGTGATAAAACTTCATTCATCAGTATTCATTTAATGAGAACTCCAGAGCACACCGCTGCAGTTCACGCACGCACTGCATGACTATTAAAATGAGGGAAATGAGCAATAATACGAACACTGTGAATTTGAGAAAACAGCTTTTTGTTTCAAACAGGTCATGAAGCACACAGATGAGAGAAATATTGCCCTCAATGAGCAGTAGTAGTTTTGCATCTGCAGATACAGTAGGCATGCATTGAAATATGTCTCAATAACTCTATATAATACACTGTAAAGGCCCATCGTAGCTCACTGACAGAGATAGCAGGGAACTCTGTCAGTTACAGCAGCATCGGTCCGTGTGTATTTGTTCGCCTACACCGTTCCGGATCCTAAAGTGTTCTGAGTGTTTGCTAGGCCGGCGTAAAATAATTACAGATAATGCTTAAAGTAACCTTTATAGAATAATAAACATTTCCTGACGCATTTGCGCAGCCATCACAAAGGGCATCTATTGTGCATGTGTCATAACCAGAATATTTGTGAAAGCCAGACGTACAGAACCTTCAACTGCATGTATGCGTTTTAAGATTTTTCATAGTATACCCAACAACAACTGAGAGCAGGGTCCTAATTCTCTAAAGGTCAACAGTGCCTCTGCACATGGTTGATGAATTATGTCTATGATTGGCTTCCTGTAGTGCTTTCTGTTGCAAGCTGAATCAGTCTACTTCAGAACATGCTGTTCATTCCTACAGGCATGTCACGGAGGGGGTGGAGAGCGCTGTCCACGATGTTGCATAGCAGCTTGGACATCATCCTCTACAACCTCCAGATGCTTCCGTTCTTCTCCAGTGACAAAGTCTGCGTTCTTGATGAGCTTGTTCATCTACAGCATTACTCCTAAAGCACCAGCTCAGTACAGCGTAGAACATGGCAGTCACATCAACAAACTGAAAGAACACGTTGATTTCATTGCTCTGGCCCTTTTTAAAAAGATGAAGAATCTCAGCGTTGTTTGTCCAGGATGCCATCAATGTGAACTCCACGTTCTGAAACCAGGGTTGTATTATACTTTATTATTAATTGCTATCATTCATTATTAACTGTTAGTTGCAGTCCTTGATTCTGATTCGGTCATCCACAGTGTTAAAATAAACACTGCCAAAATAGCTTTAGAAAGACATGCATTACACACAAACTTGTAGGTTACAATTGCCATGATTGTTTTTTCAGTTGCTGCATTTGAAGTGGTATTTACAGACCATTTATTGCACCTTTACACTGCAATTTTTAATTGCATAAATAATGCAGTGGAATTAAAGTTTTTTAATGGGTATTAAATGGGCAGTTTACCCAAAAATTATGCACAACATTTCTGCTGTGGCTTTATAGATAATATTTCTGTTGGGCGAAAGCGAACAATACTGTCTAAAATAAACGATAAGCTTTATTATTATAGTACAACTGCTTTATAAAATATCAGGTTTGCCTTCATGCTTTTCAGGACAAAAATAGCATTTGTTGCCCTTGTAACATTGCTTAAATATACCTTATGATATAAATATGAAACAAAACCCTTTACAGTGTTCACGTCTTCCAGTGTAGGCAGACTCAGGGCCTGGATATAGTTCACTTTCAATTTTTTGGAAAAATTGCTTACACTGGGATATTTGTGTTATTTGTTTTTATTTATTTATATACTATTTGGAATTTTTTGCGTTTGTGGCCAAGTATATTTTGCAGTGTTTATATGTTGTTTATTACTGCCAGAAGTGCAATTAAATATAAGTTTAATTTCAATTTTTTTTTTTACAAAAGATTACAAAATGCATCTACATTTTTTTGTTTCCCCACATATTTTCTATAATTGAGGATTCATTTTTTTTTTTTAAAAAGTCTCGTCTTATGGCATAAGAGTCTCATCATACCCCTAGTCCATATGTTTCTTCATGCATCATAATATATATATATATATATATATATATATATATATATATATATATATATATATATATATATATATATATATATATAACTTAAAAATATAATACAGCAATATAGAATTAATGCATAATCTAATCCAATCTAATCTAATGTAATCTATTATATTATATTGTATTGTATTATATTATATTATATTATATTATATGATATTATAATACAATAGTGTTTCCAACTGAAATGGAATATTGTACATAGGGTTTTTATTTTAGTGTTTCTCCTCTCCATCTTTCACTCATAACAAAATAACGGTTGGATGTGCTTGGTTAAGCTTCAAGCCATCAAACTCTCATCAGAGAAGGAATGACATTTCTTCCAGAGCGGAAGCAAATGTTTAGTTTTTGGTTAAAGACCACCAAACTAACAAAAAAACATTTCTCAGTGAACTGGAGTGCATGGAGTGACTGACCACCTTAAATTATAAAAGATGCTAAAAATACTAAGAAATGCTAAAAAAGGAAAGCTACATCGAAGCAGCAAATATACCACGTATTTAGTCTTTTTTAATGCTAAATACCGATCACATAGTTTTCCTTCGAGCACATTTAGCAGTGCACGGCAACTGCCACTGAGATGAATAGGAATGCTAGCAGACATTTCTCTTGCCCAAAACATGCAAACATACCAGGCCAGAATGCACATCTGCGTATGTGGAGCAGACCTGCCGTGGCGGTGTGACATGACACTCGGTTTGATTAACAGAGTTATTTCACGCCGTGAGGGTGTGTGATAAAGTTATAACGCAGCACATAATACCTGGTCTAATTTTAGAGAGACCTTTCTCCTCCACCCTCTCTAGAGAGCGTCTCTCTCCACCCATAAATCAAAAAGAATTGTTTTCATTGTCTCTAAAACCCCCCTGAAACACACGGTCACCCTCACCTTTGCCTGACAAAGGCACACAAACCTCATCTGCATCCGAACGCTCTGCGATTAGCCGCAAACCCCAAACCCTGCACGGCTTCTATCCGTTTCTCATTTCAGTCCTTTGTTTTGTTTCAATTTAGGAAGCGCTGCTTCATTGGTATTCAAAAACGGCCCCCCTGAGCCTTGAATGGAGAAATTTGAAAGCGTAACTTTATCAAAGGAATTACTGGTTAGATTAATATTCCGACACGAGAGAAGAACTGCGATGCGAGCATCATCCCTACGGCTAGCGGAGACGATAAACGCTAAACGCGGCTAACTGGAAAGTAACTCAATAAATACTCCAATTTCCAGCTCATTCCTTGATTATTATTTTATGACCAATGAATAAAGCATGTGTATTCGAAACTCTGAACAATCCGTAAGGCACAAACAGGTCCGTGTGTGTGTGTGTGTGTGTGTGTGTCTCCTCTTAGATCTGAAAGGGATCAGATCCATATGATTTTAATGCATGAGTTGAATCGACACCTTGGTTGCACTTTATTAGCCGTTTGGAGTGGAACATCCTCACGGCTGATTTCATACCGTCTTAACTTCCCTGGCTGTAGAGCAAAACATCCCGCGCTGCAGTGCGCAGACACTGTGACTAATCTGAATCTGAATGACTTGATATCAACAGTGAAGGTTTTCATTGGATTTTTCCCTCTGTAGTTGTGGAGGCAGTTCTCAGGACACTTGACCTTTGGAATTCATTTCGGGATGAGCTGCCGTAATCATCCTTATCTGGAATGGACTGTCTTGACGGGGCCTTTGAAGAGAGCCTCACCTGTAGGGATCGCGTCACCGGAGAAATACCAGGGACATCAAAAAAAAAAAGGCTTAAATCCAAAAATCATCCAGCAAGCTTATGTAAAACATACATGCAAAAAGCTGGAGTGAATTGATTTTACAATTCACTCCTTGGAACCGTTTAACGCCCCAAGAGACGTCATGCCCTGAGGCTTAAATACAATGCTAAAAGATCAGAATGTAGGATGATGTGAACGGCACAAAAAAAGTACAAATAAAAATGAAAAATCTAAAGCACAAGTGTGTGTGAATAAATATGCTTTATGGCTTTACGTCATATTGTTGTGAGCAGTATGGTTAAAGTAAAAAAAAGTAAATAGTACTTTTAGTTATGCATGCTAATTTGTATGAAAAAAGAACTGACTTGTGTTCAATCTTGGCGTCATTTTTGACAAGAAAAAGTCGACAACGCTTTTTTAGTCAAATAAAAACTGGCAGGGTTTTGGTTACAACCAGCAGCTGAGGGAGTCTTTTGTTGCTATAGCAACACGTGCGACAGTAGCCTAGCGTTGTGTGCCTGCCGAAACGTTGAGAAAGAGTAAAACAAATGTAAAAAATTAAGTAAAATGTTGGATTTTGAAGTTAACAATTACAATTCAAAATGATGTTTGTGGGTGAGTGACATTTACGGGGAAGGAAACAGTATAATGATTGCTTACAACAATTTTTAGTCTTGGAAGTCAGGTTGGATGAGTCCGGTTGGCATTTTTTAGACTAGTTAGCGTTTTGTGGTCATATCATACAACTCTTTGTGCTCCAAAACTAGTGCGGAACTAATTACTGTTACCAGCTATCTTCTCCATTTTTCTCGTTTTTGTTGTTATGGAAAGGACTTACTTGTCATCGGTCAGCTGACGTAGGGCGTTTTTTTTTTTCAGAAAAGCTGAACTTTTTTCGACTTGGCATTTTATAATGCGCTCTGAACTTTTTTGAAAACACCGCTTACTCCATAGGATTATCATGCAAAACAGACGCTAGCAGCTTCAAAAAAAGATGCAAAGCGTGAGCACAGCCTCAGTTCCTACGTTTTCTTGCATACACGCTGAAATACCTAGAAAAACTAATTATGAAAATAACCTAAAATGAAACGTATTCAATTATTAACGAGTAAAAAAACCGGTTCAGAGACATCTACAATTATACATTTTAATTAAGCACTAAAGAAATCATTCTATTTTTTAAAAGCACTGAAAAATAGATGAAGTTGTTATCATATGATTAAGTCAAAGTTTTGATTGCTAACAGACGCTTTCAAGTTACTCATAAAAACTTTTCATAAGAGATCAAAGCAAATGCCTGCAAGGAACAAAAGCACCTGGTTCATCCAGGGCATCTGAGAACAGTCGGCAGCGATCTATATACGACTCTAATTGGTGTCAGTGAGGTTGACTGCAAAAATTTGCTTTGAGCCGAAAACCCAATGTCTGCTGAATTCATTTGGATGGCTTTCAACAGCTCTTGCAGCAACGCATTCTGTCGCTAAACCTAAAGAGAGAAGTTAATCCATTTCGACTCTGAAGCGTTACCCATAAGCCATTTCACCAACAAGGTGCATGTGATTTCGTGTTGATTTTTCATGGCGGTATTTTCTCAATTAGCATAGCAATTAAGACACAAAGCTCACCGACTCTCTCTGCCTCTTCAGGTGCTCAGACGGCCTGCATCCAGAACAAACCCTTGCATCCTTCACACACTGGTAACACACTCATTTAAGGTAACGCAAGATGCACTCAAACGTGTCATTGGTAGAGGTGTGAGGAAAAGAATGTCCTGTTTTGCCCAAAACAGGCAGATGTTAAAAGAGAGAATCGTAGCAGGTCGATTCCTTCTGGTCCACGGGGAATAAAGCACTTCTCAACATTCCATTTAATTCCTGATGGAGCTTTTACTTAGTCTAGGAAATGTGGCAGACTGTGTTAGGTGAAGCTTTTTAACTAACAACGTTTGGAATAATAATTATATTTTCATGTTCTAAGAAGTTTCTTGGGCTTATATTGCGAAATATTACTATAAAAAAAAAAAAACTGTTTTCTATATGAATATGTTTTAAAATTTTAAACATCATTGCTCCAGTCTTCAATGTCACATGACCCTATAGAAATAATTCTAATATGCTGAGTTGCTGCTCAAGAAACCTTAAAGCCGTTTTTGCCACATAATATATTTGTTGAAACATTTGCAATGTCTGATTTATTATTTTGCAGGTGCACATACAATTTATCAAAAGTGACAGTAAAGATATCTATCTATATCCGTAAAAAACTGTTCTTTTTAACATTATTCATTAAAGAACCCCTGAAAAACACTTGTTCATTGTCATACAATAAACACTATTCATAATTGCGTACCAATAATAATTAAGAATTAAATCAGACCATTATTTCTCATGCATCATGTGAGTGGAGTAACAGCTGCTGAAAAGTTTTAAATCGCATCACAAGAATGCAAGAATACATTAATATTCATTTTAAACAGTAGTAACATTTCACAATATTACTGTATTGTTAATCAAATAAACGCTGCCTTCCTGAGCACGAGACTTCTTTTAAAAAATAATAAATAAAAAAAGCGCAAAGACTTTCTACATGAAGCTGTGTTCTCCCTGTTTATTTGATTTAGCTGCGAGAAGCATGTGGTGTCATTTCTTCAAAGACACATTTGTCTTAGTTACAGTAAACTCAAATAAACCTCGGTGCTGTCTGGTTCTAGCTGTGGGGCAGCGATTTCGTCTGGAGTCCTGGAGTCACAGTAGAGTACAGTCCATGTGTGTCTCACCATAAATGCCCTCTTGAGTCCCATTAACAAACTCTGTAAACCTTGGAAACAATCACTTCTTTTTTGTCTCTGTCGTCACGCTCGATATGACATTCCGTAAGACTGGCCTCAGCACACTGCGTGCCCACACTGCACACCGCAATCACAGAGAGGATAAACAAAAGCACTAGAGTTGAAAAGCTCACCACATCTAGCCAAAACCAGGTCATGATTTGCATGAACTTCGAATTAGCACTTTACCGGAAATTTGGCGTTCGATCTCGTTTTTTCACCCCATGACAATTAAGCATATTTTCCATCCAAAATTTTGAGTACTGCTCTAAACACTACCGATTTGTAATATTTTGACTATTTTTATTTCGCGATAGCCCAAAGAACAGCATTCATTTGAAATGTGAATCTTCTGAAGTATTACAAAAGCCTTCACTGTCACTCAATTTAATACACTCTTGCTAAAAGTAAGCAAAAACAAAATGTTTAATATGAATAAAATAATAAGAGCTGTTTCTTGAGCGGCATATCAGCATGTTAGAATGATTTCTGGAGCATCGTGTGCCACTGAAAACTAGTGTAATGAGGCAAAAAAAAACAAAAGTATATCACATTTTTAAGTGTGTTTAAAGTAAGCACTTGATGAAAAGAACATCTTAACGATATAGGAGATGACAGATAGATAGATAGATAGATAGATAGATAGATAGATAGATAGATAGATAGATAGATAGATAGATAGCTTCTAGATGGAATATAAAAATACAAATTTTTTTCTTTTGATTCTGAGATGAATTACGGCACCTTTTCATCAGATTTACAGCTTTAGCACTTGGCTGCACTCACTACAACTCAGATGAACTAGCTCCACGTCAAACCTAAGCTCTAGAAAAAAAAGTGCCTTAGAATGCAAATCGCGTCAAATTGAAGCTTAATGTGAGAGTGTAATAAGCTGTGAGTGGTTTAGGGCAGAATGTAAGCATAAACTCAAGATTACATGAATGAACACAGCTGAGGGCCTGTCTCCTTAATAGCCTTAATGTAAGACGGGATGTAAAAGCGTGCTTCGAGCCGTCTAAAACACAAAACGAGCTAAGAGGAACAGTGTCAAGCAAGTGAGGAAATTACTAAACAGGGTGCAGGCTGAAGATAACCACACCTGGCTAGACCGACAAAAAGGGAACCGAATTTCACCGCTTTCACAACATTATCGGCTCTGAGGACAGATTTGTTCTGGAACAGCTTCAAGAGGATTTCCCTAAAGGATATGATCACCTTTAAAAAAAGCACCACAACATCAGGACCCTGGCCTCTGAATGCCATCAGAACTCAGCAGCCTTGAACAATATCCAACCATGCAGAGCACAAAATGCTTTCTCTCTCTTCCACACACACACACACACACACACAAGCTTTCCATCTCTCTTTCTGCTGAGAAGGCTTGCTGTCTCACACCGGGGGAATTGAACCAGACTTCTCTTTAAAACGGTGGAATTTGATAAGTCTGTGCTTCGCAATAACACACTTGGGTGGCTGACGCACACACACGCGGATAGCGATTTCTTCTGTGGCTTTGAGCCAAGCAAACCATCATGACGGTAATAAAACCTTCATGCCGGTCTTGTGCCAATAACCCAACTTCACCGTATGAACCGTTACAAAACTTCCTTGAATTAGTACTGGCACCACAATATATATTTCTGTTAATAAACCACTAAAACAGGAAGTGGCACTAATTTGATACACATGTATCTGTGAGGCAGTGAGTGAAAGCAGTTTCTTATCGCTCGGTGTCTTTTCTATTTTGGGTTGTTGATTGACTCCAGATGTGACTAGGGGACGTGGGGGGTTGGGGGCCTGAGGATTTTGTTTCAATTTCTCGTCTGCGAAAGCACACGTTTGCAACGCCGCCGAGGAAATGTGATCTGGAATGCTGGGTTTTGCGGAGTTTATTCGTGAATTCCCTCAACCATCCATTCATACTAGATTTCATTCATATCATGTCAAAAAAGAATTTGGGAGTGGTGTGCTAGTGGTTGCCAGGGTGTTACTATGCAATTGCTAAAGTGTTCTAAACGGTTTATCGTGTTGATATGGGTTTCAATGTCGTTTTGGTGGGATGAGTCCAAGCCGTTTTAGCTGGACAGTTGGAAAGGAATTGTTATGTGGTTCCTAGGGTTGTTGCTAGGCTGTTCTGGATGGTTACTAAAGACCCATGATATATTCACTACTTTGTAATTACCTGTTAACTAGCTCTCATTAATTTACTACTAAATGTCTACTTACTTTCAAAGTAGACTGTTAGGGTTAGTAGAATAAGTTGACATATACTTGCAGTCTTTCTCATAGTCAGTATGTCAACATAAAGTGTTAGAAGTTACTAAGCAGACAGTCTACTAATACTCTAATGACCGCTAGTTGACATGTGGTTGCAAAATTACTTACTGTCTAAAGTGGGCTATCGAAATAAAGTGTTACCCAAAGTTCCTTTTTGTCCGTTTCATCACGCTGTATTTTCCTTGACGGACTGGAAGATGAAGCTCCAGAGATCATTGAGATTAATGTGCTGTGGAATGTTCTGGGTGACTGCTAAGATGTTCCTAGATGATTTCAAAGAAGCTCTGGCTTGTTGTATAAGCTATGCATTTGCCAGAATGTTCTGGGAGTAATTGTAAAGGTTAATAAGGGTGGTGTTATACTTTTTCTGCGGTGTTCTGGGTGGGTGCTAAGATGTTGTAAGGTGGTTTCAAGGTAGTTTCCCAAAAGCATTGTTAGATATGGTGGTAAGTTCTATTGAACGAAGGAACTTGTAACCATAGTTGCTTTTGGGAAACGCACCCTTGGTTGGTTAAGATGTTGCTAGGTGGTTGATACCCTTGGTGGACAGGTGGTTTCTAAGGGGTTCAGGGGCAAGTTGCATAAACATAGCTGCTATGTTAAGACTGCGTGTTTCCTTAGGGCTTTTCTGGCCCATAGTTCAATGTAAATGATGACTATACTTCTGGTGTTTATGATTGTGTGTTTAGAGAGCTGCCTTTATGTATTAGTGCATGTCAGAGGTGCAGACCTTTGGTACAGTTGTGATTTGTAGAACTGAAGACAGACAGCTTGAAATCTGAAATGGCATTTAACATTCTTATCTTCACAAGACGGAAATACTAATGAAACAATGGACAGATAATCACAATTCTTCTCTCACTGGCACATGTCAGTAGGTCAGCATTATTGACAGCATTGCTACATCACTAGGGCCTGGTTTCAATCCCACTCGACTGAAGAGAACTGAAGTTTGTATGTATATACGGCTGCTTCGGATTCAGCCTGACAGCGGAGCGCTCTCTGTTCCATGACTGATTGGGCTCAGGAGATCAAGAGCGCACTAGCAACTCTACCATGGAAAATATTTGGAAAACCTCCTTCCTCCCTCTCTCATATTCCTCTGTTCAAAAATTTATGACACAAGGTGTTGCTAGATCGAGAAATAAGAGCACTTGAAATCTCCTTTTCTCCCAGGTTGTGCTTTAATCACAAAAGCATCCTCTTAAACGCGCACAGCAGCCATTGCGTCCTATTAAAAAAGGCTGTTTTGCAAGCCAAGGTGATGAAACACTAAGCTGCAGACAACATGAAAAAGAATGTGAATAAACTGAATAAAGTGGAAAGTTTCATTGACTAGCTGCATTCCATGTGGTTTCTCATTAACCACGGCTGGCCCTGGATTACGGGATGTCTGATTAAGCGGTGAGCAAAGTCAATCGCTGAAAACAAAGAACGGACAGGCGCAGCGAGCTGCACAACGTAAACAAAGATAATGGCTCCGTTTCAAAACCTAGCCTGGCTGTCTACCACCTAACTACAGCTGCCTTCATCATCAGCATCCTCACTGAAATGCAACCTCAAAAAGACCTTTAGTGCTTAACTTAAACAGAGAAAACAATATATATATATATAAATCACTTTTTTTGCAAATGAACTTACTTTAACTCTAAACTAACTCTCTGCCTACATACACACACACATATATATATATATACACATCAAAACATCCTAAAGCATAACATATCCCGTGGCACATATTTGTTTTTGCAGCGTCCAAAATCATTTCACATGCTTTTGTGTGACTGTACCTTTAAGCCTCCCCATTTGATATCCATTTAACCTCATTGCTGTCTAGGATAAAGATAATAAAGATATCTCATTTGCGATACTTTTTGTCCTGTGGGCTTCCTCCCAGACTAAATCTTCAGAGTTTCTTCTTTGCAAAGAGCGTCTTTGCAGCAAACTATGCATGAAGACTGCTAAAAAGAGATTAGATGTTTAAGATGAAGGAGAGGAAAATGAAATCAAATCCACTGAGGCTGCTATCCTCAAAAGTGTTTTGTTCTCAATAAAACTAATGTGTCTGACTGTGTGAGATCGCACAAATGAGTTTATTCCAGTCATAAATCCACAAGTTATGCATTTAGGAGTAAAGTAATAAAATGTATAATTTAAAGGTCCTTTTTTTATGATATTCACCGTATTACTCACTGTCTGAAATAAAACTGACTTGCTTTTCCCTGCATATATGGAGATCAGAGAGCAGGGGTCGCAGTATACGAATGAACCTCAGAGCGTCGTTCTAGACAGCGATGCACTTCTGGAAAAACAACAGCATAGGCCACGAAAACAAACCATTAGTCATTTTTATCAAACTTCCTTTATCTTCGGACTTCAAACATTTCACAGGAACCAAACATTAATGCTCCCGCTTGGGATCGCTTGCAAGCACACATACATAAACTCTGTTTCGAAACATGGTGAGCTTCCATGCTGTCTACCAAGATGACATCCCAACTGTTATCTAACCTCTTAAGTGGCAGACTAGAGCAATGTTCAAAAGCAAAAGATATGATTTCTTATGTGAAGCGTATGAATCAACTCTGATTTCAAAGTTTGATGTTAACATGTTGCTGCGCTAATAGCACAATATTCGTGTTAGCTCTAAACAGTCAATTTTAAATTAAATTGTGCGATTATAAGAGTCCCTAATCAATTTCATCCCTAATAAAAACACAGCTTTACTCTGCTGTCACAATAGGGAAGTTTTACGAAATCGGTAACACTTTAGAATAGGTTACGCAAGCTACTTTGTTACAGCTCGTGCATGCTAAGAACATCTGTTTTGGTTCTGATTATGATGTTTATCGTGCAGAAATGATTTTTAAATCATGCATTTTAAGCCATATTAGTTTAAACCTTTGATATACGGATTTCTGACGGGATAAAATCAAGCGGCTGCCATAGTATGTAAGTTCTCATACACACGCAAGATTACGTTTAAAACACTCGAGTTAACGTTGTTACTCTTGTCTCTTCTGAGGCTGGGACTCTACGTAGCGTTCTGTGCTCGTCCGTGCACCCAAAGACAGTAGTTAGCATGTTTTGCACAAACGTTTGCCATTGCATTAGAACTGATAACCGCTATCACTTGTGAAATCAAGATTAAGGGATTGTGTTATTATAATGAGATCCCTCCAAAAGAGGGGCGAAATCAGATGGGATTGTTTTTTTCTGAGGCTTACTAAAATAAAATTACTGGGCTAGTTTTTCACGTTTACTTGGTTGGTAGATGCACTGGCTAACTTAC
Source organism: Puntigrus tetrazona (assembly GCF_018831695.1). Classification (NCBI taxonomy): domain Eukaryota; kingdom Metazoa; phylum Chordata; class Actinopteri; order Cypriniformes; family Cyprinidae; genus Puntigrus; species Puntigrus tetrazona. The sequence continues at coordinate 11,408,272 of NC_056716.1, forward strand.
AATAGCACTTAAAACCTGGGAAAACTCAGATTTTCATGATACATCACCTTTAACACTAAAACTACCAAGGCAGCCATTTTGACCGTTTTTTACATTTCGCAATGCGATAACTTTTTTGAAATTCAACCAATATAACTATAATACCCAGACTTTTCCCAAATGTGTGTATATTTTATTATAACGTTGCTATTTTATTCAAATTACAAAATGCAAAGTTCAGAGTATTTCTACCCTGAAAGGCCACAGAGGTCAAATTGACTGTTTGTGTATAATTTCAGTTATACAAAGTCGTTTCCCCAAGGTTGAAGATGTCAACGGTTGCCTAGCAACCTTTGTTCAGGTTGTATTTATATTCTAGTGCTAAGCTGAAATTTTCTTTAAAAACAAAACAAAACAAAAAAAAAACCCAATTGTTCCACGGTTCAAGGTATGTTAGGCTGAGAGCTTGGTTGCAAGTTATCAAAAAATAGCCTACCTCAATGCTATGCAAAATTCACTTGAATGATTATGATTCCACTGGTGGCTACATATAATTGTTTCTGCATGATCCAAACACTTCCGATAACTCCAGAGCATTGAAAAGTATAGTCAAAATGTATTGAAAAAAACATTTATAATAATTTCCAAAACTCACAACATGATTTATCTAGCAAAATATTCTGCATCATTTCATATTAGTGGGTATTTAAACTTTCAGATACAATCACTGTGGTGAAAAACATTTGGTCTACTGTTTTTCGGGAAAGCGAGCGAAGCAAACACATTTGAGAGTGGTGTAGCTCTCACACAATTATAGATATTATTATACATTTTTTAGGGTGATGTTATCATAAAATATGACAACAGATGTTTAAAGCTTCATTGTAACTCCTGGAAGGAAATTTTAAGTGTAAATATGAATGCCTTTAATACTTTTATTGTCTTCTTTTATTTATTGGTATTTTAACAAGACCATATATAATGTATTCAGTGAAAAATTTGAAATTACAAATCATCTAAATATAAACCCACTCGAAACCCTCCCATCCAAAAGACATTTAAATATAAAGCAGAGAGAAAGAATGAATGAATAAATAAAATAAGTAAATAACTATGAAAATAAACGAAGTTAATAAGGAACTAATTAGTATGTAAAAATAAAAATTCAAGAATCAATCATCCTTCTTTCTAATAGAAATTAATTAATGTGTATTATGTGGTTAAAGGTGTTCAGGTCTTATGAAAACATCTGAGAGATCCCGAAAATCGAGAAGCTTAGCTTTTCTTGTTTTATACAATAAAAGATTTCTCGGATACACATATCATGCCATAATCTGGAATTTTTTGCTAGTTTGGCATTTGTTAGATGCGTTCTGTAGAGCACTTTACACTGCATCGGCCCATGTCTGGCACATATGGACAAGGAGTGAAGCAGATTTCAAATGTCTTCATATTGATCGTCAGTAATAGAGATACCTAGGTCATGCTCCCAAGATTCTCTAAAAGAAACAGCTGGGTCTACATTAAGTGAGCTTATCAAATTGTAAATAACTGAAATGAGATGCTTCTGGCCATTATCCAGAGGGCATTCAGGAGGACGGTTGGGAGAAAAATTGTGAAAAAGCTGTGTATTTTTTGGAACATGCTTTAAGTTGTGAGTGCACTAAACTACCTTATGTAGTAGAGAAAAGTAAAAAAATGAAAGATGCAACATTTGTTTCTCATTTCTCATTATGGCAATGGTTTACCCAAGCATACTTTGCATCGACTTAAAGAACTGATGGACCTTTTAGCCCACAAAAATTGAGCAAAGTGACCACATCTGTGGAGTTTAGACGAAACAAAGCATCTTCAAAAGCTAACACTGCTGTCTATTTGGTCTTGGTAGGAAGCAGTGGCGTCAGTGCCCAACAATGTACTTTGGGGGGCCGACTGAGACTCCACAGCAATAATGTACAATGGGTCCATAAATCGCTAGCAACACCACAGGTAAGAAGACATAAAATGAAAGGTGGAGCTACAGCGCAGTTCGACTAATTTAAAAAAGAACGGCCTGATTTTGTATCTGTCTGAAACCAAATGTTGCTACAGACTGCATGCATCCCTGATGTATTATTCTTGCCATTTAGTTAGGTAGTTTAAAGGTTTAAATGAGCAGCTGGTAACTGTGTGATAATCACACACATCATTAAAGCACCATTTAAGTGTGCTATTAAGCATTCTGGATTATTCTCATGTCTTTGTGGTTGCATTTTAAGGACATTTGTTTAAATGAGGCTGTATATTGCTGGAAGTGTTTGCTGGTTTAACATTTAATTTAGCAGGAAGGACAATAATGACGGAATGAGAAGAAAATAAGGCCCAAGGGCTGCCCGCAACGTTGTTTTCATGCAAACTACTGAACCTTTGGTGTCGAACTACAGCGTAAGGGTTCATATTCCCAGAACTGTACATCATATTACCGGAACCGTACGTGATATCCGCCGGATGTCACCGAGAATCGCGGCGAGTGACCACACACGTCAAACACGCTAACCAAACCGTCTCTTCTGGATGTCACTGACCCGTCTGCTATGAGGAACACACACCCGCAGAAACCAGGCTCAGCGTACCGCGAAGTCTAGCGTGCAGCGCGGTTACGGCTTGTGGCAGGTTTTGCCATGAAAAATTAGTTGCAGAGACAATCTTCACTCTGAAATTGTTGCTAGTGAATTTCTCAAGACGAGGCTCGATGAACTAAAGGTGAAATTTCGAAGCGGAAAGACTGAAATACCGTCTACTTTAATACGCCGATTCAAATTGCACAGCTTTTGGGCCACTTTTATTCCATTCTTGTATAATTGACAGTTTGATTTCTTTACTGCTCTGTTTTCTTCTTACAAAGCAGGTTTTTTTTTGGTCAAGTAGCCATGCAAAAGCAAGATAACGCACAGTTAACTGGTCAAAATAAACCCCGACATGCTGATTAAACCTGAGAGATTCGTTCATTGCTGTTTTACCAATCAGAGGGGAAAGAGCGGGCTTTGTTTGTTTGCTTGCTTTCTCATTATCAGCTCAGCTAATCATAAGGATTTTACGTGGTGATAATTTGATAACAGAAACAACAACAACACTTTCTTCGAACCTCTCAATAGTAGCAGGCTACCACCCTTAAGAAAACCCTTTGGTACCATGGTGTAGCACCTGATTATCAGATGATCATGGTGTGGTATGTTGATAAACGGTGGGCTTGAAATCTTTTTGAACATTTGGGATCGTAAAAAAAAAAAAGAAGTGGTATCGCCATCCAATATCTGTCTAAAACAGAGCAAATCCTGGTGCTTTGACATAGTTTAATGCCAAGAATGTGGAATTAAAAAAACAATGTCGTATTGCTACATAGAACAAAGTAGAACAAACTAAATAATAAATAAATGAATAATTTACTTACCAACCGCCTTCTCTCCTCTTCCATGGTGTTCAGCAACTGGGAAAACTCTTTGAAGGACTGAGCTGCAGAAGAAAAATACAGTTATTAATCCATTTGCATTTGCTGGTTAAAGTTCAGACTTATAATAATAACTTGATTCATGTGGGTCAATAGAAATGCTGTTAAGTAAATGCTGTTAGCATTGATTTATTGCCGCAGCTACTTATATAAATGATTCAGCATTTAATAAGAATGCAGAATGAACAATGGACTGTATTCTTTGAATTTAAATCGATATGGAGCAGTTAAGAAAGACCTTCCTCCACTTTTAGTCACCTAAAAGGTATGAAATATCCACGTTCAATAATACATCCACAACAAACAAGGCACTTAAAGGCTTTCAGGTGTCGCTGATAGGCTTCAGGTGCCAAAGTTTAATGTAAAATATAAATTCAGTATATTTCAGGCCACGTACTTTTACATTTCTTGTCATCCAAGAAATCGGCTGAAAATATTGTGCGAATGATCAGTCTGGAGCAGCAGGATAATGGTATCATTACAATGCATAATGCATTATCAGTTAGGGCTGCACGGTGTGGGGATGAATAAATGAATTAAAAAATATACAGATAAATTAATTCGTTGATTCATTTATTTTCCTGCAATTAATATTTTGCCTTGGAAAAAAAAAAACATACAGGCATTTTCACCAGATCACTTGAGTTTTCATAGGCCAAAAATCAAAATTTTTTAATCAATTAAAGATGATTGTAAATAATAACAATAATTACCATAATGTTTTGTGATAGCCGATTATAATATCGGAATTATTGTCATATTATTAAATAAACATATAAAAGCAATATAAAAAATATATTGTAATACTGTGAAATAAATATCATAAAATTAAAGAAAGCCAAGTTAAATGATAATATTTATGTCCTAATCTCTTAATTTTCAAATAGTAAGTCATCAAACTTTTATTTTGATGTGCTGCTGGCAAATTTTAGAACAAAGCTTGGCTCCGTGGTTATGTCACATATGGAAAGGTTTGATTCACAGTCAATAAACCAATCCATCCTTAGACGCTGAAGCACTGTATCTGAACTACATGAAACTGAACTGTCTGAAACTGATAAAACGCACTAACCCCACATAGCGATAATTATTTTATTTCATTATAGGCTATAACATACCATCCTGAGTCCTATAGAGTTCAAAAAATAGAATTGGCGAAACATCTGCTGTAATTGAATTTAATTTACGTGACGTGTTTTGCTGTCAGCTTGTGTAGTTACAGCTTCTACCAAGGGTCAACCTTAAAAAATGAAAATGACAGTCCTTGAGCTATGTGCTTAACCAGACAGTTAGAGACTATCTGAGCATACAATTAGTGAAAAAAAACAATATATAAAAATATTATAACAGTATAACACAGAACTAATAAGATGAGAGTGTGAACAGGCAACATAAATAGGGCCCTATCCTTTTTTTTCCAATTTTACTTTTTTATTTTTTTAAATTACATAAATCAAAAACCAATCATCAAATCATTAAAATGTTTAGGGCCATATGTTTTATATTTTCTTTTCTTTTTCTTACCATTTTTTTAAATACTGTGTTATAAAAAGGTTTAATTAATTGCACATTTAATTATTTAAACATTACAAAATGTTATTTGACCCCCACAGACATTTTGTGTTGTGTATTTCAAATGTTCTGGTAATATTACATTATTTTAAATTAAATTGATCATTTCAGAATTGGAAATGAACCCTCTGGGGTCTGAGGGTGTTTTGGAGAGCCTGGAGAAGTTCTGATATTCCCTGACATTTCTGCTTTTTTCAGTCTAATAACAGCAGAAACTGGGCTACAATAATATGTTAGCAGAATCTATGTATAATTGTGTTTACTTTTTTGAGCTATAACGCAATCATGTGTTATATCTTTATTTTTTGCAAACAAAGGGGACTTAAAAAAAAAAAAAAAAAAAAAAATAAATATATATATATATATATATATATATATATATATATAATTGTTAATTAAAAGGCTAAAACCTTGACCCTTCCCAACATATAATAACAAAATGACATTTCTGAGTGACTACCTAGACCACTGCGTTTAGTGCGTCGCTAAGAAACTCACACGTTTGAATATAAACCCGACCGCCATCCAGCGCTGGCACTGGCCTCCTTCTCTTGCTGTATCACAAAGGCAGCTTGCGATTGCTCAGAACAGTGTCTGCGAGCCACTGATGGCTCCATCGCTTCAATTAAACAGGCTGTGGGTGAGGGACAGCTGCTGTCTCTGCCTGGATGGACTTTACCTCCGTTTGAGCTTGGACACTCGGTCAAGTTCAGCTTGCCAACTCTATAAACGCAATTATCAAACCATCGGTCCGGATAGCTTGTCCACTCTCTTTGTGTCCATTTACGCTCCTTGGCTTTTAGCAGCTATGGACAGCTGAACGCAAGACTGCCATCTCCCAGAAGACTCCAAAAAACACCACCGATGCCAGACGCGAACGCAACATGCTCACTGTCAGGACCGGGCAGTAGTATTTTTCAAGCTACATCTCGATCATTTCTAGTCTTTTGATGATTACTTGAAGAAGACTTACAAAAACTGTAAGCTCTGTGTCTCTGTGTGTGTGTACAACCAACAGTTTTGGTCACAAAATTGACCCCAGAAGTTTATATTACATTCATTTGAAAATGTAAAAAATGTATATATTGATTAATCAATCAATAAAATATTTACTCAACAGCAAGTCTGATAAATCCTTCCTTCTTGGGGCATGTAGCGTCATCTTCATTTGGGAATTTAGGGAATAAATATAAATAAGTGTCAAAATCATATAAACAAAAATATTTAATATATGTCACCCTGGACCACAAAACTAGACTTTATGAGATTTATACATTTTCTGAATAAATAAGCTTTCCATTGATGTATGGTTCGCAAGGATTAGACAATATTTGTCTGAGACAACAATTTGAAGGGCGCAAAAAAATCTAAATACTGAAAAAAATCATCTTTAAAGTTATACAAATGAAGTTCGTAGTAATGTTTTGAAATATTTACAACAGGAAATGTACTAAATGTCTTCACGGAACATAATCTTTACTTGATATCCTAATGATTTTCAATTATTTCATATTCAATACAATGGTGCTTGTGACTTTCGTGGTCCGGGGTCACAATTCAGATTTGAATGCGCCTGTGAATTTATTTAATCAGACGCACTGCAAAAATGGGAAATTAAATGTGAAATGATAAGAAGATGAGAACAGAAAACGAGAGGGAGAGATGTGGACGATAAGGGTAGATGTGGATAAATGTCTCTGCTGAACTATATGAGGTACTTAAGGCAGGATGTAGCAGCTAAAAGGGGTTAGAGCGTATGTATCATTCACAGGTTAATAGAGAGAATGACAGAAGTGATGAGTCATTCTGTGAAATGGGCTTTTGGCTCAGGACAGAAGAGGTACATACATTTGAGAGGGACAGATGAGAGAGGCAGACAAGGAATCGGCCCCTTTCATTTAAAAAGCCCTAATGCACTATCCATAAATCAAGACCGATCACACACGTGTTTCAACAAGAAATTGCTTTATAACCTCACAAAATCACTATTTTTACTACTGAAAAAGCTTAGTCAAGACAGTTCAATTGTAAGACCTTTTTTTATGTTTGCTAATATATTCAAAAGTTAAAAATGAAAATAAAATAAAAGGACTTGAATACGTAATTACGCAATGAGCAGATTTTCCATTTTGAATTAACAATCATTTTGGTTTGATGTAAAACATGGCGAAACCAACGTGCAAGATCATTCATTTCACATTAAAAATAAATAAATAAATAAATAAATAATTGATCTGGCTGATGACAATTTGTAAAAAATACAAATAAATAAAAATCCAAAAATATTGATTCAAGGAGTAAAAATCCTATATATATTATATATTTAATGTACAAATAATATTTGGTATTTGTAAAGTCATATTTTTCAAGAAGTAAGGAAAATGTGATATACATTTTTACATTTAATATACAGTATAATATTCTAATTCTATACATGAAATTAATATTATATATAAATGATACTTGTACATGTAATAATAAAAAAAGCATTCTTAAAAAAACGTTTTTTGCTTGATGGTTATATGGCAATTTTAGATATTTTATATTGATTCTATTTATTAAGAATATGAAAAAATTTAAAAGATTAAAAATTAATCAACATTCACTTGTCCATGGAATGCAAACCAAAATCATTTGCCACATTACACGTGTAAAAAAATTAATACATTTTTCTTAAAATTGTTATTTGAAATTATTTTAAATATGCTAGTAATGGAGGGTTACACCACATCTTTGAGCCATTTTATACGATTTTAATGCCGTTCTAAAAATTCATACCATGACAAAACATCTCTGTTGAGACGATGGGAAAGTCAGAGCAAAGTCTGATTTTATAGTGAAGTAAATAGTACATGAAAAAAGTGTAATTTCTACATTAAATAATTTAGTTCAGGAAAGAATTAAAACATTAAAAGAAATTCTATACTAGCAAGTTTACTTGAAATAGTTTGCTTACAAGGATTCTTTAAGTAAATATTAAAGTTATGATCCAGTTTTTCCCATTATTTCCCATTGTTTTATGGTTGTTTTTCTTGTTAGATTTAGTAACTGTGTTTATGTTTTGTGATACCTGGAGTTAATTTTTCTATTCAAAATGGCCCATTAATACAATATCCACTGACTGTCACCTTCATTGTGTATGGTGTACCAAGTATTAAGGTCCCTGTGTTCAATTGGACAACAATTACATTGAGTGGACATGTGATCTTAAAAGAATAATGACGGCTACTCGTCTACTCACGTTTGCAAGCAAACCACACGCTTTAATAGCATGCTTTTTCCCAGTGCTGCATTTATAAACTGTGACTGAGCGAAATGTACTTGAGTGTATGTCTTTTGTAAATTTTTTGGTTAATTTCCATAGTAAGCGTTACATAAGTAAAATTTAAAAACAAAGAGGAAATAAACTCAGCTTAAATTATGGATAGGCTTTTAATTTTGTAACAATTGAAAACCGAAAATCAAGCTTTTTTCCAAGTAAATCCTACTCCATTTTTTTTTCCCAGTGTACTTTTAGGACAATTAATATTTCTATAGCTACATCAATCTTTCTGCGAGATTGATTTCAGGATAACTGGTGTGGATTGTGAATGTCACAGCAGGAAGTCATGGAATGAAATCGATAGGAGGTCAGGTGACCCTGTCTGTACTCCCAGACAGACTGCTGATGCGACGCAGACTGCTTGGAGCTTCAAAGTAGATTTCAGCTCAGCTACATCAAGATTCTGGTCCCACAGCACACGAGGGGTCCGGTCAAGTCACTCCGAAAGCTCACTTTCATCGATGACCAGATTGATTCCACAAGACAATTACATTTTTCTTCAGTGAGAGTAATCTTACCCTTTTAGGGCTGGGACGCTATGAGAGCACACCAGAAATATCAGACACTTTGAAAACTTTCCATGAAGACCACTTTTTTCTTCTGGTCAACCGATATAGCGTTTTCAACAGTCGATGTCAACGACGGCATCAGCTGGAAGTCAAAGAATAGTTGGCGGCTGAAGTAACATTGACATTTTTAAAGCTGTGAATTTATTAATAAAGTTAAATAGTAATATTTTAATTGGGACCCTAATTGTATTTTTTTCAGTTGTTGTTTTTTTTTTTTAAATAATGTAAATTGCAATATGAAAAATCCATTTCATGTCACTACTGAAGCATTGTATGTTTTAGTCCATTGGCTGAGGCTGATTTTTACCACACCCCTAAATTTATGATCAGGAAATATTTCTGTGTCCCCCTTCTCTCTCATAACTGCGAGGTGAATAGCTGAGCCCCATCATTTTGAGGTAAATATGTAAAAAAAAAATCTGACATAACTGTGTGTAAGTTTAAGGAACGTCACTACTGAACACTACCGAACACCAACAAAAAACCCCCCCATAGATTTCATGTCATCAGTGTTTCGGTAGTGACGAAACGTAATTCTTATATTTGGGAGAAAAACACTAAATTGTAGTACAGTTATGTATTTTAATGTTTAAGCAGTATTTTAGTATGCAACTTACATTTTTGTAACGTGATGTAAAGCACTACTGTCATCACCGAAAATGCATTCACTACCTAAACACGGGACGTTTCATCCAAAATAAAGTAGGCCTTAATTATAGTTTAGGAGTAAGATGTTATGATGTTATGTTTTTGGTTGAATGTAAATTGAAACTAATGAGTATCTGATTTAGTATGATCAACATTCAATTTCCTAGAATTAAAAAAACCGTTCAAGCGAGAGAGAATGATTCAGTGCATCTCTCAAAAGTTTTCGGCTAATAGTGAAACTTTAAGTTCATAAACCTCGCTTGTGAGAAGTTTGGTCGTTTTTAAGTTGACGTTAAGTATAAAGTCGGCAGAGTAGCTTTATCCGCCTCAGCGCGAATTTGTTAATGTGTGTGTGCGTCTGAAGGAGAGAGCGGGAGAGATCGAGTATGTGCTTGCCATCCATAATAAAACATAATTTTGTGACAAAACACGGACATGAGCTGTCATTTTTATTATACTGATTATTATATTTATTTGTTTGGCCAGTGTCGTTGAGGGTTTTGGTTATTTTGCAGTTGTAAGACCTTTGAAATAATAGAAACCATTTGGCGAAGTGATATGGAATTGTAACGCGGTCAAAAAGCTGCCTGGAACTACGTTCACTGTGCGGTTCCCTGAAAATAATTGCACACCTTAGAACGTTAATCAGCCAATCAGATTCAAGCATTCAAAAATATATACCTGTACAAAGTATTGTGCCTGCCATTTTTGTTCACAGTACATATCAGAATAACACTGAAGAGATTTCGAAAAAAAAAAATGCTGGATTCATGTCAAATAGATGGCATTAACATGCAGCCACAGGTTTCATCAACATTCACTTGTCCATGGAATGCAAACCAAAATCATTTGCCACATTACACGTGTAAATCAATAGCCATAGCCCTATAATTTCCTACCTATCAATGTTTCTGTCCATTAAAGCGGTCCATTAGCTAAACAGCCGTAAAGATGCCTTTGTGCCGCCACCTTCCAAAACACCCCACTATGGCCGGTTCGCCCAAAATTCCTTTTAATCAAACAAATATGGGGGGAAAAAATGCAAAAATTCATCCCTATTTGGCGAACAGACGGTGATAGGAAAAAGCCAAATTCAACTCAATTATGAGCTTGCTTTGCCACACCTCAACACATTTAATTAGATTTTTCCCATCAGAAAAGAAGAGGGAAAAGGTAGCAGGCTAAACGACAGGTTGCCTGTGCGATTGAGAGTACGGGAAGACTGGAAGCCAACTGTTAGATGCAGATGGTCTGGGTGTCAAGCCAGCACGCAATGCACAGAGCAGGACAGGAAGATAATAAACAAAGTAATGACACATAAGGAGAGAACGCAGGAACGAGAGAAGGACAGAAAGAGATGAATGGCCGCAAAAAGAGACAGAACAGAATGAGTGATCAACCCATCAGGGCGTATGAACTCTCAGAACATCTGCTCAGTGCCCACCGAGGGTGAGAGCTCTGCATTTTCCTTAATCTCTGACACAAATCACAATTAGTTACTCTGATCTCTTAAAGGGCTGAGCTGAGACCTTTTTGTCTGGAATGTAAGCAAATCAATACAATACATTATGCATGCTGGGCAGGCAATCTCACTGAGACCTGCCTTGAGCTGTTGAGCTAAATCTGGACTGGGACAGGATATCAACATGCCCGATGCTCGCTTTCAGACGAGAATGCCTTTACTAATCAAAACGATGAATTGTAAGTCCTTCTGTGACCGCTTACACGCTAAAGATTGCAATCAATAGCCGAAAGGCATTGAGTGGAAGGAGTAGGGGTGGAAGAAAAAAGAGCCTAGTAATCCATCTATGCTCCTCAACTCTAGGTGACTCTTCCAAGAATTTCCAGGGATAGGTCTTGATTAAAACGACAATCCCAGCCGTCTGGGACAGTGTGCAGGACATTTGGAAGCAAGGAAGGAAACTATTCCTCAGAACATTAGGACTTTCCATTAAGATGATCGTAGAATGGTTAAGCAGATCCTCTTTAATGGGTTTGAAGGCATGGGTTTTATCACTCAGATGTTGGTCTGTCATAGCTTAGGCGAGTTAATGGACTTCTTGGTTAGGAATCAACTTGCTCAGATGTTCTGCTAAAACTCCTTATGAGGTTTAAAAATAGACCCAAATGAGACAGCTGTCGGCTGTCAATGTACAGTAAGAGTTTAGAGGAGAAGAAAAAATAGTGTGGATAGCATAGCCCATATAATTCAGTCTTTAAGGAATTAATATTTGACTTCAATATTTGTGAAAATGCAACAGGTTACAGATTGAAATGTAATAAATAGTGTTACTTTATTAAAGTAATATAACTGATTACATTTATTTACTGTGCTAAAATTCTCATTATTCATTTTCAAACGCTTTCAAAAGTCTTTACTTAAATTGAGACTTTAAATAAAGCACAGCCACCTGAAAATCTGACTTTAAGCACCTCTTTTTACTTTGAGATCATTGTCAGGTTAAATACAGATTTAAAATGAAAATCTTAAAGCATTTTTTTTAAAATCAAATGTTTGCATAACTGTCAGGAAACACTGGCATCTTGCCTTAAAAAAATAGAGAAAAATCATACACTTGAACAAAAAATAAAACAGTTAACTGTGTGTAAAACTATATGTCAAAAACTCCTGAAGCATTGGTGTCTCATATTTTAGAGTAATCGGTGCAATTTTTAAAATAAATATATTAACAGATAGTCTTTAACTAACTGAGTTTAACTTGGGAAATTTATTAAATGTCTTTTGCATGCTTTTTTTTTATTTATTGTAATTGTTTTTAGATCTTTCATGTTACACATGACATGACATCGTCTGTAAAAATGTCCAGTCAAAAATGCATGAGTCAAGTGTGACTTCAAGTCAGTGCAAGTCCCAAGTCAAAGTTCTCTGCTTTTTACAGCGGTCTTGTTACATGATTTGACTGGTTTGGTTTGGGAATTTAAGGAGGGGTGAAAACATAACTGCTGCAATGGAAAAGAAAATAATGTGGCACAAAATTTGTTTTATCTTGATTATCACAGTTGCTGGAAGCCAAAATCTAAATCCAAATAAAAACTCGACTAATCGCACAGCCCCTGTTCGAGTGATTTATGAGATGCCTTCTGAAGCTCCATGGTCTCTTTTTGTCTGGAGAACATTTAAGCTGGGGACTTCAACAAAGGTTTGTATTTGTAATTTATTCTTATTGCTGTTTAGGAGACAGAATTGAGATATTAAAAGAATCCCATCCTTGATTTGTCATATACACCTACGAGACTGAGTATTAGAAGTAGCAGACCTTAAAGGCTGTTTCATGCATTTAAAGTTGTTTACACTGGTAAAGAGTATTTCTGTAACAGAAATCTTACTTCTGGGTTTTTTTTTTGGATGGTTGGTCTACATGACGTAGACGACGATGGAAATCCTTATATGGGCATTTTTATATTCCTTAATTTGGCTGCACTGCACGGGACTCGCTCAAGAAGACTCTAAAGAAGTGTGTTTTTGGTTGTAAGTGAAACATAACTTTGTTCAGCTTCCTAAAGAACCCAGCCATGAATAGTTGATGCAGTTATGTTTTTCTAGAGCAGCAACAGAGTTTGACAAGTTTGTTTGTTGATGAAGGTTTTCTAAACAAAGCCCAGTTCGACTCCATATATGCACACTGTTTGATACTGAAAACTGGAGCTATAAAAGACCATGATTCATGATTCAAAATGCTGAAGTGAAACAGCATCTAATATCTGTTTTGTTGCATTGGGCGCAAGTGCTTGTCACTATTTAGCTCCGCCCACACGGCATGTCTTCAAGAGCTCGGCTTTTTTAGGAGAGAATTGTAAAGCTGTATATTTTTTCATAGAAATATGATAAAACTAAAGACTAGTACTACTTTATAGGTACTGAAGATTAACATGAGACTGGGTAAAACTGTGTACGGTATGTACCCTTTAAATCAGCATTTGACGCCACACTTACCAATATTGACTTCATCATCCGTTTCTGCATCACCAATACACTCAAACTGGAACTCCTGTAACGACTGGGAGAACTTCTGCACAGCTACTGAGAAGTCTGAAACAAAGAAAAAGAGACTTGAACCATGAAAGTGTACACTATTATACCTCAATCAGACATTTTAGAAACAGATGAAAGCTAATAAGAGTTGAAATCAAACTAAAATCAAAGCCACTTGAGTCAAAGGTGTATCCTCTTCTCAACGCAACTTTATAAAAAGGCAAATACATAATCTTCGCTCCCTGCTGAGAGTAAATGAGTTCTCATTTGGAGTGCTAAATGTACATCTCAGTCATCAAGAGTGGGTGGAAAAGACTTGAGCAGGAAATGCTAAGCAACTCAATCAAAAACGGTAATGAGACTGCAGAGAAAAGCCATTTCATCATGCCTTAAAAGAGGTGATAGACCCGACTGCTCCTCCAAATACCAACAAAAGCTCTCTGACAAAGAAAACTCTGAAAAGGTTTTCTCATTACTTTTTCCCTTAATCTTCTATTCAGAAAAATGCAGGATTGGAAAATGGCTCTTTCGAGCTTAAGAGCAGAAGATTTGTCCAAACAGCAATTCGGAGACATTTACAATGTGATAGGGAGAAATACTAACTTTGCACTTTGGACTGTTGTTTTGGTAAATTTAGTATTGACCATCTATCGAAAAAGGCCATGAGGATGAATTGTAATGCTTATTAGATAGACCAGCACTAATATACAGACTGACACTGATCTGCCACAAGGGCAGCTTGCAATTCCAGAAAGATCAAAAGTTCATTCCATACAATTCACAGTCCTGGGAATTGTAAGTTTAGTTTGGAGCATTATGGCTCACTTTAGTCATATCAATAGCATTAACTGAAAAATAGCAAAGAGGACCGAAAAGAGAGCATAAGGTTGAAGCCATATTGCCTCGTTATTTGCACTTAATGACCATTTCTTCCATTTCTGCTTTTTGTGCATCATACCATTGTATCAATTTGTGTTCATTTTCTGCCCACTTTCTGATCTAACAAGGTCAAGAGCAGACATAAATATCATTTCTGTAACTTCTGGCTCTTTGAATCTCACATATCAAAGATTCAGAGTTCAAGGAGGATACAGAGGACACTACAGTCTCACTTATAGTAAACGCTGGAACATTCCATTTACAGGGTTCAATTCTAATTTTAAGGGCTACAGATTCTATGTGGATAAATTAGCCATGATTCCTAACTAAAGAAAACATTGCAGCAAAGGTCAACAGGATGTGATGCGATTTTTCCCACATCCCGTAAAAACAACAGCACATCATCCACTTCGGTAGCATTTTTTCCACTGAGGTCACAATTTGAGTCAGTGTTTTTTTGCACACAAAACAGTCACAGAAAGTCAGTCACAAAAAATGTTTTCGTAACCATTTTCTTACTTTTCTTGGCATTTATAATGACACAGGTTGCATCTTTAGGGTTTGTGATCTATATAAGCAAATAAAATTAATTATTGACTAGGGTAATCAGAAATGGTTGTGAATGAGAAATGGCATCCCATCTAATTCTATGAAAATAAAATAAAATAAGCCCATTAAGTAGTTGAAATCACATTCTGGACATTTTGTTTCAGCTGATAAACAATAAAAACAAATTATTAGTGTTCTCGAAGTGATTGAGAATGACATTTAAATGCTACATTAATCCTTCGATTGAAATTAATTTCAATTGAGGTTGCAAACAAAATGTAGAGTTGCAGTTAATATGTGACATAAGTACATAAGAAAACAAAATGAATCAATTAAAATACAAAGAAAAACAAAAAAACTATATTTGCAATGTGTCAATGTGTTTGAAATGTGACATATTATGGAAATCTGCATTGAATCTTAATTTTTCAGTTATGAAATAAATTAATACTTCTAGAAGGCTTTACCTGTGTTGAATCTTTAGAATTTTGAATTTAATTTCTCTTCCTTTCATTCCGAGTCAACATCACATAGGTTGTGGCCAATTCATCATTTAAAAATGTATAATTTACCTCAAATCTAATCATTTTCCTCGATTAATTATCTTCTGCTGAACACAAAAAAACTTTAATAACCAAACAGTCGCTGATCTGTATTGATCTCTAAATAAAAAGACCATGGAAGTTAGTGGGAACCAGTTTTGCCCAAGTGTGACAGAAACAAACTAAACCCCTCATAACACCTTAGTAACTGCAGAGCAGTGCCTTGGAAACCATGTGCAACGTAAGAAAATGCTTAACTCTAGTCGTAGCTTCTAACTGAGATAAACACAGGAATTTAATCCAGTATCAACTTTTATCTGTGGCCTTATGCGTCACCCAAGCACTGAGAGCGCATAACAAGGTTATCCACCGAGGTGTTGAGAGAGCATGTATATCATCTCATGCCATGCACCAGCTCTGAGACTCCAGGGTGCTGGTCAATAATCTGTTTGAGATGTGAGTCTGCTCAGTCAAGCTGAATGAGCCCCATCAATAATGCAGCGCCCTTCACCTCTCGTACAGACAGACAGCTTCACAGCTGCAGCGCTGATCCACAACCACAGTACTTTCCTAAAACCTTCGCTGAGAGCATTAATGTCTAATAGGCCTGGCTTTTCTCGAGATCAGAGGTTGGATAAAACGCAAGCAGGTGTCTTGGAGGGGAGAAAGGGGAGGAAACCTGCTGCCGTCCAATCGGAAACGCCTGGAAAAAAAAGAAGCGCACTCCTGCCACTGAGGTCTCCCTAGCGTGCATTTCCCTTCCTTTTCCCTCCTGTATTACCTCAGCTCTCCAAACTGTCTCTTTATCTCTATAGGTAATGGCTTGTAGATCTGCTGTCCGTCTCCACAGAGCTGCCACTTTGAGCTGCTGTCGTTTCTTCCTCTCGCCTATTAGGTGTAGAACATGCTGTCCATCACAACAGGCCGCCTTCATACCTTCGGGGAATCGCTGAGCTGGGATTTGTAAATGGGGTGTTCTTGGCTCTGTTTCAAACCTTAGTGAGCTGCCACACCGACCTACTGTTTACAAACAGTAAGAAGCTGCTTTCTAAGTCAGCATCTTAGTCTAAATGGAATATATGTTAGGAGAATAAAATGAAAATGTATGAAAATCCATACCTTGGATTGATTACTCCCCTCATGGTGTCTCAGACCTGTAAGACCTTTGCTCATCTTCGGAACAAAAATTACGATATTTCCGATTTTTAGACAGCAGGTATGATTTTTAAGTTCAGATCAAAGCGTGATCAATGTCATCGTATCTGCGCACACTGCATATGTCGTTTATATGTGATGCTCTCCAAAATGGCGCTATAGGGTGATGCGGAAGAGACAAATCGTTTTTTTTGTGCACAAAAATATCCTTGTGGCTCTGTTAATTGACGGCCAAACCAATGATGTCACATCGATTATTTTAACGATGTCCTTACTACGTTTACGGACCTTGACCGTGTTAGGATCCTTGCTGTCTAAGGAGATATCATTAAAGAGATTATAATTTGTGTTCCAAAAGTTTGAGCAAAGGGTTTGGAACGACATGAGGGGGGAGTAATTAATGACAGGACACAACACTGCCTTAGATTTTGTTCTGAACTAGTAACGTTCTGAGGAGCCTAATTTAGCTTCACAACAGCCGAAGCTCACCTATGACGCCTAAAGATGTTTCCGAGGTAGGCATCTCAGTAGGTTTTGGAACATAGCTCTTGATTTAGACATCTGGTGTAATGAACACAGCGCCAAGAGTAACACTAGCTGTTCCCACCACTGCATGATGGGCCATATGCCAGTAAGAATGAGTACGAGATTTTATGTAATTGTAAAAATAAGATGGAATACTGGATTCAAGAAGGATGACAGAGCAGTGTGAGCTGTCACAGTGCATTACACACTCAAACTGATTTGCAAAAGCTGCAAGTGATCACGGAACCAGCTTAAACCACTCTCTATAACACACACACACTAAGAGACACTCTGTGTTATTACCACCCAAGCTTGAGGAGTAGAACAGAAAAGAAAAAAAACAACATTCCGCTACAAGACAATACGAGCTCAAAGGGCAGAACTAGACAGTAGAAGAAGAGCATGTTCAGAGGACATTTCTTAAAAGGTCACATACATCCACCCCGCTGCCTCTCAGACCTTGCAAGATTAATTTTCTTTTGCCTGTTACTTCATTTTCTCTCCCTTACATTCGCTCTCATTTAACTTTAAAGAAATAGTTCGCTCGAAACTGAAAAGTCAGTCATTATTTACTCGCTCTCATGCCAGTCCAAACTCGTATGGTAATTTTTCATGTTTATGGAACATAGAGAATTTTGAAAAAATCTTCACTTGCTTCTTTCATACAACATTCATAGGTTAGCCTTTCTGAAAAAAAGAAGAAAAGTTGAGAGAAACATAAAAAAAAAAATGCCATTTATAATTATTTTCGCTAACATATTGGTCAATTTTTTTTTAGAATTTTAATTTTAAACTGCAGTCGATTAATTTATTTTGTGCTACTTTTAGTAATTTGCTAGTAAATTACTAGTAACTGGTTACATATATATATATATATATATATATATATATATTTTTATTTTCATTGAAATAAAAGTGTGTGGGACTTTAATTGTTAAAAATTATTTAAGCAACGCTTTTATTTATTTAATGTCATTATTTCATTCATTACGGTTTTAATTTTAGTTCATGACAACATTCCTAGTGAAGATAATGTAATGATTCTTCTGAACCCTTATTCAGAAATTTTGTAAAATATCATCATATGGCCTCAGAAGTCCTGGAATATAACACATAGATGTCAAACTACTTTAATGGTGCTTTTTGTCTTTGGAGCTCGACGGACTTGTCACTGTGAACTGTCATTGTATGGAAAAGCGTTGTGCGAAAAGCTCTTTGTACTCTACTAAAAAATAACAGTACTAGCACTTGGAATAACATGAGGGGAAGTAAATAATGACGGAATTTCCATATTTTGTGTGAACTATTCCTTTAAACGTGATCCAATGCGGGTGCGGAACATGCATGTCGCCACTTAGCAACATTCCTGTTATGACATTAACAAGCGCAATGCATCTGGCGTGTAATTTCGCAGCGAGTGTAATTACAGGGCATTGCTGTGAAACCTGGCAGCAGAGGCAGCGTGCGCATATGACGGGCTTCCAGCCTGCTTTTATCACAGGTTTCATCTGATGTCACACCTCCACACAGCCTGCCATGGAGAAATGCCTCCATAGCTCACTGCCTGTTAAGGAAAGGACATTTCCTCCGGCCCTGCTACAACAACAAGCCATAAGAGACAGTGACGGTGCTTGTGTTTAATAGTGTGTTGCGGATAGTGGGTGGCTGCGTTCATGCGTATATTTTTAATGTGTGTGTGTGTGTGTGTGTGGGTGTGTGAAGAGAGGCATTTCAGTTCTGTCTTCATATTCCAAAACATTCCATCGTTTGGAATACAGTCAATAATGAGGCAAATCACACCTTTTATAGTGATAATATGGTCCATAAAAACACAAACAACACAAAACTTACTTAGAGCTTGCAGTGAATACCACGGGGTGATACTAAATTTAAACATCAGTAACTGTTTGAAGGAAGCTTTTGAGTCAACATAAAATGACATTTTAAAAACCATTTTACTTCCCTAATATGGGTTTGAAATTAATGTTTTCATTCACCAGCCAGTTTGTCTGGGGACCCAGATATGACAAACAGAGGGGAAAAAATGCTACAAATTAAGAATTCGTGCCTAATTTGTTCCCCATGATTAATTAATTCAGTATCTAATTTTAGGCAGCTCGTGACTATGTTGTACTAATTGGTTCCCACATTTGAATTCATTCCCTTTATTTAAAGCAGTACAACAAATCAAAGTAGTACAGTACAGTGCGGCCAGGATTTAAAGGGACAGTTCACCCAAAAACGACCCCATGATTTCTCCTCAAGCCGTCGTAAGCGTAAACAACACTCTTCTTTCAGATGAATAGAATTGGAGTTATATTGAAAAATAAGCTTTATAAGGGAAATATTTTCAGATTTTTAAGCAATCAAAATAAGTTGTTAGGAGGAAAAAATAACTTAATTCAGGGCTACTATATATATATATTCCAAAATGTTAAAACGCATGAATGAGCCTATTTCCAAAAAAGTGGAGTGTCCCTTTAAGTTCAGGGCTTTCAGCTGTATAACAGTCAATCATGCAGATAACGTGCAAAACAGAAAAAAAGTGACTTCTCTAATAAAACAGCATTTTAGCTCACACAAAGATTAGCTGATACGTTTTCAATTCATAGAGTAATCAGTTTCCCCAAAAAAGTCAGGGTACTGAATTCAGTGTATTAAAGCCTCTCCAACACTGACATTCATTCATTCAAAAAAGCCAACCCATTTTCACTCCAAAAGGGATGATAATAATGATAATGATAATAAAAGTCATGCGCCAAAAATCATGTCATGATGACAAAATTATATCCCAGCATATAAATGCATGATAGTAAAATTTCCATGGCCTTTGCATCAGTATATCAATAGCATATGCACATTGCAAAAAAAAGGTCTAAAGGGCATTGATGGCGCATGTAGAATGGCGCGCACAAGTTGTAAAATTGCTGCGTTTATTAAACACCTAGGAAGTGAGATTGATACCGGATGAGATGAGCTGCGCCTAAAACATTTCGCAGGTATCGCACATCGACACGTCTTTCTGTACTTGTGTTTTCAAGTTCAAGGCAGCAGTTTATAACAGTGAATCTAATTATCCATGAAGCACAGAGAGACAAACAAATAAGCAAATAAATAAATATTTCCAAAAAAAAGGGCAAAATCTGCAATCTCTCAGCCTAGGGTGAACTCATAATGGACATGTATCTGTCATAAACAGTTGTCATTGAAATTTCATGGAAATCTATGTGAATGGCAGAATTTTGATCAGCCCCTGGAGTCACAGTCACCATGAGTGTGCATACATTCATGGAAAACAATGTGTCTCTTTAATAGCAAGTCCGTTCACTCCACGGACAGCTTGGGAACAAGTGTGGAATCGCTGAAAAATAGCAATGATAAAAAACATTTGAGTTTTTGCTATATTAAAAGTATATATGTAATATATTTAATATTGCTTTACAGTCAGAAAAAAAATATGTATATGTATATGTATATATATACACACACACACACACACACACACACACACACACACACACACACACACACAGACATAAACTAATAATTTATTTTAAAATACTAATCCTATTTATTACTCCCATAAAATCAGCATTTGTGGAACGTCTAAGCAGTATTTTAACACAGAAAATTATTTAAATCAACAATTCCTTAATTAAACTTTCAATCGTTTAAAATATTAAAAAAAGAGTGCACTGCCTTTTGCCTTTTTTCTGCACTGCACAGTCTCCGTGCTGCTTGTAGGACGCACTTCTGAAATGACTTCACACGTCAAAACCGTTTGCAAAGCAGACAAAGCAATTACGCCGCTTTCAAAAGCGCAACCTTGTCTAAAAAACAAACCATACGGCTGTAATAACTGACGAATTCCTCAGCTCTTGGAAAACGTCCACTGTGTATTTTCATAAACGCGGACACCAGCAGGACCACTTACATCATTTATTTATTCGTACCAGACTTGTCACACACGTGAAGGGACCATTAACGATTCCCTTGTTCGAGGTTCATATAAAAGTCATGAAACAGAACCACCAAATTATAACGTTCTTTTGAAGGCTGACAGGTAATGTATTACGGAACGTCTCCGAAAGACGGTATTCCTCTGATACCCAATCAGATGCTCTTGACAAGAAGACCATACTGATTTGCCATGAGAGCGGCCCATCAAAGAGGCCCTCGTCTACCTCCAGCTTAACAAGAAGCAAGGGATTGTTCTCTCATCGAACCTTAGGAGTTCCCTGTCCTTTGATTCCACTCAGAGGGGATCGAAAGTGGATGAGTCTTGCTCCAGGTAACGATGACAATCGCTCATCAGCCTCTCAGCGGGGGTGCCCATGTGTCAGTCGGAGGAAATCAGGCCTGGCCCTCCTCCAGTCAGTACCGATCTCCCATTCAGGCCTGCTCTCTCTCTCTCAACCTAAACGACACCGCATGTGCTTGAAACTCGAAAAAAAATTCAGAGAGGGGTAATAAATATTTGATCTTTTGGATTTACATGACTTCTTCAAGACCCGACGGAAGGCCATTGCTTAATAATAGCTCTATCTTGAGCAGCTTGGAGCCGCCATTTTGACACCCGGAGCTTATATAGTTCACGGCACCTGTGTTAAACGTTCGCGTTTTTTCAAGGCGACTTCAATTATGCGGATTGCTAAAAGAAAGGTTTACCTAAAAACGAACATCCAGGACGTAGATGACAGATTAGGAGAAATTTAGCAATACGTCGCTTGCTCACCAGCTGATCCTCTAGTGAATGGGTGCCGTCAGAATGAGAGTGAAAAAAAAAAACATCACAATAATCCCCAAGTATGTCCACAGCTCTCAAGTTACTATTTACAAGATGAATTGCTTGTAAGTAACAAGCCCTTCACCATCACTTAATCCATACTAATGCTTCCTCCGGAAAAAGCTGTCTCATCTGAACTCTCAATCTGGCGGCACCCATTCCCTGCAGAGGGTCCAAATCTGTCCTGATCAAGAAATAAGCTCATGGATGGCCTGACGGTGAGAACATTTTCAGCAAGTTAATGGAAATTAGCAACAACCAATTTATATATATATTGGTTGTTGATATATATATATTGGTTGTTGATATATATATATATATATATATATATATATGATATAGTGATGTGCATGAAAAACTTTCCATTCTGCCATGGCATATATATATATATATTTTTAAGTCCATACATAGTAGGCCTAAGTTTCATTCTTGCAGCAGTAGAGGCCTATATATTCTGAAAAAAAGAAGAGAAAAGTGTAACCTCTTACTGAACACTAAGCTAACACATATTCCCTATTTTCCCCCTGTTCTAGTTTTCTGACATGTCATACGTATAATATGTCTGATATGAACCTTAAGGTTATATTTCTCTTTGCCCGTGGGTGAGCGAGTACCTAAAGTCTGTCAGTATTTCCAGCGGCAGGCTTAATTAGACATCTCTGGCAATCCGAAGTGAGGTGTCAACACACTGACACCGTTCTTCAACACGCCAAAATGTATGTAAAATCCTGACACATTCATCAACTTACAAAGAAAGTTAAAAAGTTGCATCATTAAGGGAAGGTTAAGGTAACACGATAAACACAACCAGCCGAAGAAATAAAAATTCTGCTTTTCAAACGGCTTGCAGCAGCAAGACAAGACCTCCATTATCAGCCTCATTCAGATGGAAATACCAGCCGTCAGACACGAGAAACACAGACCGCGGACAACTTTGTTCACGGTGGCTCGGCGGCCTCGGAAATACATTAATTCTGCGTGGATTCACTCTTACAAGTCGCACAAACAAGCCTCTTATGGCGAAAGCAAAGCGACATGCATCTCGAATGGTAATCATGCCACGTCTACAAGAGGAAAGACAGAATGACAAAACCAGGTGTCAGCTTTGATGCGCTAGATGCATAAAAAGCAAAACAATGTCTGAAATATACTATATAAATAAAACCAAGCAGTCATCCAGTAGAACAAACGAATGCATCTCGTTTAGATTCCAGCAAACAGTGTCACTTTTAATTAGCATCAAAGTGCAGATCGTTTAGCGCAAACTGCTCCTTTCTGCTGCGAATGGAAATGCTTCTGTTTAGCACAAAGCCTCAAGTATTTACATCTGCGGGGATTATTTAGAGATCATTGTTATATGCCTTAGCCGAATGGAGTTTTGAGAACTCATCTGGATAAATGATCGATTATACGGTACTGTATATCTTCAGATCTTGGCTTGAGTTTTACAACGCAAGTCGGTAGGATGAAAGACAGGTCATCGGGCGATACCGTTAGTCGAGGTCCCATGATAATACTAGGATTTCTTGCAAGAATTGAATTTTCGTAACCATCTTTCCTTTCACAGAGGCTTAGAATTATACAGTTTTTGTGGCTATGCTTTAAAAGCTTTTATTTAAATTTGCATGTGAAATGAGAAATGGTTTACTTTGCTATCTTGTCCAATATACCAATCATTCAAATACAGTCTCTTTGAAAGGTTTGCAATTACAGTGCGACAGATTCCTAAATGTATCAATGCTAATTTATTTTTTCCCAAATTCTGTTGTTGTTGTTTTTAATTTACATGGATTTCACCATGCATTTCATTTTAATAATAACAATAATTCAAGAATACATAAATATAAAAAAAGTACCTATAGAAACAATGGCATCTTCAGAAAAATAATCAAGATATAGCGATGTATAACCGTACCTAGTTCCGGAAGTTCAGTCGAGTTTCAGTTAATGGTTTGTTTGGACTGAAGAGGAAGTTTTTACTTCTGTAACTCGCCGTATCTTTACTTAGTGCATTGAAACTTTACTTTCAACATTGTGATATATTTCAAAAGGAACCAGGATGCTCAACAAGATAAACTGCGGTCGTTATATTCCAGATTGGAGCTAAGTGTTTGAAAAATGTAACTGAAAAGCAAAAGTGATTCCTAGTCATTTGAAAAGGAAAGTAGTTTCAAAGGCAGAGCACATAATTACATTTTGATAAAATATTACAAAGACAACTGTTGCCATGATGAATAATACACAAACTAGGAACATGGATCAAAAAATATAAAAAGCCTTGATTTAGATTTTTTTCCCCCGATATAAAACCTCAAAGGATAAAACAAGGCTTTGATCAAGGTTGTCAAACCAGCAGGCCAAAGATCTGTTTTTTTTTTTTTTTGCAAACATATTTCTGCAAGCAACATATCAATACTGTAGCTAAACACTGAACACTGTGTAAATAGATATGCTTTTCTGTCTGCTGGAAGGAGTTCTGATACACAATAAGTTAAATGAGTGCCCATAAGCCAACAATGACAGCATCCAGCATGCACATCTATATGCACTAGCCAGAGGGGCAGGAAGTTATTGCTTTTATTTGTCTATTTTTTGGTTTTCTAGTATCCCTTGTTGATTGTTTTTTTATATATACATTGGCATTTAAAAGTTAGTTTAGAATAATCCCACTTTTTTATGATATTTTGAAATCAGTTTGCAACCAGGCTGTTTTGGGTCACCATTGACTTTCATAGTAGGAAAAAATACCACAGAGGTCAATGGTGACCCAAAACAGCCTTGTTACAAACTTTTTCCAAAAAATCTCTTACTTTGCGATTTTGATAGAACAAGGAAATTTATACAGATTTGGAACTACCTGAGGATGAGTAATTGACCAAATTTTGAACTCCTTCCTTTAAGAGGTACTTCATTCCTGTGATGCATAACGTCTCGGTTACGTATATAACCCTCGTTCCCTGAAGAAGGGAACGGAGATTACGTCCACGTCGGATGACCGACGGATTGGGGTCTCTCGAAGCGAGATCCCAATTCGTCGGTCATCCGACGTGACTCGGAGCGACCGACTGAAAGGGAGCTGAATTATTAGCATCATTACTCCAGTCTATAGTGTCACATGATTTAAAAATCATTCTAATATGTTGCATTTTCTGCTCGAGAAAAATTTCTTATTGTCATCCATGTGAAAAACGTTTGTCGACAACGTTGCCATTTATCGGTTTTTAACGATGTGCGTAAAAAAGCTGCATTGTGCAAGTCAGTAATTTTGTAAAGAAACACTATACACCTCGTCATATTCGTATTAGACTAAATATGTAATGCGCATGTGTAATTCGTGTTTTGATAGATTACGGTATGATAACGGCATTGTTTGCCTTTTCATAAGGTTCCATTTTCAAGCTCCAACAAAGCTGTTGTCTTGTAAATAAATGGCCAAAACGTAGGTTTTTAGTTTTTAATTGAAAACCGTGTCATTTTTTTGTGCTTTAGATAACAGTAAACCTGCAGCCAATACGTTATACAGTATTACCGTCTAAGTATGTTCATTTAGCAGCACTAGAGATGTTAAATTATGTTTTAGTCAATAAAAAGTGTCTCTCTCGTCCAGGACTCCAGGTCATATCAGGCAGCAGCTCTCGGGAGTGAATCTATAAAGGTCAGAGCCGTATCCACGCTGACGTTGTTATAGACGGAACGGCTAGCGAAACATTTTCGAACACAGTGGAAACTGTGTAACTTGGTTCTCAGAGCCTTGAAGAATTAGAACCTTTCACTGTGTAAATAACTCCCCACAAACCAATCTTTGTTCAGATTAATTAGCCTCTCAGCATCCTGAGTCCCACTGATACAAACTAACACAGGCACACACTTGCGGCACTGTCAAGTGAGGAAAGTTATCAGTGTGGGAGGAAAGGACAAGCCTACCCAAGATTGTTTACAGCGCATTTCCTGTGGCAAAGCCCCTGGAGCATTGCACTTACTCGCATAAACACACACCACTCCCAGAAGACTGGTGAAATCCAAACAGAGACCTTACTAATGCAGGGACAGAGGAAGAGAAATGCTTTCGAATTTAGTGCGGCGGTGGCTAGTTCATTGCGAGAGCGCGGGGAGCACGAATGTCACTTATTAATGCCGCGGTGTAAATTTAACACGTTTTTATGTCTGCAATGTTGCTCCTAAATGAGGTTTCTTACACTGCGGTAACAAATGACAAAATAACAATTTTTTATTATATTTAGAAATTTTTTATAAAATTGGATTTTTAATGGATGCGCTTTGTTTATAATCACAATTATTTTCCAATTTTTATAGAAAAGCTAAATGACAAACCACCACCAAAAAGTTACTGAACTTCTATCATCTTCTATCATGCTAAATTAGCGCAATTTAATATTATAGTGCAATTAAAAAGTACTATGGTGATTTTATTTCCAGGGTTGCAATATGCGAATATGCGTCAGATATTGCATCAAAAATGTCCAGTGTTAGTGGTTCGCCGGGACCACGATTGGGAACCAGAAAAGATGGAAGGCAGAAAACGGTGTTTTACATATAAATACAATAGAAAAGTAGTACGCTGGGATGTGAATCAGAGCTAACATCATGAGCGTTTAGTTCTGACCTTTAGTTCTGTACTTGTATATTTAAAGCAAGTACTTTTATACATTTATATTTCTGCTTTTTGGACTTGATGGTAGGGTGCAGTAGGTCTAAACGAACACCTTAAGAAAAATGTGCTTTTCAAATCTCCCATAGTGTATAAAAAGTTATGATTATAAAAGCATCGAAGGACATCCTATAATAGTTTGACAAAGCTTTACAGTACTAATGCGCTATTTTATATAATATGATTCATATTATATCTATACACATGGAGATTATTTCTAACGTGGACTCCCAAATTACCATCTGAATCTTACCATGTTGTGCCAACAATTGGAAAAGTCAGTCAGCTGTTTATTATCATGCAAATTATTGTACCTTCAGTCCCAAAAGAGACACTTTTTTTAACCTCAGTCAACATACTTTTACATATTCTAAAGCTGATGCTTTATTTGTACAAAACTGTCAGTTGTACAGCCTGTGCAAAAACATTAAGACCAATATAGTCAATAACGTTATCAGCTGCTATGTAAAAACACGTTAAAAAAAAGTATTTAATCAAATTAGCATAATTGTAGGTGCGCCCTTTGCTATTATTATTAACAGCTGTAATTACCGTTAATGAGTCGTTTTAAATGTGCAGATATTTTAGCATGTGCCTTAAACCTTCGGAAGGCTGACTGACTAAAACGTTGCTAAAACGTGTTGCAATGCAGTCTTTATACGTTTTTCAGAGTTGTACAAAGCCTTCGGAGTGGCACGACCCATAATCTCCACTGTACATGCATTACCGAAAGCGATTTTTCTGAAGACAAGTAAACATTATTTTTTATGGTAATCGACGATCTCGCAGACGCTGTAAATGAATCTCGAGTAACCTAGACATTCGCATTCCTTTACCGCAGGGGTCGGCAACCTCGGCACACGGAGAGATAACCACTGCACGTTAGCAAAAAGCGTTTTTCGTTTTAAATAAAGCACCTCGGACTTTCATACCGACGTACATTCTGAGCGATATCATTTGCACATTGTCCCTCAAAGTCTGGGATTATAAATCCCATTTAAACTAGGACTTTAACCCACGCCGGTCAACAGATCGCGCACCAGCAAGAAGGACGAAAACGCAAAATTGAAACGAAATCGCCCGCCTGTGCGAATTCAGGCTTTTTCCCACATATTTCACTCTGAGATGAGGAGCAATTGCATAGCAGTTACACAGACATCATTATTTTAATGTGGACAGAAATCCGACCCTGTCATCCTTCTTACTCAGTGCTGAAGATCACTAATCACATTCATAAGGCAAAGGGCCTTTTGATCAGGCAGCACCTCTAACCCATTAGGGCGGTAAGTAGTCTCTTCAGCTTGAGCTCCCCTTAATTACCTTGACAGACTCTCTGCTGCAAAATTAGATGGGACTAATCATGTTTGCAGAAGAGCCGCGGTTCGTTTCGAACTTCCATTGCTGGCTGAAAAACTCTGCTTTGTTACGTATCAGCCGCAATGTATGATGGCTAGCTTTAACGGTCTTGTTTGGGTTATGAACAACATGCATTAATCAAGTTAACTGCAGGTTTGGACGTGAAAGGTATGGACAGCAGCGTTAACATTCTACCGACTCACAAATGTGACTCAGTATGTACATTCCTGCCACGTATTATCATTTATTTTATTTCATTTCATTTATTCAACCTAAGCCACGAAGCGATCTCATGAGTATTTGTATGCATTTTATGTAAAATGTGTACCTACATTTGCATAGACACTAAAACATACAATATTAACATATCTGAAGCAATTAATAATTTACATGTAAACAACTTTTGAGACATTTACAAATTCTGATTTCGATTATGAATATCTAATTAATTCATTCATCTGTTATGCTTTTGATTTTATTTATGAAAGGCCAAAAAATGAGCAGCTACTGTATGTTTATTTGTAATTATGACATTTCACTTTTACTGTAACTTCCGGTGCCAGTTTATATTATCTTGAATGAGGTCGCTTTAAAACTTTAAAATGAATCAAATTTCAGTTGTTTTAGTCATTACGAATTAACAATTCATTATGCTTTTCATAAAAAAAGAAATTATCCCTAAGGCGGACCACAAATTCACAAAATCCATCCAGCGATCTGTGAAATCCAACAATTTTAAAAATCAAAGAAGTATTATTACTGTGCTTTTACATCATTTGAATTATACTTTTAACCATTTCTGGAATTTATTTTTGTGATTAAACTAGTCTGTGTGTTATATTTCATATAGCCTTTTTAATAATCAAAAAAACAATATGGATATATTCAGGTTTTTTTGTATATTGTAAAAAATATATGGACAATTAAGTAACTATATCAATACATCCATATACATTTAATCCATATACATATATATACATTTCTACCCATAAAGTACTTGCAAATGTATATTTTTAGGGTTAGAAGGTAACAAAAGCATTTTTTCAATTACATTGTCATTTTCATGCGAAAAAAAAACAACAACAAAAAAAACAACCACAATTGTTTGAGTCATACTGCAACAAAAAGGGGAAAATATGATAAAGAAGCACAAAGCGCAAAATGATATTACATAAAGAATAAGCGAACGGAAATTATCACCCCAGATTCTAACCGAGTCACTATGTGCTGCCATTAACCACAGGATTAGGTGACCTTTCCAAAAACATGCACCCCATTGAAGCATTGAATGAAGTGAACAAAATTGCACTGCCTCCCGGTGACACATCGGTGCGAACGACGCAGTATTACTCATTTGGGTTCATTTGGAGGGAGAGAATTCTTTTAAAAGCGCTTCTGAACGATACAAAGAAATGGTGGTTTTAAAAGTGTCCTGCTGGGCAGAAAGCCAGGTTAAAGCAACAAACCTGCAGCGCACAGGAGCTATCTGAAACGGACCCTTTTGTCTTTGTACGATTATTGAAACTATTTTATTTTTTTGTCCGTGTATTAAACTGCAAGCTAGCCTTATCTGTGTGCCATGACGTGAGGCACGAGCGTATGATAATTTGCGTCAAAGTAAATTAAAAGGAATTACTCACCCGAAATTTAATCACGTTCTTGCTTTTCTGAAGCCTTACGACTTTCGTTTTTTCCCACGGAACGCAAAAGGGTGGATTGTTATTTGCTCTTTTCCATGCAGGTGAATTATGGCTTATGAAATATAAACAGATCAGCGCCATTCACAAGACGGAACGATCCAAAACCATTCAAAACAAACGTCAATAGAATCTGATGTTACAGGGGATGAACTTTTCACGAAAGGAAGCATTTTGTTATGGCTTTATGGACTCATTTTGGTCAGACGCAATGGAGTTAAAATCTTGACAGATTTATTTCTTATAAACATGCAGCATTTTACTTCCCAAGACGTTAATTGAAGAGTGGATCACTTGTACATTATGTTAATATTTTTAATTAGTTGTTTTGACTGGCGAGCAAGTGATGATACGCTAAATTTCTCCAAATCCGTTCATAGGAAGAAACAAGCTCATCTCGTATGTTTTAAGTTTTTATTCTCATCATCAGGTGAGCCATTCCTTTAACGAAGCGGCCGAATAAAAGAAGCACGCAAGTTTTGAAAGACACGGGCGATGAAAGGGGGAAAGAATTTTCATTGTTGAGTGAATTGTTCCATTGACAGCACTAAACAGCTCTCCCGTTGTTTTCCGGCTGTTATCTTAGAGCTAACGTGGCATTCGCCAAAAACAAGTTATCTTTTGTTTCTACGCCTGAAGGTCAGCGGTGCCGCGTAATATTGAAAGCCTCAATTACACACGCAGGCACACAAAAAAGAAGCCACGGCATTTTCACGGCCTCGGCATGAGAATCAGATAATCCGAGGGCAACCTTGAGGGGGCGGGGGTTTAAACTGTATTTACCCACATTTATCTCGAATCTCAATTCCAGCATTCCAAACAGTACAGTACATCGTCATTCACGCGTGCATCAGCCGGGGCGAACGCTGCCTGAAAAAGCAAGCACTGCCGCATATTTCGAGAACTTACTGTAAACACCAGCACGATCTCATTGCGGTTCCTTTTATTTTGTTTTACGTTTGTCAAATTGGTGGCTGGTGTGTGAATGCCTTCAATCCGCCGTTATCCCAGTTACGGTTCTTTTTTCGGGAAAATCAGTGATTAGACTTCGCTAACGCACTAATCAGCTAATACGCCAAAGGCCTACGGCGACAGACCTCGCTGAGGATCGCGACAGTCTCGGTGTATCAGTGACCTTGATCGCTAAACCGGTCGCTATTTAGAACTTCAGATGAACTCTGAGAAGATGCTATCTCACAAACACGAACTGAAATAGAAATGTTGACATTTCACAATGCATCTTCTTCCTTTTCCGTCTCTCCAAACCCAACCAGCAAAAAAAAAAAAAAAAAAACCTGTCTCATTAGACAAGCGTATTTATAATGCATGTAATATGTCGCTTTAAAAAAAAACGTGGGCTGCAAATTAAACGTAATCTTGTTTGTCCATTTCAGACGTGCTGTTTCCATTTAAATGAAGTTTAAGAGCAGTTTCGACAAAATGCTTGACTGAGTAACGAGGTTGCACTGTAAATAACATTTCTTGTAAATTAACGAATAAAGTTTTATTGGTAATTGTGCGTTTGCTAACCTTGTTGAATGCAGCTGACCTTGAGAAACCTTGACAAAATTGTGCATCGTTTCATAATGTGTGACGATTTACCCGTCTTTCTCTCTCCATTTATTTTAAATGGAAGGGACAATAATCAGCGACAGGGTTAGTATGGTGTTTTAAAATATTTAAAACATCACATTGTTCAATTAAATTACTCTTTTTTTTTTTTTTTTTGATACAGCAGAGAAAGATCAGTGAGGTGAGGCTAAAGTGATTTTGTCTGATGTGATTAAAACCAGCTACATTTCATGCTGTGTTAATTGTTAGATACAGTAACGCTACCAGTGATTTTGAGCCCCTTTTTTGGATTTAAAAATAGGACATCTGTTTATGGAAATAAGAGTAATATTTCTCATACAGTTCTGCGTGTTTTATTATTACTATTAGTGATCACAGGGGAGAATAAACAGACTCGGATGTATCTTATTCATCACGTTGGCTGTGTCTCAAAACCCAGTTAAGACGCCTACCTAGACACCATTGTTAAGCGCCCCACGCGCTCTCGCGCCTATAGTGACCGTGCTTTCTAAGTAGATAACGCACTAGGTTTTGAGTTACAGCCCACATAAAAGCTGATATTAGAGATGCGGGTGTTATTGTGACTATTGATGCGTCGTGTACTCACTCTTGAGCGCGCAGATCAGCTGGTGTCCATCTTTAATCAGCTCTTTGATGAACGTGTTCGTTCGATCCAGCTCTATCTCGTGACATTTGAGTCTCTCTCTAAAGTCCGGACTGTCCACAAAAGAGTCGCTGAACTCTAGAGTCGGCAACCCCATAATCAGACCTGAAATAAAGCCTCGCGAAACAGAGCAAACGGGTACTTCCTCAGAAACGCTGGCCCATCCGTGTCATCGTTATCATCCCTGTCCCCCACTCGAACGCGGAAAGTGTCGCTCTCTCGCAGAGATTCGGGCGAAAGTTTCTCTTCACTTCCGCGCTCTGAACTTTCATCAAGACAAACTTCTGCAGCGGCCAGCTTGAGATCATGGGACTCCTGCTGGTTGCACGAAAAAACACCCGTAAACCCGGTTTTGCGCTTCACAATCATTAGATAGATAGATAGATAGATAGATAGATAGATAGATAGATAGATAGATAGATAGATAGATAGATAGATAGATAGATAGAGTAAAGTATATTTAGTACTGTTCTGAGTAATATATTTTACATAAAAGATGTTACATTTACACACACATGACTTTTGTATATTATATATGTATATGTTTTACTTTATCTAGTGGAATTGAATAATAAATACATGAATTATGATAATAATACTAATAATTATAATGTAGGATCATATTAAATTAAAATAATTTTAATAATAAACCAGGGGCCGGTTGCATACACTCTTTAGACTAGTCTTAAAAAGTTGTTTTTTTTTTTTACCTCAAGTCTCAATGTCTAAGTTTAAAGACACCTTTAAAACGCAAATCTAAAACCATTAACACGTCCATAAAAAATATACAAACCTTAAAAAATGCAGTATTTATAAGACATTAAATTACATGAATTAGTCTAAATGCACAGAAGTACCTGTTTAGATGAACCGAAAAAAAAAAACAAACTAATGATTATAGCCTTTCATTAAATGCATTGAGATGAGATTTTGGGATAACTACGATCAAGGGGGTCCATAAGGGGTGGCCAGGGGCACGTTGATTGTCGGTGTGGACGTGCAGACACTGAATCTACAGCCCGACTCATGTAAAAACAAACAATCAGAGCAGTTTTACTCAACAAAGTGCACGACAGAACAGTGACTCGCTTCATCCTGAGAGAGAGGAAGAGAGAGACGGGGCAACATATCAGGAAGATCGCTTTGACAATATCTTGTACAGCCTGAAGGGTCACACAGCAGTGTACATCTATCCGCGTGCGACATCAGGGAAGCTCCTGGATGTCTGATGACCTGCGGCGCTTCTCAAGGTCTGATGAAACAGGCCAGACATATATGGCTACAATAAACCAAACGCTCCAACAACTCCTCAAAGGGCTACGCCGTTCGCTCACACCACCTATAACCCAGATGTAAAACTACCAAAACCACATAAATGTCAACCAAGGAAATAAAACACCCGAAGTCAACTATAAAGCAACAGAAATCACGTTTATATGTCGGTCGATGAACGCCGCCGTGTCATATAGGCGAGTTTTGTACTTTTCTCGACCCTTTTCTGCACTCCAAACAGGCAACTGTAATTATACTCTCTGATAGATTGTGCCGGAACTAATGAGAGTGGGGAGAGGGTGAATTCTGAATTAATACCTTACTAAATGAAAGTAATTAGACTTCAGCCTAATTGGAGCCGGTAGAATCGGCCACAAATACGGGGCACGCTGGGACGATAATGATGTCAAATTCCAAGTGAGCGTTCAGTCGGCGCGGAGCGGGAGGAAGAATTTTTAAAAAAAAAACTCCGGCCAACTCATTTACATATGCAATTGTAAATTTTCCATTACGCCAAGACTGAGAGGCGGCAGAATGAGCTGATGCCGTGTGAAACAGATGTGCAACATAACAGGCAACCGAGAGGCATTCGCGCTGACAATCATTTGTAGCCACGAAGCGACCAGCGGTATATTTGGTGATTTAAGATGACACAGGTGACAAAGCCCTTATGCTCCAAGTGTGCTGTCAGTATATTTCCTTTATACCAAAAAATAGGAAAGTACACTTTTTATGTGCTTCTCAGAAACGGCTTTTTATTTATTTAAGTATACTTGACTTACTGTACATTACATGTATTTTTGTTATATTTGCACTCATAGAATCCGTGTTTTGATTGTTATATGGTAGGGGGCACTATTACTGTATATGGAGGTCCGTTTCCATCACTGAATAAAATATAAAAAAGGTTATTGCGATTTATAAAGTCCAGAAAAAAGACTGATATGTTCTTAGAATTTTGGCTTTATACAGGAACTCTGACTTTTCTTTTCTCAGAATTCTAAGAAAGATATAAATTCCCAGTCGCAAGTTATAAAGTCAAAATTGCGTGATGTAAACTTGCAATCGTGAGTTATAAAGCCAGAATTCTAAAAACATATCAGTCTTTTTTCTGGACTTTATAACTTGCAATTTTATATATCACGGTTCTGAGAAAAAACGTCAGAATTGCAACTTTATATCAATAATTTACTTTTTTTCCCTTGCAATTGTGAATTGTAGCACACAATTTTGAGTTATGAAGTCAGAATTCTGAAATACAGTCACTATTCTATTATACATGTACTGAATAAAAATAAAAAAACACTCAAGTGAATAAACCGAAACAAGATATGCTTCCACATGTAGTCTAAAATGATCATCTAACATAAACGTCAAAACTTTCTAACATTATGGAATAAAATGTTGACTAATAAAGATGTAATAATTACTGTCTAACTTTGGGGTGTTGACTGGTTCTGTCTATATTTTGATTATCATTCTGAATCTATGGTATTTTTTTTCAGCTTTTTGTTCAAAATGTTTATTTTTATTTAACATTCAAATGCATGAACTAGAATAAAATGTTTTGTTCAGGCAACAAAATAAATATAAAACGAATACCTAAATAGTGACATAGTAGTGCTTAAAGTATGATGTAAAGTTCGCTTAAAAAAGTATACATGCACACAATATTGTGTTTAAAATATTACGAAATATTTCTCATTTACTGAACTGTTGTTTAAAATTACATTCGCGCTTTTGCATAAAATGCATGTGATATTGCTATTGGTGCTCATGTGATGCTATAAATATAAAAAAAATCATATTTTTATCCTGCATCATATTTATTATCGGTCAACTGTATGAAATGTATGATGACGTAATGTACAGTTCTAGGAGCAGGGGCCCGTATTTAGTCACACTTTCCTATTAGGTGGCCTTAACTACTATGCACTTACATCGAAAAAATAAGTACAACGATGTTATGTTCGTACTGTATTGCGAAACACCTTTGCTTCCATCGAGGTGGGATGCGGGACAGGTTTGGTGATGTGGCCAGGTTTAAGCAGACAACAACTCCTTTGGTGTGCAGGCTGTAAATTCCCACACATCATTTTTGCAATTTAGCATTCAACCTCTTCGATTCAGCAGTTCGAGTGACGGGGAGAATTGGAGCTATTTCGCAGTCTTGTTGATGAACCCGAGACCTCCTCACAGCCTGAGACTCAGAAATGCTCCGGTGATGGGGTAATGGCTGAGCAATTGCTCTGTGAATGTGAGACTTAATGTAATTGTGTCGCCTAGAGGAGAATTCAGCGGCAAAAAAAATAAAAAGTTCTTAAAATATAATTTACCGGGAATCGTGCAACGGCAGCTGCTGCAAGTGTCTAGGCTAATTCCGGTGTTGTAGGGTCACCTGCGGTGCTTTTCAAAGCGGCGCTGTTTAATTAGGACGGTACCCAGCATGGGAACAGGTACTGTGTAGTTTGTTTTAACCGCACGGTCGCAGGCAAACATTACGAACACGCCGCAATAGCACTGACGTCAATATGCATCCGTCTGTACTGTTCCATCGCAGAATACAAAGCCCAATGCACCAATGCAGCGGCGCCTTTGTTTGGTAGTCGCACACAAAACAGGTATTAGAACGCTCGCGGAAACCGCATCGATTAGCTTCCCCGCACGGGTTTGTTATGTGCAAGCCGCTGGTTATATTTCAGCTGACGTCGATGAATTATTTAGCATCTTGGATGAAGTGTGTGTTTGGAGGCCTTTGCTTCATCGGCTGAACGGACGTCTCCTGTGTGGACGCGCGGATGGGGCGTCCCCGGGGGGGCCTGTTTGACTCATCATCGGAATGAACGGTGAAATTATGAATCGGGCAAGACTCTTTAGCAGATTTAATTGTCGCGCTCAATGAAAGTATAAGGAATCAGATTGGGGAAAGATTAGAAGTGAGCGTTACCTGAAAGTAAGTTGGAACGGTCTAACGTTTGAAACCATCCGCGGGCTATGTGCCTCTTTCTAGATTTTTTGCAAAATGTGGTTTCAAGCTGAATTTAAAGATATAGTAACAGTAAAAAAAAAAAAAAAAAATCCTTTGTGCTGTTTCAAATTATGATGATGGGTGTAGATTATCAACTGATAAAGATTTATTTATGTTTGGTTCCAGGCACAATAATTATGTTATGGCCTTAAAATGCTATATATATATGTGTGTGTGTGTGTGTGTGTGTGTGTGTGTGTATTTTAAAACCGCTTTATCTGAATATCAGACTTTTAAAGCATTGTTATGTGTAAAAAGGGTTTTAAAACAACATGACGAAGAAATCCCAAAATATGAACGTAAAATCAATGAACACATCATTTAGATTTACTCTGTAGAATCATTACTCAGTATACATTTCTTTGTTTGTATTGTAGTCCCATTTCTTGTTGTTTATGATGCTATATGTAGCATTGTTTGCATTACAATGTTGCATTCCTGTCATAAAAAAACACTGTGAACTGCGTACATTCATCCTGATACTATGAAAATACATGTCTTCATCCACCCCCCCAAAAAAAATCGTCATCCTATTGGAAATTGACATGCTTGGTCTATTTAGATGGACTCTTAGAGATGAAATATACGTTTAAAATCCACAAACGTTGACTGCTATTGATACGACCTAAAGCAGGCGGTTTTTCGTCCCTACAACCGAAGCTTTTGATAAAGGTCTATTCTGTGCAAATCTGCAGCTTTCAGCAGAAATGTGCAGGTGCAGACTCTCACGCGGTCCGTACGTGAATTACGAAAGCGCCAGGATATGATGGAGATGAGACAAAGGGACGATTCGAGGGAGCGCAGCTCGTGGATGTACAACTGGGAATGCCACACACAGCCAACAAACAACAGAGTTATAGTACGACGTTAGCCGTCTGTGATGGGAGAACTGCTGCACAGCGCTCATCAATTATAAATGGATGTTTTTATAAACCAGGCCAGATAAGAAATGGGCAGGCTGAACGTTAGACAGATCAGACGCTAAAAGGTCAAAACTGCAACGAAAACTATACGTAAACCGGTGTCGCTTTAATTGCAAAGCATTGTCCGTTGAGCGCTGCGCAAACCTCACGTTGTACGTCAAAGGCTCTGCTGATTAACAAACAAATAACTCACGGGCAGAACACGACAATCCCTGTTTGCGGATTTAGTCTAACGTTGCGTGATCCTACAGCGAGGATGTATTGTCTCAGCGTCTGACACTGACTGCGGTGACAGCGTTGCGTTTTCCTCCACAGTTTGACGTTTGAGGCAATTTCACAATTTCCTCCACTCGGCTCGCCTGCAGACGCCGGCCTGCGGCGCGCTCCGACTGTCACCGGTTCCCTCTCCTCATGATTAATGACCCTAATTGAGATTCATTTCTTATCAATTAGAGTGTGGCATTTACTGCCGGACATGTCCCCCCCCTTCCCCGCATTTATTTGCGTCTTGACTCAAAGCAAGGTCTTTTCGCTCGCAGGAACCGAGTCTATTGTCGGTGACACCCTTGCCCACGTGTAAGCAGAAAGGTTAGCCCTGATGACTTTTTCATGAGACAAAGTGGTAAGCGCAGAGATAAAGGGAGAGGAACGGGTTAGAGTAGGCAGACAGAGCGAGGGGAAGATAGACAGGGAAGTGAGAGGGAATATAATTGGAAAAGAGAAGAAGAGAAGATTTATAAAAGAGGAGGAGGTTAAGGGTGTCTTTGAAAACGAACCGAACTGCCTTGCTGTCATGCATTCAAGTCTTCATGGGAAGCTCAAAGTTGGGGAGTCGTAATTACGACATCAGATGAATTCACATACACAGATATATCTCATATTATATTCAGTACAATTCCTATAAGGATTTGTTTTATGTTTTTATTTACTTCACGAAGGGGCTGTAGGCGTTACATATTATTTCTTTATTTTTATACGCAACTTACAATTAATGATCCTAATACTTTTATAAATATTACTTCAATATGAACTAAGTTAAAGGGATAGTTCACCCAAGAATGAAAATTATGCCATTAATTACTCTTGAGCATTTAGTTCCGAACTTGTGAGACATTTTTTCATCTTTGAAACGCAAATGAAGATATTTTTGATGAATTCTGAGAGCTCTCTGATCCTCCATAGACAGCAAGGATCCTAACACAATCAAGGTCTGGAAACATAGTAAGGACATCATAAAAATAAACCATGACATTATTGGTTGAATAAAGTCCGTTATTTTTGCTTTGTGCAAAAACGTATTCTCCTAGCTCCATAATATTATGTTTGAACCAGTGATGATCATTTTGACAATGTCATAAGTGCATTTATGCGCTTTGATCCCTGTCTACGGAGGGTCAGAGAACTCTCGGAATTTATCAAAAATATTTTCATTTGCGTTCCTGAAGATAAATTAATTATTTACAGGTTGGGAGGTTAAATTATGACAGAATTTTCGTTTTTTGGGTGAACTAACTCTTTAAGGCACATACTAATCAAGAACTAACCTTAACTGTGATACGAGTCATATGAATTCATGTATGAATGACAGCCGCCTTGACAATGCTTTTTAATTAAGATATGAATTAAAATGTTATGTTTTCACACGTGAGTTTACTTTAATGACTCGTGTAATAAGTAATAAATATATATATATATATATATATATATATATATATATATATATATATATATATATTTTTTTTTTTTTTTTTTTTTTGACCAGTTAGACTTATACATTTCTAATTAATAATAATAATAATAATAAATAATAATATTACCACCTGGCTTTTGGAACACACTCTGAAGTGCCGGAAGCGCAGCTATGATCATCTACGACTATGATGTAGCCAGCTCACTAGGTTTTGCTACCAAGTTAATGGCTTTATTGCTTTTTACTTTGAAAGAACGGCCAGAGAAACGCCCTAGCATCCAGAAATACATTATATGCAGCGTGTCTTCCTTTCAGCAGTAAACTTTCACAGTCTGATCTATTACCTGAAAGGACATTAAGAAGAGCGGAAATTACTCTAAGACTACCTCCTTCCCTGCTCTCCTTTCCCAGTTGGCTTTTAAAGCAAATGCACTGTTCTCTGCACAACGCATCCCAGG
Organism: Puntigrus tetrazona; assembly: GCF_018831695.1. Taxonomy (NCBI): domain Eukaryota; kingdom Metazoa; phylum Chordata; class Actinopteri; order Cypriniformes; family Cyprinidae; genus Puntigrus; species Puntigrus tetrazona. Next base: position 11,447,608 of record NC_056716.1, read on the forward strand.
CTGTAAAGATCGCAATTAGACGCCTTTAGATGTTGCTAAAGGAGAGGTTCGATGTATAAGGCTTTTTTTTTATTGTTTTTTTTTTTTTAATACCCTGACGATTCACATGGAGGGGGCTTGTCTGGTTAGGGCCCCTAGAGCAAATCTGAGGCTGGGATGATAAATAGCCAAGTTCCCCTTTCACAGGATTGGTGAGTCCGTCTAGCATGTCTGCACATGCAGTTTTGTTCCTCTTTTAACTGGCGGGCACTCGCGGGGCTTTATCCTCCGCCGCTCGCCCTTCCTCAACCCGATAAATGGCTTCACCGCGCCCAGTCATGCCACTCGGCTAATGTCTCCTCTGCGGGCGGGCATTTGAGCACATTAGAAATCATTACATAGGAAAAAAAACAAAAACACTGAAAAATACAGGATCAAATCGCGGCGCTGAGCGCAGGGGAAAATTTACACACAGTGGAGAGGATGGAAAGAAGAAAATGCGATTTTATATTAGAGTATTCGATCATTTCCATATAAAGGGTGTGCGGACATTTTAAGCTTTGGCTTTTCAAACAGAGACGGAGGACATTTGTGCTATTGCAGTGCCAATGCTCGATTATCAACGCCATCTTATGAACCTCTAGGGGGCGATGTTACCTCTTTTCAGCAGACTTGCACAGACGGAGGAACACGAGCTCAGGTTTCCCGCTACATTCCTTTGAAGTCAAAAAGGCCATCTAGATATTTCCAATTATCAGAGAGCAAACAGATATTCCAGATTTTTAATATCCTTCTGACCAATACTGAATCTCAGCATAATCATACTTTAAATAATGGAGGTCTCCGAGACACGCTCGTCTATTCAAATGCAAACAAATCTCTTTTGAAACTGTCCTTTCACCCTTCAGATACAAGAAATGTGCAATAAATTTGAAAGCTCCTGAAATATGACACAATAAGCCACATTATGGTAGTTTTTTTTTTTTTTTTTACCTGGTCTGGTTTTTGTCAGCTGCATGCAGTGTTGCAATCTACCACATACGAGGTCTGGCCGGGATACATTTTGTCCGGCACCTGAACCCGATTTTAGGATGTGCCCACCTTTTTACATCTCCTTAATCTTTAGAATGTAATTATTTTACTGGCAATATTAAATGAATAAACTTTAAACGAGCTAGTTTCAAAAATATTGTAATTGTTTAGACCTTTATTTGTACTGATTCAAACCAAAAATGCCAGTCAGTTTTTACTCAAAGTATAGTGTTGACTGCAATCATTTAGGTATTTCTTTATGTAACAAATTAATTAATTTTATATGTAATTTTTACAGATTTATTTGTTAGTTTTTGTATTTATTTAATGTTAATCACTAGAATATATAGGTTTTAGTTTATATATATATATATATATATATATATATATATATATATATATATATATATATATATATATATATGCACACACACATACACACAAAAAGCTTGCATATGTATATTATACATATATATATATATTTTTCTCAAAAGACTCATCTATACTCAGAGTTTAACACGATTTTTCTGTAGTAATGAATGGAATGAAATATTACTAATAATAATAAAAAAACCCCGCATTTTTATAAATATCAGGAAAGATTTCCCGGCAAAAAAAAAAAAAAAACATGTACATTTTTCAAATTATAGTATGTTATTTTATTTGTGCAACAGGTATTTCAGTTTGTTTTTAAACATTTTTCAAGATTTCATTATGTTGACAATATAGAGGTCAAATCTGATACAGAAAGATGATTATTTGCTAAAAGGATAACGTAACATTTAAATCCTATTATGCACCCCATTCATGGAAAGTGCTCACTAAATATATATTTGCTGTATTTTACTTGCATTTCAGAGTAAATTAAATAAATATGGGTATCGACATAAGACTGAAAAATATCGACCCCTACCACCCACTGAAACAGCAGATGCTGCATCTCAAATCTTCTTCCTTCTATTTCTTTTCTCCTCCATCTGGACACTGAGATCTGGACCCTCCGCTGTGCTGAAGACTCTGGGTGTTACAGCTTCCCTCTGACGTCCCTTAGCGTCAGTTACACCGCAAAAGTGCTGTATTTAAGCCATTAAGTAGCTGCCTTGAACTCATTTTCAAAGCGAGCGTCAGCAGTCCTGTATCTCTCTTCCTCCCTCACTTCCATCTCGATTTTCATCCGGTTTCAAAGCGATTGATTATTTGTGAGCGAGGTGGGAAAGGCTGCTGAAGATATCGTGCAGTTATGAATCCATGTTCCATGCTTGAAACACATAAGCCTATCGGAGAGTTTGCGTGACTCATGTTTGGTGGAAGAAGTTGACTGTGAGCTACATCGTTGCCTGAAGTGTTTATCTTGGTCTTATAGAAAGCATGCTGATGTTGACTGGTCAAGCCTTCGTATTTAATGTATATTTTAGAGACTCCAAGCAGCAGTTTGTAAAAATGCAGTCAGAATGTAAAAGGCTGATATACTTTTTTTTTCTAAGTGCTAATTACTATTGCTAATTATTGAAAAGAAATTTGGGATGCCGATGCCACTGGCAATATCAAATATTAAAGCTGAGGTGGAATGTTGAGATACTTTCTCTCATTGCAGAAACAGTAACACATAAGCCACTTCTACACTAAAGTGGTTCTTATTCATAGATAATTGCATGGGTTTACATCTTGAATAGCCCGAAGCTAAGTAAATTAACAGCAAATTTTCACTCCTGGGAAACTATCACTTTAAGGACTATTCACAGCAAGGACAACTAAATGTAGAACAACAACAACGATAACGCTTTAATAAATTGTGTGAGAATAGGCAAGTGCAAGTGATCGCTTTCAGGACGTTTTTTTTTTTTTTCGTAGTTTATGACCTTTTTCACCTTTTTAACTGCATATATAGGGCCCTATCGTACACCCGGCGCAATGGGGCACAAGTGTTTTTTTGCTAAGCCCAAGGCAGTTCTCATTTTCCGCATCGCGTTGTTTAAATAGCAAATGCGTTTGCCCAAATGCCCATTTGTTCGCCCTTGGGCGTGCTGGTCTAAAAAAGAGGTGTGTTCAGGCGCATTGTTGGAGAGTTGCTATTCTGAGCCATAGACCAACTCAAACCTGGTCCAAAGTCAATGGCTCAATATTTATTTTTTGCCGTTATTTAAAGAGCACGTTAGTAAATGCGCCTGTGGGCTGGCACAAACATGCCGGATAAATTCAAGGCTACATAAATATAAAAATGTCACATGGATAGTCATTGCGTGTATCAGAATTAACCTATTTACTTGCTTGCGCATGAGCAGTTTGCTGTTTAGAGATACTTTTGGTCGGTGCACCTTCAAATTTTGCCACTTAAAATAGCGAATCAAAGTTGGCGTGAAAGCAACTCGCTCTTTAAGGGAACGGGGGATGAGACTCTGATTGGCTTATTGCACGTTGTGCCCAAAAAACACACCCATTGCAATAGAACGTGGAACATTTTTAGATCATGCGGCTGGAGCTTAGTGATTAATGACAAAACGTTCATTTTTGTCATTTTGGGGTGGAGTAACCCTTTAAGAGTTAATTTGTTAATTTTATGTCGTAGTACGGATAAAGCTTTAGCATGGATAAAACGGTATATGTCAAACATATATAAATATATATATATAGATGCCTCATTAGAGATTGTTTCTATGGACCGGGATACGTATGCCACCCGCCATATTGTAGATTGTCTGATTTTACCATAGTAATGAATGAATATTTGAAAGATGCCACAATCCTGCACACGGCCGCTCAACGACTCTGTGTGAATCTACAGTATGGTGAATGACATTAAGTTCACCGTTCCAACATGGCGGACCCACCTGAAGTGGTCCAACGAAGCGTCTATGTATGTCTATGATATCAAAAGATAACATAAAGAGATAACATACAAACAAATAGAGGAAGAATGAACACGCACCCTATAAACGTAATCAAGCCTTTATAAAAAGTCGGTATACCACCCCTTTAACAGCCAATCAGGATACATTCAGTTTTAAATAGCCCAATCATTTTAAAGCAAAAGTCGACCGACTGCTGCTGTTGCTTTTAATAAACAGAAGGTTGCACAATCCTTATAGCTCCAGTTTCACAGACAAGGCTCAAGCCTTGAAAATTACATTTTGAGCCGTTTCAAAAGAACAAACTTGCGCTAACCGATTTTAAAATATATCAGTGCCTCAAGATGCACACGAGTAATGTTTTCTAAGGTAATAATCACTCAAATGTCCTAATTTAACTATGGCGCTATCCTGGCTTAGGCTAAGCCCTCTCTGTGAAGTAGTTTACTTATAGTAAATTAAGATTGCGTAACTTTTCTCAAGCCACTTTCATAATTTACTAAAATCAGAAATAGCTCTCAGATTTTCATCCGTTGTCTGTATAATGGGTTGCACCATTGTGTACCTTGTCAGAAAACTTGGCTGTAAAAATTTAATATGCCCTAAGAATGTAAGATGACAATATACTTTTAATATACATACAGTCTCATCAGATTAAATACTCTAGCTGGGTTAATCACCCCGTCCCCTCAATGTTTCTGGTCATTCAGATAAAACTGACTTGTCAAAGTTGCATGTGAAATACAGAATTGCAAATGATCGTTCATAAAGAAGACACTGAAAACACTCTAAAACGATGTCCCCATAGCTCATTCTATGCACACGCACACACACACTCTCTCAATTTACTGCCATTCTATCATCTTACAAGTAAGGAAAAAAATTAAGAGAGTTTGGCTATTCAGAGCTGTAATTGATGAGGAGTTTGCCTCAGCTCAGGTGTGCAATGAATTTTTTTTCCTCTTAATGGAACTCCAGCGTGCCCTTACCGAAGCATTAGTATTCAGATGACGGCTCTATTGCCGGGGCTGAGGAGGGGACCTTGATAAGATAGAAATGGCATTAAGAGTTTTCATCAGCGGCAGAATTACACAAGGCGCCTTTAGCCCCTTCTCCTCGCTCCCTGCAGGCCACTTTCTTGGAATTCTGAAGCGCTGAGGCTTCTGCAAACTTTTTTAATCATGACTTTTCCTCATGGTCAGATTTATAAGTCATTAGTTTACTGTCCTGTCTAGCGCCCTGTCAGAAAAGTGCATTTAATCTCATGCGCACTGAGGTGAGATGGAGAAATGAAACCCTCAGCAGTGACATCACGCAAACAATCCCCGGAAAAATGTCACTGACTTCTCATTGCTGAAAACGTTATTTATTTGCACATGCTGTCTACATAGTTCTTGCGCTTGATTTACAAAATAAATTGCCATTTTAAATGATCATTTGTTGATTTTTCTTGTTCAATGTGCATCCGGACCTACTTTTTTCTGTGTACGGAGAGCCCAGTCTCATGCAAATGCGTATAAATAGTATGCCGCATTAAAAAAAACTTACTGATACACAAAAATGGACTTTGGCGTATGTATGACATGCACATGTTTGGCATACATATAATACGATGCATAATACTCTCTGCCTGTTCTAAAAAATGCAATTGCATATTTTTGCACGCATACAGTATAATGATACACTTCTAAACCACAACCCTTATCCTACCCATCGCATAACATATACACGCCAAAATCAATTTTTGCACATCAGTACCACAAGTTTTTGTTTTTATTTGGTGTACTATTTATACACACTTCATACATCGTCAAACATGCTTCTGTGAGCATCTAATAAACGCTGCTGCCCATAGCTTATATGATATAACCCTCATATAGCATACATGAATCAACTGCAGCAGCCCTATACAGGTGGAGCTGGGGAAGAGGGGGGGTTTCTGAACTGCTGCAGCAAACGCTATTTGAATGTTCAAACTATTTGAAGCCCAATGGCTGCTTATATCAAAAGAACCAATCAGCTGAGTCATGTTTGACCAATCAGACTGTATCATTTCTGTTCATTTGTTTAGTTTCGCAGTCATAAAAAACTGAAGCTTGGATTGGAAAGCGAGTGCTGTTGAATACTTTCATGTTACGTTTTTCTTTTCATTGAGCTTCGTTTCAAGTTTTCCAAGCACATCATCTGGAAACAAAATATTTAACACATATTCAGTTGGAGGGGCATTTTTTGAAACAGAAATCTCATGGAATATTAGACTAAGTAAAAGTACAGCATGCTTAGAGTTTTGTAGATCGGAAGGTAATTTATGCAATTGCATGCTTTTTAAAATCGTTATTTTTCTTTTCTTTCATGCACAAAAAGTAAAGTAAAGTAAAAAGTAGCTTCATAAAATTACGATGGAACCAATGATTCTTGTCATGAATGAGGGGTCTGAGGCGTGCGGATCCATTCGCAGGCTTTTATTGAGCAAAGGCATGGTCAAAGCAGGCAGGCGTCCAATCACAGCAAACAGGAATATCAGGGGCAAGGCAACAACAGAATCCAAAAACAGGCAGAGGTCGGGTCAGGTAGCAAACAATCACAGTATCAGAAGACAGGCAGGGTCAAAACCAAAGAATCTATAACTCGGAAACAACAATCAAATGACAATCCAACAACAATAGAACAATGCAACCTCCAGGTGAGGGGCCTACAACAGTATTTATAGTGTTTTAACAGGAAGTAGCAGCAGAGGGAGTGACCACAGATCACCCAGAGGTAAGAGCTCCCTCTGCTGGCTTGGTGACAATTTTATTTTGATATCCTCACTACCTTTCTGGGCCTTAAACATGATTGTTGAATCAAAAATATCTTCATTGGGTTCAAAATTGTTGTCTTACATGTCTGGAACAGCATGAAGTTGAGTAATTAATGACAGAATGTTTAGGGTGAACTAATATGTTTAATAAATAAATATGCTTATTTAGTGTACAAGAACATAATTATATATATATATATATATATATATATATATATATATATATATATATATATATATATATATATATATATATATATATAAAGCAAAAAGCAAACTAGTTAAGTAGATGAGTTTTCCTGTTCAGCATGATAATGTTTAATGTTCCATTAGCCGGCAAAAACTGAACTTTCACAAACTGAAAAATCACAAGGGGTCATTACTGGTGCATTTTATATCATAGAATAAAACATGAAAATATCTTGTTTACCACTACCCCCCCAAAAAAACAAAAAAAGGACTTTGGGACTGAACCATATGGGCTAAAATGCTAAGTCATTTCTGGGTTTAGGCCTATAAAATATGTCATCCCTGCAGCTTTCTATTGTTGCCGCCCCAGCCCATGCTATTATGTTTGTTGCACGTGCCTGAATCACTGAATGATTCATAAGTTCTTTGTGCCTCCAAAGCTGTTTTGGATTGAAAGATGAACACTATTGTAATTGCACTGATGTTTTTGCTAAGCTTTCTAAGTGGGTTTAACCACTAAGCCAAACGGGAAAGGAGTGCTAAATACCTCCCGCAGTGCCATATGAAAAGATTATGTTGTCATTCTGCCATTAAAGGCATCCCTTGGCCATTTCACTGGCTATTTATCTTCAAAACGATATGTCCTCAGAGACTTCCTAAAGACCTCAGTAGGGGTTCACCACATGGTGAGCGTTCAAAGTCATTGGACACTCAAGTCCAAGACTGCATATGGTTGTTTTCTGACGCAGAGCTTTTAGTGGAGGCACAAACCAGATTGATTATGGTGTTAGTAACTAAATCGCTGACACCTCCACCTAATGTTCTTTACATCCATCAAATGATGCCACTATAAGCTCAGACTCAATAGCTTTCTGTGTTCTTCAGAGATATATTATTGTCAATCTTAGAACATATCTGAAAGCAGTCCTGGGTAGATTTCTTAAATTATTTACTGTTTCCAAATTGGTTGACAAAAATCGCAGCTAGTGATCTGTTAAATCATATTTCAGGTTGTTTAATCTTTTTCAAAATACTTTTAGATAACTTTTATCCTAAATGTTTGGCACAGTGAAATAATATAATCTTGTATTACACTCATATAAAAATAGGAAGAGAGAAAAAAAAAAATCCATTCATTGTTATTAAAAACATGAAGTGCATTAATTATAACATTACATGAAGATTTTCCTAACTGGGGCTCATTATAAAACAGCATGAGGTTTGTGAGTTGATTTATTGGAAAGCTAATAATAATGTAAACTTAAAATAAATATTTTGGTTTTAATTACGGCAATCCAAACGAAACACAACACAATAAATCATAGTAAGATATATTATTCCTGTTTACGTTGCATGACCATGTGAAAAATAAGTAATCATGTGATCAATAAAAAAGTAACTGTATTGCAAAAAATTCAAAATGTAATATTATCTAATTTCAAGTACAACATTTTTGGAATCTGGTTACATAATCTAATGGGTTACTACCCAGCATGTAAGAATCTGTAAAGCATCACCGGTAGCTGTTCTATTTCTCTATTTCTAGTTCTGGGCACCAGTTGGTTGAATGCAACTAGAGCTAGAAAAGATGAGACGGCCATGTCTCAAGGGAAGGGTGTTTAACACAGCGACAGAAAGCTTAGCTAAGGACTTTATTTATTATTGACATCAGAAGCCACAATAGTAGAATGCAGTGACTCACAGAGGTAATTAAAGATTTATGCAAATGCAAAGTCATTGTAGCTCACCGTTTGCTGAAATTCAAACAAAATTGATACTGTACTTACACACCGGGGTCTGCAAGAAAACACAGCAGCTTTGTTCTGCAACGCAATTCTTTTGCGTATCATTATGTTTTCTAGTGTACCTCTACTTCTCACATGTTGCTGGTAGTGTGCCAGAAACCAAAGCGTCTGTGTATGGGTTAGAAAGAGAGATAGAGATAGAGAGAGAGAGAGAGAGGCCCTGTTCAGAGTGCGATTCCTATCGGTCTTTCTTTCTTTCTTTTTTTTTTTTTGGTAATTTCATCACAAACTGTAAGCCAAGATGCATTTACCATTTTACCTGGTAGCCTATGCACGCACTTTGAACTATACTTATATGTATAATCGAACGGTTCATTATAATATAGTTCCATTCCTTGATTCTGATTGGTCAGTAGCTGTGTTTAATTCACTATACAGCATGGCTATGACCGCTTCACCAAAAGATTCCGTGTATCACTGAGCAACACCTTTAGCAAGCAGCATTAGCAGCATAAACAATGAATAATACAGCACGAAACTCTTCCGTGTATTATGTATTGGCAAAATTAAACGTCTTTTATTCACTTAATGAAGTATGAGTGACCTCTGCTGGCGTTATGTTGGATCTTTCATCTTTATTTTTGAGACCGCGCCCTTCCCCGGCTAATAACAGTTTCTCGTGTAGATATGTTGGCGCGTCTGTGTGACAGCCTGCGGTTTTTCCAAGTTATGAGGGGATATTACGAGGGAATATTATTCTATTTCATGTATGATAATATATGTCCATCCGTTTATACAGTAATAATGCTTGCAATCTCGCGCTACGCCACGAATCAGTGTTTTGAAAAAAAAAAAAAAAAAAAACTTTTCACATGCTGAGAGATAAGCAGATGTCTGTGTGAGAGAAAATATCACATACGGTGTTAAAAAATAAATGATGCAGTTGATGGTAAAGCTGTTCGCTGCTATTCTCTGTTTTTATTTAAACTAGATGAAAAGATGAAAGTCATGTTCTTGTGGCTGTCAGGGACTATTTTTTTTAGAGGAAGGACTTAATTTAGCGAATTTCAGCATATGTATTTTCAGTTTTCATATTTTTTATAGTGTGGTAACAGTTTTATAAAAGCAATAAGGTACTCGAGGCTGAAGGGCGTGGCTAGGCATGCGGCGAAGTAATAATATATGGCATTATATTATATTACAGGCATGTTATTATGTATTAAAAACATTAGCGTGAGGCTACCTCTCTGTATCTAGTTTGCCAACCAAACTCTTTTTATATTATATCACTTTGTTTTTATGTCCACAACAAATTAACACTGTGCAGGAATACTCCTATCCTATGCAGTATATGGCATCTTTGATATTTACATTAGTTGCTGTTGCTATAGTTACGTCTCATAGTCAAAAATACAATGCGCTTTCATGAAGTCCACAGCTGTAGTCCCTTTCCTTCAGCTGACTAGGACAAGAATGTAAATCTTTATAACAGAGGTTATATTAATATAGCGAAAGTTATAGACCTTTTTTTTTTTTTTTTTTTTTTTCTGTATTTCTTCCACTTCTTTCTTTACACCGCTCTTTTCGAATGCATGTCATGGTTTGAGTCATCACAAAGGGGGATATAGTAAGATAGATCACATTCATGTGTCAGAATGGATAATGTTGCTTGTCTCACTTTTTTCCTTTGGCTTTTGAATGTTTTGTTTCATTAGCACAGAAAGATACTTGCGTCTATTTGCTACGAGTAAATCGCAGAGGTTTTGAAGATCACGCTGCTTCCTGTCTGTCAGTCAGGAAACTAACTGAGCATGCACTCATAAACACAATTTGACTAAATTGTGAGCAAATTAATAGCAGTTCACTTCCACAATTTAAGACGACTGCGTTCGTATCAGTCTTTTAAAACATCTTTTCTAAACCTTGGTTTGCACCAAATATGTCAGTTTGAAAGCACATCAATGCTACTGCCCCACTGCGATATGAAAAATTGCCTGTTTTCATTGGTGGCAGACGCGAGCTGCCCAAATGCCAATCTGTATTAGTTTGTGTTAGGTTTAGTAAAACCAAACGAGCAAAACTATGAATAATACAGTGAAAACGACAACTTCTCCTGAGTCATTACTTAACTACAGCAGTAAACAGCTGCCGCTCGTGCTATAATCAGCTTTGAAAGATCAATGAGGATAATAAGCTCCCATAAGCAAGTTGCTCATTTTTTACCTTGCATTTTCAATACGTTCAGTTCACAGATGCTATCGTTCTAAGCAGACTGGTTTATCACGCTGGTTTGTTCACTTTGAATAAGTTTGCATGTTTTACACTGTGCGGGTTGCCCAGTTGTGATAGTCTCAATTATGCTAATAGCCGCTACTTATCACTGACAATAATGCAGTTGATCTTTGCCAAGGCTTGTAAAACCTCTTGGCTGATGCCGCTGAATGTTGTGCCCATGAAAGCATTACTGGAAACAGCTGCCCATTTCCACAATATATCCTTTTGTCCGTTATCTCCGCTGACAGCAGTATGCTCACATTTACTTCAGATGCGTTTAGAAACCTTTATCGTTGCTATTACAGAAGAGACAGCTGCTTTACCACACAGAAACCTCAAAAGTTTTCGTTTCCCACAGAAATGTGCTTTTAGAATAACAAAGCCTTCCCCAGAGACTCGGCTCGCCACTGTACGCCGAACAATTCAACTCACAAGCCTTACAAATTTCAAAGTTCTGTTCTTAGATATTTGCTGTGTTGTTTTGTACTGAAGATGAATGTTTGACCTGCCTTTTGCTTTTGCTTCTTAAACCTCCTATTTACGGAGACATTTATTCATATATGAAGTGAAGTCTTTTTTCTTTCCTTTGGGTTTTTATTTAAAATGCTAAAGTAAAAATCGGTCAGCTGCTGCAACTGTGCATTTGGTTTCTTTCATTTTTACTTTTCTTTGTGTAAACATTGTGAATTCCTTAAAGAGACTATTCGATTGTTGCTTTATTTTAGAAAAATCCAAAAAGTGGCCCAATTTTAGGACTATGAGTTCTCCAGAATTTGAAAAATGTAACGTTGGCATCATTTGCCCACCAACAATAAATATTTCAATTGCTAATAAAACCTTAATATATGCACGTATTATATCTATTAACATCTTGTGAAGTGAAAACTGTGTCATCTTGTCTGAATCAGAAGAGAAACAGAAGTTCTTAAAAAATACTCTATGTTGCTGTATTTTGAAAGGAAAGGACGACAGGGGTGTTATTACAGATTATGGACTTGTATTTTGACAAAATAATTATAATTTAAACCGTCTTGATGGATTTCTTTCTTACAAACGCAAATAGATTTTCGTTTCGCAAGACATTAATTCATGGACTCTTGGATTGCTTGAGATGTTTTTGTCAGCTCTTTGGACTCTCATTCTTACTGGTGAACAAGTGATTTAAATTTCTCATCTGCGTTTAATGAAATACTGAACTTACTGATGAACTACTGTTTTTAAGATTATTGTTTTAAACCGTAGTTCAGCAACCGAGTGAAAACTACCATTAAAACATCCTTGTACGGAGCTGAAGATGCACCGTAAGGCCCGCACCAAGCACAGTGGGATGGGAAAAACTTCCCTTTCATCCACCCCTGGACACACTCCTCTCACTCAGCGGACCTCCAGTAAAGTCAGCACTTTGAGCCCCTCACTGAGCTGTAGTTCAGAGAGCGAGACAGATTCCACCGCCACGAGCCGCATACTGTGAGCAAACCTAAGAGAGAAGGCCGGCTAAGCTTGCTCTTTCAGAGGCGCTGGTAAGGAGTGCTGACGCGCCGCTGCTCATTAATTGAGTTTGCGCTGTGATATATAAGACATGGCAGTGAGCTTCAGCGGGGGCTTAACGCTGAACACACAGGGCTTCTGAACTGAGTTGGTTAAGGATGGAGTCGGAGGCTGCGGATGGTGTTATGCAGTGCTATTCGCTGTAAGGTCATTAGGTTCGTTCGATCCTTCAAAGGGGGTAGATGCTAGCAGGCCAGGCATTGATACGAGATAAGCTAAGCCCTATGATTTCAAACTCTCAAGCTCTTTCGGGCTGAAAATATTAAAGTAAAGCCTTTTTCAAAGAGATTAAAGAAATAGAAAGTGAAGAGTGTCTACACATGAGATATTAGCTATTATCTATTTATTTATTATTGTGTATTAAAAGTAGAGGCTGTATCCAGGTTTTAAAAATCATTTAGCACTGCGTAATAACAGATGGTCCCACACCAAAATTATTTTAGCCAGTGTTGTTATATGTGACACAGTTAGGCCCAAGATTTATCTATATTTTAGCATTCCTGCATTTCCTGTTTTTAATAATTAGTAAGGTCTTTGATAAGTTTAGGCACTGGTCCTGTTAAGGACAGGTTGCATATTATAGCATATTGGCCGTTTAGTAATTATTAGGCACATATACATTAAAACAAAGGCTTACCTTTAAAGTTTTAGATTAGATTGCAAAGTTTAACTAATTGCATTTAATGCCAATTCAAAATACAATACATTTTAAGTTTTTTTATTTAGAATATATTAGTTTCAGAATATTGTCTAAAGAGGTTTTCTTGAGTAAAAAAACTAAAACATTATGCATCCACATAGGATAAATAATATTAAACAAGTAAAAACAAATACATGACCAACTGTGTTTATACATAAAATACATATTGGTTCAAATTTCCCAATTATCTCTTGTGTGGCTCAACCTAATTTACTTATTTTTAGAAAGTTACTGGAAGCAATTATCTAATATTGCTGAGTTTTTGCTTAATTAACTCAATTCCATTTGGGCTTCTGTGAAAATGGAAGAGATGAAAATAACTTTCTTTGTTAATTGCCTTGTGATTGTTTTCGTCAAAAGCAAACGACATTGTGATAATCATTTAATTATCCAGTGTGTTGTACCAGTTACAGGACAACAGTAGCCCAGATGAGAGGTCATGCCGAGTATATGAGCAACACTTTTGTAAAATATTAAATTATGGCACTAGTCCTCATGCATTAAAAACGTGATGAATTAACCCCAGCTGCACATTTCAAAAGTTAACAGGTCAACAGTATTAGTACTCCAAATAATTTTATTTCAGTGAAATCATACTTAAAACAAATGCTGGTTTCGGTTCTTTTTCTGGAAGTCTTTGTGCAATTGGTGCTTTATTTAGTTGCTAAGAACTAGAATAAGTCATAATGCGGTGCATAAAATAAACCCTTGTGTTGTTTTGGTGGTCGGTTTGACACACTGCAGATTTTCAAACTGCTCAAAATACTGGTTAATTTAAATTTATAAAGTATAATAAGTGTGTATTGTAAGGCTGTAAAAGCATTGCTACAACTTGTTTGGGTTAAACTGGCCTCCTCGTTGGTCACCATTGGTTTCCATAAATTCAGAAAATTTCTAAATTCAAAACAACAGCAACCCAATTGTATTTTATCTTGTCAAAAAAAACACTTGATTCATTTAACACGAATGGACATGAAGGCTCTAAAGTGTGATGTAACTGTAAGTAAATTCTGATTTATTTTGCGCCTAACAAAATAAAGTGCCCTTGAGTTGTTTATAATGTCATTGGAGCCCTCTCCTATAACATAGACAGCATTACATTGTTCTTCTAGTTTATTGGAACTGGTTTGTACAAGTGTGAGCTTTTGTCTGGTATTCCACAGGCGGGAGCTTTGAGGGTAATTTGCCAATGGGCAAAACAAGAGTACTGCTGTATCGAACGATTACTACTTTAGTGATGTAAACAAGCCGGTCAATGAAGTGCCGCCATTGAGAACTCTAAGTCCATGCTTTGAACCGTAAACCACAGGGCCTGGAGCAGAAAGACAGAGCAGATGATACAGAGAAAGGCTGCGACTGGAGACTTGTAGGGCATGTTTCTGCCTGAATATCTAAAGACCGGCTTTTGTTTGCCAGTGCTAAATCCAGATTAGAGGCCGCAATCGGCTAGCCTCCAAGTTAGCCTTTCAAGAAACTCTCAGAATGACAATTTATCTCTTGGGCTGGGAAGACCTTCTTCTGAACCAGATTATGTGGTTTCTGCATGAAAAAACAGAAATTACCAACAGTTTACCATGCCTCCCTCCGTGAAGGAGAACGGAGGCCAAATGGCTGAGCTTTTTAAGCTTCAAAACCGAATCAGAAATCAATCTCTATTTCTCAGACAATATTCTTTGGTAAATCTATGCAGTATTTGAAGAATCCATGAAAATATTTAAACAAAGAAAACCTAACTACTTCCAAATGGATGTTGAAAAAAACGTCAGATCAAAAATCAATAAAAACATTAACGGTTTTGTTTGTAGGCTTGGTAAAATATTACGGTCTGTCTCCTCAGAAGTGCACATGCTGGGATGCTTGCTGAAATGGGTCCAGACATTACCTGCTGTTAATTCATTATTTATGGTACGTTTTTAATGTCTTGGCATTTGCTTTGTGTTGGAATCTTCAACATTTTAATCTCCTGTGGTCTCCTTTCTCAGCTCTGCGCATTTACATACTCACATCTCTTCTTTTCTCGCTGCCGTCTTGTCTCATGTAAAGATGATGCCAAAGTCTTGATTTGTATCCATGGAAACCTCTAGCCAGTGGTGCTGTTCAACATGAATGCCACCATCATGCTATTGTCCATCTCACTTCAGAAAAAGAACCATTGTATCAAACGAAAGCAATGTGCGAGACTATTTTACAATTCACGCAGACAAAGAAAACCCTGAGAATCAACAACATGATTAAGACCACAATAAAATCCCTACACGTAATAACAAATTTGGTGCTGAGGTCATCTATATATACGGTGGTCCATATTAAATATAATATGTAAGCTGACAAAATTAGTCGTAGGAATAGTAATGGGATAGAAAAAAATTGCTGAAAGATTACTCACCCTCCATCAAAATGTAGCAGTTGTTTTTTCATCAGATTATGAGAAATTCAGCATACATCAAATGCAGTGAATAGGTGCCATCAGAATGAGTCTGGAAACTTTCAGATTCAGTGATAATATTTTAAGCCAAAGTTGTGTTTAGAAATGTTTCAGTGATGGATTAATCAGCTGTTTGGGCTCTCATTCCCACGGCACCCATTCACTTCAAAGGATCCATTGATGAACAAGTGATTAAATGCTACATTGTATGGCTGAGGCAGTTATCGGTGTAAATATGCATTTAAAATTTACATCCATGCTTTTGCCAGATGCTTTTATCCAGAACGGCTTTCGTTGAATTCATTGTACATGCTTTATCGTGTTTTTATATTTATTTCTTGCTTCAAGCTACATTTGTCAAGCAATTTTGTGGGGTCTTTAAAAAACAAACAAACAATGCTTTCACATACAAGATCACAAGGTGCAAAAGATGATAATGCACCAAATAATTTTTACATCTCAGATGACAAATTTCACTGCAGTAGAATAAGTCTTAGTCGGGGCTCTTTGCCTATTACCATTATACACGGTACTGATCAAATGCATGAAATGCAAAGAGGCTTCAGTTTATTAACAATCTTATTTTTTCCACTTTAGCTTTTTTAATAGAAGCTAAGAAAGTTGATGAAAGATTACACTCATATTGATCCCAGTAGAGTAATTAAAATAACTGTTATCATTTATGGACCAGTGTCATTGCCTCACACACAATGGACAAACTTTTACGGCCAGTACTCACTTTTTTGGAGCATATTTGTATTTTTCCGTCCCCACGAATCTCTAAATGACTGCGAGAAAGCATTTCTTGCATTGGCGAGGTGTGAATGCAGGAACGCAAAAAAGCATGTATTTTTCAGAATGCTTGAGTGACTGTTTACCCATGAGATGGCTTTTGTTTTTCCGAGTAGAGACGTTGAACGTCTCAAACAAATCAAAGAAAAGAAATTCAATAAACTTTAGTCTCACTTCAGCGTTTAATCAAATCAAAGGCATTCACACCCTAGCATGAAAACAAAATGAAATGCTGAAAACTACATGCGTTTCCAGAAATATATACACAGTGCAAATAGCTCTGTCACACTCGATTTTTAATGAGCACGTTGGGGTTTTTCAGAAGCAGACAGTACAGGAAAAGTGTTGGTAAACAAAAGCAGTTTTAAAGTGGTATTAAAGTGAAATTTTGATATTTCAGAATTTGTAATTATGTCATCATTTATTCAATTCCAAGAAGATATTACGAAGAACTGTTTTTTGTAAATCAGCTCTATGTTCTACATGAAAAAAACAGATGAAATCCAGCCCAGGTCTGAAATGCAATGATGAGGATAGTAAATAATGACAGATTTTCCTTATTTGGGTGATTAAAAAGTAATTTCAGGATTCAATTAATCTAGATTTGACATCCTCCGACTGGACAGAATACGTTGAAATTTGCGCCCATCATACGTTTCCCAGAAAACAGCACTTTTTTGACATAATTCTTTAAAAAAAAAAAAAAGTCAGAACTTCTGAGCAGCTTAAAAAAATTCTTCAATCAATCTTCTTTCAGCCAGCAGGATAGACCATGCTCCTTCCAAGCCCACACCTCATTAAATCTGAATTGAATTTCCTTTCGTTTTCTTTCGGAGCTGATTCACATTCACACCGGGTGATAAACCTCTACACTCATTTAACCGACTGCATTTGCTAACCACACGCATTTGTAGTAAAGTAACTGGTCACATGCACTCGCATGCACTTTCACCAGAGGAAGAATTCTCACTGTTCTCTTCTCTGCTGAGTGCTAGAGCCATTAGGGACGGAGATGATTTAGAAAGAAACACAGCTGTCCTTGGTCAATGTACTGAGCAGAGACGCAGAGTTGTAATTCAAAGTGGCTTCATTTGATATATTCTTTCAGTAAAAGAAAAGAAGAAGCATTTCCCGTACCAGTTTAGCAGGGGAACATTGCGAGGTTTAGTTGATCGTTGTCTAACTATGGGAGGCAAGTAATGGCCATTGCCTTAAGCGAAACTCATTTAAACCTCACTAACCCCTGTAGAACTTCATATCGACGTCTACAGATTCTATGAGTATCGTCTAATCAGTTTAACTGGTTGCCTGAGAGGCATTCTTATTACATAATTTGTTTTCTTTTGACAAATGGGTGATCATGTTTACAGTGTGATCGAACGGGAAATCCACGGAAGTATTCGCGCGTACATGTATGTACCAATAACTATGACTTTTACCTCAATAAACGCCTAATTTGCTGCTTATTAATAGATAGTGAGGCAGTTGTTTAGTTTAGTTATAGGGTAGGGTAGGGTTTAGGGTATAGGGTTTACTTTTGCTCCCTCATTTGCTTTGATCTATTTTACACTACACTACTGAAATAAAGGTACAAAAGCTGTCACTGGGGCGGTACCTTTTCAAAGAGAACACTTTTGTACCTATTAGGTTAAAAAATATACACTTTAAGTACTAATACATACCTTTAAGGTACCGAAAAAGGACCGTTTAGGTACAAACATGTTCCTTTTGAAAAGGTACCATCCCAGTGACAGCTTGTAGGTACAAAAATAGTTCCTTTTGGATGTAAATGCCCACACTGAAACCCATTAAATTGCCATTTAACTGTAAAATAATGTAGTTTTCTTAATAGGCTGTCATTCTGTTAGCAAGGCTTCAGATTTTATTTGTATACTATTTTTTACCAGATGTTGCCAAGCAAATACTTATATAAATAATGCAGCCTTAATTGTGTGGGTATGATGGTATGATTGTGTTTTCTTGTAATATTTGAGAGAGAGAAATATTTCTGTAAATCACAAAATAGGGTACTGCGCCTAAATATATATATATATATATATATATATATATATATATATATATATATATATATATATATATATATATATATATATATGTGTGTGTGTGTGTGTGTGTGTATGAAAAAATGGCATTACTTAATTCAATAAATCAAAAAAGATCTTCTACAACAGTTCTGTTAGCACACAGATATAGCAGACATAAACACAGCGACCCTCTCTCAAAAGCAGAAGAACACAATGACTGGTTGAACAATGGCATCACTCTCAGGCCTCTGTGTGATGGTCTTAATAGATTTTTTTCAAATGGTCAGTTGAGCAGATAAAGTCATTCATCACATCCTGATAGAGACAAGCTTCACCTTGAAGGCACCATGGAGACAGACAGGACTAGGATTGATAGCACAAAATCATTTCCAGGTGCTTTTCAGGCTCACTCTAGTGTGAAACTAGCGCTAAAAACCTCTGACCTGACCCAGAGCGGGGCACGGGGGTACAAAAGTAGAGATTGTATTTTCTAGCGTAGTTCACAAACACAGATTTGTTATAAAGGAACGGCTTGGAATCTTTTCAGTTCACTAAATAAATGTAGTCCTAGTCTAACAAAGACATATAACGAAAGTATGTTCTACTAATGTTCTAATCTAGAGAAAAAACAATATATCTATAAAAATGGTGTTTTTAAACTGTATTTTTATTAATTGATTGATTGATTGTTATGCAGCCATTAAAGGGACATTCCATTTTATCATTTTGTAAACATTATGATATTGTTTCAACATTTAGAAACAAGCAGTGACATTTAAAAGTAGGAACATGCAACCATGTTTATACGTATAAATCAGGTTTTAAAGTTATTTTTTTGAGAACATTGTTAAAGAACAGGCGACATTCTATTAATCTTATTGGAAGAATAATGCGAAAATGCACTGTGAAAATCCTGCAAAATACCAAAAAGTATGAATTAAAAAATATATATATACATCACACTACATAATTAGCTGTTGGTCACGTCTGTAATGCAACTCACATGTAACTTACATTTTTGTTGTGCGCGTGCCACACGATTCTATTCAGAGCTCAGCTGAATCAATTAACAGGCAAATAATGTTTCAGGTGCAACACTTGCTGCTCCACAGGCTTGCATCCGACTCCAATCGAGGGAGCGGAATTGCAAAATTCTAAATGCTGCCTTATTTTAGTCAAGTCGATAGATCTCTGTACTTTCACCGTATACACCAAAGATTTCAACACTATGAAAACCTTCAATTCCGCAGCCTCATTAGCAGCAGCCTGCTGGACGATCTCCAATCAAAGTCAGGTTAGATCCATGCAGCATATCGCCTGTAATCCATCCAATTTGTTCTGGAGCGTAACAGGAGAGAAGACTGCGCGGAGGGTACTAAACAGCGTTCGGAGCTGCTGCACATTGTTGACTGGCTTTCATATCGTCCTGATACTGATAAGGAGCTTAAACTGTCTCCATCAGCACCCGAGAGGATCACTCAAATCTGACAACACAACAAGTACACAAAGAACTGACTGCGCCCGGTTTCACTTTAGAGGAAACAACTATGATGTAAAAGGCAAAGGGATGTATTGCAAGGCCTTGTGCACATTCTGAAATCAGAGGGGATGAATCCCGCTGTTCATTTTCCCTTCATCAGCTCCCAGAGAAAACAGAAAAGACGACACCTTTTTTTTTTTTTTTTTTTTTTTTTTTTAAATCAGAGTGGAAACTCTCACAAATGTAACTAGTCGCTGTGAACAATAAAAGTTTATTTTTGCATCTCAGTGTCTCATTAAGTCCAGTCAGAGAAGAGTGCCGGTTCAAATTGACCTTGACAAAATGCAGCATGCTTTGAAGTCTGTAAGTGCATTTTTTTATTCTGTTACTGTTTAATATGCAGAGAAAATTAAGTAAGACAATCGTAGGTTGTGTTCCTGAATAGCGGTGAAGTGCTCAGGATATTTTCACAAAATGGGAAATATCCACAAACAGGATATTTTCTTTTACTCTTAAAAGTGCGCAAAATAAAATTGTGAATTTAAAATACGTCTAATGGAAAGAATTATGCAAAACTACCGTATATTGCAAAATATTTTCTTATGCTGGCATGAGGCGGTTTTTCAGGTAATTCAAATTGCTCGGCCTACCGAAAGTGGTTGTAATCAGATTAATTTATCTACATATATTTTGCTGAAAGTTAAGAAGTAGTCAACTAAATGTGTTTATTTACAGCACATGTAGCTAAAATAAACTGATTGCAACCGCTTATCCTAAAGGTTTATGTCTCCTTCCATAGAAAATGATGGCTAGTGCGGTGGCTACGATATATTTAAACACATCTGTTGCAATGACAATAAGTCCCAAGTGTTTTGACATATTTCCTACTTAAACAGGAAGAGGGGTGCGACCGTTTTAAAAATATTCAGTAGCATGAACAAAGGTATGAGCATTAAACTCACAGCATTTAAAATGTTAATTAGATTTGTACAGTCTGATTACCGTTGCCGCATCCATTTGGTTGAATGTGATTCTTCTGTTTATGCAAAGACATTTTCTACAGAGCCCCTAGGGGGACATCCAGATAGATGATGGGAGGGGCATTTATATTTCAATGCTTTTGTGTTTGCTCGGAAACATTTGAATTCTCTCGCGGAAGTATTGTGTTCCAAGAAACCTTGCATTCTCTCGTAAAACGCATTCTCTCACAAAAGGATTGCATTCCCAAGAGAAACTTTCTGCGACTGAATGCAAATTTTTTTGCAACTAAACACAAAGCATTGTGTTCCCTTAAGAAACTTTGTGTTTGTTTTCAAAAACACCAAAGCACTATTTTTTTGACAGGACTTGTGATAAAATCACTCAACTAAACCCAAACACATTAGAATGTTAATGTTGTCCCATTTGCCAAAGAAACAGGCCCGTGGAGCCTCCTGAACTCTAAACATTAAAAAGATTGTATCAAGGAACCCAATAAGGACTAATGGCTAAAGCTTCAAGAAAGTTGCTATTCACACAAAGAATGGTGGAACAGAACTTTAGCACCAGGCAGATGGGCTTGTGTTATTTGGCGACTGAAATCGATCCCTAAAACCCACCAGACATTAGCCACACATGCTAAATTGTTCCCATGTATTTACATATGCAGTGTGGACTTCCCTGCTGATAATTCTCATTAGATGAGTCTATTCAAATATAAATCTTTCATGACAAAGACAGATTGGACATGTTACCCCATGTGGATTTTGAAGGGGGTTTTTAAGCTAAACTTTATTTATTACTTTCAAGACCAAATGTTGAACAGTTGGAATGGTGACCAAATACCTAAAGATAGGTTACTAAGCTAATTACAATGGCTGTGTCTCAAAACCTATCCTGACTCCTTTCTGCACAAACAGCATATACTGTACTTGGACATATATAGTGATGTAAGATGCTTTTTGTCAGCAATTTCATTAAACGTGCCAAACAAAAAGCACTTTATGCACTTAATCTGCATCTAACATTTGAATTTGGCTAATGCATAAATAATATTGCTCTGGGTACAAAGTATGAAATGCCAGTTGTATGAAAATCTTTATAAAATTAGACATAAAAAACAATCAAAAACCCTTGTTGAGGTACAGTAAATGTGTAGTGTTTGTGCCAGAGATTTCTGATTTTCGAATTTGTTATCTTTACAAATACAGGTACAGTTTTTGCTACTCTTCTTGGGATTTCTTCAGAAAAATTAGACCATTTAATAAGGAGACATATCTTAGCTATAAATATATTTTAAGCTGTGCTAAAAACAAACAAACAGTTGTATCATGGAAGCAAAATGGTATTCAGTGCAGTACAGTATATCAATTTATCATGCGAATATGGAGTTTGGACAATATCAAAGCACGTCCAATACCATAGTACCAGCACAGTACGTTTTTGTAAGGGACATCTTGGATTGAATGTGTGTACATATAATATTTATGAATTTTATACATGTGTTATTTAACTAAATTTGTTACAATTTGCTCAGACATCCTTCTATGCCATAAGTAGCTCTGCAATTACATGTCAACCAACTCATTTGAAAAAAGTCCACTAACTATTTATTACTAGAGGTTTAGTAAACATGTTAGACAAGTTGGCGTACTTGCAATTTTATTTATATTCAGTAGGATGTCTGTTAGGGGCACTACCAAAATACGCAGAACCTGATTTTGCTGAATCTTATGTGTTTCTAGATCAACATCTTTATTGACCCCGGAACAACATTGTGATTAACCAATCAAGTTTGAAGAAGCATTTTTATAGTTTTTGTGAAGTTTAGGCTTACAATCGGTCTTTGGTGCTTGTACATCCATGTCATTCATCTATCATTTTCTGATTTTAGTTATTACTCTTGGGTAAGGTTAGGTTTAGGTGCAGAGATATGGTCGAGACTACAAAATATGTTGACCTAGAAATACGTCGAACTCGGAAATATCAGGACGTGCATCAAAGTACAGTGTGAGCAGTTATTAAGCAGACAGTCTACTGATTCTCTAATGGCTCTTAGTTAGACATGTTGTTGAAAAAGACAGAAGGTACTGTAGCATTACTTAGCTACCTACAATTTGAGACGGCCATTTCTTCGAAAGTATGCCTGTGTTGCCCCTAAAAAAGGTGCCCTCTAGGTTTTGAGACATATCCCATATGTCACATGTTTGAGCATGGTTACACTGCTAATGCAGTGAGGACGTCATTCAACATCTCGCTACCTCTCTAAAGCTCAGAGGCCTGCCCACCTGCTGGCCTGCCTGATGACTGGATAATTAGATTGCTTTGCATCAGTGCCTCCCTTCTCCTGTAGAACGCATCAGTATAATCCAAACCCCATGCTGACCGGGGATTGGAGTACAGCGGATGCCCCTTTCCAAACCGTTCATGAAAGGAGGTCACAAACAGAAAAAGTTTCATCTAATAAACTCACCGGATAACAAAAGAAAACTTGATTGCCATAACATGATTAAATTTGCATATTCATATTCAAAATTAATTCATAGCACAAACTCCTCACCATCTTCTGCTTGCAGTTAGTTTACTGCTCAAATTCTCCAGTTTGATTTACAGAGACCTGTTCGGAAGAGATGTATATCTGTAGAGTTGGAACTTGGTGCAAAATGTTATTGTTCGCTATTTTAGCAAATATGCTCCCAAAACCATATTTAAGTTTTGCCTTTTTTCACAGTTGTCAGTCGTTGCCTGGGTAGCGTATGTATGTGTAGGGGCGGAGCTATTAAAATAGGGGCGAGACCATTTTGGGGTAGGACTGTGTTTGTTTTGGTGTATCAACAAATATCATCATTGGCTACCAGAAATCGCATACCCTACCTTTAGTGTCTTCGTTTAAAGAAATTATTATTGTTCTGTTATTTATTTTACGGATAGACAGTTTACTTGCACTGCATTGACCAAAGGGTTTGGATTGTCCATGCTATGCAGTTCATTTGAAGTGTTTAGCTTTCATACAGATCATAAAGTAAATAAATCAGGCTGTGGATGATGATGATGATGATGATGATGATGATGATGATGATGATGATGATGATGATTATGATGGAGGTAGGATGACAAGCAAATACAAGTCAACATTTATGAACTGAACAAAGTAACAATAATTATAATATTAATCTCTCATTATTTTTAGTGAACTGATACATAATTTTTTTCAAAAGAAACCTTCATTAATAAAGTAGTGTGTGGAGTGTGTTAATTGATTCTTAATGAAATGTACACGTTTCTAAACATTTAAATGTATATTATTTGGTGACCTCACCCCTGCTGTATAACTTCATGGAATCTAAATTAAATTGTGCCTCTAATGTAATTAATTATATTTCTCAGTCAACATTAGCTAATTGTTGGTAATTAATTATTATGTCCAGTGATTTTCTAATTAAAAGCTCAGCTGTTATATAAAACCAGGGTTACATTAAGAGAGTTTTAATGTCAGCATGAAACAGTGATTGCAACTCATTTTAATTTATTGTGAGTAAAATGTGATATTTATTGAAGATACTCACCTATTGAGAAGAAACAAAGCAATTTCGACGTCCAGTCACAGACCTTCTGCTCTTTTGGCCCCATTTATAAAATAGAAACCATCCTAAACGTGATCTTACCTTTTTCTTATCTTTTTAAGATGTGAAACGCATCAACGCAAACGAATGGTTTCAGCTCTCTGCCTTTTAAACTACTCCTAATTAATGTCATTAGCAATATAAAATATCACCCAATCATCATAATCGAACATCTTTTGTTGATCCTGATTAACATTACTGTCCAAAAATATATCCCAATCGCTACCCCTAAACCTAACCCTACCCAAAATGTATTGCTAAAATCAGTGCCTAAAACAGATATTTCCTGAAAAAATATCCCTGAAATCTGATTGATTGATTGATTGATTGATTGGAATGTTGATCCAGGAACATCTTGTACTCTTCTCAGAATTATGAATAGACACATCCCTTACTGCTGGCTGGCTACAAGTTTGTTTTGCTACTCGGCCCAAATTAGTTTTCAAGTTTTCGAAAGCATTTTTGAAAAATGAATATACAATCCACCCCAATATAAAAGTATTGGGACAGTGAGGCAAATTCCTTCATTTTTGCGGAAAACATTTGGGTTTGACATCAAAAAATGATTTACATGCCAGCTTTTATTTCAAGTTATTTACATCTAGAGCTGACATAACTTTGAATCCACCAATTATTTTGTGTGAAAAAATGAGTATTGGAACATGTCACTGACAGGTGCATTTTGTTGCCTATGTGTGTGTTTTCATAATGAGTATTCAAACAATAATTAGCACCGAATTATTGCCTATGCTCAGATTCAGATTTGGATTTTGTCTGTTCAAACTGCATTTATAGTGAAAAGGTGCAACCAACATGAAAACCAGAGAGCTGTCTATGGGTGAAAAACAAGCAATTGAAGCTGAGAGAAGACAGAAAATCAATCAGTGCCATTGCACACATATTGAAGATAGCCATTTCAACCATTTGGAATGTCCTGAAGAAGAAAGAAGCCACTGGTGTACTAAGTAACAGACATCGAACGGGTGCATCAACTGCAGTTGATGACAGAAACATTGAGAGAGCTGTCAGGAAAGACCCTAAAACAACTTTAAGATCAGCAACAACCTCCAGAGGGTAGAAGTGAAAGAATCACAATCTACCGTTCACAGAAGACTTCATGATCACAAGTACAGAGGCTACACCAGAAGATGCAAACCACTCATTAGCAAGAAGAATAGGACTGATTAGACATGGATTAACCTTCAACAAAGTGAAGGAAAGGCTAAAGATTGGAGAAATAAAGAATCAAACATACAAGCTCAGAAACACAGTGGAGGTAGTGTCATGGCTTGGGCTTGCATGGCTTCTTCTGGGACGGGCTCATTAGTCTTCACTGATGATGTAACACATGATGGCAGTGACAAAATGACCTCTGAAGTCTACAGAAACATGTTGTTTCTTTTGATATCAAACCCAAATGTTTTCAGTCTAAAGCAAGAATAAAGGAATTGTCCTCACTGTCCCAATACTTTTGAAGGGGAGTGTAGGTGATTAGGCCCTTAATTTACGCTGAAATTCATTGATATTATATCCTTCTGCTGGAGCTAAGAAATTTAATTTGCACTTGTGTTCAGTTGAAGAAAACTTTAGAGTTCTCATACCTTGGATTAGGTGACACCAAATGGCGATGATTGTTGAGTCATGCGATGCATCTAGTATATATGGTACAAGGGAATATGTAGAAGTTTTTCACCATAATCTGGGAGGCCTTTGAATTTTTCCATATCAAATATGATAGGCTTTTTGTATGCAAAAGAGCAGCTTGGACGTTCTGCAAAACCTCCATTTGTGTTCAGAAACACAAAGGTGAGTTCACGATGACAGAATTTTCATTTTCGGGTGAAATATTGCTTTAAAACCAGATGAACACCCCTATGTCCATCCAAACATGCAAAAACGCATAGAAACGACTGAAATCTCCCGACTGTTAAAAGCTCTCAGAGCGCATTAGTCCTATTCATATAACATCTGCTTCAGATGCCAGGCTCTGATGAGTGGCTGAAGAGCATCCCTCCATGGCTTAGCTCTCACTTTCCTCTCACTCCCAGACTATCCATGCTTCACATGCCTGCTGGGAGAGTGTGTTCTAATTGCTGACACCACATCTCTGAGCTCTCGGAAGCATGCGGCCCTCTTTGCGGGGTAGATAATCCATTACCATAAATCAGATGCACTGACATAGACAGGTGTTGCATGAATAATTAAAGGTTGCCACATTAGCGTCCATGTAGAAGCACCCGGTGTTGTTCGGCAAGAGATAAAAACACTGCAAAATTCATGGTTCAAAACAGGCCCACTCACACATGCATAGAAATATCCGAATTAGCAGCTAATGCATGCATAATTGACATTGTTCTGTCTTGCGATGACCCGTTGGATTGTCTCCGTAGTGGCACTTCCTGGGTTCTTTACTATTTATAGGTGCTGTTTTGCACCTAAATTTCACCTTTGGGATCAATAAAGTCTGTTATGCCAGCAGTATGGGTATGAGGACATGTCCCGCAGGCTTCATTCGACTTTTTTCTCTAATTAAAAGAAAGTGGAACGTCACAAGGGCGCTTAAATTATTATGACTGAAATATTCCTTCAAGTAAATCTTAGAAAAATGCATTTCGGCTGACAACCCCAGAAGATGAAGATGTTTTTAAGCTTTCAGAAGAAACGGGCAGGGCCTGAAGACAACCCAAACTGCAGGGAGTCCCAGCCATGACCTTGCTGAACCCTGAGAAGTGCGCCAGAAATCCAATGAGGTGTATTGCGTGGGGCACATTAAAGGGGACCACCCCAAAGGAATTATTATCATGCACCAAGTGCTCTGCATCGCTGAGGGTACCTGAATAATCAGGAAACAAATCAATAGTTTTCGAATGCAGCAGTTGGGGATAAAGTAATCTGAAAAACATAATAAAACAGCAACTCAACCAATTTTCCGATAGACAACGGTTTAAGCTTTCAATTCTCCCGTTTATGTTCTTGTGCAAATGATGGGTTCACTGCTCTGAATTCGCTAAAGTTGTTCATTTGAAAATCCCTGCAATGGCAACTTCAGGCAATTTCTATTATGATGGCGTATTTGTGTAAAAACTAAAGTTGGTGTTATACTGAAATACAATCTTAAAAAAAAATAAAGGTGCTTAGAAGGTGCTTAACATTGATGCTGTAAAAGAACCATTTTTGGTTCCACAAAGAAGCATTCAGTCAAAGAATTCAGTCTCTCTCTTACCTTTTTATAATCTGAAGACGCTTCCTTCACCACAAAGAACCTTATATTAACCTTATATATTAAATAACTACATAAACTAATACTGTATGGTTCACTTACTGTATTATTACTATAATACTATATTACTTATTACATGGTTAGGTTTAGGATTAGGGTTTATCTTAGGGTTACTTGCAAGCAACTGCAGTAGGCATTATTTGATGTCATTATAATAAAAAATACATGTGTAACAAGAATAATTTAAAATACAGATTTACTAAGTGTACTTAAAAACACTTTCATAATTGTTTTTTAATAGTCTTGAGGACAATTTCAGAGTGCACTTTGTCTAATTAAAAGTTTGTACACTTATTTTAATTTGCTGTCTACATAGCCTATTAAAGCACATATAAAGTACTTGACTGTAATATTACCTGTTAATGTCTTTTATATGAACTAAAAAGGAATATATTTAAATAAATTAAATACAAGTATAAATTGAATTACATTAAATGATATTTTAGTTGAGCATAAATGCTTGTCTGTACATTAGACAGTACGCAGTATGTGGTAATTAGTAAATTACATTAAACAATGTACCTGTGTTCTAAATAAGCGGGGAAAAACACTTTTTACTAATTACATTAAATAAAAAATATTATTATAATAGACTTTCTTTTCATTGTAAATAATACATAACAAAGTGTCAATGTTTGCACTTAAAATACATTAAAATAATATTATTTATTTTAGCAATATGTGCACTTTTTAAAAGCAAGTGTACATAATTTTTAAAAGGAACAAAGAAATTCCAACGTCTTCTGTCCAAAATATAGAATTCCTACAAATCACGTCACTGGTTTTGTTACCTAAAATGTTCTTTCACTCACAGAATTGAAAACAAAAAAAATCAAACAAACCCAAAAACAACAAAAAAAAACATTGATGGATAATTCAAGAAGTGAAGAAAAGAAAGAAAGAAAGAAAGAAAAAAAAGTTTCAAAGTACAACAAAATAGACTGGAAGACAGAGAGGGAGGAATTGAGAGCAGTCCAGTGGAATAATTCATGGGATATTGATCATTAACTCGGGTGACCAGATCGAAAGAGCGTGGCGTCTTGTCTCTTCCTAGCATTTAAAGAGCAGAATAAAAATAAAGTGCCAAGCACCCACAACACAGAACTTGATGACTAAAAGAGCTCCTGCCACAGAAGTTCTAGTGATATCAATGTCACACTAAAAACACCAAGCGTTATAATATTTTACTGATGGATTAAAAACAGATTGAAAAATCCATCAAAGCAATGGATGATTATTTGTGGAGTGGCCACTGTAATACATATTACTGTGGTCAGAATCCAATCCTGACTCTCAAATGTTGTTTCAGTGATTGTGATGCATTTACAATAAATTTCAAGTTGACTCTAAAGGAATAGTTCATCCTCGGGCCATTCAAGATCCAGCCGAATGAGAGCTATAATAAAATATGTATTTAACAGGTTAAATCAAACTACGGTGTAGCTAGATAAGGTGTATAGTATAGATACACATGAAGTACAATCTTGATATATATTTTATTTCAAGTAGCTTATGTCTGTGTATTGGAATTTATAATTACGTTGTAATTACACATGTGTGATAAACTTTTGGTTACATAAGTAGCTGTGTTTTAGACTCGGTCTGTAACAAATGTGCCTATTACATCTACATAATTACAAACTGTGATTACAAACTGTTCCATAACTTAGTTACATTGTAAGTACGCTTTGGTTTATGTACGAACAACAGCTATGGCTAAGTACTTGGTAATTACTCTGTATTATGGACACCTTAAGATAAAGTGCTACCAACAAATCCACCAAGATGTTTTAACTTCAAATCGACGTCTATAAGCCACGATAGTGTGGAAAAAATAAATATATATATCAACATGTCCTCCAATCAATACATATGTTGTCTGTTGCTTACACAAATCCCAGAAAAATGACCCATCAAAGCGTAATTCTACAATTGCTTTGTTTTTATACAATTCTATCTGTAATTCGGGCCTTGTGTAGCTTTATTACACCCAGTAAAAGTTTTAATTACTGTCCATTTAAACAACACACACATTTCGATTGGCATTGACAGTCATACGTCATTTCATGACGACAGACGCAGCACGACACTAGACGGCGTTTAACCTAAAAACGTCAATTATTCAATTTTATTTTTTTCTGAATCAGAAAAAGAAATACTCACGGAAATCCTCAAGCACTGTTTATTACAAAAACCCCAAAAAACAAAAAAGTATTTTTATGAATCGCGGACTGTTTTTTTTCCCCCAGAAGTAACAGGTTAAAATTAAAAATATCGTTAAGTTATTTTTAGCAAACATTTCACTTGAATTTCACTGTGAATTGCTTGAAGATATTTTTATTGTTTGTATCGTGTGTTTCGGATTCTCTTTCTGGTGGTTCTGATGAAGAAATAAACTCATCTAATGTACATCTTGATGACTCGAGGATGAGTAAATCTTAAGCGACATTTCATTTGTGCGTGAACTATTCCTTTGAGGTCAAGGGCTGATTATGATCCATTCAGCGCAAACGCATGTTAATATCAAGTGTAAAGACCTTCAAGTTATTTATTCAAGTCAAGACGCTTACCATTGAATTTTGTGAAGACAGATTCATTCTTAAAAAAAAATCTATTCAATGTCCAACAATTTGTTTTTGAGAGAGTGACTTGTAAAATCAATTTACGAGACCTTCCACTGCTTCCGTTGACCTAGAACACACACACCAGAGGCCTTTTAAAAATATACATCACATTTATTTCAACTGTTACAGATCAGCCTTGGTCTTTGTCTACAGAAATGTTTGGGCACGACAAGTGGAGTCCAAACCCTTTATCTCTGGTTCGTCCATCAGTCCCCCTGTTGCCCAGCAACCTTGCTAGTTCTCGATACCCACCGAACATAACAAAAATTAAAAACCGAAGTTCAAAAACTCAAGACGCAGCCGACCGAAACACACCACTGTTCCACATTTTTTTGTTTCTCTAAAGGTAACACAATGTACAAAAAGCAAGTCTGGAAATAGTAAGATTCTCGGTACTATAAAAATGTTTTTTTTCTTTGTTGTCTCCACACTCCACTTGTGAATAAGAAAACAATGCACTTATTTCTACTGAGCTTACTCTGCGTTTGCTTGTCGGGCAGCCAAAGGGTCAGATGGATGCAGAAATGTTACAAGGTAAGCCACAGCGGCACAGAGCAGTGGGCGGCCTCGGCGGTTTTGGAGACCTGTTTCGGAAGGCAGTCCCTAAAAAAAGGTCTTTTAGAGCTTTGTGGAGATTTTAAACAACTGTCTCCACACTTTGTACAGCACGATACTACAATGATATCCCGAACAGAAATCTGGAAACAAATATGGCCAGAAAAGAAATTTGTCTGGATTTGGAGGCATTTCTTAATGCTTGGAAAAGAAGCGTTTCCCTTTGGCTGGCCCCTTGGGTCCTGCTGATGGTACAGGCCAAAGCAGGCAGTCTGTGTGGAGGAGGGAGAGCCCATCCCCTTCGTACAGGGGTGAGTGGGAGTGGTCTTTAGGAGGAAGGCGGAGGGAAGGTTTAAAGGAACAGTACATGACCCAGTAGCCTCACAAGGGAAAAGAAGGCACCATTAATGACAGGAAAAGAGCAGTCCACGCCAATCCTGGAGGCAGATTCCAGACGGAGAGCTGTCCACTCTTTGCACGCACTCCTGGAAGCGAAACAAAAGAAGACAGAAGAAGAAAGACTCAGGGACAACCATCATCTTGAACCTCAAGATATGTATGCATTGTAACATCTGTTCACATGTTAAAATGTTTTATTTATTTTTCATTCATCGATGAGCCCTAACAAATGTAGTTTTTGTTTTTCAGCTTTTGTCGGTCATCTGCGTATGCAAATATTACAACACTTTTGGCTACATCGGAGAAACCCCTGCATCCTAAGATATCTACTTAAGTTTTTCAATCATTTGTATGATATTCTGATGTCAGTTAGTGGTCACACGAAATCCACATAATCAAGCCAAATAATTATGCTATTATTTCATTTTTTATAGTTTTTATTCATATGTTTTTAATTTATGTGATTTCTATGCTTCAATAATGTAATAATACTAATACTAATAATATTTTAATTTGAATTGCATTTTTATTTTTGTTTTATTTTTTGTTAGTTGAAATTAAAATAAATAATTTATTTTAAAAGTGATGGAATGACATTAAAAAGAAAACAAGGATGGAAAACAAACTTACTTAAACTATAAAAGATATAAAATTAAGATATAAATTAAATAATACAAATTATTATTATTAATAAGTAAATATTAATAAAAAACTATTAATAGATTAATAAAAAAAATACTAAACCAAACTGTTAATTAAATTAAACCAACTGTTGTGTCAATTTTATTAAAAAAAAAACACTAGTAGGAGATCTTAAATATTTAAATCTTACATTTATCTTTAATCTTTCATGTATATTGGTGTTTACAAACTAAAAATAAATAGAAGTCCCCATTTTAATGGTCTAAATGCATTGCACAAGCGCACTTAGGCCATTTCCGAAGTGTGTTGGGCTGAAACTAGCAGAAACACTTGCGAAGCATTGCACCGGATTTATTATAAGGCCAAGAGTGTCACTGGAAATGTGCACGCATTGACATCAATATAGTTTTCAAAGAAACAGTTAGATGCATCAGGACCGAGTATCTGCTTCTAGCGACAACAGCAAACAACAGGCTCACTGATCTGTGTCATTTTGAACGGGACTTAAGACTGTAATTATCTAAAAGTAATGTCTGAAAGGAGTCTCAGCAACTTTAAAGAGGTTTGAGCTCAACTAACCGCAGAAAGTTGTGGAGAAGTAAAAGGCCATACGGAGCTAGCACTATAATTACATCTGACATAGCAGAAAGAAAATATAGGTCTTGGGAATAAGTAATCCAAAATGAATTTAATAGTATTTGCTCTAAAATAGCCCACTAGTCCTAGTAGTATAATGATGGTAAACTTTAAATTCGTCGTTCCATTTGAGAGTGGATGAAAATGTAATTGGCTGCGTAGGTTTGCAGAAGAAAGGTAATTAAAGAGGAATTAAGCCGTCAAGCCTGAAGCCGTACACACACATCCTCAAATCTGAAAAAGCATGCGGTGAACGCTTACCTGAGGAGGTGAGCACTCTGACCTGAGCGCTGGCGGCTCCTTCACCTCCTTCACTGACCGCGCGCACCTCGATGATGTATGTTCCCCCCTCAGGAAGCGTCAGGACCACGGCTGAGTTTGGAGTCCTCATGACTTGGCTGTGGCCCCGTCCCTCTTGACGCAATAGTACCTGCGATGGACAAATAAAAAGAAGCATGAAGTGTGTGCGGTGATGCTGTGTTTTCCCTTAAGTCCGTTGTATCTGTGCGATACCGACCTTGTAGCCAATGACTTCTGACTCATTGTCCCTTGCTTTCACGGGATCCCAGGATAAAGAAACATTGTTCCCCTCCTGAATCCACATCAGGTTGCCTGGGGGTAGACTTGGGGCTGAAAAGAGATAGCGAGAGAGACGGATAACCAAAGAGAAAGATAAAAAGCTCATTTATAAAATGAAGGTCTGTAATGAGCAATGATCACATTAATTGACAAGTCAAATTATCCTTTATATTCATCCATCCTTCTCCTATATGCTAGACAGCACCATGTTGAGTGGGGGGGTTTTGCAGTAAGCTACCATTTTAGTGCTGCATCCTGAAGTCAAAAAGAGTTTTTTTCTCGAAAACAGCGAAAAGTGGCTAAATTGGATCATTTGGCTTTTACTTCTTCTGATTGTATTATATTGGTCAAAGAGCTTATTTCCTGCAATAATTCACGAGCCAATGGAAAAATAGTCTATTGAGAATCAAAGTGGTGCAGAAAAACGAACCTGCAAATGTCAGGCTGGACACGTTTACGTCGCAAGTCTTGTTGCCTATCTGTTTTTTTAACCTTCTCTTTACACATTCTTTTAATTGTGACTCATATCTGATTTGTGTGTTTACATTTGCTACAGCATCTGAAAAATTGCTCATGCTTAAAGGGGGGTGGGTTGTTGTACCACGCAGTAGCCAAGATGGACGAATGTGGACTAAATATGCTTAATGCTAGCTCTGCGATGTATGCAAAAATCCCTGCACACTGTAAAAAAAAAAAAATGTTTCAACTTGAAATAACTTGTTACCCCACTGTCTAAAAATGCTTAGTCAAGTAACCAAAAATTTTAAGCTGACTCAACTAAAAAAATTCAGACAGCAGGATAACAAGTTATTTTAAGTTAAAACAACTGTTTTTACAGTGCACGTTTCTTGCATTTGTTGTCTTTTAACGTTACCGTGCTAAAAAAATAAAAGCCTGTCTGTCTTTCTGTCTATTAGGGGTGGAACGGTACGCAGATGTCACGTTCGGTTCGAGGGTCACGCTTTGATACGCTTTGTTTCGGTACAACAGAAACAAAAAAAATCTACTGTACTATGCTTGGTTTTCGTTTCATTTATTTTGAACAGACCGTTGATTTTTTTTCCACTTAGATGTGAAAATGCAAAATATTATAATGTTGAGTGTACAAAAATAAAAGCAGAAAATTATGAATTATTAATAAGACAATACTTGTTTAAAGTTCTGATGGTATAAGTGGAATTAAAAAAACAGTTGAAGTGTTTGTGCCGGCGCACACACATGCACACACACACACACACACACACACACACACAAAACATATCAATTCCAGCATTGCCAACTTGACAGCACAGTTGGTACATTATCATAGTGTGAGCATTTTTCCTGGACGTGTCCTCTCCAGGATTTGTATATTCTATATATATTCTAAAGTAAACCATTTAAAAACATAAGTAACTGTCTGTCTATCTATTTTTATTTGCTTGTTTCATTTATTGAGTATGAGTAGTTGGCATAATATGACTTATAGTGGTAGTATCAGCATAATATTTTTAGTTGGCATAGTACCGTTAATTATTATTTCTCGATGACTGTGTCCACGTCTTAAAATATCAGATAATGTATATCACAGTTAGTTCAGTGACCAAAAATATATATTTATTACAAAAAAGCCACTGGGTTTTCACAGCAGGGACACCAATGGCACAAAAGTTTTTTCAAATACAAAGCCAAGAAGAGTACATTTCTAAGAGCTTTCAGTTTGTGTTTTTATTCGCTTGCTCATTAATTTCCTGGACAGTCTTATGTTGTAGTTTATAATGCTTCCTAAGGAGTTGTTTTAAGGGAACTTACCGTTTTTCTTAGTGCTAATCTTGATGGGTGAGCTGGCTGGACCTTGACCGACGCTGTTGAATCCCTTCACAGAGATCAGATACTGTGTGTTTCCATCAAGCCCCGTGAGCAACATGACGGTCTCATTCCCCGCCGTCCTCTTCTTCTTCCCCATCTCCTCCTGCTCCATGTCCTTCCAGGAGCTCACCTGTCCCGAACGAAACATTGCGACTGACTTTCTGCCTTTCATTCATTCAACATTTTTTATCGCGACAAAGCAAACGAGACCGAGATGCCCGGGTAAATGACAAAGTGAGAGTTGCCAATTTTTACGTAATATCGTGTCATTTGGTTTAAATAACTGTCATACATTTTACATGAAGAGCATAACAGGCGGGCATGTAATATCTCCCTGTGATGAAATACGATAATCTTTCTCGCTGGAGGACGCAACTGTGTAATTTCACCGCAGAGAATAATTTTCTTCATTCAGAAAGAGTAACATTTGTGGAAATGATAAAGAAAATAAAGGGTTCACGACTGCATATGTGCCTCTGTTTCGAAACCTAACAGGCAGATGCCTTCTCAGACGGCATCTTAACCCCCAGAAAAAAAGAAAAAAAAAAAAAACCTCATAAGTGATGGCACTGCTCCTCTGGAGACATGACCTTTGAATTTTATTGTAGCATTTTGCTAAGCTAACTTTACAGCAACAATAATGCTTTATTACACTTTAATGGCCTTAAAATACCATAGAACAAACATTTACTACATTGAGAAACATGGCTTGTTTTTAGATTTACATTTACATTTAAGGTTAGCAATTTAGCAGATGCTTTTATCCAAAGCAATCAGAACAAAACCAAAAAAAATGCAAGTTTTTATTTTCAAATGCCCCTTGTTGATTTTAGTATTTTTAGTACATTTTTAAACTAAATTGAAATTATAATTTCAGTTTCAATTAACTACAATAACGCTGAAGACTCGAGTCATAGCTGGTGAAAATATATAAAATGACAATATATTAAATAGATTTTGGAATATATTAAAATACGAAACAATTATTTATTTATTCATTTAACAATATCAGTGTTGTACTTATTTTTGATCAAGTAAATGCAGCCTTGGAGAACATAATAGACTTGTTATTAAGTGTATATAAGCAATTAACATTTCTCCTACTTTTTCACTAGGTCACGTTGGCACAAAACCGTGTATCCATTGATTTCTCCTTCTCTTACCTCGTATCCCTGGGGTCTTCCGGGGCCAGGATTGGGCGGCTTCCACATCACTTTAATTTCGGAGGAGGAGATGGCAAACGCCTGCACTTCTGAAGGAGGCTCCCTGGGCTCTGCATTTAAAAGCAGTACACTTCAGATTTCACAGCAAATAACACATAAAACACATCACCGCTCATACGCTCTACACGCCTGCTTGATGAAGTGTTCGGGATACATTTCATCAATATCTTTTATGTGTTAATAGCCAGAGCGAACGGTCTAAGCGGATGTAAATGGTAAGTTGCGAAGCCCTGTGATCGCGAGGGAGAATCCCGCTGAGAGAAGCGCTGTGAGACTGAGAGGTGACGGAGACGCAGAACATCCATCATATTAGCAGCAGTCACAGCAAACGCCGCCGTTAAATCAGCCTGACGCAGTGTGATCACACACTGAAAACGTTTGGTCCTGTTGATCATTTCTGTGTGGGCAGTGAAAGTTTTTTATTGAAAGGTCAAAAAAGTTCTCAAAGGCTTTTTTAGATGAGCTATGGATACTTCACACTAGAAAATTAAAATGATGACGACTTTACCCACCAAGTGCAACACAAAACTAAAAATTCGATGTATTTATTAAATAATAAATAAATTGAAAGCCCCTGGTCACCATCTACTGTCACTTTAGTAGCTCAAACATTCTTCATAATATCTATTTTTGTGTTCATTTTGTATTGGAACATCATTTTAGTAACCTCTTTCTAAACCAATAACAAAAAAGTGACTTGGTTAACCATAAAATCGAGAGAAAATTTGAATGCATAGCCTCCTAAAAGTAAAAAAAAACTTAGTAGCCACTTAGTTGTCGTTAAAGAGAGTACACTTTCAAGACTGTTTCTGATAAATCCTAATGTTTAATCTTAAAAAGGACGTTTTAAATAAATGTTTTAGTTATATTTTGTTACGTTTTAACAAAGAATTGCTTTGCTTTGCTGACTAACTTACTGCAACCAATGTAAAATACTGGATTATAATTTTAACTGTAAGTGTGTTATTTGACAATTAAAGGGAATACATTTCATATGCACTAAATTACAGCGTCATTACAAATGAGTAAGTGTGTAAATGCTTGTCAGACATTTGCAATACAGTTTAGCCGTGTTAAAAACAAACAAAAAACAATATGAAAATACATATTAAAAAAATCGCTAATTGCATTTAATCTAAAATTCAACTATATACTAAATATACTTAATTCCTACGTATGTGTGCCAAAAAACATCAAAAGGACATATAAAACTGCACTTTACTAATTGCATCTGATATAAATTTAAACTATAATACATGTTCACTATAAACATTATATTCAGTTCACGCTTAAGTATATTTCTTGATTCTTTTTATTTCCCTACGTATTCTCAGTATACTCAAATAATGTTTGCTCTTATTGTGCGTACTGTCTTTTGACAGTTGGACAGTTTTGACAGTTCTACTGTATAACCCGTCTCTCGAAGTACAGACGCACATCCGTACAGTGCATCCATCCACAGCCTTAGATTAGCTTTTATGTGTTGTGCTTCAAAGTTCGAGAAACTCCGTCTATACCATTGAGCCGCGTGTTATTATTATATAAGCTAGCAATAAATCCCATCAATCACAGCAAAAACAAATCTGACCCTTACCTCCCTCCGCAGAGAACACGGTAACCACCTCGCTGAAGGGCCCGTCTCCTTTGTTGTTATACACCCCCACCCGTACCTCAAACGGGGTGAGAGGTGGGAAGGTCTCGTCTCTGTATTTATAGGTGGTGGAGTCCGCCGAGGTCACCATCTTCTCTTTCCACCCACGTGTGCCGTTGGCTCGGAACGCCACGATGTAGCCAAAACCTTCTCCATTTTGGAATTCTTCAGAGACGGGCTGAGGACAAAAAAAGAAACCGATCATTATGAGCTCCGGATTCGTTTCCAGGCAGATACCGCTTAAAAGTCGCGCTGTTTACACCGATACTTAAAACGTCGCTCAGTTCGCTATAGGAAAAAAAAAAAAGTTTCTCTGCAACGGGATGGGAAATTGGAAAAAGATCCTAATAACACACAGCCAGCTGAGCTCGGAGAAATGAGGAAAGGGTAAACGGCCGTGCGGCAGGTAATTTATGAAGACTTTTGCTTGAGAATGATCAGCCCTGAAGATGTAGTCTGGGCAATTATTTGACTCTGGCACAACTCATACTTCCTGTGTAATGCGAAAAAATTTGCCATTTTCAGGTCAGCTTGGATGCTGACATCTAAGGCAGGTTTTGCGTCATTTTTTCCCTTGCTCTTGCCGGCGCTGGTTAAAAATGAGTAAAATGCTACTAAATCCGAGTTTAAAATTCAATCATGTACCCAATTAACTGCGTGGAAACTGAATGTTAAAAGCATATTATGTTAAAGAGTCAACATAGCAGTGCTGGAACAAAGGAGCTGAAATCAGAATTCTTAACTCTTATACTAATAATCTTTTCATAGTATCAGAAGCAGAATTTATTTTACCATTATTTAAGTCAACGCGAAATCAAAATTGAGCATTCCTAAAGGAATAGTTCACCCAAAATGAAAATGCTGTCATTAATTTCTCGCCTTCATGTCCTTTCAATATCCATAACTCTCGAATTAAGATATTTTAATGAAAACTAATGCTAATAACTGCGTATTATTGAGTGGCTTGAAGTCTTCTGAAGAATCATATTCGCTTTATGTACTGGAGAGATTGATGATTTTATTCACATAAAAGCATTAATCAAAAACATATGCAGCTCGTCAAACATAGTAAACAGAAGTTAAATCATATTGTTAAATCCAAGAACACTCATTGGTTCTCACACATCAAAAAAGCATATTTGAATATTTTGACACATTAAAGCTTTGGGTGAACGGACTTTCAGTGAAATAAAACATTCGTTGAAATATTTTTTCTTGTGTTCGGATGATGAGCAAAAATTCTTCTGGGTTGATTGAATTTTTATTTTTGGTTAAAGTATGCTTTTATTGCATGTTCCTGTTCTCTTATGGTGAATTATGCATCAGTACACGCTATTCTAAATAATAAAATCAATAACTTGTGAGTCCATTTTTACTAGCAATGATCAAATTTTTACAATCCAGTCTGTACCTTATGGATTAACTGCTCTACATTTGTTTTTCTAGATTGAATATTCAGCGCTAGGGTTTCATAATGATTCCACAGAAGAGCCTTTTTGGTTCGGCAAAGAACCTTTAAATAAATAGTTGCTAAAGAACTTTTTTTTTGTAATGGAACCATAAACTGGTAGAACCGTAAACCATAAACCTGTGTTACGGAGGATGATCAGATATTGCTGCTAATTCGCAAAAAAAAAGAAAAAAAAGAAAAGCGCTATACTGTAGATGTCAATAAATAACCTGTATTTAAATGTTACATGGATTGCAAATGGCATGCTGACCTCGTGAACTTTAAGGGATGATATTTGTTCACTACAGATGGGAAATTTTAACTTTATTTAAATAATAAATAACCCCCCATTAATACTTTAAAGATGTTTCTATGAATGATTCAGACGGAAATTAGTTCTTCTTGCGTTTCATGAATTAAGCCCAGCGTAACTGGATTTGACTTTATTTTTGACATTTTAGTTTTTACATGCCTATACACATTTTCTGTCCCAACATTTTTAAATTGATATTCCCCTCGAGTCTTTTTCCATTTCACACACCGACCAGCATCGAATCTAGGTTAGGTTAAGGTTTAAGCTAATTATTAAAGGTAGCTAATTTTAGTTAATTCTGTGCTAATAAATGACTTCACCGCTTCACTACTCGGTGCCTTTTATGTAAAGGTTTACAGCGAAGGCTAATTTTACAACCTGTCCAATATCTCGCCGAGCCGCAAAGATCTTTTAACCCCTTACCGTACGTCTTCAAAAACACACAGGTGCTTTAAACATGTATCCAATAAATAATTTCAATCTCCATATTTTTCCAGTTAAATGACATCCTTTGTTATGTCGTTTCAGAGAAAGAAGCAACACTAAATGGCACTGAATTACATCAAAATGTCAGAGAGTCCCAAATGAATCGGGGAGATTTTCAGTTGTAATGAAACAGATCACTTGTGAATGTCAAGCGCTTTGATGGTGAGCCTGAACACATCAATTAAAGATGCGCTAATCCAACACAGACTCGGCATACAGCGAGAACTCGCCATTGTTCTGTGAACCATATCAATGTCTTTTCAAAGGGCTTGGTTCAGGCCCTCGAGTAAATAAACCGTGCGGGTGATGACAATTTGCGAATAACGAGTCAAATATCAATTAATCTGGGGTGTAATAACT
The DNA here is from genome assembly GCF_018831695.1 of Puntigrus tetrazona. Taxonomy (NCBI): domain Eukaryota; kingdom Metazoa; phylum Chordata; class Actinopteri; order Cypriniformes; family Cyprinidae; genus Puntigrus; species Puntigrus tetrazona. The sequence continues at coordinate 11,488,110 of NC_056716.1, forward strand.
GTGTCTCTGGAAATCACCTAGAGATAATGAACGATGGACGCTAATGCTCAGCTCTAGCTTGAAGTCCTTCAACAGTTTGTAGAATATGTAGTATCGATATTTCATTATTATGCACCTTTTCCCTGCGATCCAGTTTTTTACATTTGCGTGCAAATGTTTTTAGGAGTTTATTTGCTAAAAATCTTTTAAATATGAATTGTGCGTAATCGTTTAGCATTACGCTACGCTAAAACACCTCAAATTCTGTTCAGAGCCCTATATTATTAAGAAAAAAATACTAAATAAACCCTGCCATCTCAATTAATAAATGTTAAAATATATTAAAATGGATGACTTTTATTTTAAATTGCAATATTAGAAACTGTAAATGAATAGTAATGAAAAAGCCCCCATGCTTAAAGGGTTAGATCGGTCAAAAAATTAATTAGGCTTTGTTTTACTCAGCCTTGAGGCATCCTAGGTGTATATGTCTTTATTATTTCATTCAAAACCCATCGGAGTTGTACTAAAAATTATCCTGGCTCTTCTAAGCTCTATCATTGCAGCATTATTTGATGTTGTGATACTTTATAATGGTATTGTGACAAATTGTTTTTAGAATGAAAATATAGGGGAAAGCTAATTATTATTAAATTGCACTTACACACAGTTGGCATTACTACCATGTATTTATAAAGGGCTTCTCCTCATATCTTTACTTTTATCGGACCATTGGGGTGAGTATTCACAGTGTGGTTTATCAGCTACACTAAACGCGTAAATTATTCTTATTCTGGAAGGTTGTATACAGTCTGTTGGTCACATGAGTTGATTTTGCCTGTCCAGCTGCTGACAATTTCCTTGCTGCTTTTTTTCAAAAGCGGTTTGACACTTGCTTGATGTTTTTCTGAGGGGGAGATATCAGAGCCTGTCTGCGACACCTGCTAGGCATTTAATAGAATGGAATGCAATCTATTAAGGGAGATAGAAATTTAATTAAAATGTAAGCCGGCGGAATTAAATCTTGGGCAATTTTAATAATTGACAAACACCTGTACTCTCCTCTCTTTTTTGGCAGCGAATCTGTCCGTCACGCCAAATTTTGACTGATTTCCACCCGCTTCCGAAATTATCCCGTCCCTTGGCGGCAGCACCCAAAATAAGATGCAGACAGACGATGGGAGAGAATAGGCTGTACCTTCACACTAAATATTTCAGCACACACTTTTAGTGCCAGAGCGGTGTAATTAACTCACTCTAGTGTTTCTAGCAATTGAATTAACAACCCTTGAACCAACATTATCGGTGCTGGCTGGGACTTTCTGCATGGGGCGACCAATAAATGGCCGTTTTAAAAAAGGAAAAATCAGTTCTGCTGCAAAATGAAGTGGAACATGCATCTAAAAAGGCTGTTGGGCAAAGGAGTGGCACCCACGGTGCAAATGAAGTCTGCTGGCGGTCTGATATCGGCACGCACGGCAGGCTGCGGCAGGCTTCGAATAGGAAGTAGGGCAACTGTAATGGTCCAGTCCATTGCTCCTGGTGCCCGTAATACTTTTTCTCTCTCTGCAGACACTAATGAGCAGACGGGGCGAGCTGTTTAGTCATTCATCCTGTTTAATAAGCAGCTCTCGGCCCAGCCGCCATGGTCTTCCACAACCACCCAGAGATGATTGGAGAGGTAGCGCAGCGGCCCGTTCACGTGCCCCGAATGCCAAAGCAGCGCCGCATCTTCTCATATTCACCAGTATTGATTGGAGATGCAGAGCCAATTCAGTAGCTCTAAAGTGGTTAATCGGGACTCAGACAAACAGGGTGAAGCTAAAATAGAGCTATACAGGACCGTGCCAGGGAGGAGGACATTATCTTTGCCCACAATATTAGGGAGACTACATTCACAGTCAGTTTTCTGGGCTTGTTTACTAACAGGTGTGACCCATTCAGCAAAGCTGTGACCTAAATCCTGCATGAATCATCACAGACAAACCTTTCCGTTAGTCGGAAAAAACACCTGTAGCAGTACAAGTGACTCAATACGAAGATAGCAATTTCCACAAACAAAGAAACGTTTTGCCACAACGCACCTTCTAAAAGTCACTCTCAAAATGGACGCCGAAAAAGGCCAGTTAGCTACAAAATGCAGACCATTAGATTCTTATGTGCTGCAGTGGAGCAATCTGATGCAATAATAGATCTCATATGTGGCATTGAGAAGTTTGATTCAATAGAGCTAGGGTCTGTTTGCATGAGGAATCAAAAATAAATTTTCACATATAAATGCGTCCTCATAAAAAAAAAATAAATAAATTCTGTTTGTCACTATGTCACTATTTCTAGTTGCATTTATTGCAATATTAAGGTCAATTTGAAACGTTCACCCTAATATAGCTGTATTTGTGCCAGAGAAACTAATTGACTGTTTTTACAACTCTGAAGCGGTAGAGCGCCAAGCCACCTGCTACTCAACATAATTCCAAAACCTAAAAATTATATAGCAATTAGTTTGTTATACATTGTTTTTTTTGCCTCGCTTTATTTATTTATTTTCCTTCATGATGTTGGATTAGCTCTTTGCCGACCTTTGACGAGTTTTTACGGCTACCGGGCTCGAAACAATTATGATTGTCATAAACGGAAAGATCAGAGACAACATCATAACATGGATCATATATTTAGATCATGCATGTAGATCGTGTTTTGACCATTTTGAATCTAAACAGGACGCAGCAGGCTAGTTATGTCGTGGATAGATCGATAACCCGGCGATACAAATATGTGCATGCATGATCTATATCTAAATAGTGTATGTGTGTATAGGTTCATATGCATGTATGTCACTTAAATGTGTGTAAACATATGTATATGTGTGTGTTGGTGCATAGATGTGTGTGTGTGTTCGTGTGTGGATAAACGTGTGTGTGTGTGTGTGTTTGTGTGTGTCTGTTTACTGAATGCAATTTCAGTTATTGATATAATTACTAACAGGTGAAAAAATATGATATCTGAATGTATTTTACTTGAAAATGCAGTGCTTCGATAAAAATGCATTTGTAATTTGTGATAAAAATTTTGTATTTTTGATGAAACCTATCTGCATGTCAAATTTAGGACAAAATCATCAAAAATGCTGTGACTGTTAATAAATAGTTAATAACACCATGACAATTCTTCAATTACAAATCTATAAAAACATACAAGAAAAAATGTAACAATAATAATCAAATATAACGAAATGCAATAAATACAACCTCAAAAAAAAAAACAATGCAATACAATACAATAAATGGCTGATTTACTTTCTATTTCAAACATTAAAACATAGTATTTATTTTGGCAGGCCACCACAAGTAGACCTTAAAGCTACGAACGTTTGTCATGAAAGATTGATGAACGCTTGTCATGAAAAATTTGAGAAGAAGGCTGGAACATGTCATAACTGACCCAAACTCACAACACCTGCTGGGATCCAGGCACAACATTTCCAGCTAACCGAGCCGCTCCAAGACAGTGAAGATAGAGGATAATAAGCTGCTCACTTTTAAAACAACATATGTCACCACATTGCAGCCTCTGGGATTCGATAACAGCACCAAACCGTACTGCGTTCTCACAACCTTGTGGTGTTAGAATTCCTAAAGTTGCCAGCCAATAAATGTAAATTAAAACTTCTTTTTTGCACTCTAATAGTTAATGTAAAGCACCTGTTATAGAAAAGGTTAAATTCCAGGTATGGGAGACTTGGTAACTGGAGTGATATTAAATTCATAAAACTGCTCAGTCACCATTATGTCCTTGAGCAAAGCACTCGCGCTCCGGGGGGGACAGTCCAATTAATGCGTAGCAAATCGTTTTGGTTTAAAAGCGTCTGCTAAATGATATGTAATTTAATATGATGTACTATGTGTCTCAAAATAGCACCTGAAGCTAATGTCAGGATACCTGCTAGCATGTCCCTTAAAGTGATACAGCAGTAAAGAAGTAACACACAGAAGAAATCTCCTGTGTGTTTAAAACAGGCAAATATTACACTCGCAATATGTTCGGAGCTCTAAGCAACATCTAAAAAGCTTTCTAGTGTATAGAAATGTTCTGCATGTTGCGATCGCGATGATGGGGCTTATAATTGAACTGTCATTGCCGAAGCAAAATTAAAACTCTGATTATTCTGTAGTTACAGTGATAACCTCCTCGAGGGGTTATAAACTCGGGAAGTCATCACGGTGAAAATATTCCATTGCATCTGGAATGAGCCTTATCGTATTTAATTTCTCACTAAGGTATAGTTCAGCTAATATGAAAGTTATTTGCCTGGTGACAGTTGGGGCCTGAGTATTTAATAACTGCAAGAATATCGTCACTTCAGCGTACATCTGTTCCTCAATTCCCCAGTTAATCGCAGCTTTAACTGGCTTCCTCTGGAAAGCTTTTCTTTTTTTTTTCTTTTTTAAAACGTGTTTATGTGCTCAATACCACCACTCACAGCAGTGCACAGAACCAAAGGTGATTCTGTTCATTAGCATACTAGTGTCCTCTTTACACAGTACAGTAAAAATGACTAGACGTTGCTGCGGGGTTGTAGAATTTCAGATAGCAAACAGGTTTTCAAAAAAGCATCCAAGAGCTTTGAAGCTTCAAGGTTAACAGTCGTTTTCCATCGCTCCCATTTTTGACCAAATTTCAGTTTTTTTGAATAATAAACGGCAGCGACAACCGTCAAGCTTCAAAAAGGAAAATATCATAACATTTTATTCATTCTATTCAACAGCATACGACCTGAGCGCTATATGTCTTCTGAAGGCATTCAATATGCTGCAACTCTCAAATTTCTTTCTCCATTTCATATATTGGAAAATGACTGGTGTGTCATATTAAATTACAACACATTCGAGAAGCGGTTGTGTTTTGGTGTCGATGACATTAAACCTGGCACTGGGCAAAAATGTGCATTTTTTCATTTAGCATTTACCTGAATGAAGCGAGATGCCACTTTAATACTCGCTAAGCCTTTGTGAAAAAGAAGTATAAAATTTAGCAAACTTTCAAAAAGAGTACTATGTAAATAATAGAAGTTTAACCACTTAAATAGTGACTCCACCCCAGAATGAAAATTTTGTCATTAATCACTCACCCCAATGTTATTCCAAACCAGTACAAGTTTTGTTGTCTTTAGAACACAATTTAAGATATTTTAGATGAAAACCAAGTCATGAACAACGTCAAGAGAAGTGAGAAAGACATTGTCAAAATAGTCCACACAGACTAATTGTTGAATGTTGTTTTTTTCTTTTCTTTGCATACAAAACGTATTCTAGTCACTTTAAAAAATCTGATTGCAGATGGACCATTCTGATGATGTCTTTAATACATTTCTGGGTCTTTATTTATTTGGCAGTTAATGGGACAGTCAAAAGCCTCCTGGTTTCCATCCAAAATATCTTGTGTTCCGAAGAGGAACAAAGCTTTCACTGGTTTGGAACGACATGGGCAACAAGTGATTAATAACAACATTTTCATTTTGGGGTGGATTAACCCTTTAAGAATGCAAAAGAAACTATTTTGAAGAATGTTGGTAACTGATCAGTTATAGGTAGCCGATTGCCTGTATTAGATCGTCCGAATACTACTTTTTTGCTAAATGGAATGAATTTCACCTGCAGGATTGTAGGAATGAAACCATATTCAGATGTATGGTGTGCATTTCAAAAACTACACACCGAAATTGCTAAATGTCACATATCACAGACGTGATGGGCAAAAACTCAAACTGGAGCTCTTTAAATAAAGGAAAACACTTTTGTGACACCCTCAATCTACAAACCAACACAACTACACATGAACAGATGAATGAATAATGCGTGAATATGTACAAACGACTTGTCAGCATTTACAAATATTCAATTTTCCTATTAAGCCTACATCATGATAATTAGAATGAAGTAAGGCTCGCAGAGTGTTACAAATGTCTAGCAGGTCTGGCATAAACCTGCACCACTTCTCAGTCCCTTTTTCCTCCAAAAGCATTCCCACAAAGCACAAATTTTCATTTTGAATGTAGTCATTCATCTGCTCTTATAGGGTTTGGGACTATAAGTGTAGCAATCCTTCAATAAGCAAATTGCGACGGTGGCAATTATAGCCGGATACAATTACGAACGCTCAAGTCAATTAGCTGCGTGAATCTATTTGGCCAGGAACTGCAAGTCTTTTATGCCATATTCATTAGCATAGCAAGAGTTCACAGTAGGGAGTCCATTGTGCATGCTGAGTGCAAACCTACCTCCCAGGATATGACCAGCTCATGCCTGCGGCCATTTCCCCCTCTTACGTTGGCAGGGGCTACTGACGGAACTGCAGACACAGAAATACCGCATTATATTATCAGCTTTTGGTAGCTAAAACCTCTACGCAAAAATGTGAGCGGTGCATTACTTGCTAATGACTACTAATGATTAATTAATGCATGGCTGTTAAGACAGATGAGGAAAATTCACTCTATAGGTGTAACTCCACAACCATGAATTAGTCGAGACACAGTATAGCGCTCTCTAAACACATCTGACAGCTCGAGCAAACAAACAAAGCATGAAAATAAAGAGAAAAAAAAAACAAATAGGAACAGTTAAACTGTGTTATTTTTCTATAATTATTTAGCACTTATTTACTCAATTATTCATGTAAACAAATACAACAATACAACAACCATGAGCTCATTGAAAAAAATGTACTTACAGTTCAAATCAAATCAATGACAGATCACCAACAAATTATGATTATTTTCATGCACAATACATATATTTATGCATCATATTTATGCATTTGGCACACTTTTTATCTGTTGCTTTTAAGGTACATTTTCTTATAGTGGATGGCTTGTAAACTCATACTGTACATACTGATCTTAATATCACATAATCAGCTCCATATGTATTTATTAGCTACTTGCTCTGTAGCTCACCTGGTGTAGGTGTATAAGATAACGCATTTACGTTTTAGTGCCAATCATTTCATTTACTCTACAGCAAACAATGTATAAATGACCTGTTTTGGCTAATGCAGAACACCCTATTAGCGCCAATCACTGGACATTTAACTTTGAAAGCGTAGTCAAACGTGCAATAAGCAACGCTCACACATAACCAATGGTTGAAAGTAATCTGAATGAAAGATTCCAATGATATTCATCCTCTCACTTTTATTGTACTTTTAGTTGTCTCAACAGCTGTGGAACCATCACTGTATGGAAATATCGTCTGCAAAGATTTAATGAAAATTCAGGTTTTGGGCTCCACAGTTAAAAATAACGGCATCTTATGCATTCCGGCACAAGAAAGGGTAAATTATAACGGAGCTTAAAACAAACGAACGTTAACGTACGAAAACAAATTACAATAATTCAATCAGCTTTACATAATTATAAAAAGTAGCTGTCATTATATTCGTATTTTGGGACATTTTGTTGCTGTGTAATCGGGCAGGCCCGCTGAATGTTTTTGAACCAAAGCGTGTTGAAGCGAGGGTTTTGTTCTCCGTAAATAGAGAATTCTGCAGCCTCTTTGCCTGAGGGCACAAGTGCCTTTCTGCTTCAGCTCAAACACAAAAACTTGTTTAAATTCATGTAAGCGGCTTATTTTCCACTTCTCCTCCAATTAAAATAGAACCAGGGTCACCCTGGATGTTCAGATGGGTGACGGCAGTCGTAAAAATGTGTCACAACACGCAGCTACACGATCCCCGGAGTGGAGGATAAACGAGGCTTGAGAGAAGACTGTTTGTTTATTTAGATTTACGTTCTGTTGGAGGGCGTTTAGCTCAGTGACATTCACGGGTGAATGAGCCAATGACAGATACCTGCTTCCTTAGTGCGGACCGCTCTGGAGGGGGCGCTCGGGTCACCTGTGCCAATGCCGTTCGTGGCCACCACCCGAAACTCATACTCCACCCAGGGGTTGAGCTCCACTGCCATGGCGGACTCCATGTTTCCTGTCACCGGCTCTGGATCTAAGGGAGGTACCGAAACAAGGGAGGAATCAATACAGCTTAAAACACAAGCAAAGATTTAAGATTTGACATCTACTCAGTTCAAATCCATGCGGACCAGAGGCATTTCGAAGTAATGTAGAGTGAAACAGTACTGTATGCTTGAGGTAAACACACACATGCGCGCACACACACACACACACACACACACACAATACAAACTGTACAATACTAATACATATACATGGAGAAAGGACACATAGTTGAACGGCAACACAAAATATTGTAACTGCTTTCAGTAAGTTTTTAAGTTGCATTAAACATTTAATGAACTACAAGAAACACATGAAATAATTTCACTGAAACATATTACAATTTACAAATTGTTATTATTAATATTAAGTAGTAGTAGTAGTATTACAGTAAGAAAAAATAGCTTTTTTACATACTTTTTATTATTATTGATTTAATATGCAATTTATTTTATTTAAAAAATGTAATAAAAAGTGCTAGATTTTTTCCCCCCTACTCTTTACTGTACAGACAGCTGGATTCTAAGACAGCATCCAAACTCAACCAACCAACTATACAAGTGATTTATTTGGAACAGTGCTAATGTTTTCCATTAGCATATCATTACGATGTTCTATAAACACATGCCATGATTATTATTTAGCCAGAATAAACAATTATGCTGCCTATGTTTCGGAACAGCCTGTACATCAAAAGCACGCTTACGATGCTTTAATTGCTTCAGCTCACTAAGCTGAGAAACGGAGCCAACATCTAGTCTTCTAACATCATAGATCGATTTTGAAAAACCTAAAAAGTCAATACTGAATTTTTCTTTTAAACCAGCTAAGCATAAAGCTTTACATTTGCGCAACAAATGGTGTAGATAATGGCAGAACACTGTCCAGGAAGAGAACAAATTGCTGAATAAAGTCATCAAATATTCTTGTAGCTTTCGCAAAAAATTACGACTGAACCCCTGATGTCACATGGACTATTTTAAAGAGTTCTGTGCCTTGATCATGGTGTCTGTGGAGGGCAGGGGGCTTTTGGATTTCTTAATTTGTGCTCCGAAGATGAACGAGGGTCTTACGGGTTCGCGTGAATAATTAATGACAGAATTAATGACAATCTAAAGTTCAAAATAACACTTGAAATTTACGCTATAATATATTTTATTTAATTTCATTTAGCATGCAGCTAAGAATATGAAAGCATCATATTAATTTGGACTAGAGTATATTCTTTTAAATTATATTACGCCTATACATTTATAATTGTTCCATTAAAAAATTCTCTTTCTAAAAGAATACTGAAGCGTACTTATTTTTTCACATGTACCCAGTGTATTACAACTTCCGTTTCTGTGTAAATGAGCTTTAAATAAGAATCTGAGAAATGTTTCCATCGGTTCTAGCAAAGTGAATTCGTAATTTTCACTCATGCATAGCTCAAGTCAATACGTAAGAGACGCCAGACACGTGATTGTGTTTGCCCAGAGGACTGGCTCCTCTTTCTGCACACCTCATTTCAGTCCAGACACACACTTGGCTGAGGACCAAACCTCTGGGCTAACTTCTGTCTACAGTTAACGGCTGTACATAACCTGTGGGACCAGAGTCCCACTCCAGGCATGAGACTGTGAGATGATAAACTCCCAGATGCTCTCCACAAAATTTCTCTCTTTCCCCCCTCCGGCTTACCCTGCCTTATCTCACCGTTTCTCCTCTTCAGCCTCTCTATACTTTCATATTTCAGGTTTTTCTTTTTTCTGTCCCTCTTTGACCACACATGCCTCGATTTCCTTTGCATTCCTACGTTCGTACTGCCACTGGCTCTTGGGCTTTTAAAATATCGCTTTTTAAAATGAGAATCCTGACAGGTGCAAAAAAACAAAAACAAAAAACATATATATGGTGTAAATGGTGAAATGGTGTACATTTTTACACACACACACACACACATATATACACACATATATATATATATATATATATATTAGAGATAATTATGAAATGACATATAAAGATGCATCTGACCATTACATCAATAGTACAGAATAATAATAATAAAAATAAATACATAAAATAAAATAATAAAGGTAGTTCATAACCCCTTGAAAGACAATAATAAAAAAATTATAATTAAAAAAAAAAAAATAATAATAATAATAATAAAGCCAGTTTATAACTCCTTTAAAGACAATGCAAATGTTTATAAAATTATATTAAAATATGTACTTGTGATGTGGACTAAAGGGACCTATACTTAAGAGAGTAAAAAAAAAAAAACTGTAAGTGTCTGAAAATATTAAGTTCACACTAAAGTATATTCTTCTAAAGTAAATTATTTAGTATGGTAGTACGAATATGCTGTCTGATCTCTACACCATATTGAGTTACAGTGCAGTTGCAAAAGTCAAAGTCTGCTAAAGTTTGTTACATCCCCAACGGTCTTTGTTGCTCATGTCACCTCAAATCTCTTATTGGAAATGAATGACTTTGAATGCTTTGTCAGCATGAACGCCCCTTCAGGCCTACGCTATTCCTAGAAGAGGAATGCAGAGTAAAGAACATGAAGTGGTAACACTGTTTAAACACTCCGAAATAAAGATTTTCTTCTCTACCTCCTTGTTTTAATCTGACTAGGTTCTGCACTTACGGCGCTGTGTACACGCTAATTGTGTCTTATCTCTCTTACTGTCACCCGCGTGGAATGTTAAAACTGAAAAGAACGATTCATCCATAAAAAGTCGACATCATTGCATAAAACTTTGCTATTATCTAAAGCAGACTGCTAATGTTTGAACAGATGACACAAAAGCTGTTGTCTTTGGATAATAGTGGATAATTACAAGTGGTATTAGAGTCAAGGTACCAAAAATAAAGCTATTTATCTCTTGATAGCAATAGAAAATAATAGTGAGTCTTACCAAACTACTAAAAATCTTTAAATGAGAGCTCGATAACTGAGTGAATTTCTAGATTAAATAAATATATATATATATATATATATATATATATATATATATATATATATATATATATATATATATATATATATATATTGCATAACGGTGTGTTCTTTATGTAAAATAAAATTTTATTTCGATTTTGGTATGAAATATGACTCGTGAGATTAAAAATCCAAATGATGGTAAAGTTAATTTACTAATGACCTTCAAATTAATTTGAAATCAGATTTCAGCCAGTGACATTTAAAAAAGCAAAACAGACATTTAATCGGGGCCCACTGGGCTTTTGTCGCACATCCTTACAAACAGATGGGAGGAAAAGTCAACTCCCCGCTCTTGAGTCTGCATTCAGAGACACTGTTAGCAGCCATACAGTATGCTGAAAGCCAAAGAGATCTTATACAACGAGACATATAGACGTTTATACGTTTTTAAAGAGTCAGTGGCCATTAAAACGTTCCACCTCATGGCGTAAAAAATATCTGGCTGCACTTTTTAGTGAGATACGAAATACGTACCACATATCACTGCAGTTTCCAAAAGAAACAAACATAGAAAGAATCTATGTGTTAGGTCATAGACGGTAGGTTTGTACAGAGACGTACTCAAGAGGCGATGTTCGAATCCTGCGTAGCTACGCTTTCACAAAACAGTTCAAATCTGTGTAAAAGGTAGCTGACATGACACGATTGCGTCAACAAATGCCTTTTTATATCAGTTATGCATTTGTTAACACTATAGGAATTTATATAGTCCCTGGATATTTAACGTAATAAAAAATACAGCAATACGTAATCCGTATGTATATCAACGTAATAAAAACGTGCCAGGGTTCACATATTGAACCTGCGTTTTAGCGCCACTGTGGACATTTCTTTTAGAAACTAGTAAAAATTGTGTGTAAAAATAACGGCTGCTACATATCACACGCAATATAACAATGGTCTTTTATTAGATCTTTGGATACGATCTGCTCATGCCACTTGAACCACTTAAACACGCACGCACCCACACACACTGTGGCATTAATGTGTATAGAAGTGATTACCTGTCTTCACTGTTTGCCAGCCCAGAGAGACAGGGCTTCGTGCTTGTACATTGTAGGTGGTGATTGGACTGTGATTGTCAACGCCGTGGCTCCATGACAACGTCGCCGTGGTATCCGTGATCTCCTCTACAATCACCACTCCAGGAGGTCCAGGAGGGCCTGGAAACAAACGGCACTACTGAGTCAAACTACGCCGAAGGATATGTTTAACAGACATTTTTTTTTTTTTTTTTTACTTTTGATTAGTTCCCTGTGAAAAATAAATATACTAAAACGGATTTGAAATACAGTTATTTCTAGCTAGGTATACTAAACATACATTTATATATGTATGCACCAATTATGAGTTATAAAAGGTAAAAGTAAAGTCAGGTAAAAAAACCAAAAAAATAAACACTTTCTTATAATATGCATTTACGAACGAATTGTTGACTCCCAACCGATTGATTTTTGCAAACAACGTGATTGGTCGATTTCATTTAAAGCGGTGTTTGTGAGCTTTTAATGCTTCGAAAGTGGCTCCTAGAGGCAAAGAATGAATTAGCATTTTCATTGAGACACATGCAAAAAGGCCAGTGGGATGGGAGGTGAGGTCGGAGGCAATATGCTAATGTTTAATTTTGACATCAATGTCAAAAGGCTTGGGACTCGTTTCAATAATTCAGAGTGGACTCTTTCTTTTGAGAGACAATAACTTTATACACCGTGCACTTTCAGATTTAAAGCTTTGCAGGATGTTTTCATATGCTGTGTTAAACACTGCATGAAAGCTCATTTTAAAAAATCCATAACAGGGGCACCTTAATAAAAATACCCTGCGGTTGTTCTTGTGGCACACTAAACTGGTATACTTATTAAAAATTGGAACAACTAATATTACATTTAATGCACTTTAATTGTGCAGAAGTAGTGCTGAAATTCAACTAAAGATATGCTGGAGTACTTTGGATTTCAAAAGTATATTTGATTTCAGTGTGATTCATAGATCATACAACTCTCATTAAAAAACATTTAGGCCTAATATTAATAAATGTGTATTAGGCACAACTAGTGCACTAAATAAGCGAATTATATGTAGTATTATGTTTTATATATGTAGAATTCATGTATTTTAAATATATTACTTTTATTTTACTTACGTTTTCCTGCACATTTTTGATATTTTTGAAAGGTGAACATTCTGCTAACTAAGGGGGCATCTATAACTTAAAACAGTAATACTGTGAAATCACTACAGGTCAAAAGATATTTAATATATATTTTAAAATATGAGTTCTGTGGTGGAAAAACTGTGTTAATACTCGTTTATTTTTCCCCGTCAAAAAAAAACGCAGCCTTTGCGAGCATAAGAGATTCCCTTTCAATAACATCAAAAATGTTAATTATTTCAAACTTTTAGACTGCTAGTCTATTTTTTTTTCTTAGTGTATGTAATGAATGAGATGACATCAGTCGTTGTGTACGCGTAAACGTGGAATTCAATTCCGCTCAATCTCCACAAAGACTGGATGGCACAGATCTCTCAGCAAGGATTTCACACTGATTAAAGAACCCTCTTAGGCATGGTTGAATAGTGAAAGGTTTTTCTGTCTTAAACTGCGTTTTTATGCACATTTCTCAGCCTTCGGGAGTAAATGCATTTGCCGTGCGCAGAAGCGGCGACTGGCTGAAGAGGAAACAGTTGTGACACAGAGCCTGACGGCTGCTTCGGCCAATGAAAGTCGATGTTCTGTGTGGTTTGAAAAGAGACGTGTTAAAAGGTTGGACTGAATGGTGCCTTTGCATTCGAGGATATTAATATGCATGGTGCATCACCAGTAGTGTTTCTGTTTTACGTCTGGATGGAGACCACAGAGGGGTTTTCTCGTCTGAAAGGAAGCAGTGCACATGTGGAAGCACTCCGGCAAGGATCATGATCGCACGTGGCTGAAGGTCGGCTAGTGCGGACAACGCTTTCCTTTGTAGGCCTACGGTGTTTGAGGCGCAGATAAGCTAATGACTCTGCTTGTTTACAAGAGAATCACGCAACTCATCGCAGCTGTGGGGAGAAAGGGAAGTGAGGATTCGTACAGGAACATCATCTAGCAGGCATTGACGAAACTATTGTTAATTAACAAGCTGTTCATTAAACAAGAAGCTGCAAGTTCTTGTTAGATTTATAAAGTGTGAAACTCTTCACAATTAGTTAGCATCTGCAATGTGATCCGGCTCCAAAGAAACAGTGTGTTGTTTTTTACTAATAGTTAATAATCGCGAACATTAATATGCAACAAGAAATAAAAGCGTACAGTGGTTCTGTTTCAAAGGCCCTCTGATATTTCTGCTCTGATTATGATAGCACAGCTTGTTTGCAAACTTTTTTTAATTAACAGAAACTGGGGTAATCTTCTATAATATTTTATATCGCAATATTCTATAATATCTCGATTCTGTATGATTTTTAATGGAGACCGTTATCGAGAACAAAAACAAATAGCGCTATTTACGTTTACGTCTCGATTTTTTGGGATTTAGCATTTTAATTAAGATGATACGTTTTTTTTCAAATTGTGACCGCCTTGGATGCTTTCTGGGCCCCTCTGGTTGAAAACCAATTTTAGAAGCACAGAAAGTTATTACACTTTAATGAATTATCGTAAAATACAAGACCCGGGGTTTATTAAGGCAGTAAATGAGTTTTTGATTTCTCGTCTGTTTTAAAATTCTCTAAATATTATATTTTGCACACTTATCAAGTGCAATAAACTGTATTTCTTGGTAATAAATATTGTTATAAACATATACCTAAAATGGAGTACAGCATGATTAATAGTTATTTTAGTTACTATATATACACAATTGTGCGGATGTGTGAAAATGAATTTTATTTATTTGTCAGATTTTGCCATATATACCAGTCGCAGTTATGAATTTGAATTTATTCATAGAACAAAAAATAGTGGGTGCAACTCATCAACCGTCAGGAAACGACTGAACTGTATAAAATTTAATGTGTGATATTTGCACAACCTTGGTAAAGTCATTTGAAAAGAAAATATTTCTGAACGCCGAGATGAAGTATTCAGAAAACAAACATTTGTTTCTTTTGAATAATGCAGAGAGATAAGTCATGAATCATTCCCAATAAAACCCGGGAAATTTACTCAGAAAGTCGACGAGGTCAATTTTGATTTCATGTTGTTTGCAAAACGCTGTAATCGCAGTTTTTCATTACGGACAACAGCTTGTTTTTGGCGTTCTCACCTCTAACCAGCAGCTCGGCTTCTGCAAGAACACTGTCTGCGCTCGTCTGAGCACGACACCCGTATTTCCCAGCATGCTTCAGGAGGATGCTCCTGATCATCAGGTCTGCTGTGGAGGACTGCTAAATGGAGGGACAAGAGAGGAAGCACAAAGAAAAAAAAAAACAGTGAGGGAAAGAGAGAAATAGAGCTCGGCGCGGTGCTTGACACCTGAGCAATGGGCTGCTGCTACAGCCTCTATTGGCTTGTGTGGATTAAGAGATTCCTGTTCGGTTTAAGAGCACGCGCGCCATTACTTTCCTCAATCTGCTCTTCTCTGGAAATGAGAAACGCCCCAGGCGAGACTGCAAATAATTCAAGGTCTACAGGCAGCTCTTTAGTACAGGGGCTGATTAAAATTACAGCACATGAATCAGACAGCTGGGTACCGCACCACTGTCTCAACAAATACGTGCTACCTGCGAGGAATATTCTGCTTTAAATAAATAAACGCACGGATAATAAGAAAAAGAAATAGAAAAGAAATAAATAACTGAATAAATTAAATAAAACACGAACGAATCAAATTTAAGCAAGAAATGTGAAGAAAAAATACTGTGAATAAATAAAATGAGAAAAACTAATTATATTTGGAAAAGAAAACGAAAACGACGTTATTAACTCTTTTCCCGCCATTGACGGGTTTTTACGTCAATCCCTGTTCCAGGTGTATTACGGTAAGAAAAGCTGAATGAGTTATGGGACTTCCCGGGGAAATCGAAAAAATGACGATCATCATAAATGCAAGGATCAGAGACAATGTAGTTCGTTATACAGATTATATATTTTTCCACATCAATCTACACTCCATACACTCCATACACTTTTTTGTTAGTTTGTTTGTTTGTAACATCTTTGAAAATGTATTGAAAATAAAAAAAACTACAATTATTATATTGCATAAATATTCATACCCTTAACTACATATTTAGCTGAAGCATCTTTAGACTCTCAAGTCTGTTTTTGTTTGAGGTGACAAGCTTTGCTCATCAGCAATGCAACAATTATCTGCCATTCTTCTCCTCTTCTCACCTCTGTCAGGCTGAATGGGGGCAAGTGCACATGTTCAGATTTCTTTTGATTGGGTTCAATCACAGGCTGTGGCTGGGCCACTCAAGCACATTCACAGAGTTGTCTATAAGCCACTCTTGCTGTGTGCTTAGAGTCATTGTCCTGTTGGAAGGCAAACCTTTTGCCCAGGCTGAGTTTCTGAATGCTCTGGACTGGGTTTCCTTTAAAGCTATCTCTATATATTGCTGCACTGAGCGTTCCTTCTACTCTGATGAGTCCCTCAGTCCCCGTCGCTGAAAAACAGCCCCACAGCATGAGGCTGACTCCAGCACACTTTACTTTTGGGATGGTACTCTGCAGGTGATGAGCAAAGCTGGTTTCCTTCAAACATGATGTTTAAAATTGAGCTTCATCAGACCAGAGAATCTTGTTTCTCAGAGCCAGACGATCCTTTAGGTGCTTTTTTTTGGCAAATAGCAAGTGTGTTTTTATGTCTTAACTGTCTTCTATATGACCATGGAGCTCAACTAGAGTGACCATCAGTTTCTTTGTAACCACAGAAACCAAAGCCCTTCCCCATCAGTTGCTCAGTTTGGCCAGGAGGCTAGATCCAGTCCTTCCATTAACTGTAACATAGACTATGCTTCTGTGACTCTACAGTTGAAGCAGATTTTTTTTTTCTGAACTCTCCCGCAGATGTGTTGCTTTGATATGCACTATCAGCTATTAGACCTGAAAATTAGAATTTTGCCATCATTTACTCACCCTCCAGTAGTTTCAAATCCGTATGTATTTCTTTGTTGTGCCGAACACCACAGAAGATATTTTGAAGAAAGTTTGTAACCAGGCTGTTTTGACTCACTATTGACTTCCATAGTATTTATTTTCCCTACAATGGAAATCAATGGTGACTTACGTGTTCAGCAGAACAAAGAAATTCATACGGGTTTGGAACTACTCAAGGGTGAGTAAATGATGACAGAATTTTCATTTTTGGGTGAACTATTCCTTTAAGACGTGTGTGCCTTTCCAAATCTTACCTATTCAATTGAATTGGCCACAGGTTCACTTCACCCTAAGTGTAGTAACATCTAAAAGTAATATGAACGCTTCAACTGTCCAAAATACTTATGCAATAAAGTATTGCAATAAAGTATTGCAAAATGCAATTTTCAGTTATGGTGTGGACTGATGTGGAAAAAAGTAATTTAAAGCAGTTTAACATAAGGCCACAACCCAACAAAATGTGAAAAAATGAGGGGGTTTGAATATATTCACAAGCCACTGTATATATAAAAATACATATATAAATGCATCAGCAATAGTTATTCAGTACAAAAAAAAACATTGTGCCTCTAAGAGCTACGCAATAATCTGACAAACCCACAAGCCTTCTCTTTTTAACTGTTCCATGGTAATAATAAAAGCACTATTAATATTCTAGTAAAGTCTTCCTACTCTGAGAATGTTTGCTGAGCAGACATTTTCTGATGTTTATGAGAAAATCCTATGGTACAAGTGACTCATAAAGTATTCATTAGCACTGAAAAACTAACAACTACATGAGAACAACATGTAAAAATAAATAATTCATTTTACATGACTAATGCAAACAGAGATGCCAATGCTTCTTCAGGGTGGATGAACACGAGTCCCTAATTTATAAGCATCTGACTCACAATACACTTACCAACTCATTAATGTAAAATATGAAATACTGTCTGTACTAGTTCATTTTTAGAAGCATTTTGGCACTTCTTACAATATCGTCGGTTGTGTGTCAGTCAGAATTGAGTTTATTTACAGTATAATTCACTAATTTGATTCCAATTTGAACTGAGGTAACAAACACGATGAAGAATTGTAAGTAAAATTATTATTATTATTATTATTATTATTTTTATCTAATTTGCTGAATTTGAATTTGGCAAAAAGGTGCAATAAACAGAAGCTCATTTTAGATGAATTATTCTCAAAACAACCCAGTTAGCTGCTGCGCCAATTAGCAATTAAACCCATTGTGGGCTAATCAAATATAAAATCTCCTAAACCCTGGCTAGCACTGCACTTGAATGCGTAACAGTGACAGTTTCCTGGCAGATTGGTGCTCAGTGCTGCTGTGCAGGAACCAAATGATGTTGTCAGCCAGAGGGAAGATTTCAATATGCCTATAATATGATAGTAAGAGGACACAAGATGGTTTGAACTTAATTGTCTCGGTCGTAGCTGGTGCTGAGGAGTGATCCATCCCTATTAGGAGCTACATGAATGCATGCATGAGATGAGGCGACTTCATGACAGAGTGTTAAACAAGTAGTTTATGTTATTGCCAAAACCAGCCAATCAAACTGGAGCTTGCCAGTTTATGTAAGATCTTTTGTGCTTGTACGATATGCAGACAGCTTGGGAGTAGCAAAGAGCTGAATGCTCTAATGGATTGGGCCATGGTGGTTGACTAGTTCTCCAGTACTCGACTAGTCTATTAGAGAGTTAGACAACCCACTGATCGTTCATATGTAAATATGTAATATGCTCATGCAGGAAGACCTATTAAGCGATGTAATTTTTAGTAATATTTTCCTACAGCAAACTAATAAATGAAGAGTTCATTTGTAAAAAATGACAAATATTATATATATATATATTAATTACATTAATTACCAAATTATTACACATGTATTATACACAATTAAATTGAATTAAAAGTATGCTTTTTTACGTATTAAAATTTTTTGTCATATTTATGGCCATTTTGGAATTGTTTTTCTGTTCCTGTGTTTCCTTATATAGTAATTTTCCTGTTCTTTTTTTGTTGATGTATTATTCTAGGCACCCGTTTTGTTAATTAATCTGTCTATATTAGTTCCTTTCTGTTCCTTAGCTATTTGTCTGGTTTACTAAGTTTTGTTGAGGTGTTTCCTATGTTGCTTTTCTCCGGAGTGTATTAAAGATTGTTGGAGTGGATTATTGAGCTATGCGAACCATCACAGTTTTATTCAGTCGTTTTTTTCGCAAAAACAGGTGCCTACCCATTTCACGTTTTAGAGTAAAAAAAAAAAACTAGTTTTTTCTTTGTAATCTCCTCAGATGATAATGCAGATGCCTGACAGAGGTTGTGATCATAGACTGAAATGATGTGATTACACGCAATACAGAGCTTTGTAACGCGCTGCTTTTGCAAGGTTCCGTGAAAATGTTTCAGCTTTTATTTTCCTTTTACTTCCCGAAGAAGGTATCACAGGTTCATCAAGTTTTTTCGAAATTATTCGTCCTTGATCACTTTTAGACAGCTTCGACAAAACACCTCTATGCTAGACCATCTTTTCAAAGCGAAAGTAGCCTTGTCACCTGACCTGAATACAGTGCAGATTCTCTAAAATTGAATGATCGGATTCTGTTCAAAAACAACAAGGGCGCTCATCAGCTTCTAAAGTAAAACATGAACACGTGATGCCTTAAAAGTGGACAAAACAGGCTTTAGGTTTCAGATCGCTCTATATGTGGAGAATAATGCATGGAAACAGCTGGAATTCATATTTTTTCCATGCTATATTGGTCAAATTTTTGGAATAATTAAAGATATTTCAATTTAATTTCAATTGCAATATATTTCACAATGGTCCTGTTTTTACTGTATTTCTAAATAATTGTGAAATCAAGTCAGTGGATGGTTATGTGGAGCAGAATCAGGCGGTGTTGTCAATCCTGCAGGAAGGGTGGAGGTTGTGTAGAGCTGCTGCTCCTCTGAGACTCTGATAAACATGATGGTGTGATTCACAGCAGGTCTTTCATCATGATGACATACGGTCCTGGCTGACCTTTCACTGGATTGATTCTCACTCCAGTTAAAGCAGGATTTGGTGCAATGTGGCATCCCTAAAATAAGTAACTGTGACTCCATCTGTTTAGGAGCAACAGATTGAAGATAGAGTTATAATACTGTGTTCAAAAAAAAAAAAGCAGTAAAACACTTTAAAAGTACTTTCAGAGAAAAAGACAAAAATGCTATCATTAAAATATCATTAAATTCTTTAACTTTGTTTTGCTTGGGTTTGTGTTTTGGCGTAAGAAACATGAGTGTAGAGACAGTTTTTTGGGGAGTATTTAATTTTTTATATAAAAGAAAAAAGAATTAACAATGCAGAATCATTTTCACAGCCCTCTTTGATATTTACCAAGGGTGCCAATACTTTTGGCCATGACTGTATGTATAGTATTAACACAATATAATTTTTTTTTAAAAGATATTTTCTCATTGTTAGTCAGTTTGGAGCAGGGGCTTAAGCAACCCCCCCACATACTGTATATACATATATACATTTTTGACATCGCTAAAAAAATGTTTTTGAAAAATTACAAAAATGCACCTATGCTAAATATACAATTATTGCTAGGGGCCAAAACTTAGAATCTTTTTTATTTACCTTACTGAACGTTTCGCCACAGTGTCAAAGAGATATGTCCACTGAGTGGCGCTAAATCACAGGTTTAATATGTGAACCCTTGCACATTGTTATTATATGTTATTATGCCATACAGATGGTAAATATTGCTATTTCAACTTCCTTTTAAGAAGTAGTTACACTGGCTTTTGAAAGAGAAAAAATTATGCTTTATTAATCAAATTTTGTAAAGTTGTGTGAAAAGGAATAAAAGGTGTCAGTGTTTTACTGCCTCTAGTGTTCTTTTGAAAACTGCGGTGATATGTACTTGTTGGTACGTACTGTATTTTCGCTAAAAGGCATTCCCAGATATGTTTATGCCCTGAAAAACCAGCGGAAAAACCAATGGAAAAATCTTTTATCACTGATATACTGCACATGTTGCTTTCCATAAAACACCAAATAATACCAACCGGACGACCACCAAACAGACGCACAGATGATTATCTACTTCATACGTAAGCATCAGCACAAGTACACAGAAGGACATCTGTGGCGAAGCCGCTTACTGTTTGGATGTACTCGAAGTGACCGCCCTCCTGCTGGGTGTTGAGCGGCTGGTTGTTGAGCAGCCAGAGGAAGGACACGTCCAGCGAGGGGTCATGAGTGACTTTACAGCTGAGCACCACACTCTCTCCCACTGTCACCTCCACCCGGACGGGGCTCAGCTCCACCCGCATGGGCTCTGAAACACGAACGCCATTCATACATTATGACATCTGCAGCTATGTCAGAAACTCTGTTTTACGGAAAACAAATGCATTATTGAACTACAGGAAAAGTTGTACTCGTCAATTCCAAAACGATTTCTAACATCAAGCTCATCTTGCAGCATATCAGACCTTGACAAACAGAACATAAGCAGCTTATTTAATTGATCCTACATAAATTAGTACATTAATTCACACTGTATACGTTGTTAATATTATTTTATTGTTTTATTTACTGTTTGTGTTTTATGAAAGACATCTGATGTCCTCATTCAGTGTCATCAAAGACCAACATTTAGAAGATTTCTCTTTAAGTAAGCGTTATACTAAAGAGAAAAAGAGGATTTTGTTGACTTTTACTGATGCATTACAATCATTATTATTTTATTTAATGGACCTGAACAAGGAAGAAGTGTATTTGTATTAGCTAACATGAACAAAAATGTATAAATATTATGAAAAAAGCTAATGCATCAACTAACAATAACTAATGGGACCTTACTGTGAAGAGTACGTTAAATAAAATAGCAAATAGAGTATAAAAGTATAACATTATAGAGTATAGAGTATAAAATTCTCTAAAGGCCACCTACTCTGCCCACTGAGCTAATAAGTGAGCATTACGGGACGCGTTTTGTGGAAGTGCGCAAAAACAATCAATTTCAACATTGATATATTGTGCCAAAATGCATCTTAATACAAGATTCGAATCTCATGTTCTGTATAGTAAAATGTGTTATGAAATAGCGAGTTTGCACGTAACACGTATCTGTATCTCAAGGGTTCCTTTCAACAAATTATCATATAGGCTAACAATGATAAAATCAAGACGATCTGTCCCATGCCTCCTAGTTATTATCTGTTTTCTCGATAAAGAAATAGCTGTCCTAGGAGACAGCAGATGCTCTCGTGAGCTGATTCTTGTGCGGGCAAAACAAACATCTTCACGCCTGATAAGCCGCAATGAACTCTTCTTCCATCCGGCTCAGTCAGGCGGCGCTCTGTTTGCTTTAGTGTGGTTAACCACAGGATGGGACCGGCGGGACGGGGGCTGGAGGTTGATGAGGGTCTCTTACCTTTCACCAGAAGTACGGTCGTCAACTCCGCTGAACCAAACTGGTTTTCTGCACGGCACACGTAGCTTCCCTCATCCGAGCGGCTGGAGTTAATGATGCGGAGGGTGTTATTCCGAAGCAACGCGATCCTGTTAAAAATGGAGGATGCAATTCATCTGCCACAGAAAACGCTTCTTCAGAAGGTGAAATAAACAAATTAGCCCAAAATAAAAATAATGAATACAAAACCTTGTAAAAAGAAGTGGATGTGGCAAAATAACATAATAGTTTGAGTTGTATAAGTATATAAGTACGTTTTAGGTATATAAGTTTACCTTGGGCTATGTGTGAAGCCCACACATGTGAAGTTTTGTGGCGTTTTTGCCATTTTCAGGCACTGTATTTAAACAGATCAGCACCATATTTGGTCAGTGTAATCTAATGACCTTTGTGATTTGTTAAAATTGCGAAAATCTTTAGTTTTCCTTGAAGGGCATATATATGTGCCGCCCTGACAATCTCTGATGTTTCACCCTGAAAAAGAATATAATTTAGGTTGTAATTCTTCATACAATGTCCGATCTGCACCAAAATTCATGTTTGATAAGACTCCTGACCTGAGCACATGACCATGACCATGCCTATGCGATAATCTTGAGTTTTCGTTAAAGGGCGTATCTTTGGTGGCCTGACACATTTTGATGTTTGGCCCTGGGAATAGTTGTAACTCAGCTATACAATGTTCAATTTATTAACTTGTGTACACTAAAGGAGGTAGAGTTTTTTCACATTTTGCCCCGTACACTGGTATACGCTGGTTTTCCTGATAATGTTCGGGGTTCAGACACACTCTCCCTGTTTAAATCTAGATTAACGACAAATCTCTTTAGCCAAGCATTCACATAATGCATGTCATAATATTTGTACTGCAGTTATATCTGATTAAGCATGCATTATCAGTCTTTAGCTTGGATTGAACAAATATTTTTTGCTTAGATGGAACAGAAGCTACGATAAATATGTCTCTCTTTCCGCCACGGGATTGACATCATGTGGTGACTAGGAATTTTGCAAGCTTCAGGCTGGATGAAACCCTTAAACTAATCTGAGATGATCGAACACTTTAGAAGAGATGATGTCAACCCCTCAGAGGATGCCAACCTTCAGACAACATTCAGAATTACCAAATTGTGCCATAAGTTACGTAAATATATTAAGTTTCTACAATATATGAAAATATTGTAGAAACTTAAGTTTGTGTGAAGCTGCTTTTCATTGATTTGTATCGTAAAAAAACAATATATAAATAAACTTGAATAAAATTGATTGTCCAAAATGCAACCTCAATAGCAATGTGAATACAATTAGTACATTGTAGTTATTTTTTATGTAAGTATCCAATGTTCTTACTCTCTGTGAACACTAACACTATGGCAACAATCAACGTTTTCACACCATCAGCCATACAGCACATAAAACAGCAAAACACAACCTTCAATAGGTAAGCGTGCTGGAAAACATCAATCATGCATGATGCACAAAGACCGGCCAGACAATAATACCCGCATTAATAGTAAAATGAGTAAATTAAAAATGATCACAGTCTCTTTCTGAAAGTACAAGATATAGTACACTTAGTTCAGTTGGAAGTGTATTCCACAGCTGAGAAGCTCTTACAGAAATGCATGATTGACTAAAAGAAGCAGACCTGAAAGGAATTTCCCAGTCTCCTCTTTGAGTAGATCTTGTGGATGTACTATTTAAATGTTTCTTCTTAATAAAAACACTACGTGGTGGAGGAGCTTTTCCATTTAAAATTTTGACCATCAGACCGGCATAATTATATTTCATTAAATACTCCTAAACTAAGAATATCATATTTGCCCGAATTATTGCGGTGGTGGTAATGATTGGGTTTTCTATCTAGAATGTTATGTGTCTGCTTGTACAGTGAGAGAATAGGCCTTAATGTTGTTTCTTCAATTTGTGCTGAAGTTGTAATGTATATGTATACAAACAGTCTTCTTTACATTAAGAACCAAATGTGAATCATTAAGCCATTTGTTCACATTTTATAAGTTTATAAGCTGCTTGTTCTTTGGTTTTTGTATATACAGTATCGTCTGTGTACATCTGAACATCACACTCTACACATATAGAGGGTAAATCATTTATATATAGACTGAAAAGCAAAGGACCCAGGATGGATCCCTGAGGCACAACCATTTCATTAGACACGAAAGCTGAAATTTTGATGATCGACAGTATCAAATGCCTTCTTTAAATCCAGAAATATGGCCCCAAAAACACTTCATTGTCCATTTTCAACGTAATACTTTCTAGAAAGAATCAATTTGCTGTCTCAGTAGAAGGATTCGCTTGTCCTTCATTGTTATTTTAACATCTAGATTTAAAGATAAGATTGTCAATCAACTCATTTAAAATGTTAATTGACTGATAGTATCTTTTGGTGAGGATTAGTACATCGATGGCTATCAAAAGACATTAGTCAATTAACTGTTCAAAGCAACGAAAGGGCTGTTAATTATAACAGTAATATCTATTTATATAATTTAACTTATGCTTAGGTTAAAAGCGGGTCTTAAAGTAAAATAGCTGGTGTTGGTAAGGACAGAATGCTCTGATGATTAATATGCTCACCCAAGTATACGACACGTCAAATGGCTTTAATCGGAATACTGTTAATTTGAGAGGAAGTCAAGATGAGATATACTCCTAATGACATTTCATTCTTTCTGAAACCAAGAGAGAGCAGGAAGGCAAATTGAATTTAACAGAGATAACTAGAGTCTCGCTTTTATCTTATCGTTCGCTCTCATTCACTGTTCTGAGAGCAGTTTCAGAGAGCACCTCTGTGCTGCCCTCATATAATGAATTAACTTCAGACAAAGACAGAAGTCATTTCTTGTCTGAGGTCCTGGAAAATACAATAGAGAGATTTAAAAAAAAGAATGACTGAGTCTTGCTATAAAGCGACCACCTGAGAACTTGAGCATATGAGCAACAGGCTCTTGGTTTTATTATAGCTTTTAAAAATCCATCAACTAAAGTGAATGCACCGAAAAAGTTATCTCAAACTAAGACCTCTTTAAGTAGATGAAAAAGTCACTGCATTCACACTGCACATCTTATTTTAATCCAGTTTGGTCGAGATTGGGTCTCAGTCCACTTTCAATTCACAATTCATTTTGAGGGTTCCAATAGGACACTTGCTTATCAGCTTTAAATAAAATATAACCTAAAATCTACTTGACACCATTTGTACTTTCTTTTTCTTTGGAAACAACCGACATTTGTGACCCTGGACCGCAAAACCTTAATCATAAGTAGCATGGGTATATTTGAAGAAATAGCCAACAACTGCATGGGTCAAAAAAAAATAAATAAATAATAATAATAATAATAATAATTAGGATATTAAGTAAATCTCTTACCATAAATATATCAAAAGTTAAGACTTTGAGGACTAATGACTTCATTTGGACAACTTTGAAGGCAATTTTCTCAATACTTTTTGGAACCATCAGATTCCAGATTTTTATATAGCTGTATCTTGGCCAAATATTGTACTATCCTAACAAGCCATACATCCCTGAAAAGTTTATTTATTCATATTTCAGAGGATAAATCTGTAATATATAAATATCACATTTAAATAAAAAAAGACCCTTTGTGATCCAGGGCCACATTTTAAACCACCCATTTTGCTATCAGACTGAAAAACCAACACAAAATATTGGTTATTATTAATAGAAGAAAAGTAATTTAAAATAAATATCAAGTGAAGAAAAAAGTAATATAATCTAAAAAAGACATTTTAATACATATAACTTAAAGTGGTAAAATTACTAACACAAAAAAAGATTTAAGCGTACAAATATTAAAATGATGGAAAATATAATAATAAAAATGCTTTAATAAAAAATAGCATTTCAGTGATTCTAACATAACACCGGCCTAGGCATACTACTACAACCGGCCCCCCCTTCACCCGCTTTGATTAGCAGATGTGAATATTTACATATCAATCATTTTATTAAAATTCAATTTCTGCCTAAAACTAACAGTCTTGACGAAAGGGAGCCGTCAGTCTAATTTCTTCCCCATTAATTTTTCTCGTAATGTTTGGCTTTCATATTTACAGCATTAAGCACCCTGATCCAGCAGACGCTGATGAGAATTGGCAGGCAGAAACTCACAGAGGCGTGACAAAGTGTAACCCGTACATGGAAAATTCATAAGGAGAAATCAACTTAGAGACGTTTCTTTAAGTAGGAGAAAGCGAGAACCCACATTCGACAAGGACACAGAGCCAGAAAGGACGAGCGACAGAGACCGGTGGGTATAAGCCATATGCAAATGAGCCTTCGTGACGAAGGTAGCAAAAATGAAACGTCCCCTTAGAGCCACCTAAAATATATTTTAGGCCACTTGATGCAAAGAACTCGCTCGACTCTGGAGAAACATCTCTGAAAACGCACCGAGTGCGAAATATTCACACGTTGTACGGGAACGGCTGGATAAACACCAGGGAACATAATCACAGGCTTGTTTACAATGGACCGATTTTCCATTTCCCTGACTAGGGCTTCTTTGGCGACGTTAGTGAAGGATTGACCGCGGGGTTTTGAGAGTGGCTGCCCATACTTTCGAACTAATGGGATTAATACTTTTCATTTGGAATACAAAACCCTTGAACATTAGCGGAAATCCATGTTAATTACGAACCTTCATTAACTCCACACAGCTGTCAATGTCAGATAAACGCAGGGCAACTTCGATCCCACCCCTGCTCCTCTCACGATTGAACCGCTCTTCATCTAGAGACGTCTTCTTTGGATACAGCTAATGTCAGAAAATCCTTTCACTAAAGTCACCCGTGTCCAGTCAAACACGTCTGCAAAATTCATTTCAACGATCATCTGACTGAAAATCCATTTTAACTACTCAGTTGAATTGGGAAAAGAGCGGCTCCTTTATCATTCGACATTGTAGTGTGCCTTTAGAGCAATCGAAACAAGCGATGCAATTCTCTCTTGGATCGTCTACGTTAAACTGTAGCTCATGCACCATTTCATTACATATCTTTTCATAACGTTGGTAGCGCTGATCTGATTATTTTAAATCTGATTACTTCGGAGCTTCCTAAGGCGCGCTTCACTACTGTTTATTCTTAAGGTTTGGGATTTGAACAGACTCTACACTTCGGCGGAGAACTCATCCGGCACTGTTTATACCAAAGACGTGAATGATGCTTCAAATCGTACAGCTTGTCGAGCGGTTGCGTGTTATTACTTTTAAAAGTGGCCTGACTTTCAATTTCAAACTTGAGAGGGCGAAAAAAATCTCCTACACTAATGCTAAAGAAGGAACACAAGCCATATCCAAGCAGAAGAACATATTCATATATAAAAGTCAAAAAAGTCCACCCCAAAATTTGATTAAGTAACCATTAACAGTGAGATTAGCTTGAGGGGTTTTATTTGACTGATGTTGCTTCTAATCTATTTCATCTGTGAACATTTAGCAAACACAGTGTGAGCCTCACTACAGGAAGCAGAAAATGACTTAAAGCACAGGTCTGGTAACACTTAAAAGAATAATGGCAAAAAATGTTATACCTTTGTTTTAGAGTTTAGGGTTCTTTATTCCAAATGTTCATTATTTTTATCTGTAACTCTCAAAAAATCGTTCATCTATAAGATGTTTTAATGCCACCTTAAAAAATAATTATTAAAAATTATGAGATTAAAGTTAAAGTATTATGAGAATAAAGTTTAGATGTTACGAGAAATAAAGTCAAAATACCAAAAGAATAAAGTTGAAATATTTCTAAAATATAGTCGAAATACTACAAGATCAAAGTCAAAATATTTCGAGAATAAATTCAAAATGATTTGAGAAAAATTTTTAAATATTACGAGAATAAAATCAAAATATTTTGAGGATAAAGTCAAAATATTACGAGAATAAAGTCAAAATGTTTTGAGAATTAAGTCTAAATAATACAAGAATAAAGTCAAAATATTATGAGAATAAAGTCGAAATATTTTGAGAATAAAGTCAAAATAATTCGAGAATAAATTTTAAATATTATGAGTATGAAGTCAGAATATTTCAAGGAAGTCTTAATGCTACAAGATTAAAGTTCAAATATTATAAGAATAAAGTCGAAAAGATTTGAGAACTTAAATTGTAGAACTGAAAGTTATAATACTTTTAGAGCATGCGTGCAAATAGCCAGGATTAACCAGCCGGACTTAACCAGTTTAACATGTAATAGTCTAATTTTCGTTCTAACTGGCCAATTTTCATGCTATAGTTCAGACGTGGGCCGGGCCTCAATCTGACCTGTTTTAGGCTTCTCCTTATTTTTATATTTTAGACAATCAATAAGTGATGAAAAATTGCCGAGCGGCACTGATGGAAACAAAACCGTGCTACAGCGACTGAGAGTGGGTTGACGGTGTTCAGTGTCCCGCAGCAGAGAGCTGCTGTCGGCAGATCAAGAGTTCTGTGTTCACATACACACAATTATATAAAACCTGCCGCAAAGTCCCAGCCAAAGTAATTACCATGAATGTGCCAGGGAAAATAATAAGATATTATTTACTAAAACTAGTTTTCTGAGTGTCACAAAGATGAATATGACGATTCTGACTCGCCATGTCCTCCTCACAGATGAGAGAAGTCATATTGTGCACACAAATAAAAATAATCCCTTTATAGTTTAGAATGATGTATTACTGTTATCTTTATCAGAGAAAATGGCTTTTTCGTTTTCCACTTAAAAAAATACAAGTGATTGCGCCGGCGCCTCCGTGTCCTGCAGAGTGCGCTTTATCTCTCCGCTCTCTGCACTTATCGCACATTTATTATTATAGCGCAGGTTTAATATTTTAAACATTGTTTATTATCTATATAGATTTTATTTTGGGCAAGTCGTGAAGGCTAAACTGATCAAACATAGTCTGCTGTTGAATGCTTGGTCGATACTTTAAAAAACGAAAAAAAAAAAAAAAAAACGACTTTTCTAAATGAACTTAATTAATAAATAAATAAATATATGAAATATAATTATTCTGCCATTACACAAAAAACTGAACTATTTTAATATTTAAAAAAATAGTTTTATAGCTCAAATAGTGGTATAAGCCATTTTGGGAGAAGGGGGAAGAAAGGCGGGCTCAGGTCGGGATAATTCTGATAAACTTTCTGAAGCGTCTTGGGCCAGGGCCAGTCATAGGGCCGACATTTTTTCTAAAGTTTTTGCTCTTTATTTAAAGTTTATAGCAAGATATAAAAGAGAAGGAACATCAGAAAGTATAGATACAGCCTAATTTATAATGCGAATAACGTCAAATTATCGTATTTAAAAAAAAAAAAATAATAATAATAAAAAAATTATTGACTCACATGCACCTCAAACTAATGTGAATAGAGCAATATTTAGATTTTATTCTTGTAATATTTTGACTTTAATCTTGTAGACTTTATTCCCTAAATATTTCAACTTTATTTTAGTAGTATTACAAATTTATTCTCAAAACATTTCGACTTTATTCTCATAATATTTAAACTTTTCGACTTTATTCTCGAAATATCACGACAAAAAAACTGCCATACTGTTATTTTTTTTTCTCACAAAGCATCTAAGTGCGACCAGCTCTG
The DNA here is from genome assembly GCF_018831695.1 of Puntigrus tetrazona. Classification (NCBI taxonomy): domain Eukaryota; kingdom Metazoa; phylum Chordata; class Actinopteri; order Cypriniformes; family Cyprinidae; genus Puntigrus; species Puntigrus tetrazona. The sequence continues at coordinate 11,518,291 of NC_056716.1, forward strand.
TTCAGCTGAGGATACATCTTTCCTCTTCTCCACTAAGCAATTATGAGACAGAGATACTGAATTATTGATGGTCCATATTGTTAGAGTTTTCAATTATCACTCGGTCTTATGAATAAACATGCCCGGTCACAAAAACATTAAAGCTAACTTATGACTTATCCCTTTTTCTTTTTATCATCGTGAATGGCTCACATATTGCAGATGCTGTCTGATAAAAACATAATGATGAATGTAACACATCACATAGGAATGTAAATATAATAGAACTTAAAAATATAATACAATATAATTTTATATCGGCATTCATATTCTATAACATATTCTATAAGTAACCTTTTTACAAACATTTTTCTAAAATATAATTATGCAAATTAAGGGTTATTTATTTATTTTTTTTATCAAAATACATTTTTGTCAAACAAAACATACTAAAATTATTTGTAAAAAACACTACACCATGCCATTGACCCAATAATCAAATATTTAAAAAGCCTCTCTGTAAAACGTCCTTCCTGCTGGTTACCAAAGATACCGCAGCACTAAAATAACAAAAAGCAGTAAAATTAAAGAACTACATCTGCCCTTGAAATGTCACAAAAAAACAAAACACAATAAATTGCACGACTCAGACAAAATTGTCGCACAATGTATCAGATCACGCAAGCCCGATCCATTCATCATCTTGTTACCTGAAGAACGGAGCATTCTTGGGCTGTTCGCTTCTCCCATCTATCAGTGGTCACCGTGTACAAACATCTATCACACGGCAGACAACATCATTTCAAATGTGATCTGCACCGCTTTTACGAACGATTCCATCCTGACAAAAAATGCGTCTGACCTCAAAAAACACTTTGTTCTGACTCGACTGTATCTTTTACTGTGGCGCGCGGCCCGCTGGAAGGGCAAATGGAATCTGAATGCTGGTTACACCATTACTTGTGAATTATTGATTTGAGAGAATGGAACTACGGCTTGATAAGCAGCAGGAAGTGAGGAAGAGTGTCAAGGTGAGAGCCGGCTTTGTGCTGCGTGTGGACATTTTTAGCGTCGCTCTGCGGTCTGAGCCGAGGCCCGTACGTGCGTGCGGTTTTGCCTTATGACCGGTCTGGGGCTGTTGGGCTGGCGAAGCCATTCTGCAGGACAATTTGAAAAGAGCGCAAATCCCAGTGGCTATTTCTCAGAATAAATTGCCTGCTTTGCAACGGCACCACTGTCAGCAGAAAAGCCCGTAAATAATTTTGCAGCGTCCACTTGCAACCGAGCACGGCCTGTGATGAATATGTGGTGAATTGGGGACTCGGGGTCTCCAGAACCTGTTAGTTAAGGTGTGCTCAGATTTCTTTTTAATGCGTGGAGGGCATCATTTTTATTATGAAGTTAGGGTGTATATTACTTTTTCATTGTTGTCAGATGCTTTGCAACTTGTAGAGGGACAAAGTTAGGTCTTGCTGGCCTACACCAGAAAGATTAACCTGCTTAATAAAAGGCAGGCACTGTAAAGCATGTCAAATAAAATAAGTGTGAAAATGATTTAAATAAATTTTAATTACATTTTTATTTTTAAATAATTATTTTTTTATATTTAAATTTAATTTAATAACATTTTTAATTTAATTTAATTTACAATTTAATTCAACTGACATTTGTTACATACTATATGTTATGCATTCAGCTTTTATGCCTGAAATAGTATGATATAAGAGAATCATACGAAAAAATAGGCAATGTGGTGCTGTTCTTGATAATTTTACAACCAAAAATGATCAGAGATCTTTAGTTTTTATTGTAGGGGGTAAAACATATAATGAAATGCAATACAATCATAAGTTAAAGATTTACATTTACATTTTTTCTATAATGTGATAAATGGATACTCAAATTGCCTCAGTTCGGCATGTGTTTATCTTGAAAAACCTTTTCTTAATTATTTTATAGAAATTTCACAGATTTCGCAGCAAGCAAACGTGTATCCTGACCTGTAAAGGGACATTATTTATTTTTACAGTTATACTGAAAGGCCTTTTACTTGCTAAAATAAATACATGAATAAATAATCAATCAATCAATCAATCAATCAACAGAAGGCACAAATAATGTGTACAGTAGCTTTATGATCATTTAGTAGCATCTCAAATATGACACAGTAGGCTTTTTAGAATCGAGATTGTTTGTGAATTTGCATCTTATTATGAAAATAGGTTATCACGTAAAGGTTACAAATTAGTGCAAAATTATGCGATGCAAATGTCAGCGCTGACTTTGGATCTGCATATCCTTTAGAAAATAGAATCTGGGGAAAGTGTAAAAGGTAAATATGTTAAAGTGCAAAAAAAAACAAAAAAAACCCTGAATCACATGCTTTATAGGTGTTTCACAGTCTTGGCAGGGGTAAATTAGCTCACGACTGGTGTTTATGGCACACAGCATTTTATAGCAAGCAAAGTGTGAAATCACACGATGATGACACTTAAAAGTGTGTAAAGAGAGAGAGTCTATCGGTACTGTAATACTGGTAAGTCACAGGTCTGTTCTGATGATGGGTAGCAGAGAGAGAGAGAGAGAGAGAGAGAGAGAAAACATACAAAATAATAAAAAGTAACCAACCTCATCGGAATAGTTCACACAAAAATAATTGTCATTCTGTTATAATTATATATTTGTTTAAGTCATTCTTGAAGTTCAGTGAGGTCCAAAACAGCTTTTTATTGTACAGCGGGGGAAAATAGGGGGGCAGAGACATTTCTCAAAATATCTTCTTTTGTGTTCCACAGGAGAACAAGATTGTGGTGAGGTAATGACAGAATGTTTATTTTTGGGTGAATTTAAGAAAAAACAATAGTAAAATATTTAAACTGTATGACATTTAACTTTAAAAATTTGTAAAAAAATGCTACAGTAAGAACCTGCTTAATGGTTAAGGGCAAGTTTCACTACTATATACAATAAAAAACTTTTATTTATTGTAGTATATAATTTTATTGTAGTATATAATTTTTGAAAGTGGTAACTCTTTATTATCAGTTTTGTACTCACATCTAATGTTGTTAAATACATTTTTATTGCATAATTATGTTCCATTTGTGTTACCACGGTGATGTTTGGTCTTTGTGTGAATCACACCGTACACCATCACATATGTTAATATTTAAAGGCTGCTTGTAATAAGCTTTGGTTCATCATGTGACTCATCACCACCTGCACCTACTAATTATATCAATTAATGAAATTATGGTATTTAACTGTAAAATTAAGTAAACCTAACTGTAAACCTAAAATGTTGGTAGTGAAAAATGTTGTTTTTAATAGCGTAGGATTATCAAACTTTAAAAGGGTTATCTTTTTGACACTCAAGGTTATGAGTTGAATCAAACTGTGATTTTGTCTTTTAGCAATACGGCTAACACTAATGCAACGTTTTTTTTGTTGTTGCTGCATTTATAAAATTGCCCAAGTTTCCTGTTTAGCTTATTTTATAAACCATCACAGCACAGCCGATGACACCATAGAAATAATACTAATGATATGAATTATTTCAGATGAATGGGTCCTTGTGTCTAGACGCGTCTGTGGTGAAGACTCTCAGTTATTAAACAGCAGCCCTTCCCCAGACTTTTAGCCTACAGCGCTCGACGGGGGCCGATAATTTCAGATCTGTCACTCATGATGAGTGACACGTCTTCTCCATCAAGAGCTTGTACATGGGCTAGCGCTCATTTTCCTCGTGCTGATTTAAGATTATGCATAAACGAACGGCTACAGCGGATGAGCTATCAGCCAACAGGCTCTACAGTATTATGGCTCAAACAAGCTATATTTTAATTCTAATGAGGTTACATGTACAAGACCTTAACAGACGAATAAAGCAGAATGTCACACATTAACCCACGCAAATGGCTTACATTTAACCCTGCATTCTGTTTGAATGTACACGTTTTAAAGTGTCATTCTTTGCATAACATCTTGGACTGTGATAGAAAGCCAAAAGGCTGAAATCTACTTAATACATGCAAGAGGTATATTTCCGAACGAGCATCGATGACAGTCCCAAAAAAACTAAATTGAATAAATGAATTAATAAAAATGCAAACTACACATAAAACGTGCTAAAAAATAATGCCAATAATGTACTGTTAACGTAATTATGCAGCTCTATGGAACACTTCATTCTGATTGGGCAAAAGCAGCCTCAGTAAATTCTTCTTTTTTATTTTTTTGGGGGGGATAATAACCTCTAAACCGTATACTTCGCTGTTTTTCAAGGCATAATGGTGTTACTTTAATTTAGCATAATTATTTTTGGACATGAACGAAAATTTGGATATTTATATTTTGGATATATATTAAACAGTAGTGAGAATGACTTTGGACATTTAAATATACTACCATTCAAATATACAGCAGTATAACAATAATATTGTGAAGCATTTAAAATAAGTGTTTTAATACATTTTAATATGCAATTTATTAATACAATGCAAAAGCTCAGCAGCCAATAATTCAGTTTTCAGTGTAAAATTCCATAAATACTTTTAATCCTGAATTGGTGCTCAAAAGTTCTTATTATCAGTGTAAAAAAAAAACGTTGTGCGTTAATATTTTTGTGAACCAAGGCACATTTTTTTTTAAATATTTTATTTATTTATTTTTGTAAAATAACAAATCTTCTGATTCATTTAAAGAACGAACAAAATTACAATTTTTCTGCTAAGTATACACACACACAGACACACACTAACGTCTCCAGGTAACGTACGTAACCGTAGTTCCTTGAAGGAACGAGACGTTGCGTCGATGACGCTATGAGCCCCATAGCTTCATCCATGCGGCTTGAGTTCCTCAAAAGGAACATACAAACCAGTAAATAAGAAATCAACACGACATCAATCACAATGCAACCCCGCACATCAAACCTGCCTAATAGCTCTATGAGTGCAAACAAACCTGTCATCACGTCGCACCTCAGCAGAGCCGAACCCAGCGTGAGACCGGTAATCATTGGACAAGAACATTGATTAAAGCCCCTGTGCACACTGATTCATGTAAATGTATGCGTGTTTATGGGCATATTTAATTGGAATCAATTAAAAACACGGACCCTTAGGAGTGGACTGCCACTGCTTCATTCTAGATCCTGATAATCATCACACTTTCATGCAAAACATGTAGAGTCATGAAGCTAACTGTGCTTCAGCTGGGATTTAGACTCACCTTCGGCTGGGTTGGACTCTCCTATCATTTTTTCTCCATGAGACTTTGGGTTTGGGCGACGCACGTGGACGGCACTCCAGAGACACGTCTTTTCCGACGGTCGCGATGAGCCGGACAGGGTTGGTGTTGAACATGGGAGCTGATGCTGTTTATGAAAACAAACACATAGTTTCGCCTTAAATGATTTGTTACGTTAAAAAAAAATTCTACTTTTGTCCGAGCACTGTCTTGACAAATACTTAAAATGTTAAAGATGGAAAAATTACGGAGCTAGTAAACTGTTGTGTGAAATATGTACTACACTAATATATAGTACAAAAATGAAAAACAATTGATGTAGCCATTGACTTCCATGGTATGGAGGAAATACTTGCCAATGGCTACCGTCAAGTGTTTAGTTACCAATATTCTTCAAAATATCACTTAACCCATACAGGTTTGGAGCAACTTGCGAGAGAGTAAATGATGACAATTTAAAACAGATGTATGTAAAACACTTGATTCTGATTGGTCAGTTGTAGCCCGCATAACGACAACAACATCAACCAACAATGCAAACTGCAGCATCAGCTCTTATGTAGTATATTCAATGCAACAAAACAGAGAAATTCCAGTGTGTACTTCACATATTTTCTTTCCATGCAGCATTAGTATGGACCACTTTTAATGTGTTTTAATGTTATTTAGTCCTAATTTACTTTCATTATACATAAAGGAGCTGATTTAGACTTTTGTGTTCCAAAGTAGAAGACATTTTTAATGGTTTAAAAAGTGGCTATTTTAAATAATTTAAGAGACTAGAACAAGCTTATAAATTGTATACACAGTACTTAAAAATCTAATTTGCTATATGCAATGCATAATTCACAAACTTTATTCAACAACACAATTAAGCTGGCACTGTTCAACTAATGACATGTGGATGCTTTTGTAAATATTCACGTGACACCATTTATCTTGCCTCTTTGTACAATTTGTAGAACTACTGAGCCCAAAAGAGCGGTAGGAAATGAATAAATGAGCGATTTTTTAATAAAATAACAGGTCTGCTTACAGAGACAGGGGATTTGTGGGACTCTGAAGGGAGATAAAGGTTTCTGGAATGATTGTAATGATGGCATTGCTGTCGTTCTGAATGATGGGTTCATAATTAGTAGCTTTATTGTTATGCGTGACGGTCTACCAGAAGTAAAACATTTCCAGGCTAAACGATAAAAAATAATTCAGCCCTCGACAAGCGCATTTGAAGATAATTACTGTTAAATGTCTAATCTGTCTGCGGGGAGTTTCTCTGCAAGCTGATGCATCCGATGAGTAGAATGCAATTGCTAAGTCACGAAATCAAATGCAGGTTGGAAATATCATAATTTGCTATGTGAACATTAGAACATTGTCTGGGGTAAACCCGAGTCTTTGGATGTGGAATCTTTCTGAAATAAGTCATATTGCGCAAGTGTTACACGATATCTTAGATTGGTCTCTTTTGATTTTATCTTTTGGCTTCTGAATTAAACCCTGTAACCAAATAAAATTTATTTCATTTCATAAATCGAATAATATTTGATCTTCTCGACAACCTCCATGGCCCCATTGGCCCTGTTCACACCTGGACTGGTCAACTGGACCACCATCGGTATTTGAATTTCTCTCTTTTGTCCATTTGCAACCTCTTTCCTAATGTCTTTGAGGGGAGGGTCTTATATATATGGGCTTATTCTGATCTAAAATTGTAGAATAAGCTTGTACAATTAACATATGAATGTGAAAGAGTACAACAGAAACTGATATGGCAAGCAGCAGCTTTCATTTTTGTTAGAATCAGTACTGGTAGGAGAAAATTGTGTTTTATTTCACCTGCAAATTTGATTTCAAATGATTTCATATGGCACGATTTAAATCCTGTCAGTCTAGTGTGCTTCACGAACAAATTCTGTAATGTTTAAGAATTAGGTCAGTGTGCAGAGAGGAGCCGCTCTTTAGTGGCTGTTCAAATGCCTTTGACCACATGAGCATCTACAAAGGTTAGTTCACCCAAAAATGAAAATTCTGGCATTAATTATTCACCCTTATGCCGTTCCAAAGCTGTGAGACCTTAGTTCATCATCTGAACATAAATTAAGATATTTTTGATGAAGTCTGAGGGCTCTCTGACCTTCCATAGACGACAAAGATATTACGACAATCAAGCCACAGAAACATAGTAAGGACATCGGTAAAAATAGTCCGTGTGACATCAACGGTTCAACCGTGATTTTACATAGCCGCAAAATATTTTTTGTGCGCAAAGAAAACAATAATAGCTTTTTTCACCAATTATTCTCCCTGAGTAACTGTCTTTTGCCATTTTGGAGAACATCCCAAAATGTAATCAGCATAATCAGCGCTGTTTACTTTCAGTAGAAACTGAGCAAGAAACAAAAAAACAACGCTGATTAAGTTGATTCTGTCGCACAGGTTTGGAATGACATGCGGGTGAATAACAAATGACAGAATTTTTATTTCGGGTTAAACAACCCTCTAAAAGATTTCAGACCTTGTATTAGGTGTTGTCCACTTGTGATTGGAACAAAAAAAAGCATTAGAACTCGACTTGGATGATGTAACGTGTAGCGCTAAAATGCTAACAAAGTAATACAAGTAATATTCCCCATGAACTAATTTTTTCCTCAGAAAAAACAATTGTTTTAGTAGTTATGTTTAGGCATGAGGTAGGCATCTAGATATTACCATGCAGTATAATGAATTAACCTCCAAATAATAATGATTGATAACGCATTAATATCCAAAGATGAACGAAGGTCCTGCGGGTTTGGAACGACATGAAGGTAACTAATGAAAGAATATAAATTTTTGGGTGAACATATATTGCGATGTACCAAGCTTGCATTATGCATACTAATAATCAATGGTTAATAGTAAATAGTGTTTCCTATTATAAAAGGTTGCCAAAATACATCACGCCCAGTCATATACGCTCAGTTCTGTATACTGATGTTCATTTTTAAAGAGACTGCATTAAAGGCCTGAGCTTTTCAAGGACATGTTCTTCTGTGGCTGTGGAGGACATTGTGTGATGGTATTCTAGTGAGCAGAGCTAAACACATATGGGCTAAAAGTGATGATGTCTGCAGAGCTGCTGGAGCCTTCTGGGGCCTGTAGCTACATGCTGACAGGCCTCGTCAGGAGTGTTTAGTCAAAGGTTGCACCATGTTTTTTACGGGTGACATTAGAAAAGATGACATTTTAATCTCTGCAATTGCCAAAGGGCCCCGCAATCTACCACCCCCGGAACATGCTGAGAGAGTCTGGACCAATGGGCGACTTTTCTAAGCCTAGAGTGGGGGGTTGGGGTATCTTTGCGGAACCGATATGTGTTTGCTTACTTTGTGTGCGCCATACAGCATTTCTCGGAAACTCAGTGTATGATTTTATGTAGGAGTTTTGACACGCGTCTCTCACTGTGAATGCTAAGAGGTCTTTCATACTCGGTGACCCACTGCTGGTTCACTCTGGGCAGCCCACTTCGCTGGCCTCCGGTACGAGCGACATGGCAGTGGCACACATTCAGATGTGTCGGCACACGAGTCGGCCTGCAGCTATGGCTCATCCGAATGAAGGCTGCTGTTAGCCGTGTAATGTCACCGCAATATGTCCTCGCGTTTATAACACAGAATGGACTAAGTCAGGGACAACAGCTCTCCCCATAGGCGCTGACTAACTGGAGGATTTGTCAAATACATCCAAAAAAAAAAAACTACAACAACAAAAACAAATTTCTTCCAACTGTCACTCCAGAGAACTAAACAAGCACTTAGGAGCTGGAGGGAAATGGGTCAGGGATGGGGAATATTCAGTGAGTCACAGTCTTTCGACAATTATATGTCTAGCATTTAATATTGCACTTTTTTTTTTTGCAATTCTGCCTGTGTGACAATAAGACTAGAGAGACGTCTGTAACAATATTTGTATATCTGTAACAATATTATATTGTACCTTTTTTTGTGTGTGTGTATATGTTATTTCTATTTAATAAAGTTACAGTACATTTGATTTTTTATTACATTTGATTTAAAAGACATTTTTAGCTATCGTTATTATGTTTTCAGGTTTTGAATAATCAGAATAAATACACATTGGTATAATGTATAAATGTAAAGACATTCATAATGTATAAAAAGATTCCAATTTCAAATGAATACTGATTAAATTTCAGCACTGATAACAATACAAAGAAAGAACCATTAATATTAACAGATGACCGGTAATAACTGATAATAAATGAGCACTAAATCAGCATATTTGATTGATTTATAATGAATCATATGACACTAAATAATAACTGCTTAAAATTCAGCTCTACTAACATAGGAATAGATTAAATATATTAAAAGAGAAATATTAAAAAAGAAAGCCAGTATCTTAAATTGTAATAATATTTTACAGTTTTTGCAGTATTTTTGATCTAATAAATGCAACATTGATGACCATAAGAGACTTATTTTAAAGCATTAAAAAAATCTTATTTGTGAAAAATGTGTGTACATTAAGGTTTCTTAGTTTTTGAAAGATTTTTATTAAGATCTTTATTTTTTTTCCGCTACACTGAGTCATTAGGCCTCGACAATGAACTGAACCTGAATGCTGTCGAAAGAAAGAACCGCTTGTGTTCGTCTTGTCTTGTGGTGATCAGAGCTCAGTGGACAAACAAAAGCACATAATGAGGAATGTAAATGAAAATGACCCCAAGGAAAGTGATGAAAAGACGGCCACATGCATCTTGGAATGTGTGGGACAATCAAAGCTGACAGGGAGAAAATGAGGGTGTCTCCAGTAAACACGCAATCCCAGTATGCATCTCTCTTTTGTCTCGTCCTGGGCATCGAGAGACCGAGAGCACTGGCGCTTTCATAAACGACTCGAACAATTTTTTGTTCTGATTACACTGAGACTGAAAAACAAGCTAAATCCGATCCAACATAACTTTTTTTTTTCCTCCTCGTTGCCTTTCTCTTTCTCTCTTTTCATCTTGTCTGTCGTACTGCGGGGCGGTTTGTGACAGCTCCGTCTGTGTAGTCTTCGGTTTAGCCCGATCCTTGTGGACTCTAACTCAATATCACTAAAGTTTCTTTCTTCCTCAAATGCGCTGCCAGCAGACCTTTCCCTGAAACAGACTTTTTAGTTAAAAGAAAGTAAAAATTGATTGCTATTTGGCTCTGTTTTGTCTTTGTTGCCGACCTGCGATGTCTGTTTCGGGCTTCGGGAATATTCATTGTGCGTGATTGAAAGCCGCCAGTCAATAGCTGACCTGCTCAACGCTCTCAGAGAGAAAGAAAGACACAAGCTTTACCTGTGGGGTTAAATGGCCTTTTCAACATTGTTCACCAGACATAATGCTCTTCAATATATCTATAACTTTTTGTTCCTGCTTCTGCTTTTACTACCTCGGCCATATCTGTGCGTGCAGTGATTAGGAAATAAGTAAAAATGTCTGTATGAGTAAATGTACAGGCCTTTAAGATCGAAAATAGGCTACCTACTGCATGTTACACTGGAATAAAAAGAGTTGTAAAGCAGTTACCTAGTATTTTGAGCTCTGCGCTGGAGTAGATGGCTCCATACTTGTTTTCTGCGATGCACTGGTACATTCCCGAATCGGCCTGCTGTAGTCTGTGAATGATAAGCTCCCCATTCACCATTTCCACTCTGCTCTGTGGGGAGACGACAGTTGCTTTAGAACCACGTGTTCACCTGTCAGACTGCTCCTCAAAGTAATGTCAAATGCACATCTGCCAGAGTCACTCCAGCACGAGACCTTTATATGTCACAAGTGATATGTCAGTGCGCTACCACTCAGTGATAAGTAATGCATTAACAGTTAGTGTTGGTTCTCAAATCTGACCGTTCGAACTGCTTTCTAATAGCGCTGATGGAGCGATTTTTAGAGGACCACTTTTTAAAAAAATGTTAATGCAAGAGCTTGTGTAAATATGTTCAACACAAGCTTACATCGTGTTTTTCAAGCGGTTGTGAGTTACTTGCATAAGGTACGTTTCTGGCTTTAGAGAGGCGATTTGAATAATTAACAGATCTCAGTGATATCTCTTTCCCATAAGTGAGCTCCATGTGTGTGTGTACCTGCGAGTTGAGAGGTTCTCCGTTGCGCAGCCAGCGATACGTGGGCCTGGGCTTTCCTGTGGCTCGACATTCCCAGTGGAGCTGCTCTCCGCTGTCCAGTTGAGTGTCATTTATCATGCTGATCCACTGCGGCAGAGCTGTGCCAGGAACACAGAGGAGACAAAGAACATATGCAAGATCAGGGTTTAAGTGTAAAGATATTTTCCACTTTAGATTTGTACTTGTCGTGGTGAAATTTTTAAGAAGAAAAACCCCCCCGAAAAAACCACTACTACTACTACTACTACTAATAATAATAAATTACATTTTTGCAATAAAAAAATCTAACACTTTTTTCAAAAAATAAACTGCAGTATTTACAATATTCACTTAGAAATTAATTTACTTAAAACAGTTTCTGAAATTGTGTTATTTTATTTATTCTTAAACGCAATCCGACCATATTTTTTTATTTACAGATTTGAACATTTGAATCCTTTTTTTGCATTGCATTGCTATTTCTGGCATAGGCAATATGCATAGTTCCCTAGGCTGGCAGCAGTTTTAACTGTGGTGACCAATACATTTTCATCAACAAGATTTCTATTTATGTATTTATTTTCTCACAGATGAAAACAAGATGATAACTAAACAGTTTCGAATGTAGTTTAGAAAATTTGTTAGGAATGATTTACTGTGTATAGAGCACTGCATAGAGTTCTTTTTTTGTGCTTGAATTGACAAGCGCACACACAACAGACAACTAGACAGAATGTCTATTTTAGTGAGTATTCACTATGCAATATCGGATGAGTATCAATATATTGGATCGGTGCATTAGGTCTTAAAGTGACAGCAGCTTAATAAACATGCTACCGTCTGTTCTGTTAATGTACATCAATCAACAAAGGAAAAAAAAGAGAACAAAATCATTGCAAATGATTATATGTTATAAAGATATACAAGTTATACATAGCCAATAGTGTATTGAAAAGAATACCAATTTTATACCAAATTATTAAATAATGCATTACAATCACATTCGTGACATTGTACCATCTATCCCTTCTGCACACCATTCTCATTAAAAATGATCTTTTTCTGAGCATCACCCTGTTCCCCTTTTTTGCCTATGAAAACTGATAGAAACCAATACAGATAATCACATATATAAAATGCTCCTCAGCTAATAAATGATAATGATTGATAAAAAAAAAAAAAACTGCCTATAAACTCTGACTATAAAACTTTGTTAATATAAAGCACAGCTGCAGTTTGTAGGTAGCCTGTGTCGCATTGTCCTTTTGCAGAATGAATATGTATGAGAGGATCAGTGGGGAGTGTTTTCATTAAGATTGATGAGCAGAGAAGTTCTAAAAGCACTGGACCTTTAGTACCCAGCATGTACAGGAAAGTCTATGAATTTCATCTGAACAAAATTAACGGTCAAATGTTTAGAGGCTTGTTAACCAGACACATATTATGAATCTTTAAAGCAATCATGCTTAAAAGTTTGGTAACACTTTAGCATAGGGAGAAATTGTCACTATTAGCTAGTTGCTTATTAACATGCATTTTACTAGCACGTGTTTTCTTTTTGAATTTATGAAGCACATATTCTGCATGACCCTAATCTACATACTTCATCCTACTCAGTACCTAAAATTAAAAACTATATTTCTTACTATTACGAAACGATAATTAGGAGATTACTGAGGCAAAAGTTGTAGTTAATAGTTATTAGTGAGAACGGGACTTGAGGTTGAGAGAAAAGGACAGAGGAAAGTTGTGAGTAACCTCTGGCAAAGGCATGGGCTTCTTAAGTTACAGCTCTTGGACATGGTAATAAAACTTACAGTTTCCACTATCCACGCCGCTATTCCTCACTCCAGACTCACAGCCAGGACAATAACGGCAGGCCGCGGCCTTGAGGAGGATGCACACCACTCCCCGCCGGCGGCCCTCGACTCGTTGCTTACCCAGAACACGCAAGCCGATCTGCGCACGTGACATATAATTCACACAAGCTGCGGCAGACGGCTAACCTGCTCTCACAGAGATGCTCGCTGAAGGCAAGCCTTCAATCACATCTGTCGAGAAAAAAGGGGCTTGCAGACTGAATTGGGTGTATGCAGATTGTAAGAGCAGACATGTGACTAGAATACAGTTTGCTGGTGAACGCAGCTGCGAGCATTTTTAAGTTTGACAATGCAGGCCAAAACAAGTTAAACACATGCTAATTTTCAATAGGAAAAACATCTTAAAAAAGTTTAAAATTAACTTTTGTAAATTTTTTTTGGCACTGGCTGACCTTACATACTATAGTTTTTCATATATTCAGCTTATCTTTGCTTATGGTGACATCATTTTTTGAAGGATCTTCAATCGTAGTTTATTTTCCCTAAAAAGTCTGGTTGGTCTAGGAAGATACTTCTTTTTATTAAGGTTCAAGAATGTCTGTTGATTAAGGAACTTGATTAATATATTTAGAAGGATTTTGCTGGTAAAAAAAAATCAATTTATTTTCCAGAATGGACCTGGATTTGATTAAAAGACTTATCGTATTCAATTGTGAGTGCTTGTGAGTACTTCGTGAACACTTTCGCGGCTTTGTGACTGGAGGTTAAAAGTCAAGTTCACTCTCCTCATCAAAACATCACACATTTCATATTTTCAGGCTGCTTGAAATCATAGTCTGAACTTAAAATAAAACATATAAAAAATGAAAAAGTTGTAGCACAGTAGTATGCAATTTTCTGTGAAACCAATCAATTCCACCCGCCCAAAATCTATGGAATCAAGACATTTGGCAATAAGTGTTGATACTTTCAGCTTGTAAATTGGGGCACAAATCTGGGCAAAAGTTTTGCCTTGTATTTTAGCTCTAATAGCTCATTCATGAAACAATGAAAATAGCTGGTAACTCATGATAATATTATGTTCACTGTATGATTGTCATCTGCCTCTTTGAATACTCAAGCTCTTTAAAGTCGGATGAATTCTAAATGGCTTTCAGTGCTTTTATCAGCTTTCATCAGCTGCAAAATTCATTCTAACATTGCTTACAATCATATTGTTCCTCTCTGTCATTATCATTTTAATGTGCTATTCTCATAGAATTAGAACAATTGCTAAAATTTTAGTTATGCTTAAAGTTAATGTTCTTGGTAGCCATTCCGTGGACGCTGACTTGCGCTTTATGAATCACCAAGGACTATGGTTTCAGCTAGAAATGTTCTTTACTATTCTAATGAAGATAAAAAGTCTTTCAACCTGGTCTCATGAAAATAGGTACATTGCACATTTTGTGCAACATCGTTTTTACATACCTTACTGCACATTTTGCAGAGGTTTCAAAAAGAAATTGAGTGACGCTAAAAAAGGATCAATATGTAAACTCTGGTACATTTTTATTACGTTGATATAGGTATGTATTGTGGTGGTTCAGAATTGAAATATTTGTGGACTGTAACTAAAGGTTAATGATCTATCATGTTGCCTTACACCAAATCCAACCCTAAATCTACCCAAGAGTAGTAACAAGTGCAAAATTTATATAAAAATGCATTTGCTGATGCATTAACCGTACCATTTAATATCCTGAGGGTAATGAAATTAATAGCATTTTTTGGGGTGAACTATTCCTTTACCACTACTGAGATAATTCACGAAGAGACGTCAGACATCATGCACATGTACTGAACTACTGACAACTGAGAGAACACAATAAAAGCATATTTGGACGTTGTTGTGACGGATAAGACAAACAGCTGTTGTTTTGTCAAGCTTTGTTCAGCCCGACTGTGTGATGAATCATAGATCTCAGTGACAGTCATAAACCTCTTAAAACCAGGTTTTCATAAAATCACGAAGACACTGCATTCATCTTGTGGCCCGCTGATACACTTACTTTTATGACATAACACACTTCATCTAAGTCACAAACCCTATCGAACGGATAAGGAGAGAGGAGTCTGCGAAAGATGAATGGTGGTCCCAGATGCCCATATTAGGCCTCTATCAAAGCTACGGTGGGTCAGGGGAAATATGTGGGTCAAAAAATATAGCATTTTCAGCTACGCAAGCTAGAATAATGATAAAATAGCCCCTAAAATTTAATTGGGCAAAAGTCTTCTGAGGACAGAGCCATTTTGTCCTCGCAAAACTTTGACAAAAATGTAAGCTGGCCAACTTTGCTTGAATTTATACCTTCTGTCATAAAGGCCAGTCAGAATTATGCCAAAGAGAGAGAGAGTATGCCCAGTGGAATAATTTATGAAGGAACCTAATCAGAAATGGACCCAACGGATCGTGTTCCCACGCTACTGCGACACATTACTTCAAAGCCTTTTTTTCACAAATAGCACTTACATTTTTTTACATTTTCTCAGTAGTGCTCGTCCACCCAAAACTAGGGTGTTCTGGGTGGCTGCGAAAGCATTGCTAAAGGGTTTAGTGATGTAGACGGATGTTATAATAGAGCAGAGGTCTTCAACCCTGCTACTGGAGACCCGCTGTGGAGATTTAGGGTTTAGTTCCAACCCTAATCAAGCCAAACCTGAACTAGCTAATCAAATTCTTCAATAATGCTTGAAAATCATACATTAGTGCGGTGGAAATAAACATTGTAGAATAGTCTATCTTTAGAAGCAGTATCGACGAGCTTGAAATGACTATGATAGTACTATACACAGTTTTTCAGAAACCAATCTGTACTCACTGTAGACCTGGAGGTGTCCTCTGAATGCAGTGCCTCCTCTGGTGTTCTCAGCTTTACATTCGTAACTCCCAGAATCCTCTAGCTGGATGTTGGGGATCTCGAGAACAGCCTGTGATTTGCGCAGACGGGCTTTTTTGGGGATGTTTCCACTCATCTTCCTCCAGGTGATAGTGGGGACGGGACTGAGAACATAAAATATATAGATGGTAACATACTAATTTTTAATGCTCTAATAGTTTATCTTATTCCAGCTTATCCCAGTTTGTCTGAAAATAGTAACTAGCATGGCTCAACCAATAGTTTGATTTGACTATTTCTCTTCTCAGATGCAGCTAAATATATATATATATATATATATATATATATATATATATATATATATATATATATATATATATATATATATAGCTATATGAGCTGAGCTCTTCAGGAGTTAAAATATTTCTCTATACATTTTGTGATTTTAATTAGATCCTCAAGAAAAGCGACAAAACGCATAATCCAAATACCTTGGGAAGTCATTGTGCAAGATGACAGGTACACATGGCTAACATACACTCACAGGTCTCTCACAGGTATTTATAACAAAATATGTCCGTTTCCATATTTGCACACTCCCTATAATAGCTGTAACTGAACATAATTCTGTTTTGCAATTCACCCAACTTAAGTCTTTTAATCACATTATTGTGCACATGACCTAAACTTCCAATGATACTACAGTTGATGAATAGCTTTAGCCAATTGCTGATGTTTCAGGAAAGATAGCGGGTAACCAAATACAGATAAACAGCCAACTTCATTGACAAATACAGAATTCAAAGCCAATGTCAGGAATGTTTGGAATGTTGAAAACCTTTTAGAATGTTTTAATAGTCACTGTAACATGTGTTATGATATAACCAGTTCAATTCAACAGTAGTATGCTGGTAAATCTTACTGTCTTTACAACAGTGTGGACAACATTACATCAGAGCCTATTATGTTAATCAAACATTAAAATAAAAGACTATCTTGTTTCTTAAAAACAATGATTAAATAAGAAAGCTATATTAATAATAATAGTAATTATTTTAAAGCCTCAAAGCACCACCGAAGGGACTAGTAAGAAAATGCTACCTTTTTTTCCCTACATGGTGTAAATAGAATTTATGGCTATTTGCACTTAATGCAAATAACCACTGCCTTCAAAATAAATCCACATCATAATAGTTGTGCATCTGTGAGCAACATCTGTTGCGTGAATGAAACTGTGTTGCGAACGAATCAGCTGAGAATGATTCAATTACATAAAATCATTTGATTCTTGAATGAATCAGTCCTTTTGTACGAATCGAATGATTCCATGACTCTTTCATTAAGAAAGTTTTCAAATGTTAATCCCGTATCCTAATTTACGCATTTATTATTGTTCTAAATGTATTCATGCCACCCATTTTATTTAGAGGTGGACAGAGACATCAAACGTAATATGTATATAACTTCTCCCACTTTACATATGCCTAAACATACCCCCTGGAAGAAATTGTTACAACTTTAGATACTATGTGAAAAATTACAACGTATAACGAAGGAGTCTAAGGCAAGCGGATCCATATGCAGGGCTTTATTCAAAAACGTGGTCAATTAACAGGCAGGGTCAGACAACGGCAAATAGTCCGGGAAAACAAGCGAGGGTCAATATAAACGGGGAACAAACATGTCCAAGACAGCAGGCAAAGAGTAAATCCAATAACCAGGCAGAGATCAGAACACGGGAGAATCAAACACAGGGAAAACAGGACTAGGCGAAGACACAAGGGAAAAACGCGCTTTGTAGAGCGGTTAGACAAAACTGAAACTGAGCTGATCTAAATAACCCGGATAACAAGTTAACAAGGGGAAGAAGCTAATCAGTTACCAAGGGAACTAACAATGTGGGCATGGAACACAGAAACAATGGGGAACAAAGACTTCAAAATAAGAGTCCACGAACACAAAGACAGAAGGAACACAGGCTGAAATCGTGACACTATTGGTTACATAGCGTCCACAAATCTAGTTACTATGGTATAGAGTATAAAGTGGGACTTGACTGTCACTTGTGGTTTTTACAGAAGCATAAATCATCACATAACAACAGCATGAGACCCAGATGTAAGTGCAGTGCAAACAGTATGTACTTCATCTTTAAAAAAAGCCCTTTCTAAAAGCAGTTCCTTTATCTCTGCCCAAAACGTGTATCTGTGCTAATTTGTAAAGCCGATACCGTGGTCTTTTTGAAAGTACGAACAGGACAATCTGATATGGCAGCTCTCTGTAAGTGGATGTGTACTGGGTAACACAATAAACGTCTAGATAGCTGTGTAGATAAGCAGTATTTGTACACTGCCATCCATCCCTATTTGTGGCTGCGGCGGGCGTGTGATATGACCTCCTAGGTGCGGCACCCGGGCGTAGATAACCCGCTCTATCAGACACGATCAGCACTGCTACATTGTGACAGCTCCATTTCACAGCCTTCCAACGATGGAAATGTGACGCCGAGGAAAACCCAGACACCAGCATCAATCATCCGCAGGGCTTTCGATAAAAAAAAAAAAACTAAAACTTCACATTTCTGAGTCCTTTTGTCCCTCTACATCCGCTTAAATTGTACAAGGACATTCATCCACTCGGGATGAAATTTCTGTTCTGTCGGTTTAAATCACGATGGGTCTATGATAAAACTCACGGGGTCATTTCAGTTGTAGAACAAATGTTTAGTTGTCAGTGATTTAATCTTGAAGTGTAATATTAGATATTTCATATTTAGATATTTGATGCATCGTGCTCTCATGTCTTATTTAGTATGATATACACTGAAAAAATAAGTAAAACAGAAAACATAAAAAGTACTGGCAGCTCATTACAAACAAGATTATCCATTTATTTTAAGGATATTTCTGTTAAATATAAACATAATGCAATACTGGGAAAACTGTAAAATTAAAATATGGAACAATTCCTATAAATTGTACTGTATATTGTGCTCTATAGTATAGCATAGTTTCCTTTTTTTTTGTGTAAAAAACAGGACGAAAATATGCAATATATGGTGCAGTTGCTTATATTTGTATGGCCAAAAGGTAAAATGAAATTCCGATTGCTTACTCGTGGCTTTTGCTTTCTCAAACACATACTAACCTTACAGCACGTGCAATAAGTATAGTATGCTGCATTAATTTATAGTATACTGCATTAATTTAATGTGTACTGAACTCTTCGGAGGCTCGAAAATAACAGATCACGAGCTTTGTCTTGATGACGGAAATAAACTTTGCTGCGCCAAAGTATATATATATACAGGTATATATATATATATATATATATATATATATATATATATATATATATTTGTGTATCAATTTCTTTTTAAAAAATTACCATTCGTATTGTTTGCCCAACCCAGCAAATGTTAAAGAGCAAATCATTCGAATAAAAAAAAAATTGCATAACAAAATATCCAACCGTTATTTCTTAAGTGGTGTGAGAACCATCCAGAAAGGTTACACCTTCAACAAAATGCCAGCATGCATGAAAGCGGCCTCTCTTGTAGCCTCGGTAACATTTTCAGCACCAGACCCATTCACCATTATAAGCTGGCGGTTTGCCTTTGAAAGTGTACGGTACAATGGCGGCTCTGAAAAGCATCCCTGCAGACATTTCGGGCAGACCGCCCGCGCTACTGACAACAAACGCTCCAGCATTTTCCCTGCACACAATGCCAAGCCCTTAGTCGCCCCGACTGTTAGGTTGTCATACATACTGAGTGACATCATGGAACTAAGAGTAATTCTTAGTTCAGTTTAGTTCATTATGAGGAGTGGCATTTTGTAATAGCGTGCACTGATAAATCATTTATTTGCGGGTAAGGGGGGCGAGGCCTAAAGTTCACCGGATGATTTGCTATCGGCACTAAATGAGCTGCGAGCGAAGTGAAAGGCCATTGGTGAGATTTCAGTGATTTCTCCACTGACTAAGCAGCGAGCTAAGAGTCTGTAAAGTTTAATTGGACTAAGAGAGAAGCCAACAGGAATACATAGATTAATGTCTAGGTTTAAGTAATGACTTATTATTCTAATGTGGATAATTAATTGTAAACGACATTTCCTCACAAAGGGGTCCTTGAAGGCACTGTAAACAATTACTGGGCCCTTAGAATAGTTTGGCTTAGAAGGTGTTTGCGCTTGATAGGCTTTGCATTTGAATTATTCATTATAAATAACGAACGCAAATAGAATTACAGCACGATGACACTGGATTATGTATTTAAAATGCAGAATCGCATTTCCTTTACGCAAACCCCCTTATCAGTTGTGTTAAGCTACAAACTGAGAATCCCAAAGAAAGAATGTAACCTGACAATAACAAATAAAAATAAAGCCGAAAATTCTAAATACAATATGATAAAAAAAATTAAATAAGGATTTTTATTTGATAAAAATGCAAAATATGGGCATAGAGAATTTAGTGTCAAAAATCAAGGACTGAAAGAGAATGTATTATTGTAATTATTATTACAAAAAAACCTATCATTTTATATGAACATACTGTATATTTGATGTTCATGTGAAATATTTCACTTGAAAAGCTCTTTATGTGAAATATTTTTATTGAAATGTTTGCTTAAAGTGATATCTTACATTGCATTTTAATGTACAATTTCACCATTAACAAACCATTAACTATGACTTCTGCTTATTAATAGTTAATAAAATTAGTTACGGTATTAAGTTTAGGTATATAGGTATTTAGGCCATGCAGAATATGCACTTTATAAGTACTAATAAACAGCCGATATGCTAAAAATATGCATGAAAAAAAAAAAACTCAATAGTGAAAATGGGTCATTGTAGTGTTACCCATTCACAACATAATATCTAAGCAATTAGTTTTATTTTTATATTTAATTCTAGAAAAAACAGCCTTCATATAGCCTCTTCATATATCTGCTGTTAACTAAAAACAAACCCAAAGTTATGGCAGCTTTTTCTGCTCAAGGAAAAACAGTCAGTGCTTTGTACACGATCTCTTTATGTGTAGGCAAGCAGCATGGCTTGGTAAAGAACATCTTAAGCATGTATGGAAAAAAGCCTCCTCTGTCCATTTTTTAAAGTCAGTGCGCTGCATTGACTAAATATCGGAGTGCTTTTCTGCCTTCCGGCTGTGAGTCTGTACCAGCCACTTTCATTTCTCACTGTGCTATCCTTGACCATATGTGAACAGAACAGATATTAAAAGCATCCTCCAAACAATGGCATGTACAGACTCTCAAATCGCTCTCCTCCCTCGCAACCCCTGGCCCTCACCCTCTGCCGCCCCACACAACTATTACGAGAATATACAGCTCCCAGGGGCCGAATCTCGGTGCTGTTTCTACACCAATCACAGCGGAATTGCCACTATATCAGTTATGGCGCAGAGTTCAATACTTGTGGAGAGCTCATTTAACAGCAGAGCGGAGTTAGGAGTAAAAATAGCTATCCTCCTGGTACCATCTCATCTCTGGAGGATGCATTCTGCTCTCTGTTCTGAAAAGAAAGTAGTTTGACTGGTTAAATTGGTCGTAATTATGATTATTAATGACTCCAACAGCAAAAGAGGTGTTTCATAAGGGGGGCGACGGTGCATGTTCTGCCTTTGTGTGATAGAAAGGCACCTTCAGGTGGCGCAATGTCGGGAAGCTGTCTGGGTGGGGGTGGGTTGATTATGCCAATGTACTTACTTCCCAAGGGCAAAGCACTCCAGCCTCACTGTGACGCCTTTGGCTGCCAGCACCGTCTGGGGAAAATGCGCTTCAATTTTGGGCTCGTACTCCCCCATCACTCCTAAAAAAACACAAGACATGCACAAAGGTAAGTGTACATATGGTTTTCACCATATATTGCTGCCTGGTCTCATGCAGCATAAACGTATCTGGGGACACTTTTTAGCGAAACGCGGAATACGTACCAATACATCACTGCAGTTTGAAAGAAAAAAATTAACACTAGAGGCAGTGTTCTTTATTCCTTTTCATGTAAATTCACAGAGTTTGGATGAATAAAGCGTGACTTCCACACAGCTACTTCGAAAACTGTGTTAATATGCTTCAAAACATTATTAATATGCTGGTAGATTTGAAAATTGATGCTTTTGAATGTTAGCATCGCACATATCCAGTTCCAAAACTATGTGTTTTCATACTCACGGAGTACAGAGACGTACTTAAGAGACAAGGAGCTCTGGTTCAAATCCCGTGTAACTACGGTTAGACAAAGCGGTTCAAATCTGCTTAAAAGGAAGTTGAAACTGCATGCTTGCACCAGCAAATGTGTTTTTATATCAGTTTTGCATTTGTTACAAGTAGGTACAGGGTTGAATTTTGGTGTAGGGAATATTTCCAACACAAGCATTAACTCTTATCGACAGTCCACGGATATTTCAATTTTGAACCGCTGCAATATATGCAATATTATGTACCTGATGCAATGTAATAAAAACACAACGGTATGCACCTATTCCAGCATAATAAAAAAGTACCAGGGTTCACGTGTTCAAAGTGCTTTAGCGTCACTCAGTGAATATTTCTTTTGAAAACTGTGGTGATATATACTTATTGCTACGTATTTCACGTCTCGTTAATAAGTTTGTATCTGAGAGTTACATTGCAAGTGTTGCTATACCAGGTGAGCGACAGAGCATATTTACTACATCCAAATAGAGTAAAAAATACATATGATAAATGTGAATACATATAAAGCTGGCTTTATGCAAGTTAAAAATTTATTAGTTTATCATGCTTTGTGATGTTTTGAGGTTATAACAGTATCGCTCAAGGTACCACATAGAATCAAGCCTTCATTATTTAATAATGTGCCAAAGTTTTGTAACAGAGAATTAAAAAAAAAACAAAGTTGATTAAAGGTGGAAACCCTAGTGAATTGCATACATATGCATTTTTGGAGTTTCGCAAAAACTGTAAGGACTGGAAGTTTTTCAGTATCAGAATGTAATGAAAAATCTATCACTATCACTATCACTAGAAAACACTATCAGACACATACTCAGGTGGTTTAGTAAAGCTCTTATGAAGTCTCCCCCATTCATGCCTGGAATTGACTTGTATTTTATATCCGGCAGAGATCTGAACGAGTTTTATCTGTCCCTTAGCGCCTTCAAATAAGATTGCAGTAGATCCAATCAGTGCATCTTGAGTGCATTTACACCCGGCTTTTAATGCAACCTGATTGTGATCTGCTTGCAGAAGTGAGCAGGCATGTTAAAGGCCTTCAAGTGATTTCATACTGAGAGACGTTAGCTCTTCTACACCCGACTCTAAGGGGCAGCACACCTTTAAATATCTCCGTTTGTAGGTGTTGGATCAGCACATTACTCACACCTTTTGCCCCTCTCACATGAAATTCCACCTTGGCATCTTCCCGGTTGCTTTTTGGAAGCCTGTACTCATTAATTAAAGCTTGTGACAGGAAGCTTGTGCTTCCTGTGCACTAGGCTCGTGTTTTATTTTTTCTTTGGTCCGTGTAGGTGCTTTGTAGGTTTAGTAGAGGCCTGAGGTGCTCTTATATGATGGATCACATCGCTCATGAGGACTCTATCGCCTGAAATATCCAGAGCAGCTGCTCTAGAACATTGACCTCACAATCAATAGTGCAACCACCCAAGACATTTTATAAATGCGACAACTACACTTATAGCAGTCCCGAAAGGTTCGAGCACACTTTAGCCATACTTAAATAGACGTCTTTGCATAATATAATATAATATAATATAATATAAAGAGATGTAATGTAATGCAATATAATATAATATGCTTTGTATAACATGTTTTGTCCCACAATACAAAACTACAGAGCTTTGATCATAACTAAGCATTTAAATATCATCTTACTAGGACATATTATTGGGAAATATAGATCAACAACTGATATTTATTTATGTAAGTATTCTGCTATACTGTTACAAAGATCTCATTGATTTACTTTACAAGCTATCAGAGTTTCATTTTTAAATTTGGCCATATAAAATATCAGCAACTGCACCAAAATGGATGTTTTTTTTCTTCTTGAGCATAAGCTCCGCATTCTTCTTCATCGCACCGTATAAGCCTGATTTATCAAATGATACTCAATAAATAAATATATTCTCTTTCATGTTTTGTTTGAAGATTTAATAAACGGTTCTACATCAGACTATTTGTCTAATCTCTTTACAGGGTTAAAGATGGGTATGATTCTTAACGCACCGAAGAATTCCATCTACTGTACAAGAGTAAACAATCTCCTGGATTTACAATTTAGCACAGCAAAGCTCGAGGGATCGCCGCAAACAGGTGCCACGGTACAGCAAACCCAGTAGATGCAGTGACAAAGAGAGGGATTTCTCCACAGCAGCTCGCATGACAAGCTGCTAAACTAAATTATTTTGCAAGTACACTACAGAGGCCGCTGGGAAACGGGGCGAGAGAATTTGTCCTCAAAACAGCACCACGCTGGAGTCTAATTGATGCGCAGAATTCCGTGGAATGCAGAGGAATCTTGAATGGCTGCATTTCACTTCTGCGGTTGTAGCCGGAGGACACAGATCCTTTGTTTATTCATGCGGATGTTGTGAGGGCCCATCTATATCCATTTGCTGAGAGATATGTCAGCTGGCATTGAGTAAGTCTGCAATTACGAAGGGAAACACTCCCATTCAGGGGCCTAATTATCATTATCAGTCTTATTAAATGGGATACTGGTGTATGAATTTTACATGAGAAAATGTTTCTTTCCTTTTCGCACTTTGAAAAATATAACAGATATTGCAATTGTGCTTTAATCTAGAACATGTCTTTCAATCA
This sequence comes from Puntigrus tetrazona, assembly GCF_018831695.1. Taxonomy (NCBI): domain Eukaryota; kingdom Metazoa; phylum Chordata; class Actinopteri; order Cypriniformes; family Cyprinidae; genus Puntigrus; species Puntigrus tetrazona. The sequence goes on from NC_056716.1 coordinate 11,543,199, forward strand.
ACGGCGAAAGCCAAAGATTATAGAAAGCGGGAAACGTCCATTTCATGCAGTTTGATGCTTTAAACAGCTCCTTCAAAATCTCTTCACTGGCAATCTACTATATTTAAGCACTAGATGCACTTGTGTGATATTGATTTTGTTTAAGAGTGCACCATAAAAGTACATAAATAAGGAAATCTAAACAGTGTCCTAAAAACTTTTTTCCACAAATTTAGACATGTCTTTCAGTCTGAATAAATCAGCATTTGCTGAATGAGTTCTCAAATGACTGACCAAAAGGAAGTCATTTTATTTCTGAAATAATCATTGTTTCTTAAATCAGTTGAATCTTTCTCTCACTCTTTTTTTTAAATCTAATTAATTACATTATGTGGAAATCGATTTATCTAATTAATCACAAATTAATCACACATCAAATTTGGCTGAATAAATAACTCCCAAAAGAACATTTAAAGTCATCGTTGTGTATTGCATGAAACAGATATTTCAAAAGTAGCAATTCTTTTTAGCATGATGTTAATGATCGCTAGTTTACCTACCCTTTTTGGGGTATACACCTTTAATAATTTATTTCAACAATGATTTTTGCCCACAGACTCTACTACACCTGGCCAGCAGGGACCGGCTTTTGAAGCAAACCAGCTGAACTCTGACCCCTTGCCTACAGTTGTAATCTACAGCACATTTATAGCCTATTTTATGATAGCAGTCCGTTTTTCCCCAAACATCTTTTCAATTTCAATCTCAATCCCCTTACTTGTTACACATTTGATACATAAGCAATCCCATGTGTATAATGAATTTGCAATATTATATCAGTTTACGCTGCGATGCATTTTCTGTGTATCCTATTTAGTGTCTAGAAGGGCTGAAATTGATAGGACCGAATTCTAGGCCAGCTGTGCAGAAACAAACATGAACCTTTTTTGTGTTGCCTATTTTCAAATCACAATGTAATCCATTTATTAACATGGAATGGGGTAGTTTGTGCAATGCAATTTTCCCTTTCTTTTGTTGCGCTATGCAGAACAATCACCTGATGAAAGTCTGGGCATCCATCAGACGTTTAAAGCTTTTACATCCAACTGCTAATGAAAAAATCCATTATCCCAATGCTGGGCTTCACATCTATTTCTAATGACTAAACCAATGCAAAAGTGCACATTGAAAGCAAACATAATCTCATGAGAAAATTTACATGGTGGTGCAAAAACTTTTAAAGGGGAAGAAATGTATTTTTTGTTATTTATTCACCTTTATGTCAATTCAAACCTTGATGATTTTATTTATTCTTAGGTCTGTGCCGTGTTTTTTTCATACAATCAAAATAAATGGTTATCAAAAAGTTATCAAAGTACTTTGCACTATATTCCGTGTCATGTAACCTAAAGTCATGCAATAGTTTCTATAGCCACAATTTGTTTACAATATTCCATGTTTATGATGCTTTTAATCATTTTTGAAGCTTGACAGGACCATTCGCTTTTAATAAAAGTGTAAGAGAAGTGAGAATATTCTACTACACTTTTATTTTACCCAAAAGAAAGAAAGTCATTTGAGTTTGGAACAACATGAGGGTGAAAAAATGATGACCAAATGTACATTTCTGGGTGAACTACTCCTTGAAGACAGGAATAAATGGATGGTCTGTCAGGGTCCTTGCCATCCGTAACAAAAGAAAGCTTACAATTCAATTGTCAGAATGTTTAATGTGCGATCATGTGACACAGTGCATCATCATAGCACCATTTCAGTTCCCATTAAAATCACAATTATGAGATGTGTCATGTTACGATTCATTCTGTAGTCCACATTGCACCTATACTGGACCATTTATATACATCCTTAGCACATGTCCACTCAGTGTCTGAACACATCACTGAGGCATAACTGACGAGACCTTTTTAAAAAGTATTCCTGAAGGCCCAATGAATGTTTATCATGACACCATTATGTGAATCGAAATGGCAGTTTGGGAGAAATTCACATCATGAAAGGTCATTCTGATTTCTTGCTTAGTGCGGTAGGAGGTTCTACAATATGCAGTGTATGTTCTGGTTAATAATCTAATGCAGGTAATTTCAAAATGGTTGATTCTGAGAACCTCAACCTCAAACATGATGATGCTCCATTTGTTAGGAAAGCTTATAGTTTTAAACTAAGACTGTCAGAATAAAGGTGTACAAATATTTTAATTATTATCTTACATTCACTTTATGTTTAATTAAAAAAAAAAAATCCAAAGTGTATCATAGTGCACTTGTAAATAACCTACATACCAAGCCTGATTTGCATAGAAAAGAGGTGTGCCTAAAGAATGACATTTAAATAGGTTTTTTGATTTAAATAGGACTGGCACAGTGCTACAACAGTACATTGTCATTCTTCAGAGTGCTCAAACATGTTGTGTATGCTTATTTACAAGAGTGACAACTGCATTCTATGACTAAATTAGCTCTTGCAAAATTCAGCTGTTGACAACCGCATTTATATAAAATCTACATATGTAAACCCCCAACTAAACAGCTAGATGTTAGTGCAATAACAATAGCCTCATTTGGACAGTGACAGCTTGCCTTAGGAACCAGAAACAGAGGTTCTTGTCTTGAGTCATCCCAACAATCCTGCATTTGTATGCTACTGTCCAGAAAGGCTAGTTCTGCCAGATGTTACATTAAAAACAGAAACAAAGTAATCATGAATAGTGCATTAGTTAAAATTTGAGGGCGTTCTGTGGGCATGCAGTAGACATGGTAGTCATATTCTAAATGAAGACCAGGGTTTTTGCACAGCACTCTGAGACCTTTTTTCCAGCCTCTCAGGTTTCTCATTTTATGATTAGAAAAGCATGTACACAGTGGTATTATTAGAGAATGAGACATCAATGCTATCAGTATGCATTTTTTATGACCTTTAGTGACATTTGAAATGTTATTTGAAACACTGACCCAACATTCGTAGCTCAATAATTGAAGCCACTGCACTTTCGCTCTTCCAATGCAAGGACACCGATACCTTCTCTCCTATAAATGAACGACAATGATGAAGGCCTCAGAAATGCTTGACCCTCCACTTAAAAAATGCTGCCCCCTCAAGGTCCAAGGCCATGCGGGAAGGACGAACAATCCCAGCACCAGCGAGTGTTTTGCGAGCGCTCCAGCTCCGTGAGAGTTATTGTTCCATTCGAGTTGCATCTATAACAGTGCGATTCATCACATAAGTACAGAAGGCCTCCGCTGCCTTTGCTGTTTTGCGGGCGGGGGAAGATGCATGACTTGCCCTGTAGGTGCAGCCGAGCGCAGATGCAGTTGGGCAGCTTTGATTAAGAGCGTCTTAGCCAAGGGAAGGACATAGGTGAAGCGGTTCACCTGCGCATTCCGGCGCCGAGCCTCTCGTGCAGTTAATTATCATCCTGTCTCAGCAGAAAACACGAATAGCGGGGCTGTAGATTGGTGCGGTTCGAGATCACTAAAAGACTGGCTGAGAGAGAGGCAGTTTGAGATTGGCCAGGGGTGCTAAAATCATTTTTAGGCTTTTGGGTGCAGCCCTGCAAACTGTTTAGCCGCCGAACGTGTGATGCTTCCCACACAACGCCTGCCAAGCGAAAGCTGCGCACGTCAGGCGCGGAATGAAAAAAGACTGCCATCAGCGGCGCTTGTGTTACGGGTGACTAACCTCTCGCTGAACTGGCGCTCATTCCGCATGAGACCCCGACTATATGGTTATTTGCAAATGCAGCTGCCACAAAGCAATTCATCCTGACTTTACCACCTGTGGCTCTGAGACAACCCTCGGGACTTTTCTTTTCCTCTCCAGCCTTCCGTCTCTGCTCTTTCTCCAACTTCCGAGAGAACGCAACGCTACTTGCATTTGCAATCTGTGCTAACGAGAGGCGCAAATCCAATTTAGTATGCTAATGCACTTAGATGCATGCATGTCTCTGAGGAGCGTTTCTCAACAACAAGGTTATGCAAATGCCGAAGAGCACGCCGAAGGGGACATGGCACCCTCACAAAGGACGTGCAACATTAAGCAACGTAGGCAAAAACAAGCTTTTAGGGCACTGTAGTCCTTTTAGCCCGGCTGTTCTGGGATTGCGTACCGGGGCAACTGACATTGACTTGTACCGGCGGCAGGTGATGCGTGCGTGTCTGTGAAGTATGGAAAAATGCCTGAAGTGACAGCCGGGTGTTTGGCTCCCCCGTTCGGCCCACGGGAATCTGCTATTAAAGAAGCTACGGCCCATTCTGGAAGAGGACCATTGATTCGGTTAATTTTATGCTGGAAAATGATTTCCCCGATGGGCAGTTTCACCAGAGCGCATTGTCTGTGAAAAAAAAAAGAAGTGCTCTAAAGCAAAAGATAAAGCACCTCATGCTCTCTGTTTAATGCGGATGTTTTCGAATTCATGACACTTTCGGTTTGGCCCTAAAGGCCGCTCATGCAATGAGAAAGAAGAAGAGAGAATGAGGCATATAAACTACACATATAAGTTAGACGTCTCATTAAATCGGCTTCACATGGCATAAAAGCACTAATATACACAACTGACCCGCTTGTCACGCTGCTGAAAAACTGCCACATTTCCTTTCAAGGCTGATTTGAAGGCACATACATTATTTCTAGCCTTCTGAGACTTTTTCCTGGATTGGAATTCAGTCCAGTTGTTATATACCTTACGCATTTGCGAGCCTTTCTCCACAGGAAATGATGGCTTTTTAAATTACGAAGTAACATTTGTTATTTGAAATTTAAATATTGTTTCCATCGTGATTATTGAAAACAGTGCTGCGTGGTAGGAAATGGAAAAGCCAATCAATTCGTCTTCTGGCAGCCAAGCCCTGCCCCCTTAGTCGCTATTGCTTTTGTTTCATGCCATGCTTTTTTGAGATGTGACCGAAATGAGTTGAAAGATCAGTTCAAATGAGAATTTTGTCATCATTTACTTTCTCTCATGTTGTTCCAAACCCATAATACTTAATATAATATATACATATACATAATATATACAAATAAAAGTAATTTCACCTGAAACCCACTTAAAAATTTATTGTAAGACAAAACCATATGAATTGAGCAGTTTAATTCCAAGTCTTGCTTGATTGCTTTCTTAGATGAACAGATTTAAATTAGGCCTTTATTCATTTCAGCATTTAACGTTATGCCATTTATATTTGATCATAGAAGCTCAAGTATGATCGCTTGATGCTCAAAACCCAACAAGATTCATTTTCACTTATCATTCCAGTATGTTTGAGCTCAAGCAAGTATGGTAGAAGCTTTTTGTATATATGAATAAATATAATAAATACATAAATCTTTTTGTCATATAAAGTAATTGTCTCAACAAAAGGCTAGAATTTAATCACTTAAAGCATCACAATTTTGGCTAAAGAGACTTTCAGTGGACGGGCAGAAATTTCACAGATTTCACAAAAAACAAAAAAACAAAACATCAAATACAAACTTTCAGAAGATGCATGAAAGCCTTAAGCTTTTCAAATGAATTAAATTTAATGAATTTAAGTTTAATTTGACTATACTACTTTTACAATTTAAAAAAAATGGTGCAATTTAGAATTATTTGTAATTATCTATGCAACTGCAATTGTGTTGTTAACTTTACTGTTAGCATGTTGTTAAATGGTTTGGTAACAATCATATGCTTAGTAATAGCACAAAAAAACAAACAAAAAAAAAAAAACTATATGGGTAACATAACATGTTGGATTTTAATCTTACATATCAGGTAAATGAGCAGCAAAAATGTGCATGCTATGATATACATTGCTATCCCAAAAAATGTTTAAAACATCGTGACCTACATTTTTTATTTATATCGCCCCTTGTGCCAGCTGAAGCTACAGTTATTTTTTAAAGACATGAGCTAAAATGGTAAAAGAACGTCTCAATTTAATTTATTAACAAAGGGACTTCATGTCATGGTATTGATTCATCAATTCAGTTCACCAAGAGAGGCGCTTGGCACCCAGCCTAGTTCTGCTGTGCAGGTGATAGGGGTTTAGGGAGAAGGAATGTGTGTGTGTGTGTGTGTGTATGTGAAGCGCGTGTAATATCTCACCATCTGTTTTGAGAGTCAGAGGCGTCGGTGGGCTCAGGACCCTGGCGTTGGTCACAGTGTTCTTCACTTGGCACACGTAGCTGCCCACGTCCGAGGGCTGCACCTTGGAGATATACAGATTTCCCGTTTCCTGCGAGATGAATCGCCGGCTGTCCTCTGCCACGAACGAGGGAAGCTCATTGAACACCCAGCTGTAGATGATCTCTGCCGGGGCAGAAAGAGAGCAAACAGATGAGCTGTGAGAACAACGCACATGTCCCTAAGGAAACCCCTGTCTGAATCTGCATTGTAGCAAGCTGACCTTGTCAGAGCGAGGGCTCATAGGAGGGGGAGTCTGAGAGCTGATGTGTAGGTGATAAGGATTAATTCACTGCTCTCTACTACAGAGTTCAGGGCAAGCATGTTATAAAAACGTACTGAGATACAGTTTCATGTCTACATACTGTACCGAACTTCATAGGAATGAAGAACATAACTCCTGTGTCCAGAAAAGGCCCCACACAATAAAGGAGAAAACTATTAATCACATCTCTATTATATGCTATTTTTTTGTTCTAATTCAAGTCCATGTTGAATCAAGTCTAAGATCCTAGTTTTAGGATGATTTGGTATCAACTTATTGTAGAAAAATATGGTCTCATACTTGGAATTTATGGTTTTTGAATTGTGTTACATTATATACATTGTGAACATTATTCATATGACAGAAAGCTGAATTTAAAGCTTATTTACATAAAAGTGAAAGTATGATTTTGTGTAAACAACTAATAACTGAAAAGGGGATCCTTTTTATAGAAATATAAATAACACTTTACAAAAAGTTAATTACATTAACACTAACAAGGTTAAGCACTTTTGAAGCATTTGAAATACTGTCAAGGATTGGCAGTAGCCTGTTGCGTTTGTCTTGTGTTTTGTTGTCCTGAAGCACATGGCCTGTGTTTTGACAGCTCGCCATGTGCTTTCCTGTTAACTCCTCCTCTTGTTAACCCTAATTGTTTCACACTCCTGCACCCCATTTTTGTTAATTACCCTCCTACTTAATCTCCTCGTGTTTTCTGTCCTTTGTCAGTCCGTCGTCTGGTGTGTTAGTTCATTCTAACGCTGAAACTCTGTTGACTAGTTTGACCAGTTTTGTGTTTGTCCAGTCTTAGTCCTGTCCTCAGTCTAGTTATTGTTTTATTGCTTTTTTCTATTTTTGCTAGTTTCTTGTTTTCCCCCTGTCTTCTGCCCCCACCTCTCCAGTTCAACTTTTTGCCCAGCTCAAGACTCTCCTCTCTCCGACGACCTTTGGGTGTCAGTGCCTGTCTCGGTCCTCTAGTGGGCGGATGCTGGACGTGGCTCCAGTGGGAGGCTCATCACCGCCACCTTTTTCTGCCCCACCGGTTGGGCCTGGTTCACCCTTCGAACTGTGTCTGCCAGATGACCCATCCTTCACCTCTACAGCTGGGATTGTGGCTGGAGTGGACTGCCAGTTGTTTCACCCCCTTTTTTGGACTATTAGACAAAGACCTTTATTTGTTCTAATAAATTATTTTTTCTGCAATTGGGTCTGCTCGTCTGTCCTGACAGTACGGACTGACCAATATGGACCCAGCGGAAGAAGACTATGTCCGCACCGCTCTGGCCCACCAGGGGGCTATGATTGGACATCATGCCAATCAGCCTTCAACTACCTCTCAGGAGGTTGATTCCCTCACCTCTCAACTGGCTAATTTAAATGACCGGGTTCAAGATCTTCAGCGGGAGATCCGACTATCATCCCACATTCATTCCAACCCTGAGCCACATGCCAACAATCCACCTCCCTATGACGGGGACCCGAACTCTTGCAAAGCCTTTTTGTCCCAATGCTCCCTGGTGTTTACACTTCAGCCTGGTCGTTATGCCTCCGAACGTACTAAGGTGGCTTACATCATCACTCTTCTCACCGGCAAGGCTCGAGCGTGGGGGACAGCCGTGTGGGATGCTCAGTCACCTATATGCTCCAGCTTTGCAAATTTCAGCACTGAGATGAGAAGGTTGTTTGACCGTTCCGTCAGGGGAGATGAGGCGGCTGCTAAGCTCGTGCGACTCCATCAGAAGAGTCAAACTGTCACCGACTACCTCATCCAGTTCAAGACATTGTCCGCCGAGTGCCAGTGGGATGAGGGTGCCTTGCGTGCCTTGTTTCGAGAGGGGTTGGATCCTCAGATCCAGGATGAGATTGCGGCTCAGGAGACCCCGGCAGATCTGGAGGACCTCATCAGCTTGGCTTTACGCATCGAGGCCCGGATCCAACTTCGCCGAAAGTGTCTTTTTCCACGGCCCGCGTGGGGCTGCACCAAGGACTCCCAGAGCATCGAGGGCTCACCATCCCTGTCGTCCAGTGATCCTGAGCCTATGCAATTAGGTCGTCTCCACCTCACGGCTCAGGAGAAACAACATCGTCTGGCTCGGGGATTGTGTTTGTACTGTGGCCACTCTGGACATCGGGTCGCTACGTGCCCTTTAAAGAGCCAAGGCCCAACAGAATACCAGGGCGTCCTAGTGGGTTCATCTCCTATGCCCTCTTCCTATTCCCGTACCCTCCTTCCAGCAGTAGTCACCTGTCAAGGAACTTCTCACAGCTGTGAGGCTCTGATTGACTCTGGGGCCGAGGCCAACTTCCTCGATGTCCGGACTGCTAAAAATTGGGGTATCCCTGCCATTCCACTCACCTCTCCTGTTCCTGTATGGGGTCTGTCCGGCCAAAAACTTTCCACCATCACGCATTCCACTCCCAGTGTATGTCTTGTCGTGTCGGGCAATCACTGTGAGGACATTGTGCTGCTTCTCCTGGACTCCCCGCAGGCTTGTCTTGTTTTGGGGCATCCATGGTTGAGGCGGCATGGTCCTCACATTGATTGGTCCCATAATTTAATTTTGTCTTGGAACAAGTCTTGTTATGTGTCTTGTTTGGGTGCTGCTTCTCCTGTCTCTGTGTCTCCCTTTCCTCAGGATCAGGAGGTGGATGTCTCTGGCGTTCCGGTGGAGTACCACGATCTGAGTCGGGTGTTCAGCAAGTCCCGAGCTCTATCCCTTCCTCCCCACCGACCCTACGACTGTGCTATCGACCTCCTCCCAGGCACTTCTCCGCCCAGGGGCGGTTATTCTCCCTGTCTGCTCCTGAACGAGAGGCTATGGACACTTATATCCAGGAATCGCTCCGTAATGGACTCATTCGCCACTCCTCATCTCCCGCTGGTGCTGGTTTCTTCTTTGTTAAAAAGAAGGATGGTTCTCTGCGTCCCTGCATTGATTACAGGGGACTCAATGACATCACGGTTAAAAATAGGTACCCCTTACCCTTGATGTCTTCTGCTTTTGAGCTCTTGCAGGGAGCTAAGGTCTTCACCAAGTTAGACCTCCGCAATGCCTACCACTTAGTCAGGATCCGGGAGGGTGATGAGTGGAAGACAGCATTCAACACTCCCTCGGGACACTATGAATATCAGGTCCTTCCGTTCGGTCTCACGAACGCTCCTGCTGTCTTCCAGAACATGGTTAACAGTGTGTTGGGAGACATGATTAACCGTTTTGTCTTTGTGTACCTTGATGATATTCTCATCTTCTCCCCCTCTCTCCAGGTACACACCCACCACGTTCGCCTTGTTCTCCAACGTTTGCTAGAGAATCAGCTCTTTGTCAAAGCGGAGAAGTGCGAGTTCCACGCCAAGTCGGTCTCATTCCTTGGGTTCATTGTTTCGGAAGGGGAGGTTAAACCGGACCCTGTCAAGGTGAAGGCAGTCGCCGAATGGCCGGTACCCGACTCTAGAAAGGCTCTGCAGCGATTCCTGGGATTCGCCAATTTTTATAGGCGGTTTGTCAGGAATTTTGGCCAAGTGGCTGCACCCTTAACTGCGCTCACCTCTACCAAGTCACCTTTCGTATGGAATCCTCGGGCTCAGGAGGCCTTTGATAATCTTAAGTCCCGGTTTATCTCTGCTCCTGTTCTCTCTATTCCAGATCCTAAGAGACAATTCATTGTTGAGGTTGACGCATCAGATGTCGGGGTCGGCGCTGTCTTGTCCCAACGCTCCTCCCAGGATGGGAAAGTACATCCCTGTGCTTTCTTTTCGCACCGTCTGAACCCTGCTGAACGGAATTATGACATCGGCAACAGGGAGCTGCTGGCAGTCAGGCTGGCCTTGGGGGAGTGGCGTCACTGGTTGGAGGGGGCCACTCAGCCTTTTTTGGTCTGGACGGATCACAAGAATTTAGAATATATCCGTTCAGCCAAGCGGCTGAGTTCTCGACAGGCTCGCTGGGCACTTTTTTTCAATCGCTTCAGGTTCACCCTCTCGTACCGGCCCGGATCGAAGAACGTCAAGCCTGACGCCTTGTCTCGCCTTTTTGAGCCCCCGGGAGAAGCGGCTTCTACCGACCCGATCCTCCCTCATGGGGTGGTTGTGGGGGCTCTTACTTGGCAGATTGAGAGACTTGTCAGCGAGGCCGGTCGAGGAGTGGCTGTTCCTGTGGGGTGTCCAGCGGGTCGGTTGTTTGTTCCTGAGTCCCTTCGCTCCGAAGTTCTCCAGTGGGGTCACGACTCCAAGCTAACCTGTCACCCGGGAGTCAGGAGATCGTTGGCAGCCATCCGTCAACGATTTTGGTGGCCATCTATAGGCCAGGATGTCAGGCAGTTTGTGTTGGCTTGCTCAGTCTGCGCCCAGACGAAGACCTCTAACCAGCCTCCGTCAGGTCTGTTATGTCCCCTCCCTATTCCCACCCGTCCTTGGTCTCATATTGCCTTGGACTTTGTTACTGGTCTCCCCCCCTCTAAGGGCAACACCACCATCCTTACGGTGGTGGATCGGTTCTCTAAATCGGTTCATTTCATTGCCCTTCCCAAACTCCCCTCAGCCAAGGAGACCGCGCTACTGGTTATCGACCACGTCTTCCGGCTCCACGGGTTGCCCACGGACGTGGTGTCTGATCGGGGTCCCCAGTTTGTCTCCCGGTTTTGGCAAGAATTCTGTCGACAGATCGGGGCCTCTACGAGTCTGTCTTCAGGTTATCACCCTCAGTCTAATGGTCAATGTGAGCGAGCCAACCAGGATCTTGAAAGAGCACTCCGCTGCCTGGCACTTCGTAATCCTGCCTCCTGGAGTCAGCAGCTTTCCTGGGTAGAGTACGCCCACAATACTCTACCAGTGGCATCCACAGGTATGTCACCCTTTGAATGTTCTGTTGGTTATCAACCCCCCTTGTTTCCCATCCAGGAACCCGACGCTGCGGTGCCGTCTGCTCTAGCCTTTGTCCGGAGGTGTCGTAAGACCTGGAATAAGGCCAGGAGGGTCTTGGCCCAGACCTCTAGACGCACCAAGGCAGCAGCCGACCGTCATCGGACTCCAGCTCCTCGTTACATTTGTGGTCAGAAGGTATGGCTCTCCACCAAGGACCTGCCTCTCAGGGCGACTTCTCGCAAGCTGGCGCCCAGGTTCATTGGTCCATACCAGATCACCAAGGTTCTCAGTCCGGTGGTGGTTAGGCTCAAGTTACCCTCCTCCCTTGGTCGGGTACACCCCGTTTTTCATGTATCCAGGGTTAAGCCTGTCATTCGCTCCCATCTTAACACTAATGCCTCTTCTCCCACCCCACACCCCTCGTCTAGTGGATGGTTCTCCAGTCTACACTGTCCGGAGATTGTTAGACGTTCGTCGTAGGGGAAGAGGTTTTCAATACCTGGTGGACTGGGAGGGTTACGGTCCTGAGGAGAGGTCATGGATTCCGGCTCGGGACGTCCTGGATCCGTCGCTCATCGAGGATTTCCGCCGGCGCAGGGATTATCCTCCTTGATACGCCTGGGGGCGTTCCTGAGAGGGGGGGTACTGTCAAGGATTGGCAGTAGCCTGTTGCGTTTGTCTTGTGTTTTGTTGTCCTGAAGCACATGGCCTGTGTTTTGACAGCTCGCCATGTGCTTTCCTGTTAACTCCTCCCCTCTTGTTAACCCTAATTGTTTCACACTCCTGCACCCCATTTTTGTTAATTACCCTCCCTACTTAATCTCCTCGTGTTTTCTGTCCTTTTGTCAGTCCGTCGTCTGGTGTTAGTTCATTCTAACGCTGAAACTCTGTTGACTAGTTTGACCAGTTTTGTGTTTGTCCAGTCTTAGTCCTGTCCTCAGTCTAGTTATTGTTTTATTGCTTTTTTTCTATTTTTGCTAGTTTCTTGTTTTCCCCCTGTCTTCTGCCCCCACCTCTCCAGTTCAACTTTTTGCCCAGCTCAAGACTCTCCTCTCTCCGACGACCTTTGGGTGTCAGTGCCTGTCTCGGTCCTCTAGTGGGCGGATGCTGGACGTGGCTCCAGTGGGAGGCTCATCACCGGCCACCTTTTTCTGCCCCACCGGTTGGGCCTGGTTCACCCTTCGAACTGTGTCTGCCAGATGACCCATCCTTCACCTCTACAGCTGGGATTGTGGCTGGAGTGGACTGCCAGTTGTTTCACCCCCTTTTTTGGACTATTAGACAAAGACCTTTATTTGTTCTAATAAATTATTTTTTCTGCAATTGGGTCTGCTCGTCTGTCCTGACAAATACTAATTTCAGTATTTACTAGCATAATATTTAATTGTTATTATTTTAACTGGACCTAAGCTAAGTTTTATTTGTATTAACTAACACTAATTTACAAATTAACTAATTGTTAATGCTAGTTAATGTATATTGTATAATGTATATAATGTATATAGTAATGTATATTCCATCACATTTACATCATTTGACCGCAAGGCACCACCCAAAATGTCTCCATAACCAATCACGATATTAAAAATTATAGTTCTGAAGCTGGAAAAAAAGTCAAGCCTTGCAATCATTATGTTTTTGTGATCAATCATTACTGTCACTTCCGAGTACTTGGGCACATTTCTTATTCTGTACAGATACGCAGAGGAATGAAGTATTCTTTATCATGTCACATTGAGCTAGAAACCAAATGACAAAAGACAGGCTGTCAACAGAACAAAATTATGTGTGTTTTTCTGTAACTCTGAAGCAGTCATATTACGCCATATAAATCCAGGAGATATGAGGGAGCGGATTACTAGTCTGATCTCACGCTGTTTGCCTTATGTCGTCTATATCGTAGTCGCATAGACTTTCTCAATGCAGAAAAGAAAAGAAAGAAAGAGAGAGAGAGAGAGAGAGAGTTCCTCGTGGACCAAATGAATTTCCTCAAGACCAATTTATTCACCAAATAATTAAAGTATGAATTTCATAGACCATTGATTTCTTTTGCATAGTAAATACAGGTGGCGCGCTCCCGTTGATTAATCACTGAAGGATTGCCACTCTTTAAAGAGATTCCAGTTCAATTTTTCATACACAAGGGCTAATATCACCTGAGTAAACAATGAATATTTATCTCATAAATAAAATTCAAAAGGACTCTCATGAAAGGCGTCCTCATAAAGCATCAACCAATATAAATCACGATGTTTCTAGCTGACGGCCTCAGCGCCCGAGGCTTCTGATACTGTTTTTTGAGTTCATTTACTAGGTTTGAACAAAGAGTTACGACTGTCAGCGATTGTGTAAAAGGTGAAGTTATAGTCCAAGAAGCACTGAATCGGAATGGAATGCAAATTCATGATGAATGTGATCGGAAAGGTACACTAATGCTTTATTTCTGAAATATGAAGTACAATTCATTTAGCATGTTTATAGGTAACAGGCTAAACTACATTTGCCGTCATTTTCTATTTTAGTAAGATAATGCTTAACTAGTAAGAGCGGTGTTGCACATTATGAGCATCTTTGGCACTTTGTTTTGTTTTTGGTAGCTTAACATATGGCGTCATAAACACGATTTCTGACCACATACTGTTGAAAACTTCTAGAAGAACTTGAAATGGCATTAAACGGATCAAAGATAAAAAAATACAGTCATTTTTATTTTTAGTGTAACGTCAGTGCTCCATGCATTCACCAGGGTCAGGAACCAAAAACGCCTCCACTACACTTTGAGTGGTAAAGCTACAGCGGTCGTATTGAGAGTAATATCCTGTTTACATCTCAGTGATCTCAAATTATTTCAATTACTTTCAGTTTTAAAAGTCATCTACCCATATTAATGTGGATGAAACCTCCTACGAGCAATTCAGGCAAATGAAAGACAAATTAGTCTCAAAGCCTTCCTACGAGTCCTAAAATAAATTCCCTGCGGTTCTTCCCATTCCACGAATATCAAATCCAGACTGTTAATCCTCCAAGCAAACATTTAATAATTCCCACTCATAGCTGAATGATGTTCGTACAGGTATTACAGTTAACGTGTTAATGTAAAAAATAAAAATAAAAAGATAATGCAAAAAAATGTTGCATGCTTATTGGCTGCTATTTTAGTTCTAATTCATATGCTTACTACTTTTCATTTATGTGAAATTTTATTTTATATACTGTACATAAACAGCATAACATTTACTTCGAGGTTCGCATTAAATGTTTGCTTATGTGTCGATGTCATCAGATTCTTAAAGCCTGGTGCCCCTTGCAGCTCTTCAGCCTCATGGGAAATCAGTATTGGCATTTAAAGACAAATCATTCTGTGACCTCGTAGCCAATGAATGATGTTAATTTTCTTCACATCAGCTTTCCGCGCTAGTCAAACAATTGCAGAAAATCAATACACTAAAAACAGACTTGTCTCGTGTAAATAGGTTGCTCGGTTCCTCGGTTCCTCAGTTCCCTAGTTCTAGAACAATGCCTCTGCCTCCTACACACACAATCACTTATCATAGCATATATACAGTAGCAGTATACACACACTGGACTGGATTTATGTTTCAGTAACCCAAAACATTTTAATATAAGGCTTAATGCTTAAATAATGGACATCGATTGTAAAGAAAATGTAAACTAGCTACATATTTTTAATCTAAAAAAACAAGGATCTTCTTTACTCTTCCATTAGAGGACAGCTGAGGAGTGAGATTTGAGACAGGCCACTAAAATGCTCCCTCATGCTGCCTGGGTCTGCGTGAAATAATTGTCTGAGTGCGATTTCTTTTCATTTCTAATGATCCGGTAAATTTGAGCCTTGATGCTGATGCTTGTCTGGAAACACACTGCATCGACCAGTTGGAGACGGATAGGTTGACACACAAGGACCGTAATTTCCCATATGGAACAGGAAGCTCAGTCAGTTCTGATGCAAATCACTCTGGCAAAGTCCTTTGAAAATAATTCTTCGCTATTGTCCTGAAGAAAACCGACAGCACCTTGGTGCTGTATTTGGACAGATGCATCTAGGAGTGTTTATTCACCCGGGAGGGCACAAGAAATATCAGTCAGACTTTGCGTTTTATTGAGTTATAAAATAATGGCATGAATGTCAGATGACACATGCTAAGGAGAGCCGGGCTGAACTAAATGAAACAGAGCTGCCGATGATATCTACCAAACATAAAGATATCAGATGAGGGGAGGGTTTGTGTGTGTGTGTGTGTGTGTGTGTGTGGAGGGGGGGGTTATTCGGGAAAAGATAAGGAAACTAAGCCGAAACTGTGTCAGCACAAGCCGGGATTTATTTTGCTCAGAATGTTTGGTGATTTTAGACCTGCACTAATACCACTGAAGCTCTCTCTCAGTTCTTATCGTGGTGTAAACAGTAATGGGCACGCTCACGCTTGTATGGTGCAATAATGACCTCTGTCTGTTTGGAATCTCACATCTGGACACAGTCCAACGTGGTTTAGAAAGATGCGACAGTCAAGTTGCCAAGTGCTTTTGAAGTAATATCAGATCACTATACTAACGGGAAATAAATAGGACAAGATTTTGCAATGCCATTATTTTTACCTTGAAGTTAATTCTTTGAACTTTGCAGAGAATTTGTAAAGATTGCACTCCCCATATATATATATATATATATATATATATATATATATATATATATATATATATACACAGTACATACACACACAAAGACAAAGACACAGTCATGGCCAAAAATATCGGCACCCTTGGTAAATATGATCAAAGAAGGCTTTGAAAATTAATCTGCATTGTTAATCCTTTAGATCTTTATTGTGAACTTCTATTGAACCCTATAGAAAATGAGTGAGGTGAATTTAAGAGACAAAGCACAAACATGGAGCTAGGAATCTAAAGAGAATGGAGTGATTCTGTATGTAGGAATGGTCACTGAACTCTTGTCGGGTGTTCTCTAACATCATCAGGCATTATAGGAGAAAATTTTGAGCTGTTAAACTGGCAAATAGAGGATTCAAAAAGTAATGAATAAAAGGGTACTTAAAAGGTACTGTTAATTGTGGCCATTGTGTATTAGAGAAAAAACATTAATTTCATAATGACATTTCCCCCCATTTTACATTCTTATTATCCAATACAAGGTTAGACTTTTGCGATATTTAAAGAAAAGATAAAAGTTCAAAATGGTTTAATAATGCAGATTAATTTTCACAGGCATGCATTTAAGCACATGTAACAACCTTTTGGTTATGCAGCAAGTAGCTGTAGACTCGATCTGTTACAAATGTGTAACAGTAGCAGCCAGTTACATCTACATAATAACAAACTGTAAGTACAAATCGTTCCATAACGTAGCATGGTAAGTACATTTTGTTTTATGTAAGTACCATGGCTACAACTAAGTACTTACTAGGTGATTACTCTGTATTATGGACTTCTTAAAATAAAGTGTTACCAACTGGATGACAGCCTCATCGATCTTCCCTATTAACGAGAGGACAACGCCCATCTCTGGACCAATCAGACTCGTTTAATATAAGGACTTGGACAAAAACGGGGGAGCGCATTTTACCTTTCTGGAGAGCTCTCACTTGTTTGTCACGCTGCCCATATTTTCAAGTTTGTTGTATGATTTACTGTTTTCTTGGAGTTACTTCCAATCATTATTTATTTTGTCTCCGCCCAACTCTGACTCTGGCTTTTTGCTTGATTGTGCTGTGATTTGATTCCCACTATTTCCAAGAGTTGATGACTGGGTTTATCTCTTGACTCAAAGTGTTGAGACAAGGTTAGTATGTTACGTGACCTACACAATACAACATGTAGATTTTCGCTTGAATAAAAACGGTAGGAGATATTGTTTGTATTTAAGTTTTGTTAGTGTAGTTAGTAGTAGTTAGTTTGCTTTTACTCTGAAGATTTGATTTTGTTTTATTTTATTTTTTTTGTTTAAGTTAGTGTTGAATGAGTTGAAGTTTATATTGGTTTTTAATATTATATTTCTTTACTTTCAGCTCACGTCTCACACTGTTGAGTTTCTTTTTTTTCAATGTGTACATATTTTGTAAATATTTACTTTCCTATTTAAATAGGATCTGTGAATACATAAAAATCAATCAAATGCTTGTTTTGTTGAACATAATTCCTTACTAAAGTTTTCCAATAAAACATTTTTAGTTTTTGGTTAATTCATTGCTCCACACAACACATAATTTAGTAACAGGCAACTTTCCTAACTCTAAACTCTAAACTTGTTTATTAATTTGTTTCTTGTGTTGACTTCCCTATTGTTCCTTGTGTTGTAACACATTGTACTTATTATTTAACCTACCCATACCAGAAAACCTGTTCTTAACCATAACTATATCCCACCTTAATGGCAGTAAAAGTGTTTTGCGATACAATATGAACACAATAAGTACATTGTACTTATTATTTATCTAAGTACAATGTAGTTAAAGCCACCTAACATAAAGTGTGACCCAATACAGATTTTGAATCATTCTAATGCTCTATACCCTTGAATAACCTTACATATAGGCTAGGTAAAGTGTCACCAGTTTATTGTTACTAATATATAATAGTTTTTTACATTTACCAAACTTACAAAAAAATTTTAAGCTATAAATAAATATTATTAGAATAGATTTGACATTTCTGTCTGTCTACATCAAATTCAGTGTAATTCAGTGCCATTTCTATCTAATTATTTCTGAGTATAGCAATTTCTGAGTGAACACTGTTTCAAAGTTAATGCTTAATGCATGAAAAATAACAGATTTAGTACAAGCTGAAAGTGAGTAATGAGATTTTTTAAAAAGTGAACTATGACTTTAAAACAGTCTTCTTCGTTAAGGGACCAAGCAGACAGGAAGAGAGGAAGCTGGATGAGGTTACTCTGGGTCTCTGGGAGCACTAAATGTTTTAAAATGGCCATCTCACCACAAGCCTTTCATCTGATAGTGCTCGTTCAACTGTCCTGTCTGTATCCTTCTCTTCCCAATCTCTTTGTCTCACTGCATCTCACTGAGTTCATTTAACCTGCAATTACAGGGACTGGTGCAAGACAAGCAGAAACTAAAAACAGCCAGAAAGGTGAGATTAACTAGTTTTAAAAGGACTAATTTAGATCAGCAAGAGTCCAAGCTGGTTTATGAATTTTAATACTGGTTTTGTTACCAGTTTTTTTTTTTTTTTTTCATTTCTACTCTCCAGGCAAAATGCTAAAAATACATTCAAACTACTGATATTTGATGTGTAACATACAGCTATTTGAAGAAGAATGTGAAGCTGAATTTCACTAGTTACTAAATACCCATTACTAATGTACATTTTATATTGATATACATTTTTTCTGGTATATATCTGATGTTGACAGCAATATATATTTGCTATATCTCTATAAAATTAATGTCTGTTGTTTCATTCATTTATTTGTTTGTGCATTCATTCATTCAAATACACACACACACACACACACACACATATATATATATATATATATATATATATATATACATATACATATATATATATATATTAGATTTTTTTATGACAGTACATTAAAAGCTTTAAAATAACAAATAAAATCTACAAAAAGTGTCTGCTGTTTCATTCATTCATTCATTTTTTGACAGCTTAAGATTAAATTAACTTTTAAATTGTGGGTTTAACATTAACATTTATATATATATATATATATATATATATATATATATATATATATATATATATATATATATATATATATATATATATATATATATAAAATTAATGTAATATAAATGTTTGGTAAAATTATAAATGCCTTTAATTATAGCACTTACCTTGCCGTTATTTGTCACAAATTTGGTACCCAGCTTCTTGTTCAAAATTTGCTTATTTATAAGCCTACCAAACCTCCTCATTATGAATCGTTCACAGTTTGAGTTATTAGCTTCTGAATTGCGATTGTCTGTTGCCTATTTCAGTTGATTTGTCTAATTGCTATTTCCAGGCACATATTTAAGCACATGCACCGAAGAAAATCTGACTCAGAGCTGCTATGATTTGTTTTTAGCTGTAGTGCCTGTACTTGCATTTAAATGGGGCATGAAATGGTCCACTTTCATAGTATGGAACCTACAGTAAGTATGAAATACACCAGAGCAAATCTACTACTGGCATAGACGATAAATCTATACGACTTGTAATATCGATGTTATAAGATTCTTGAATATAAGATTGGTTTTTATATGCAGCCAGCATCCAAAACAAAATGCATACTGGTGACCTTTACGCCACTCTTTTCAACAGGGTATATAGAGACAAAGACAGAACGGAGAGAGAGGACCCACCTGGTGAATGAGCAGGGGCGCACATCAACACGACGCCCTGGCCTTCCCTCACCGAAACAGCTCCTCTCGCCCGTCCGCTGAACGCCGCGAGATCTGCAAACACACACATGCGAGCCAGTGACAGAGTGACACACGGTGGCACAGAGGCAGCTGTTAACCTGCAGATTAAGGGTCAGAGATTGCATGAAAATCGGATAAGCGCTCGCGGCTTGGCTAGATTTAGTATCTGTCACCTGAGGTTTGACCTCCGCGTGAGCTTTCACTTTAACCTGCTCCACACCCCAAATCCGACGCTTAAATCTCACTTCCTGTTTCCCTCCGGACACGACGGCCAAGTGGTAATTAAAACAGGTAACCTTGCTCGGAGCCTTCAATCTTGTGAGTACCTTTAAAATACCGACGAGACGCGGAAAATCATTTTAGTTCACAAAAAGCGGAGAATTGTGGACGATCGTTACAGTTTCAAGCCATGTCTGAGGAGAGACGTCGGGGGGTATTTTTAAAATGTAATTTGAGTTGGAACGCAGAGGTGAAGGTTTCCACGTGTAGCGGCGTTCTGGAAGTCACACAGAGCAGGGATGGTTTCATCAGGCCGCGGGAGTCTCGCTACCGAGTCGACAGGTGGAGCTACTACAGTTAATCTGTTGAAACAAATTGCATTTGCATAAATTAGCATAATTAATCCGCAAACTCTAAGCACAACACCGCGCCATTGGCTGACTGCCCCTCGTAGCGAGAAAAAGTGAAGGGGGTGTTGAACTAGAAAGGATCGCAAAGAAATGACACGTTTTGACGTGAAGAACAACTTTAGCATTGTTCATTTGTGAGAACGATCAAGTTTGTTTTAGAAGTTTCTAAAATATAAAACTAAATATGCACATTATTCGGTCTAACTACGTAGCATATAAATCTGGTGAGAAATATTTGCGTTTTATTCATCTGCATCTACCTTCGTGTCGAACGCTCGCTTGAAAAACGACAGATTGAGACGCTGTCGAAATCTTTTCTGAAATCCAGAAAACTGCAAATGACTTTTCTCCCTTTTCTCAGCAGAAACGCTTTCAAATGCAAGAGACAAAGTCTCCATTTAATCTCAAAGCCTTCTCGGAGGAAATATTGAGATATCAAAGATATCTCACTACTGACTTTTTTGTGAAAAATGTTGAAAGGCCTCAAAATCTCAAACGCAGCAATAATAAAGTCTGCCTTTTAGCCGTTAACATACAAAATGAGCATTCAGTGACACGGCCCTATATCGATTCAACTCTTAATTTTTAAATTACATCGTTTTGAAGGTCATTTTAGCTCAGTATGAGCCTGCACTTGGAACTTACACTTCTCTAAGCTCTTGGTAACAAGGTGCAAATGGAAATAAAACGTTAGCAGCATTTACGGAGGTCAGCAAATCAATAAGTGTCCCAGTTAAGCATTGCTGTGCTGACATATCAACAAATATAATGGCGCAACCAGAGTTTGACTGGAATGACACTTAATTATGCTTAGAAGCCACATTCGTGCGAAGAACTAAACAATAACAACTTTTTTTTTTTCTTCTAGGCTCTTGAGAACAAAAGCCAGGGACAAAAAGCTTTTGCTAATTAAAAACAGTTTCCGATCCAGAGGAAGAAAATATCTTGTCAGTTATGTTTGTTTTAAGCAGTAACTTTTATTTTAATATTACACTTTGATATTTGTCATATTTAATATTTTTAAATTTTTAACATTTTTAAAAAAGTATGCTGGGGTGAAAAAAGCGTGTATATATATATATTTTTCGTTTTCTAGGACAAAAATCTAAACATACTTGTGTATCAGATAATGCACTACAGTTAAAATTATAATCAGTCTTTTAGTGTGTTAGTCAATGCATCAAATTAATTTGTGCGCTTCGTTAATGCACAATAAAAGATGATTAAAATACAACATACTTAAAAGTGAAACTTTGAATTCAACATGATTAGAAAGTTCAAAATTATTAAAAAACAAATATTAAAAAAATATTCTCAAGTAGTTTTTAAAATATTTTAAGTCCACTACAAGTGCACACTCAATACAATTAAGTAGTCTACACTCATTTTTCAAGTAGAAGCAAAAGCATTCGTCTCTTTTGTATCGTCACATGTGATAATAAGAAAAGTGGCAAATTCAGCAACTTTCCGTCAAGTATAGCGGTTCATATAATTTTTTGGTTTAATTGTATGCACTACGTGAAAGAGTTCCAGCAGGCTTAGACATGTGGGTAATTAATCTTTTTTTTTTTTTCTTCTTTCCTCATTGTGGGTTGAGACAGAAAATAAGACAGAGCTTATGGGACAGGAGACGAGCTGTTTCATCTGCCCCGGTCGTGGGTGGTGTTGATTAGGCCTTTTCAGTCTGAAGTGAGGCAGTTTTAATTTCACACAGCAGCAGTGACGTCGGGGCCTGGGAGAAACTACGAGCGTGGTTAATTTCTGCATATCAAGCAACACAATCCACACAAACGTGAAACAACATTTGCAATCCACATCCATACTGCGCCTACGCTGCATCTATTCATCAGCTCTGAAAACAAAAGTCACAGAATGAATTCATGAGTAAACGGCAGACAAGGAAGTCCCAAACGCAGCAGGCATCTGGTCCTGAAGGTTTCAAAATATCTAGGCTAACATGACTGGTTTTGATCCAACAATGCAGTGAATCACTTTTACTGAACAATAGCTGATCTTTGCCCCTGTCTATTATAACATCTGACAGTCCGCTATATTCTCTGGTGGATTTGAAAAGCACAACCTTGACATGTGCTCTGACATAATATATAGACATATATATGTGTACATCATGGCAGCATAAAGCTCACAGGTCAACAAGAAACACACCTTGACTTGAAAGAGCGGAAGAAATACATTCCAGAAAGAGAGGAAGCATTTCACGAATACTGCAGTATGACATATGGCACACTGTGATCAAATGGACAAATAAGTAAGTTAACTTAATAATAATTTAAATACCTCAGATAATAAAAAGTAAACAGAAATGATGACATTTTTAAATGCCAAGTGCACTTAAATTAAAAGAGGTTAAACCAAAGGGAACTATGGACATGCAAAATAATACATTACCCACATGTTGTGTTCTGGTCATTTTGACCCATAAATTATTTCATCTTTTGATTTTTCTTGAAAATTCTAGTTTTTATAGGGCTAAAATTGACTGAATTAGGGTATAACATATATATATATATATATATATATATATATATATATATATATATATATATATATATACTGCCAAATATTGGATTTGGTTAAAAATAAAATAAAATAAAATAAAATAAATGCTTTTAATTTTATTCTTTAAAATGAAATATGTGACTGTGCTGGCAAAATGAGTCAGAATGAGCAGATTTTCAAAAATGAGTTGTTTTGATTTTCACATGCTCAGTTAAAAGACCTTCAAAATGATATATGAATTGTGAAATGAATCTGACAAAAAAAAAAAAAAAAAAAAAGACTGAGCTACACATGTTTGAAGTCGACAGAGTTTAGCAAAGTCGGCTCTGAAAAATTCGGCCCAATAGTCTGGTTTAGGGGTGGGTTTAGTTCCAAATCGACCAATCAGGTTTAACATGAATGGCCGAAAGGGGAAGGCACAGTGGCACAAAGGTGAGAATGCCCCCTTCATTTAGGTATTACTTGCCATGGAAACAAATAGAAACATACCTCAGCAACATACCTCTGAACTGTACATATCTGGCAGTATACGGACCCATGGTATTTCCGTGTCAGGTCAGTAATACTCCAAGGTTTGTCTGGAAATCTGAAAAAGTTTACTTGTCCGTATACAGTCCTTTTTTATGCCGTGGATACTTTTCAACTTATTCTACTAACCGTAACGTTAAACATACAGCAAAATACTCTGATATTTTTTTTTGACATATAAAGACATGCAATCCAGGACCTAATGACCTGCCTGACCATCTAGCTTTCTGCCCTAAGAAAACACAACAAAAAAACCCACTGAATTTACTTTGCCCTAGATTCTGAGTTTTTGCTGAGTGATTCATCAGTGCATGTTATTTCACGTCATTTATTCATTTCCAGACTAAAATGTCTGGTCTTAAATCTGAAAACAAAAAAAAATGTAAATGATTTAACAAGGCTGCTAACACATATGCTGGCTCTGTAATTACTGTGAAGCTTTTGCATGCATTTTTATTCATCATCACATGGAAATCGACATCAATAGACATGCATAGACACGCATAATCGCAGACATTCAACACTGCTGCCAGCATCGCTAGGAAGCACAGCGTACTTTGTCGAACGCAGTCTGGATTTCCCTTTCATTGTGATTTTGCCATTCAAGTTGAACAGCTTGTGTTTGGACACAGTCTTGGTCACATAGCATTTTTTGGACATTAACTCATAGTCGGCCATTCTTTTGATTTCCCAAAGCACTTCAGTTTTCTCTCTTCATTTGTGCACAGTCAGATGCTCCTGCATGAATACAGTCATCCTGCAGAAGAAAAGCTTGCCAACCTACTGGTTAACACTCCCCACTACAGAGAAGCTGTTAATCTGTCGCATTTCATGCGCTGCATGGGTTTGAGAGAGCTCTGAAGAGCAAGTGGGCTGTGTGTTAGCGGTGTTTCTGTGTTTTGGAATTAATCTTTTAAAAGAATGAATTCTTTCTGTGCACTTCTGTGCAGAGACCGTTTGTTAAGAGCTTGACTGCTGAGATAAATTTTTCTTGCCTTCTCACCGCAGCACGATGCACTGATAAAGAGTGATCAAGCAAAATATCTAAACTAGCTAAAACTTTTCTCTGTTTTTAGAAAAATTAACTTAGTTATGTGCAAAATAAATATAAGAGTTATGTAACATGAGCATGGCATTACATTCGAATATGTATGTGTGTGAACCTGCCTTATTTGCATAAATAAATATTATATTGGTAGTACTTAGAATAGGGAATACTTATTGACAACTTTTCAGTCCCAATTAGCAGTTTATTAATAGTTTAAGGCAATTGTTAAGTTTAGGTATTGGGTAGGATTAGGGATGTAAAATAATGTAGAATAAGGTATGAGCTTAATTACTACTAATAAATGGTTAATATTCTAATAATATGCGTGCTAATAAGCAAAGTTAAGAGACCCTAAAATAAAATTTTATTTGCAGTTTTTTCTTTTGCTGTAATTTATATTTACCATGAATAATCAGCTGAATGTAAAAGTATGATTTGTATTATTACTATTATTATTGTAATTTGTTCATCTGTGGGGTTAAAATAGACCAAAACAAAAAAGATGAAAAAATACTTAATACTCAAAATGGCTAATAATTAATTGCAAGCAAATAATTACAAAATAATAATAATAATAATAATAATAATAATAATAATAATAAAATTTAGAAGACTGAAACAGTACCACTTTTTTTTTTAATTTCTACAATTTTTATATTTCATATGATGATTTACAAAAGAAAAAAAAAAATAAACCAAGCTATCCATTTGAATTGAACTGATCCAAATTTGATTTAATTAAAAGTACCCCTTATTTAAGTCATTAAAGAGTTCACCCAAAATCTTTCTTTTATTTTTTGTTCTATTAAACACAAAAAAATGAAGAATGTGCGTAACCAAACCCTACTGATCTCTGACAACGTTCAGCCAATTAATCATTTATTAGCTAGATTCTTAGCATCATCATCCACTAAATCCAATATCGGTCAAGTGCCGTTCCAGTCCATTTGCGTTCAGCAAGGACTTCTTACGCCGCTCCACAGCAGCAAAAACATAAAGAGCCGTCAACAGGCACAACACCTGTGTTTAACGCTCAAACCTACAGGGGGCTGCACACAATGAAAGACAATGAGATCAAAGTTTCTTTTTTTCCATGAAAAACGAAAGCATCTGCTGAGAAAAGACACGACACCTCTCTGGGACTGAAGAAAAGGAAGAAATAAAGTT
Source organism: Puntigrus tetrazona (assembly GCF_018831695.1). NCBI lineage: Eukaryota > Metazoa > Chordata > Actinopteri > Cypriniformes > Cyprinidae > Puntigrus > Puntigrus tetrazona. The sequence goes on from NC_056716.1 coordinate 11,568,800, forward strand.
TAAGAGAGCAATTCAATAGTTTATATCTTATTTATGTGAAGCGGGTGGCTGGCAGGCCGGGCCGTTGGAATGCAGCAAGCGTCTGTTGCTTCCTCCCGGCTCCAGGCAGGAAAGAGGGATTGGTATGAGCTGTGAAATGTATGGCCTTGGAAAGGTGATCTCCTCCAACAAACTGTCACGAGAGAGCCAGGATGGAGAGCCTGGGAATCCCATTGTAACAGCACAGATTATTGATTTATTCGGCGCTGTCACTACCACCTTCTTGTTCTCCATATCAGCAAGTTATCCCTGGCCCTCGTCAATTCACTCTAGACATATGAATTATAACTAATCAATGCTCTCCGCTGTAGTCTAAATGGGAAAATAGATTTTCTTTTGTTGTTCCTACATGGTCAAAGGAAAAGATGTGATAAATGACATATCTTTAGACAGCTAGGGTCATGAAACATGAGAGCGTGGCGACATGTAACGAGTTTTCTTTCTCGCTTTATTTCTTTCTTTGCTCGCTAATGTAACAGCGGCATTAAATTATGAGGGCAGCCGGTCCTGCTAAAATTGCCATCGTTTACAGGACTGTCAAAAACTAAGCAACGGATTGACATAATGAGTGTCATAAAAAGAGGCATGTAAAAATAATGGATCCAAGTTAGGATAGAAAAGATAAAAATCTGTTGACTGGGTTTCTTTTTTCTTTTCCTAGCGCTCATCTCGTATTTTCCTGACCCCTCATCTTGGATAGTAAAATGAGACTTTTGTAAGGTAAATCGATATTCATCTGTTCTCAACTATAAGGGAGGATGGGAGATAAGATAAGAATCTGCAAGAACCGATGCTCTCATTTCAATAATTGTGTGTCAGTCAAGACAATACTTGACCTTTTTTAAGGGGTATTTAAACATGCATTGTGATTAATCAAGCTGATGTCTGATTGGATGTTTAAATACAATTTATACATGGACACAGAAAAAAAAAGGTTTTTATTTATTGTCCTAATTTACACCCCCAATCCAATTTACCAATCCACAATGAGAACCAATCAATCATTTTTAATTAATTTTCCCAATATAAATTGTCAAATTTACCAATACACAATGATATCCTTTTGCTGTTGATTTCAAATAAATAAATGAATGCAAGTAAAGTCACAGTTGGAACACACTTCTAAAAACAATAAATACTGCATAACATTCATCTACTTAAGTTCCAAATGGCTTGCAATGTTGTTGGACCTGTTAAGGCACCATAACATCACATCAAATGCACCATAGTGTGTTCCAACTGTGATTTTACACTAGGTTTCAGAGGGCTACTCACATGCACCCAGCTGCTATGCACCCTTAATGCATCAGGGCCTTTAAATTGGAAGCCACTTTGAGCCACTAGTCTCTAGTTCAGAGAATCCAGTTCCAGATGGCCCTGTTTTCTGTGGTCAAACAGAGTAGAGCTCTGAACAGAACCACCCTATGTACATATCCACAGGCTTTCAAGCCATGATACCTGAGTCACATGCTCCCACTTTGGAGGGGTCTGCTGAGAGAGAACTGGATCTCAGAAGGGAGTGAGATCAGAGGCACTCCCTCTGCCTGCAGTCTTCAAAGCGTGGCCTTGTAACTAGCTTGAACCAGGGAGTTCTGCTTCTCAAAACAAAGAGAAAGGGAAAAAAGGCCAACAGGGAATGCTTTGGGCACAACACACAAATGTGAAAGGAATACAGACTAGTGGTTTTCTTTCTCCCCCATTTTTTATATATATAAAAATACATTTCTGAATCTCCAGGGAGCTGTGGATACTCTGTGCAAACCAACCGGTTTCCCTGGCAAGAGTTGTGAGAGGTCTCTTAGCAGGGAGGCTGTGACACATCCGTGGCCGGGCTGAAAGACTAGGCCCCTCTCCAAACGGCCAAATTGACCATCTCTGGGAAACTCATGCCCGGCTTCCTCAATCAAAGACAGCAAACAAAGAGATCTGAGCTAAATGTTCCCTTACCGTTGGATGGCCAGAGAGGCTGTTTGCATTTCATGAACCGAGACTTCGACCAATGCACTCCACACAGGGAATCATTGCCTTTAATCATTTTGAAATTGCACAGCAGTAGCTGCCAGCAGAAATCAGCTCTTGCAGCTTTTAAGTGCACTTTAGATTGCTCTGTTCTTGAATGACCAGCTAGATTTGTGGAAGTCTAAAGGTTCAGAGTGAATCCTGATCAGTTTAGTATTATCATTTCTACCTGGTCTCATGGTAAAAACGTACCTGGAGGCACCTGGGGACGTGAAATACTTATCAATAATTACACGGCACTGCAGTTTCCAAAAGAAATGAACGCTAGAGGAAATTAATAAAGCATAATTTTCACATAATTATTTGACTTCAAAACAATTTCAAAATGCTGAGAGATTCGAGATTCGGTACTTTTGAATGTTAGCATTACATATACTGTTTAATTCTTATGGGTTTTCATCAGTGAAAAATTTTCTTCTCTGAAAGTCTTGTTTGACTCACGAATACAATGTGAACGTAAAGCAGGTTGCAAACAGTGTTTTGAACATGTCAGGCTCACGAGATTGTCCCCTGCCAAAAAGAGTGAAAGATCCTTGGGTGTCCAACGGGGTGATGAATGGTGGCCATTTGTTATGTGGAGGCCTGGGAAAAGCTCTGCATCCCGATGTCCGCTGCCAAGAGCTTTCCTTTGTCTCTGCGACAGGCCTTCAGAATGGCCAACAATGATCGGAGCAAGGTTATAGCCAGGCGACCGACAAGGACGACAGAAAACAACCCAAAGAACAGTGTGTTCATGTGGGCTGGCAGCTCATATAGAGACAAAGAAAAGACCGGATGACTTTACGATCTCGTTCACATTGCTCTTTTTTTTCAGAAAAAGAACAGAAAATGCAAGGCGGATACCATTCTTTATGTAGGCGAGAGAACACGGGCAAACAGCTCTTCAATATTACACTCTGGGAAGCGAAAAACAGGCTTCCTAACCACAGCTACAGTACAGTATAATGCATTTGCTGCTCATAAGAATGTTACATCACACGTACACTAAATGTTCGTTTTTCTACAGAAAACACCATGGGCAGTGAATAGTGAAGTACACAATCCCGTTGGGTACACCAATAAGGCTATTATGGCCATCGCTCCTGGGGAAACTGTAAGCAAAACTAACAATGTGTTTTCCAGCAAGCAATTGCGCCTCTAGCTCCACGCTGCATGCTTCCGTGGCTTGTGATGATATTTTGGAGGGAAGCCAAGGGATTACTAGGGAACGAAATGCGCTTTTTGGTCTTGTTGTGTGAAGCAAAGCATTAAGGGCACTTTTCCATCTGATGAAGAAAACTTTAGGGCTAGAATTTAAGGAAAGCATCAAAGTATCACGGGAATAACTTTAATTGCATTTACTTTTAATTAGTAGCATCGGAAGGAGGCAGTTTTAGGGCAAACATTTGGGTAAGCCTTGTAGAAATAATATCAATATGAAATAGAGAGAGAAAAAAAAAATCTGCAAATTCTGAAACGTTAAAGAATTATAATCAACCTGAATAACTGTAGCAGAAAAATAAAGTAAAATAAAATATGAGATATAGAAATTTTGTGGATTTGTTTTTTTTGCGCCTGACCTTACTGAATATGTATTTGTAGGAGTTTCTCTATCAGACGCAAAATCAAAATTAATCACGCAGCGATTTACTAATGTTTGCACTCAACAAATTACTGGTATTTGCGCCATTATTTAAAGCTCTCAAAATAGGCATGTTAAAAGCATCCTGTAATTTGCACTGCTCTTGGCAGATTGAGTTGGTTGTTAAGGAAATTATCTAGTTGTTCACATGAATGTGACAAAAACACAACAAAAGTAGTAAAACAAAACAAAAAAGAAAGAAAGAAAACAAGCATACTCGATGATACTAAAATCTAAATTTCAGCATCCAAAATTTGTAAAAGTACTCACAGGCAAACTGTAGGAAGGCGTCTCGACTCAGGACAGTGCCGATGCTGTTTTCAGCTCTACACTGGTATCTCCCGTAATCAATGGCCTCGCTTGCATTGTGTATTATTAAGTTCCCATCAATCAAACTGTAGCGGAAATCTGCTTCTGCATCCACAGCGGTTCCATTGATTAGCCAACTGTAAAAGCAATGAATCAATAAATCAGAAAATTTGGAGAAGAATGAAAAGAAAAATCAAATAAATCAGCTGCCATTGTTCGATTCTGATGTAATCAAATAAAGTTCGAATTTGAATATGTAGGATACATATAACTTTAAAAATTATATCGTAAGCATTGGTCATTAGTTTAATTTGAAAGAATAAAATTAATTTCAGACTGTCTTAGTTTTTGTTTTCCCCCGGTTTTGTCTCAGATGTGCATTTTTAAGGTTTGATAGAACATAATCATTACATTATAACCGCTGAGGAGCTTGTTAACGTGCAACCTGATGTGTCATTACTTCTTATAAAGGAATATCAGTCTAAATTATGACCCAGAAATCAAAACCACATCGATGTCTGAGAGCTCAGTAGCGCAGAGTGGATCATTCAACCTTGCCAACACCCATATTTATTTATGCTTATAGATGTTCAGTGAACCCTTTAAGCAGGAACAGATACAATGATGAATTGCTTGTTTCCTAAAGGGTAGAACTTCTGCGAGACTGTATTGCATACGCTGAATCACAGCATATCACAATTTGTACAATTCACAATTTAAAAAAAATCACAGGATAGTACAATTTAGTGAGTAACATGACGATTCTAGAACATTATTCTGATTAGGAATCCACAGAGAGAAGTCCAACATCTGCGTCATTAGCATTAGACTAACTGAAATGCCACTCAGGCAGGATAATAAGGATTCAAAGTAAAGCTCCAGAGAAATTAAATGTCATTTATTATCCATTTAATGAAATCTTATCCATGTTAATGAAATGAGTAAACCATACCTGTAGGTCGGAACAGGGTTTCCTCTGGCTTCACAATTCATTATCACTTTCTTATCATCTGAATCCAGGGAGAAGATTGCATCATCTGGCTCTTGAATGAACACTGGACCGAACTCCTCACTCTCTGGGGTCAGATGGGGAAAAAAAGAGAAAAAAACAGGGTTTACAAAGCTGAAACTTATTATTTTATAGCCTTAAAATCTAGGGGGCATATGCTTCGTTTGAGATTATTTAAGTTTTTTAACTTTTTTTGATAATAGGTGATGCGATCTGGGAAAACTTGTCAGATGTCAACAGACGTTTTCAGTAAACTCAAAAAATAGGCTGAATTTCACTTGCTTAGTGCCGAAAAATAGCAATATATTGTAGCAAGGCAGGGAAGACTGTGTTTCTCTTATGAACATGCTGCAGAGGCGCTTTCTCTTAACATCACAAAAACAGTTAACATATAATAAAGGTGCAATCTAAACAAACCAGTAATGAAAAAAACTCCAGAGACTCATGATAAACAATGAAAAACTGTCCATTTCAGGGCAACATTAGTCTTTGTAGCACTACAGCTCTCCTAAAAAAGGTACAATTTTACCATGTCTTGGGTTTTGCTAGACGGCATTGCATATTCTGCATTGTGGTAGCTTTGAATGCGTATATAATTGCTCAGGAGTTGATTTGACATTGCATGTAATACAAGGACAAGATATGTTTGTAGTCTAGGTTAGTAACTGAAGGTTGTGGGTTCAAACACTGCAAAGGGTGATGCATGAGCTATCACTGCTGTACCCTTTGAGAAAGACACTTACGCTGCCTTCAAGTCCTCCTGGGAAGTTCCAACTTATGAGTTTAGAAATCTTATTAACTCAATATAAAATTGCAGCCGTATAATCATAACAACTTGCCGGACAACTTCATATTTCTTTCTCTTTTTTCTGAGGGCTTTTTAGAGCTCGTACAACAACACGAAGAAGGGGAAAAGTGAGTAATTAAGGGTGTAAATAATGCTTTAATCTGTGTATTTTATTATTGTTGGGCTGCAAAAAATGATGGGAAAGTAGTCTTTTCACATAAGCCTACTGCCTCATAAAGTGTTATAAGAGTTATATATTTGTAACAAACAGAAATGCACACAAACTAAACTGCCATCAACGATGACAATTACAGCAACTGACCAATTTTCTTGCAGCACAATTTTTAATTGAAATACCCCTAACTCTGAAAATTTGGGCTCAAAGAAAATCCTAGCCTCCCACTGGAAATAATGCCACAATGTCATTATGTACTACTTACCCATAGAGGGAAATGAATCTGGATGTGTGGTCCAAATATAGGCTATGTCAGACACAAAATGGTGTTTTTACAATTCAAAGCAGTTTAAACTCATTCTACCAGTCCAGCTGGATCTACATGGCAGACGGTCCACATTAGGAATCCTGTTAACTGTCTCATATATTCAGCCCCCAGGGTGAACTCGATAACATATCTCAGTAGAATAACTGAGAGTCCTTCCAATTAGAAACACTCAGGAGATCTGCTCCTTCGGTGCTCAGTGAGTTTATGCTGAACAATGGGACCAATCCTAAATCCTGGCTTGTTTCTCAAAAAAATTCTAAATTTGGGGGCACGTAATGGTAATACTGATATATATATATATATCACACACACACACACACACACATTTATGAGACATGTACCATATTAATACTAATACGATTTTTGCTATTTTTCTGGACATGGTTTTCCAAGATGCCACATTATCACACAATAAAAAGTGTTGACCCCCTTCCCAATTTTTTTTTTTTTTTGCATGTTTGTCACATTTTAATGAATCAGATCATTAGACAAATTTAAATAAAAATACAAAGACAAGAACACAAATAAACACAACATGCAGTTTTTAAATGAAGGATTTTATTATGAATGGAAAACAGAATTCAAGCCCACATGGCACCGTGTGAAAAGGACTTGCCCCAAAACCTAATAACTGGTTGGGCCACTCTTACCAGCAATAACTGCAATCAAGAGTTTATGATAACTTGCAATGAGTCTGTTACAGCCCTGTGGAGGAATTTTGGAACATTGGAGCGTTTGAGCATGAACCACCTTTTTAAGGTCATGCCACAGCATCTCAATAGGATTCATGTCAAGACTTTGACTTGGCCACTCCAAAGGGTTCATTTTGTTTTTCTTCAGCCATTCAGAGGTGGACTTGCTGGTGTTTTGGATCATTGTCTCACTGCAGAGCCCAAGTTCACTTCAGCTTGAGGTCATGAACAGATGGCCGAATATGGTCCTTCAGGATTTTTTGGTAGACAGCAGAATTCATGGTTCAATTTATCATAGCAAGTCTTCCAGGTCCTGAAGCAGCAAAACAGCCCCAGACCATCACACTACCACCACCATATTTTACTTTTGCTATAATGTTCTTTTTCTGAAATGCTGTGTTACTTTTACGCCAGATATAATGGGACACACACCTTCCAAAAAGTTCAACTTTTGTCTCGTCAGTCCACAGATTTTTTTCCCCAAAAGTCTTGGGGATCATCAAGATGTTTTCTGGCAACACGGAACCTTTATGTTTTTTTGCTCCGCAGCGTTTTTTTTCCTTGGAAATCTTCCATGCAGGTCGTTTTTGCCCAGTCTCTTTCTTATGGTGGAGAACGCTGACCTTAAGTGAGGCAGGCAAGGCCTGCAGCTCTTCGGATGTTGTTGTGGGGTCTTTTGTAACCTCTTGGATAAGTCATTGCTACGCTCTTGTAATTTTGATCGGCCGGCCACTCCTGGGAAGGTTCACCACTGTTCTACGTTTTCGCCATTTGTGGATAATGGATCTCACTGTGGTTCACTGGAGTTTTAGAAATGGCTTTATAACTTTTTCCAGACTGATAGATTTCAAGTACTTTCTTACTCATGTGTTCCTGAATTTCTTTGAATCTCAGCATGTGTAGCTTTCGAGGATCTTTTGGTGTACTTCACTCTGTCAGCCAGGTCCTATTTAAGTGATTTCTTGGAACATTAAAGTGTGACAAACATACAAAAAAATAAAAAAATCAGGAAGGGGGCCAACACTTTTTCACACCACTGTACCACTGTACTGTCACAGGTCTTAAAAAAACACACACCGAGATTTTAATTTGCAAAGAAATGGGATAACCTTTCACAGATGGATAATATATGTTAACCCGATATTACAGGTTCAGCTATAGCTATTCATACAAACGTATAACTAGTTACTCAAGTTGCTCTTGAGTATTCATGGACAAGCTTTCCAATCACTCCAATCTAAGGGAATCTATACATATAGCCGCCAATAGAAACAATCACTAATAAGTCATCTATGCATACATGGTCTTGGCACTCACTAATACAGTGTGACTAATTATTGTAGCAGCCTAGCTGTAATGGATCTATCTGCATAGCTTTATTCATACATGATCAAAAACAGGTATGATTAGAAAAAGATATGACACAGGCAAGACAGATGTAATCAGGCTCTGGCTAACAATATCCAATGTAAAAGGTAATATAATAGAAGGGCAACCTCTGGTGTCAAGTGGATGTTCACGAACCGGATTCATGACACTAGCAGTAGCCTGGTTCAGTTCAAGCGACACCATAGCACAAAACGCATGTGAAAATCTTTCTCCTCACTATTAGTTATAACACAAAATAAATATGAATGAACATCAGATGGTATGTTAAAAGACACAGCACAACTTACCAAAATGTGTCATTACGCCTCATGGGATCACTAAATCACAGTTTTAACCATAAAGTTTGTCAGTGAAACAGCTTGTAAACAATATAATATGAAAAAAATTAACCCTACAGAGAGGAGTATTTCACAAAAAAAATCCACTATATTACAAGTACCACCTTTTCTGTATATGTACAATAATACCATATGCTTTGTACATGTAATATGCTAATACCATTTTTGTATGCACAATGCTAATGTGCTTATGCTATTTTTTTTTTTTTTACTATGGTTTTCACATACCATGGCTGTATCACAATACAGGGCATGTGTACATATTGTACCTTCACCATATTTTGTAAAACCATGTTTTTGGACATGACGGCCTTTTGTTATTGTTTTAAGTAACATTATGATCCGCTATGGTACTTGCATAATAATATCATTAAGCATCTTGGTTTGTATCAAAACATTAATGGTTATGCTATAAGTGTATACGAAGGTATCATCACATTACTTTTTTGCTGTTCATGAAACCATCAGGGCTACATAAACGGCTCTGTGCCCTCTGTTCGACATCCGCTATGCGGTGGCTAAATTTGGCAAATTTTTTGTGCAGGAACAGAATTAAACAACAGAGGGAAAGAAGAGATGAAGGACCTGTGGGCGCAGGGTTCACACATAACCTAGTCATTTGCAGTGGCTTGGGAGTCAGCTATCTAAGCTCTGGCTCTATTATTTATGCTCTGTGCTGCATGCATAATAAATCCCAGTGTGTACAGGCTGCAACATCGTCACTGTCTCAAGCTACTCTCTGCCTAGGTGTCAGCACACCAGCCTCAAATCTACGCTTTCAAAAATCTGGTGTCCGGGGTCTCCTCTACAACCTGCATCACTAACAGGACAAAAAGCACATTTTTTATACATCACAGTCTGCGATGTCTCCCTCCCAAAAAAAGCCACTTTTTGACAAGAAGTGACGTATCAGATCCAAAAGGAAAGCACTGAATTCAGTATTACCAACATACAACTGAAGTAAAGAAAGTGACATGCGATGATAGAATTTGCAAATAAAAACAGTACACTAGGAATATAGGTGTTGAGTGTGTTCAACATGACATTGCACTCAAGGCCACATTTAAAACCTAAAAGCTTTAACAGTCCTTCTTTTGGGTGCTATGTATCACCTGCCTGAAGGGGTGGTTCAAAGATAGTCAAAGACCTCTTAAGAACATTCCTCTCACACAGAGCAGACAAACCCAGCTGTACAGAACCTGTAATAGCCCTAAATTTACTCTACAGTTGGGGCCTACTTTTAACATTTAATCCATAAAACCAACAAATAATAGCAAAGGTCAACAGTTTCAATAAAGGATCTATAAAACATTATCAACATAGATGTGTCTACATCAAAGGAATAAAGCTTCCTTAATAAGTGTAACCGTTTTGATACAATTGGGTTTGTGTTTTCCACCCAACTAAGCTTACCACCAATTAATGTACCCAAAGAACTGACCTTCTCAACTTACTTTAGTTTTAATTATAAAATTCTATCCTCATGTCTTTAGTTTGGAGACATTAAGTTGTAGATGAGAACACAATGATGTGTCAGCTAAGTTACATACATATCTCAAAACATACAGTACACAATAGTGCACTATTAAAACTGTATTAAAAAATAACCATGCTTAATTCGAAAAAGTAACACCCAGCACGTGACTCAAAACTTCCTTGCACCTACCTTCAACACTGTGAGAGAAGCGACCCTCATTCAGTTCATTCAGCTAAGTGCAAAATTGAATTTGATTAATTTGGTAGAGAGCAGAATTTTCAGTGCATCTGTACTGACAACAGAGGAGAATCTTTTTGTAAAGCAGCCCTCGATTCACTCTAACACTCTGTCCTCCGGCTGCCTATCGGCTGATTGTGGGCCTTTGAGATTAAAGAGCTCTCCCCCGCACAAACACTCCCACTCTGCCCATATGCTCCCTGGCTTGCTTCCGTCTCCTCAACACCTCTACTCACCAATCATCCTCTGTCTCTGTGAATTATTTACAGATCTGTGTAGCTTGGGCAAGCTTTGTGTAATTGGGGATCATTCTTGGAGAGAAGAAAGAATATTTCAAAATAAGTAAATAAAGTCATTGAGATGATAGAATAACTGAATTACTGGTAGTTCATATACACATAGTGACACATGATGTGGTTAAATACACCTATATACATGCATATAACTTGTCCATATATATAACTTGCACTTTCTCTGACACTAGACACAAGTCATCACCCAGCACAATGAATGCAGTTTCTCTGTGTGCATGCTACCCCTCAGGCACGATGCTTTCTTACTGCTGCACAGTTTCTGATTACATTCAAAAGTGTGTTATTATAATGGCAAACCGCAGTGTAAAGAGCATCTCATAACTACTTCAGCAGTTTTTCATGGTTTAACGATCACATAAAATTTGAAAGAAGACACTCGGCGATACAATTATGAGATTAGATCACTAACATTCTGTAACAAAATTACATGCCTTTTGCATGTACTATAAGACAGGGCTCCGCCCACATGCAGTGATGTCAAAGGATGAAAAGAAATCTTTCCTTCGGATCACAGAAAGCAATTGACCTGGTACAATCTACCTTGTCAGGCTGCAGCGGCTCTGTCAGCATGCGAGTATATGCGATTCAACATTCATGCCTGATGCGCGGATTCCTGCTGTTGTGAATTCTTGTCAATACATTCACGTCTCATCTGTGTGTCTGTGTATGTGTAAGTGAACTCCATTTCTTAGAAGCCAGTCTTACGTATGTCAGTGGTATTGTATAATTATTATATATAGCATTTACAGATACTGCAGTATTAACAATATCCGCATTGCAAAATAATGCCATTGTAATACACGGATATCTGCAATGATACAGAAATTCGTTTAAAGTCCAATGTGCTTCAAAGAATATCATGGTGCTGTCTAAAAACATGTTTGTTACTATCACAATCCACAATCTAACAGACATATAGGCCTTTAACCTAGTTTTGGTGGCTGAGACAGCATGATATTTCACACTATTTAGAATGATCAAGCGGCTGAAAAAAGAGGCCTTTTTCTCCTCAGGAAGAGAGAAATCGCAATCTGTGCAGTCTTCTGTCTGCAGACTGGGTCTCAGTGAAAAACAAATCGCTCTTTGCAATTATACATTAATACAGCAGAGCTGGAGGACAGGTCTTCCCTCTCCTCAAAAGCTTTGGAAAAAGTGTGAAGTAATTTGTTGCTGGGCAAACGTATCAAACACTTTTCAGCATTTCACCCCTCAAAGTTAACATTTGTCTAATTTCAGAATTACACGATGGCGATTAAATGGCAGTTTTTTGTTTTTTTTGTCTTAACAAACAGGCACGGAAGACTTCGTACTGTTGTGTCTGCGAAGGTACAAGCCTGTAGGATTCAGGAAACTATTCCAGTCTAACTTTCTCATTCCTTCTCTTCACGGTATGTTGGCCGTGTGACACAGAGATGACCAACCATCTAAAGCATCCTTCTTTCAAATTAAACAAAAGCCTCAAATAACAAGGGCCATTTCTTCAAGCGAGAAAAACCTCACCCGGGGCGTCAGATTTCCTGCCTAGTGAATGCCTTTGAGAGTTTAATCAACCGTTCGTTCCCTCACTATTAAACAGGGAGTGCTCATGGCAGTACACAATTTCGCAGATAGGCTGTGACATGTTTGAGTGCACATCATGGAGCCTTTGTATATGTCTAAAAGTTGAAAAGCAATTATAGTAGAGTGCGCCGGTTCACTCTTTTCTATTGTTTAGCTCGGTTTGAGCAGGTACAGTCTGTTGAGGTATCATCTTAAACAAGGTCTCTCCACTGGCCCACGCTATATTTATAATGAGTGTACTGTGGTGTGGTATCTGAGAACTGGAAGAAAACCAGATCTTGACAGTTTTGTGTGGGGACAGTGACAGGAGTTGTGCAAAAGAGCGCTCTACGGTGAAGACCATTCTCTTCACACTAGGATAAATAGCAATGTCTGGCTGATGAGCAATGATGTACCAAAGTGCCTAACAGTTAAAGTCAGACGAAGTGACTTTTATATATTATCTATTATATATAGAGCTAGTTTCCTTTGGTTTCTTTTGGTTAAACTTGCCATTGTTTCAATGGAGACCAATGGCTCTAAAAAAATTGCAAAGTTACTAACAAAAATGTGGTGCAATTCATATACTATGGTGCTTTTTCAAACAAAACCTCAGTATGGTTTGATGTCTAACCGAACATCAAACAGTAGGCTCTTTGTGTTCTGCTATAATTGAGACTATAGACTCAATAAAAAAAATGGATAATGTGTCTCCAGTTCATTCCACCTTAGAAAAGTGGATCTCAGTAAGTCAAAATCTCAATATCATCTTGTGAAAAAGATGTTATTTGGAGCACAAGTTTGCACAGTACTGATGCATTTGGAGTCAGAAGCTGTGTCCCAATTCAGAGACTGCATTGTTCAGAGGACAGATCCTTCATAGGACACAGCCCCCCGAACTTCTAAGGCTGCTCTGAGTCTAGCCTTGGCAGGATTTCCTGATTCCATCACCAGGATGTTCTCGATCACAGCACCTCACGTAGTGAGAAGAGAGCTGCCACCGACATTATTTGTTAATGAAAATGAAAACTGGAGACTGAATTGTTATTTTTACTTTTAATGACACTTTAAATGTATTCAAATGGTTTTGACCTAATATAACGTAATATAAACTTATTTGTTGTTTTGCAAATTAAACAAACTAACAAAATAAATACATTCCTTGTATTCACATACAAATGCGAAGTAGCAACACTACAAAACATGGTGTTTCATAATATGATACACTGTTTTACATTAAACTGCCCAACAGTAACCTATATAAAGTATTTTAAATGTAACAATCTTGAACATATTGAGAAGTAAAATTGATATTGTTAACACTCGAGCATTCTGCTGTACAATGAAAAACGAAGTATAGCAAAAAATATGGGTGATGTATTCTCGTTTTTGGCATGTTTGTGGCAGCCGAGTTTCAGGTATAGAAGCAGGTATAGAATCATGCAACATCAGGTGAATGACGTTTGCTACGATTGTCAGAGGCAGCCTGATCAAGAGTCATAAATGTCAAACATTTCATCGGGCTGTTTCTGAGTTTGCCGACACTCCATCTCAATTGGGAGCAGTAAAATAATCATAATTAAATAATCAGTTAAATAATCATAATGACAGCAATTTTGGGGGAAAAAAATTGCTTGCAACAAGCCGAGATTCGGACCGCACCACCCGATAGTTGGGTGATAGTTGGGGATAGCAGCCAGCTTTTGCTATTTTCAAAGATATATGACACCTATAACATTATTACATAAAGGAGTATTTTTCACACTATGTAATTGGCTGTAAATATAAAATCTCTTTTAATGCTATACTGTTATACATTCAGTATTCTATATTTTCACAGCATGAGCTTCTAACCATTAAAAGCAATTGGTTTCATAAGACTCAATAGCTGCTCCAGTCAGTTTGATTTGTGGGTTATTTACTTGAGAATTGCCTTGATTTGGTAAAAGTACTTTACTAACTTCAACCAATTCAATAAGGTAGTCATGTGCTCACTCTCTAACAACCGCAACCAATTCATTCAACGAGAGAGCTGTTAACTCAAGAACCACTTGACTGATTCAACGAGTGAGTTATTGATTAAAAAGGCTTTAAAGTGATTCAAAAGCTCAAGCTAAATAACTGTTTTTCCAAATTCAGTTTCACTCAAAAACTGCTTTTACTATTCTTTATGTAAGTTTATGAGACAATAGTTTTTTTGTGTCGGTGAATGAGTTGTCAACTCATTTCTTCAGGCAGATTTACAAAGTCATTCAACCCGACTTGCAAACCCACTTAATCATGATTATTCACAACTTATCATTATCACAAGCCGTTTAAGCAACAGAAGAATTATTTTCAGCTGCCTGCAGTCATAGATGTAGCACAGATTTCTAATAGCTATCTAACAGCACAAAACTACTATCTACTTACTACACAAGAAAAAAAAAGGCATATACAGTGCTCTACAGTAGGCTGTTATTTATTATGCACTCCATATGCGAGAAAGAACTGTGTGCTAGATGTAGGAAGGGAATAATTACTGCTGCCCACACACTTTTATGACTTTTATATGCTGCTGTAATATTCATCTCTAAAACTTTTGTGAGGCCTCTTTTGTATCATCTGTGAGATCACACTAAGCTGTTTATTAGCAACTGCAAATTTACGCAGTGAACAAAAATTGAGAGTTTTAAACAATGCCAGCTGAGAATCACTGTAGTGTATGTGAAGAGGATGTTGCATCTAACTGTCTGCGATGCTGCGCAGCTTGTCGGAGGCAGCTTGTAGTCTCAGTATGGGGGACATTGAGTGTTTTATGATTTAGCAGCTTGATAATGTCACAGAAATCAGTCATCTCAGAGGCGCTCTGTGATCCGTCAGCCTCACCGGGAGAACAGCAGCCCTGTGTACCCCATGAGCTCTTCTGCATTACAATTCCACAACAACCTGAAGAGCGTGGGTTACACAGAGAGGACATCTAACTGACAATTATTCAGTCCTCGCGGTGTGGCGAAGGGAAGCGTTGCACACCTCATTTACGTGATGGCTCTTTTCAGCTCCCTGTTGTCTCCTGGATGACCCCTAAACCGATGGAGTGTGGTGATCCAGAGAAGTTGGCGGTACTGACTACATCATCTCAATGAGACAGTTCCTGTGACCCCGCTCTCACCCAATCAGACTTATTCATCTGTTCCCACTGAACCACGAACGCACCGTTAAAAACTTCCTGATAACCAAGTGCTACATAGTCTTGATAATCTCTTCAGCTGACTTTGGTGAATCTACTGGTCGAAAGTAATACAAAATAAAAATAATAAAATTCATGCAAGAATGTGTTTATTTATTTTGATGTTACTCAGCTCAAATGTGATCTCCACAAGCTAAGCCAAAGTGATCTTCCAGCTTCAACATGCTATTGGTGACCAGAGTCTTTCGCCTACCCACATTTCCATTCATTTTTGATGTTTTCTATACAACCATTCACGGATATTGCTGCGCTGTATTTTAAATGCATCATTTTCTCTCCCAATCTATTTCCCATTTTAGATTTACCCACTTCCAAACAACATAAAAACACAGACATGGTTGTTTTATGTATCTGTCTCTTCCTCTCTAATGGGGAAAGAAAAAGAGGCAAAAAGGACTTGCCTGAACTCCGGCTTTGTGAGAAATAGCTATTGATCATCTTTAAAAAAAATACAAACGGTGTAAAAATAGCCAAGCAACCACCTTAACCTGGCTTTACCCAAACCATTTGGTTAAAGGATCCTGTGTTAAAAACACGATCCACACCATGAACAAATGTCCTTCAAATAATATAAAAGTCTATAGCTGCAGAATAATTACAACAAATAGACTGATACACAACAAACCAACAGGAACCAGGACAGAACTTATTTTATTTGTAAACGTCTCTTTTATAATGCAGCTTTTTCATTCTCTTGTGAAATATATATTTCACTCAGTGACAAAAGCATCCATCAGTTGTCAGGCTGATGGAAGGCTGGGAATTTGGGAAGTGCTGTGATGTTTCAATGATCTCTGTTCAATTTCCGTTTGGCTGGGGTCCACGTCAACTGAATAGAGACATGATTCATTGGCTAGGTCGCTTTCAGTGTTACACAAGACTCAAAGTCACAAGACACATAGTCCTTATTTGTTAGGCCCCCCAAAAGGCCCTACATATCGGTTAGTGCTGGTCTAGCTTGTGAACCATCATAACCCAACTGGAAAAGCTATTGGACCAAAGTAGTCTTGACCTTGCAAAAGTCCAAAAGTTCAAAACAAATTTAATTCAGTTCACTAAAAATGATGTTTGCAACAAGATATGGAAGATGACTATTGGAACAAACAAAGCTAAGCAAACAGAGCTAGTCAAGTTAAGAACTGCCTCATGATTGAACCATCACATTTGAGCAATGTGAGGTGAAACTTCTAAAGATAGTTTGAAGTAAAACTCCTTCGCTCCAATATGATGAGAACAGATACCTGTGAGTTTGTAAGTGCTCAGCATGCGTTTGTGAATTGGCAAGGGATTGTGTGATTCAGGCTCATTCCCACCTTCGCTCCTGTAGTCCTCCTGTGAGCTGAGGGCAGAGTATCTGTGTCTTGAGAACGGAGGCCAGTCCTGGCTAGACGATCCCGCTCCATGGTTGTTCCTTAACCTCATCCTGGAGTTGAGCAAGGAGGACGAGGAACTGTCTGCCTTCATCCGCAGAACTGCAGCGTATGACACAGGTCTCCCGGCAACGGCTCTAGCAAAATCTGAAAATAAGACAGAGAGGGCTGTTATATCTGTCGATTCAGACTCGCAGGGCCAGGTAAAATATAGTTATGAAATATAGTATGTTTCGCTATTGCTCATTTTTAGGGTTAAGGATTTCAACACACCCTTACCTATGGTACATATAAAACTTCACTGATTCCAGCAATGCTTTAAATAAATAACTTTCACTGTCCAAGTAAATCACATCTAATATAAAGCCGAAGCTCATGATATATATGCTCACACTATACGGTCTCATCATCAAGCTGCAACTTGACTGCTCAAGTTATATCTGTGAAATAAACATGGAAACGCCGAACTGTGGAGCCTCCATCGCTCCCATCTATACCACATATCTTGTTACCAAATTTCTGCTTTTGCCTAGGAAAAAAGATAGCAATTGTTTAGCCCCTTGACAAAGTTTAGAGCAATCTGTCTGTTGCTCTGCTTCAACTGTGTGATACCCTCATGAGTTATTGTCATAATTATCTCTCATTACAACAACGCAACAAATAAGATGCAAAAGAAGATGAAATTCGGCCCAGCTGAAAATAAAAATGTAGAAATCAGCTGAAAATCAGATAAAAAACGCATAGTGCCTTAACTCATCCCACACATGTGCTACATACGTGAAACATTTCCTCAAACCACGCAGTGTGCTGAGAAGTGTGTGAAAGCAGTTAGGCTTGCAATTTTTATTTGATGGACAAGACATAGATATAAAAATCCTACAGGCACTGAAGGAGGGAATATTTAAGCGTTGGCTCATCATCACATCTGGCATTGCTCTAGAAACTTCTTGGGAAATAATTTCTTCTAGAAATGTAAATATCCAATTACTGCAGTAACAAATGCCATTTTAGGATACTGACAATGTTTTATTGCTTTTCCAGTTAATCAATTTAATGCATCCTTGCTGAATATGTTTTTGGAGACAAATTATTTTAAAAGTATTTGTTACAGTGTAATTAAGTATTGAGTAAAATTAATTAACTACATGTACTTACTATATGGTTAATGTTAGGATTCTGGTTTGGCTTAGGGTTACTTACATATAATTATGCATTTTAATTACAAAGTAGTAAGTACATGTAACGTGTAACAGGGACACCTTAAATGTTAGCATTTTTCAAAAAATAATAAATCAAAGGACCCCAAATTCTGTAGTTTATTATATGTCTATATTTATATATAAAGCAATTACCAATTTTATCAATTTATTTATTTACTGGAACAACTGATCTGCCAGGATTAATCTCCTTAATTTAAACCATGAGCAAGTCTCTTTCTTTCTTTCTTTCTTTCTTTAAAATCTGAAACACAAATGCGCAACTGAGAAACAAAGGAAAAGAAAGGATTACTGTTTGACACCTGGTTCTTATGTTATTGCTGTTTTTTCTCATCACGGAAAATTAGAGTTGCAAAGAGAGAAATATGTGTCATGAACATTGCCATGTTCTATTGAAAATGCCACTAACACAGAGTGAAATGAATTTAGATGTCTAATGCTTAGTGTTTATACAAAAAAAAACAAAAAAAACTTGGGGCTAATTATATCTCTATTACATCACGTCAATCAATGCTGCAGATTTACAATTGCTACAAATGATTCTAAATAGCCCATTTGTGTTACAAACGGTGCCAAAAGAGAAAGGACTTATTGAATATCTTAATTAAAGAGTCATTATACACCTGCTGAAATCTCCTCATTCTGCTGTTTGCCAATTAGAACTTTAGCAAAGTGACTAAGCTCCAACGCACCAAGCCATCTGACTAAACTCACAGATGCGATGCTCAGTAATGAGGACAACCCCACAAATGACAACTTAAATGCTTCATTCTTCGCATGGCATGGAATCGTTTATAGACCATCTCGCCAGAGAGGGAAAGTAACCTCTAGAAATTAAAGCCGCCCCAAATCATGGATCTGTGTTTGTGCGGAGAGCATTGAGGAAAAAAAGTGGGCTGACATTTATGAGGTCCTAATTAAAGACTGGCTTTTAATACTTGCAGAATATGACCTTTGCTGTCCTGAACCTTTAGAACATAGCTTCAAAACTGGAGACTGAGAACTTCACTTAGGACTCTTTTTCTCACATAGGAAAAACAAAACAAAAAAAACATTCTCAAATGTGCGTGCATCCCTATTCAGGCAGAAAAAATCCCACAAAAGAAATGTTACTCTCGGCTTTCAGATGCTTAAAGAATAGAGGAAACTGATCCAAAATGGCAGACAGGTGTCTAGACAGCTGCCTACACAGAAATCAACAGAAAAGTGTCCATATAGAAATAAATATAGGCAGTTACCGAATTTGATTGATAGAAAGATGAATAGATGGCTGGCTGGCTGAATGCTTGATGGACAGGCAAGTGGTGAGAATTGTGTGAAAGAGATGAGCAGGAGAGAGAGGAGTAAAGAAATCCAGACAGACATATCCAGCGCTTTACAAGAGGATATTATGGGCATGTTACTATGTTGGGAGCTTTAAATCATAGTATATGAAATTTACTTGATTAAAAATTAATGGGATACCTTTAAAAACTTCAACAGAAGCATGTAGGAGTGTGTCACGACATTCCATTTTACTAATTCTGAGGTGATTTGTTGTGAACTTTTTAAGACCTACTTGATTTCGTGGAATTAAGCTTTGAAGTCGAAGACATTTTTAATTATAGAGGGACTTTGCTTTTTCAGGTTCTGAGCAAAACAAACCATCTTGGGATGATTAAAAAGGCAAGAAAATGGCTTAGGGATTTGAACAGCAGAAAACTAGTCGCTCCTGTCATGAGAGGGTGGAAGAATCTGAACTTCTAAAAAAGGAGAAGACTAGTTGCCCTGCTTTTAGAATTTTAATTGCATCTCAATTTTTCAAATCTATGGAATTTTTATAAACATTGTGTTAGACAAGCAGAGCAAATTACCTGTCAAATTACCTTTTCAGAACTCAGTGGTTCTCTGAGAAAATGAATCATATCCAAATGCGAATGTCTGTGATGGCTGATATTGTATTACCTCAACACTTCTGCTTGTGTGTTTTGATCTACCTGAGCTATATAATTTGCGCACTAATCTTCCACATACTCTATCGTTCAGTATTACAGAGGCTCTGAATGGTGATTCTAAATTAAATAAGCTGGGAGGGAAACGTATGTTTTAAAACTTTAGCATTCCCGCGAGAAACAAAAATGCATTTCTGTGAAAGAACTTGAAAGACATATACATCGTATATGATGTATGCAACCACATCTTATGACCTGTAAAAAACTCAAACTCCAACTACACAGAAAGTCATGTCCAAATTGTTATTTGAAAACACACATTGGGTAATAGCGTCTTCTAGAAAACTTGTCCTGTCCGAAATAGGGGTGAAGATGGAGATGCTTGATCCTGTTCCCAAATAAACCTAATCTAGACTTTCAGAAACATTAGATCAGAAGTTTTCAAACCAGGCAGGCAAGTTGTTTTGGAGAGAGGTTGGAACCAGACTCTGCAGAAAAGTAGTTCACTCAGAACTGAATGGGCAACCTAGTTCCAAAAAAAATCATTGGTTGTTTTGAAGGGATTGGCGACTACTGGAAAAACTGTCCTACAGAATTGAAATCTCTCCTTAACTAAACACATATGCCGGTAATTTCCAAGTATTTCCAAAACGTTGGTTAGATTTTTCAGGTGTGTTTGATTTGAAGTCTAGATGGTGGTTGAGGGTGCAGTTTAACATGTTGGACCACATGTAGATTCACTTCCTTTTCAAACTCATCAAACTGTTCAGTGACCCCCTCATGCCCTATGGATGAGGTCTTTGTTCACTCCCGTCAGGACAGAAATGCATCATCATTGGATAAGGATGATTACTCAGAACAGCTTTGCATTGATTTGCAGTGACCCTGAGGCAAGTGGACCCACTGGACTCCCAGATATTAACTTTTTTATCAAGCGTCTGTTATATGATTCCTTTAAAAATCAAACAGATGAACAGCGGTTTTAGAACATATTTGCATTAAAGAAAAGATCATTTTAAACACACAGAGTAGGAGATCGGGAGACAGATATACATCTTAATCGCTCAATGACTTGGAAAAAGGTTAAGAACTCAAAATAGACAGTTCACCCAAATGATGACCAACTGGAACCTTTTTCGTCATTGAAAACTGCCCTTTACACCTCCACAGAAAATAAAATGGCACAACAAACTGAGCTGAAAGGTCTCACTGAAGCAGATAAGCCAGCTGATGGAAGCAACAAATATCATCACTGACTTTAGATACACTATTCTTTTCGATTATTTCAAAGCCACTATCATTTATTTAAGATTTGACAGATCAGTTTGCACCTCGATTTAATAACTCTTTTTACTAAATAATGTTGTGTCAGTTGTCATAAAACCTTCTGGTTATTGTTGCTATACAGTTATTACTTACTGTCACAAGAATGATATCAATTATTCATTCATAAAAAATAGCCTACAGAATTTGGCTATATTTAACAAGCACGTCTCACTACTATATATTTATTACCATGCCTTTTATTGTCATATCGGCTGTTTGTTATTCTTGTATCTACTGTATGTATCTTATCCAAAACAATACTTGAACTTAACAACTACCTAACTATTAATGAACAGCAAATTAGGTGTTTATTGAGGCAAAAGTTGTAGTTAATTGTTTGTGTGATCCAGAATTAAAGCCAGTCCAATAAGCTGTTATGAACGGGATAATTAAAGTCACATCTGTTCATTATGACACATTCGTATTATGACATGTACTGGCAAAATGAGTTAGAATGAATACAATTTTATTTGAGTTAAAGTTTTAAGAGCAAAATCACCAACCGACATTGCATGTTCTTCTACAGTTCTTAATAATAATTACTATATTATTAATCACAATATAGCTATTTTTATTTAATCTTTGTTATTAAAAGCAAGACCAAAGACACAAATAAACGGTAGTCTAATTCTAATCTTTTAATGTTTGATTGAGACAGATTAAGACCTACTGTAATGTGTGGATCAAATATAATGTTAAACATTAGATTACCATTAACTAAAAATGCATGCAACACACAACGGATTTTGCGCTTTGCAGAACTCACTTAGCCTGATTGTTTTGTTTTCATCAGCATGAGCTTAAAAATCATATTTGAACTAATGTCATTTAAATTATAAATACATAAATATTTACAAAGCAACAAAAAAGATTCTCCTCTCAGAAAAAAAAGATGTTTTTATATGTTTATTACTATCGCTAGAAGAGCTTAATTAACTCATTTTGTGAAAACCTAAAGCGACACTTGTCTGTAGTTCAAAATTAGACGGCGCACAAAGAAAGAACATCACAAGCAAAAACACTGGCATTTTAAAAAGAAGCCATAGTGTCTGAAAACGGAATATTCCTGTGAAGACATAATACAAATTTCAACAGCCATTATTTTAGTCTTCAATGTCAAATGAACTTTAAAAGTCTTCCACTTGTCGCTTCTGATCAATGCAATAATGCACGTATGCTGAATAAAGCATAAATTTCTTTCAGCATGGACTAGCCTACATCTGGATATTGTGTCAAATCCAATGCAAGGGCCCCTGAAAATCTGCAAAATATGCTGATATTTCAAGCACAAAATGCTGTTTGGAACACTTCTTATTTACTGGTCATGGGGTATGATTAATTGTGTTTTTTAAAACATTATTTTTAATGTACTTAATTACCCAAACTAACACTTTAAACGGACAGCTCTAAATTTGACATCTAAAACACAGTGTTTTTAATGCAATACTACCAAAAGCTGCGGAAAGACGCTGGCTCAAAAAGCTGAAATGCAAAAAGCTGCAAGGATGAAAACCAGTCAAGTTGTAATTGACATAACCGTGTTGACACAGACAGACGTTCATTGGCACAGACATCAAAGAGACGTACATCAAGTGTTCACCTGAGGAATAGACGCCCTGGATTGAAAATGGTGTGACATTCCATGAAGATATTTCAAGCAAACTTAGTCATAAGATCATGACACATAGCCAATTTCCTTGTCAAACAGGGCCGGATGTGTTGCATATATACAGGACACTCCATGAACCCGAACTAGTTTTGAAACTAAAAGACAAAAACAATTATTTACCTGCGTTTAACCTTAAATAGTTGATAATTAAATTATGAATTGGGCTGAATTAATTATTAAAGTACGTTTATACTTTATTTATTATTATGTAATAAAGCAAACGTAAGAATAACTTCTATATTGTTAGTGGCTTTGCTTAGGTTTATCCCTGAAATAAAAATACAGTGTTCATGAAACTAGGCATTTGAATATTGTCTTGCTAAGACATATTATCAGGCGATACAGAGTGACAACTAATATTTACATGCATTTTATTTAAGAAGTCTTCTATACTGTTAAAAAGTTCTCAATGATTTACATTAAAAGCTAACAGAATTTCATCTTCCTTTTTGGCCATATCAGCAACTGTACTGTATTTGCATATGTTAGCTCAATTGGGCCTTTCTCCTTTTTGAATAATAACTATAGATTTTCATATTTCATACTATGTGATCCACAAAAAGCCTGTTGCTTTAGATATGACACTCAATATAAAACACATATGCAAAACCTTGGGGTTAGAAGTCAATTAATAAACAGTTTTTCAGTATAAGCAAATACAGCGCTGCCCTTACAAACTGTAAAACATATGGCCTTTTGAAGGGTGAATGTGGGAAATGGAATGGCTGCCACTTGCTCAGACACTTGCACCTATTTTTCAACAACTACTGGTAAATTACATTTCACTTCCAAGGTGCCAGGGGTACATGACAGTCCCGATGATTGTTGACAGCTCTTCTGGATGGGTGAAAGCTGTTCCTGCTAAGAGTACAACAGTCAGTCAGTCAGCCAAAACTCTTCTCCAAGAGTCTGACTGACAGTCAACTCAGACCCCACAATGCATTATCAGTGTTTACTTTATAAACAATCTGACATGATTTGGGGCCACAAATTGACGTTGCATAAACACCTTTTCACCTAGGAAAAAAAAAGCTTTTAGTTGAAACATTTTTTCCATTTAATGCATTCATGGCATTCTCTCTATACCTTAAATCGAAAGCCTATACTGGTAAGGAACTGGTTAGTTTCACTAACTTTTAAATTCAAACTCAAAGTGCACCGGCTAAGACAAATGCTGAAAGGAGAAGATTAAAAAAATATAGATCTTTGACATAAATTTGGAAAAAATGCATAATTATTTATATAATATGCATAATTTGCATCATTTGAACACATTTTGATTGAGGAATATAAAGATTCTTTCATTTAAATGCAGCTTTTATCGTTTCAGCTTTATTTCTGAATGATTTTAATTTGATTAACTAGCTAGAAGTGGATTTTTCCCTTTGTTTGAATTCCCATTGATTGCTCTTTGCAATTCTGATAAGGAGCTTAATTTCAGTATTTAGTCTAGTCTCGCTGGATTCGTTTGTTTGCTTATTTAAGTACAAGTATATGCTTTTACAGATCTGTAAATTCTTATTTCCTCTCTCGCTTACTTTTGTTACTTTTGATCATTTTCCTATAGATAAAGTACTCGCAGCTGCATTAAAGATTAAATGGCCCTAGGGGTTTAAAGACAGATGCTGTGCCTCCACAGTTAAAATAAATTATATTTTGTGTATGGATATGAATGTGAATGATTCAAGTTTGAGGCTTTGGTACATAGATATGGGAACATGTCATTTAAAAACATTTCTGACACTGTCTTATTATCTTTTGTAATAAGCGAATGATGTATTATAGAAAGCACCCAAAGAACTTAAAACTCTTGTCCAAACAAGATTTGTAGAACTGAGAAACTTTTTTTTTTTTTTTTTTTCTTATTGATGTAATGTATGCAATCCTGGACCACAAAACCAGTATGATGTCGCTGGGGTATATTTGTAGCAACAGCCAAAACTACATTGTATGGGTCAAAATTATATTTTTCATGCCAAAAATCAAAGATGCCAAAGATCATGTTCCATTTAGTTATTTTGTACAATTCATGCGGTAAATGTATTAAAATGTCATTTATGATTAATATGCATTGCTAGAACTTGATTTGGACAACTTTTATCACATTTTTCCCCCTCATATTCCAGATTTTCAAATAATTTTAACCCAACCGAATATTGTGCTCTCTTTACAAACCATACATCAGTGGCAAAGCTATTTTCCATATTTGCTAAGTGATAATTAAAGACGCCTACAAGTAAAGTGTGCATTTTTTTTGTGTAAAATATAATTAAAAGTAATGACTGCCAAACAAAGAACCTAGAGACAGCTTACTTACAGTTAAGTACTGCACTTAAGAGAAAAAATAACACACCTCCTTTCAATATATTTTTATTTTTATATTTTTCTGGCCCTGTTCTACTCAGATCATTGATTTTCCAGCCTTCCTATTCAGAGACATTTGATTCACATTTACAGACGCTCTTACACACAAACTATCTTTTCAATCAGCAGTGAGTGACCAGACATAAATCAATGGCATCTACGAAACAAAGATATCACAGCGAAAAATACCACCACACGAGGAAAATATTAAAGCGGAAGCATCAGTTGGAGTTCACAATGACGAGTTTCTTCAGGTCTAAGTACCTTCTGAGAAAAACAACGCTCAAACATCTAAAAGCCACAATATACTTCAAAAGAAATCGAAGAACGAATTGTAATTACATAATTTAAATCAAAATCAGGCTAAAACAAAGTTCATTTTGAGCTTGTTTCGGCAGTTTGAATTGTCTCACCAAAGTGAACATTTCAGGAAGTTTGTTTTAGCTTTTAAACACCTTTGAGCTACTATTGGTCCGAGGCGGTTACGCAATTGGTGCGTGTGTTCTGAACGCCACCTTCTATGATGCAAGATTTTTTCTTCCTGGTTGGTTTTGTCATTCAGCCGAGGTCAGATAAGGGAGCAACATCTCCAAATCACTAGCTGAGCTGCCGCAGATATATCCGCACCTCTACATTCGCTCGCGGTGAGACTTTTAAAGTACAGCGAAACCAATTAATTCCTACAAAGAAACTACAACGACGCTTCAATGACCCGGAGTTATGCAAAACGCGACATAGAGAAACTAAAGAGGGGGTGGGGGGTGGGGTCTAGAATATTCAGAAACAGAATAAGTTCACTCAGCCTTTTCAAACGTCTTTTTGCCCTCAAACGAAGTACGAAAAAAGAGGTTTGTTTGAAGTATATCGGGGCCTTAACTGTGTGACCACACTGATACATTATGCAAATGTAAATGATCATTTGCCTTTGGAAAAATCTTCAAACTGTACTAGTTGCTTTGCTTTTAATTGCCTTTAAATAAAATTTCAGGAAATTAAAATAAGCTTAAATGAATAGTTCACCAAAAATCTAAATTCTGTCATAATTTACTCATCCTGGAGTAGTTCCAAATCTGTTTGAACTTCTTTGTTTTGCTGAACACAAAGGAAGATATTTTGAAGAAACTTTGTAACCATGCTGTTTTGGGTTCACCATTGACTTCCGTAGTATTTTTTCTGACTATGGAACTCAACGGTAACCCAAAACAGCCTGGTTACAAACTTTCTTCAAAATATATTCCTTTGTGTTTATCAGAAACAAAGAAATGCATACAGATTTGGACCTACTCAAGAGGGAATAAATGAAGGCAGAATTTTCATTTTGTAAAAAAAAAAAAAAAAAAAAAATATATATATATATATATATATATATATATATATATATATATATATATATATATATATTTATATAACTATTTGGAATTCTATGCATGTGCAGAGTGATAGAGAGAGATGGCAGGGTCTTCTGTCTGTCGGCATACACAATGTCCACCTGTTGCTGGTGGCAGTGTCAGACTGCAGAGAAAAAAAAGGAAAAAAACAAAATGAGTATGATGCAACCACACAGACTGTCAAGCCTTCAAAGGCGTTGGAGTTTGGGGATTTATACGGGGTGGGGGTGAAAAAGAATGAATAAAGAAATGCAACAAGCTCCTTGCAAGAGGTGTGCTGGTACACATACTCATGGTGAAAATGTTTGATATAGGTATTTCAGTTTAGCACGCTTTTGAACCAAATGCAGCATAAACTCATAATCCTGAGGGGAAAAATTTTTTTTTTTCTTGTCTTAAAATTGTATATCACTCTCCCCACCCCTTTGGATTTCTCAATTCTTGTTTTTGCTTAATTTAACTTAATTAAAATCTCAGAGTTCATAATTTTTGCCAGAATTGTAAATATTGAAAATATATATATACAAGGTTTTGACATGAAACACTATAATGTCTCAATCTGGTATAATGACATAAATTCATGTCACAGATGTTTTGTTATCTCCTGTATCAGCAGCCAATGAACTCGCTGCTCAACATTCAAATATATGACTAGCTTCAGAAACCCTCCACCGTCCCCAGCTCCACCTGTATAGATTTGCTATGGGGGAAGCATATATGCTACAAAGTATATGGGTTATGTCATATATGTTATTACTTCTCATATTGCTCACAGCGGCATGTTGTGTATATCTCACAAAAAAAAACAAAAAAAAACTTTTTGATATCTCACAAGTCAGTTTGTGCTTAACATTTATTTCTTTCTTTTACTTAAAAGTGTTTTTTAAGATACTTAATATTTTTGTCTACCTTCACAAATCTAATTATTATGCCTTTAAAACAATGTCTTCTCTTCCTAGTTTGTGCTTTCAGCCAAAAGCGAGCAGTTGAGACAAGGTCGCGTAGTTTGCTTAAGTAGTACTTGACGAATCATTCGGTTTGTCTATTAGAGAGTTGTAGTTTTTCATTTTTTTTACTTAATGTTCAATTAAGATGAATGAGGACCTGAGCTTTTAAGCTTCACAATCACAAAAACAGTCATAAAACTTCATAAAAGTGGTCCCATCATCACTCCCACAAGTGATGCAGAAAAGCTATTTGCAGAAACTGGCTTATTTAAGAATGAACTGATGGCCACTTAGTGACAATACTTGTGTTATTAATGTTTTCCATTTGAGCCGTTAACTTCCAATTTCCAAAAGTTTTTCCTCTATGCTCTTAAATGTTCCAGCACTGTTCTTTTCGAAGGCTATAAAGTGCTCTTCAGTAACCACAGTGCGCTGGCTTTGAAAAAGCCTGACTGCTCTCTATGGCTTTCTCATTTCATATCACGTCCTCAAGAGATATAAATTTCAGACACAAAATGCAGTGACTTTAATGTATGCCTGCCACAGTGAATATAATAATGCAAATGTGTTTATACGGGATAAAAACGGACAACACGCATTAGTCAACGTCACAATGGTGAAAAAGATACTCAATGATTTAATTATGACTTCTTAGTCCTTTACGAAAGAGAACGAGGCACAGCTGTTGAAGGGGTAACAGGGTTTACAGTGGGGCTTTTTCATGACGAACACAGTATGTTTTAAGAAAGACCATTTTTGTTGGTTTTGCTGCTGCAGCTGACAAGTGCAAATACTTGTCAAGATACGGCTTTATGCGATAGCCAATAACCCCTGACAATCCTAACCAGCACCTGACATTTTAGGGCTAAAACAAACAGAAATTGAGGCCACTCAGCTGTTGGTTTACAAACTGGCTGCAGATATATTTGCATTAGATTACTGCATTCCATTAAAACCGTAAAAGAAAACTGCATGATTATTTACTTTTGCAAACCTATTCTAAACAATATAAAGGAAATTAATGGTAGAAAAAGTGGCATAAAAAAAACCAAGCTAATTAAAAATAATAACCACCAAATTTATCTTTTACAATTCTTTTTGTAATCTGTGCCCATGATTGGGGACTTTCGATTTGGCTGTTAATTACATCAGCCGGCTCTAATAAGTCCTGTTAACTGAGTTCTGATCAAAACAAATTCAGAGACAGAGGAACAGAAATATAATGAACGTGATTCATAGTGAATGACCTTGGACTCAAACATCGATTGGCATCTTGTCCTGTCTAGTTACTGTGTTCTGTTACCATCTTCATCACCCCAAAAAGAAAATATTTTGTGCGTGAGTGCATATACTGTATCCACACACATACGCACACACTTTAGAAAGATAGAAAATAAGACTATTAGGATTGTTTGTTTGCTTATTTAGATAATTATTGACATTGTTTTTTTTTTCAATATTGATAATTAACAGCTAAATAACATGATTTCATTTTATTTATACAGTATGTAATACAATAATTTGTAATTATATTATTTGTAGGGCTTTTATGCTGTTCAATTTTTAAAATCATGCTTTATAGTAGTTAACTGTAAAACTACCGCATTTTAATAATGAAAAACACCATAAAATGACATTCTTTAAACTGTAATACTGCAATGAGAATAAATAAAATGCAAAATGCATTATGGCATTTTTTTACATTTACACAAAATGTTATTTATTGTGCTACCTTTATTCTGATTTCATAAAAATATATATATATAGTTGTTTTAAATGATGCAGTAAGACTATTGCACTACAATAATACGAATCAATAAGAATGAGGAATTTAAAAAAATGAATTTGAGGGTAAATATTGTTTTGTTTCATATACTAATGCTTGCAGAGGGCTGATAGACTTCATCCGGTTTCAGTTCACCCAGCCGCCCATGGACTGCAGTGTGCCAAATTAATTAAAATAACATAAGCAGGTGAGACATTGGTGGGGCTCAAGTACAGGGACATGATTAGCCATAGTAGGCGAGATTAATGAAGACCTTCTGAGAGAGATTATATTGACTGAGCCTGATTATACTGGAGACCGTTTATTCAGTGGCGTATCATTATGAATAGAGAAATCCATAGATCATATGCAAACCCTCCTCACAGGGCTGATATCTCACTAAACCCAGCCTTTGTCCTGGGCCTCAAAGCATGCAGATGGATTCATAACCTGCCCAGACTTACCAAATGAACATTTATTATATGTGATATGTGGTATCATATGTCTATCAAAAGGGAGTTCAGGCTTTTTATCCCACGCTAAATAAAATAAATCTAACATAAGCAACAATTAAACAATTGCAGAAATTGTAAACATTTAAGTATAGTGACCAATTCTCACTATTAACTAGTTGCTTATCTGCATGCACATTACCAACATGCTGGCTGATTATTAGCACTTATAAAACACAAATTAATGCCTTACTCTGCATGGCCCACTTGAAAACTGTTTTACTAAATTTAACAATATTTGTTCCAAGATTGTGAAGGGGCCGAAAAATCTGGGACTAAGTTTTCTGCTGGGCAGGAACAGTCTCATGCTTGACAGCTAGACCTTCTGACCTGTTTGACAAACTGGGTGTCTTGGCTTTTCGGAGATCCGCTGCCGTCGTCTGCCTGCACACTTCCTGCTAGAGCTGATGATGAGTGGCGTTCTAGACCCTCTCGCTCTCGGAACCAGTGATTTAAGGCAAGAACACCAGAGGGTTTCGTGGGGGCTGGTAACCTAGCACACTTCTTACATCCCTGCACAAACCATCTCACATCCCTAGCCATCTCAGGCCACCAGAAGTTTTCATTTAGCAGTGACAGGGTGGCTATTGCACAGAGAGGTGTGAATAGAATGGATCAGTGGAGTGTGCTGTGTCCAAGGTACATACTGTAGACCTGGTGGGCAGCCTGGATGATTTGAAGTGGCTGGAGATGAGGCCCACTGTATGGGACTGATGAGGAGTTGAGAGGGTAGAATATTTTCAGGTTTCTCTTGACTTTCCTCTGACAAGTGTAGACATAACAATCCAGCAGCCTTTTTAGGACCTGGACGGTGGTAAATATTAAATTGGAATCAGGTAACGAAGAGCGCCCATCTGGCTTGTTGAGGATTCAATCTTTTAGTGTCTCGATACTAGAGGTTCTTGTGGTCTGTCAACACCATGAATGTATGAGCTGCACCTTTCAGCCAATGCCTCCATTCCTTGAGGGCTAGCTTGATGGCCAACAGCTCCCTGTTCTCAATATAGTTAATTCCCGCCGGGCTGAGCTTCAAGGAAAAAGTAGGCACATGAATGGAGTTGAGCAGGATTCCCCTGCTGCTGGGAAAGCAGGTCGATGAGTCGATCCTTGATGATAAAAGGGAGATCAGGGTTGGGATGAATGAGGAGCAGTGCACTGTTGAAAGCTTGTTTTAAGGAGGTGAAAGCTTATGATGCGACAGGTGACCAGGACAGAGACTTGGGCTTAGCCATTGACAAGTTGGTTAATGGTCTGATGAGAATAATGCTATTCTAGATCAATCGTGAAAGAAATTGGAAAAATCCTAGAAATCCTAGAAAGTTCTTAAGTTGTGGTTTGGGGCAGGTGGTGATTGTTTCTACCTTCAACTCGTCCATCCAAACACAGTTACTGTTGAGGTTGTAACATAGGAACTGTACAGAGGGCTGATGGAACGTACACTTCTCAACTTTGAGGAACAGTTGGAATTTATTCAGCTTAGCTAGGACCTCCACAACATGGCGGCGATGTTCGAACAGACTCCAGGAATATATGGTATTGGAGGTGGTGGTGCTGCTATGGGCTTGAGTAAAACTCACCAGAGGGAAACAAGATCCTGGAAGGGATCCCGGTTGCTCATACTAAGCTGGTGGTATGGTCCGGTCTTCTGTAACGGAAGCAGACTGACATGGAAGGTAAGATTGGAAATATAAACAGTTTATTTACACGGATGAGTACTGGGTAGTGATTGAGAGAGATTTGGAGGTGAGTATACAGTCTTCAGAGAGTTGTCCCAGGATAAATATGGAGAAGTAATGAATGTCCTTGTCTTACAGGTGGTCAGGAGAGCATGAACTAAACAGGATATTGGAGAAGCACCTCAGTATTCTGGCGCTGAGATACAAAGAGACAGGTGCTAAGTCAAACAGGTAAGTAATCATCACTAAATGTAAGAGTATCAGAGAGTACACTTCATGACCAAGACCAAACAAAAGTGTTTCTGAGGTATATGCTTTTGTAGTGCTCATGATGAGGTGGTGTGATTGGTGACAGTTGTTGATGATTAGTACTCAGGTGAGGAATGCACTTTGTTTGATTGGTGGATGAGCCTGGACGATCAGTGACATTATGTTACATCCAAGTACATTTACACATATAATTACATACAGTATTCATATTCATAATGACCACAACTGACAAGCTCCCAAAAGACACCATAAAATTTAAATATGAATTGTACACATAAATATTAATTATAAACAGTGTTTAGTGAATTATTTACAGTGAAACTACAAATGAAGGTTCTTAGATTGATTGTAGTAAATTCTCGTTTCACCTTTTATTAACATAACAAGATCAGTCCTAAATGAAAGATCCACCCTGGCACTTTTAGGAAGTTCATGCAGCTCTATGTGGTGGCCAAATGTCATCTTGAATCTTTTTCTTTCTGTACGCTGCTCATTTACAGCCAGGCCTGGTGTGCTTAGCATGCTAATATGTTATCCTCGTCTTGACTAAAAATGAATGCACAATAAACTCTGTTTCTGGGCCTGTGACTCTTTGCCCTTGGTAGAAATGATTTCATACATCACTTAAACTACTCCACACATCTATATTCCATCTAGCCTACATTTAATATTTAAACCACACTATAATATAGTGGAACTCTAATGTTTACTGTGCATGGGTTTGAAATTATAAGGACTTTGAGCCCCATTGATAATCTGACAGTAAAATCCAATCTCATTGGATGAAGAAAAAAAACAAAACAAAACAAGGCAAATTGTATTACCAGGCAACAATGTGCATTTCAACTATGTTTTGCTGCCTCAATTTCACGTGTAAAGATAAAAAGAAATGAACATTATCTAGTGCACTTTGATGAATGAATTGCTAAAACCGCAAATGAGAAGGAAAAATCGGTTAGAATGTGCAGAAACAGATGGCTGCCTGCGTCTTTGCCTGATGTTGAGCACACAGCAGCTTCTATTCTTTTGCACAAATTTCTCATCGCAATTTAAGCTTTGATCGTAAAAACAAGGTATCATCTTTAGAAACTTCCACACTCGTGATCGCCCACGCAAGAAAAACCGAAAGCAAACACAAACACGTCTTTCTTCAGGTGAATAATGTGCATGAACGCGCTAGCATGCATCAGCAACCTTTTGCAGGATGAACTCATTTGTATTCACATGTATTCACATATATTGTTCATATTCATACACATTCTGGATACTGAAACATACAATACTGACATACTGATACTATCAACATAACATATCAACATATATAATATATAACATATAACATATATATATATATAATATATATATAAAACAATGGGGGCAAAAGCAAAAATCTGTATTACATGAGCCACTTGAAATGAGGTAAACTGTTTTTTTTTCTGTATAAAGTTACAGCATATTCAATTTTAAAATGGCAAATATACCATGGCAACATGATGCCATAAATTCAACTCTAAAATAGCATCTAAAGTAGGTTTTAAACAGATTTACACTTTAAATAACACCTTTTAAAAAGAAAAAAAATGGTGCAAGTGCTTTTATAAAATTATAAGCTTCACCTCCAGTATAAGTGCCTTACCATTTTATTAGCCGAAGCTGAACAAAATTAGCTGAGCTGAAGGCCAAATAACGATTTCATTATATATTTTCATTATATATTAAATAATTTCATTTGTTTGATTTTTTATGTAGGTCTGTTTTTCCAATAGTTTTTTTCACCATTGCATAAATTAAATAGCCAACATGTGTAAATGTTGTACAAATAAATGCATTGCTATTGTTATTATTACTGTTGTTGTTGTTGTTATTATTATTATTGTCTTACTTTTTATTTTATTTTACGGAACAACAGTAACATTACAATTCCAACATATATGAATGTTGATGGAGCTTTTATTTTGGCAGAAACTCAGTGCTGTATGTGTTTGTCACACCTATCACATGCCTTTAAATATTTATATATTACTGAGCAACTGACGAGTAACTGTATTTCAGGGCAAATTTTCCTCGTGCTTCTGACTTTGAACCCTGGAGCCACGAGCTTGTACAGTGCTGTTTGAATATGTATATTTGAAAACATAACATTCTGCAGTTTATTTACTAATAGTTTGAGGCCATTTTGTGCTTTCAATCATCACATTAACCAGAATCAATCATCAACCACTTCTCATCAGAAAAATGAGATGCAACACTAAGCAGTCTCTCGCTGTCAGTATTTCATGCTTGTAATGATTTTTGCAACTTTGTC
Source organism: Puntigrus tetrazona (assembly GCF_018831695.1). NCBI lineage: Eukaryota > Metazoa > Chordata > Actinopteri > Cypriniformes > Cyprinidae > Puntigrus > Puntigrus tetrazona. The sequence goes on from NC_056716.1 coordinate 11,603,042, forward strand.
TGTCAGTTTGAAATACTTTCACATTGCAGAAATGTTTGCTACTTTATTTGATCACGTCACATCATTTTTCAGTACAGTTTATTCGGCCTTCTCACTTATTCGAAAGCAAAAGAGCTGTTTTTGCTATTTTCGCCGAACAAATTTGGTTGCCGAACATTTGGCGCATGCCTTCTTAACTGCTATTAAACTTACACATCTTCTTGTTACATCCGTAATTAAATATGTTCATATCTAGGAATTCCTCAGAGGTGTCTGTAAATGACAGTAAATGAAACACCATCTCATCAATGCTGAGATCTTCAGAGGGCGCAGCAAAATAAAACGACAGTGTTCCCGGAGGATAGCATAATCTGAATGAAAGCTCCTGTGGCGTGAAGTATCATAAGCAGGCCCAGAGACACCTTCACCATCTATCCTTGATTGCATTTGCATTTCAATGGCTATTCATATTGTTGAGTCTATGCCAGAATACTGAAAAGGTAGCATGCACTGTTTTATATCATATATCATTGTTTTCATTTTCATCAACATAGTGTGAAATACATATCATACATGATACTGATTACATCAGCAATCAGCAGTTGATATTCACAATCAGAGTTGCAGTGAACACTAGACCAACAGTAGAACCGTTAAAGACCCAGACCCTTTACGTAGGATGGTCATATGCGCCATTTAAAATGTCCAGTATAGTCACCGTGCCTTTAAGACACTTTAGGCTAAGTTCTTAACCAAATACCTGACCCAAAGTTAGAACAAAACTATCTTTTAGAGGCCCTGATAGTAAGAGTATGTTTTCTTGACAACAATCTACAAAACAGAAATGTTTTTTTGATTGCATTTTTGAATAGTTTAGCGATGGCAACATTGTCACAAGAATCTTCGTTCACATGGTTTCAAGAAAACTGCCAAAAATGTTGTGTTATACTTTGTAAGGAAACTTGTACATAGCCTATAGCCTGAATACATCGTACACATTTCCACGACTTCACTGTTTTTACATATTTTATAGACAATTGCGAATTGTTTCCAAAACACACCATTGATACCATTCGGCACTGACATTTTTAAACAAGTCTATTTCCCACAAATATTTGAGCTCCATTGAGCAGACAGTACTGATTGGTCAATGTGTTCACGTTCTCAGTAGATATGTCTGTGATTGTCTGTGATCACAATGACCAATCAGCACTGTGCTCAACAGCGCTCAAACCTTTGTGGAAAAATTATGTTTTAAAATTACATTACCGAATGTTATCACATACCTTTGACACATTTATCAGTTTGTAAATTATTGAGCTAAATGGATAGAAAGTTTTATGTTTTTACTTGAAAATGGTGTCACCCCCTAAGAAATGGCATTCAGATCCTGACCAAAGATCAAGTCTCTTTTAACATTATACAATTTTTAAACAACCAAACTTGCGTTTTCCAAAAGCATCTCATTAAAAGCATCATAACGTGATGCTTTGCACAAATTATAGGAGTAAGCAAACGATTCAGCAAACGATTCACTCGGTGTACGCAATAAAAAGCATTTCCAAAAGCTCTGTACAGTAACGTGACTAAAGATGGAAAGAGTATTGAGCATTTGGGAGGAAAATGTTAATGTTAAATTGGGAGGGGAGACCACCAATACGCAGTATATTTAGCATTTTTCCATTTAATAACAGCGGACAACAAAAGAAACATAGAATGTTGAAAAGAAGGCTGAAAAAAATTCAGCGGCTACAAAGATCCATTCTTCTATTAATTTTTTTGTCTATTACATAACATTAATACCAAATGTAACATTATTCTCCAGATTTGATTTTTATAAATGTAAATACTTTACGGCCCATTTAGTCAAAATGACGAATGGGAATTATTATTATGATTTGAAATCATTTGTTCACAGTCTTTTTGAGAGAACTCTCCCCATACCTAAAGCACCTCCAATATTTAATATGCAGTAGGCTCGTTATGAAATGTTGGATATTGCTAAACCAAAGTGGTTCCTGTGACGACAGTACATGTTTATACGGTTTCAGGAAACAGTTATGAGAAGTTGATTAGTTTCTCCAGCAATGGTAGTTTATCAGCAACAGCTACAGCGCTGTATGGGAAATGCACCCCGGAGCAGCAGCAGTACTAGATCCGAGTCAAATGCTATAGCCTACTAAGTGATATCTTTTAGTCATTTGGAAGAAAAAGCTGCAGATTCAGCAGAGTTTGCTGATTTTGGCAATTCCAGCTCTACGTTGATGGAGAGTGTGTGAGTGGAGAGCATCTGCGCAGGTGAGAGATGAAAGAGCACGCATCTCCATTGACAGATTTATGTGGATTGCATTGACATGAATGGTACAAAGAACACTTGCTTGTAGCTTCTATCTATGACACTTGATTCGTTTTTTTTTTCGAGTGCTTTGCTAGAACTCTAGTTCTGACTCTTTTCAGATGAGCTGCTTATGCACTTATAATGCGTGCTGTTCTAGGCTAACACTATTCATTATTAAAACAATAATAAGTCAATTCAGTTTAATGTTGTGTGATTTATTTTAATAATTTTAATAGTAGCAAGTGTTTTTAAGGATTTATTTCATTCCTCATAGCGTGTATGTCACATGACAGGAATGCAATACTTAATTATACAAGCAATGGATCAACACCTCTCCCTATCTTCCAAACACTTGCATGCAAATCTCACACTTACATTACAGATTTCAGGGCATAGACCTTAACTGGAAAACTGCCAAATGAGTGTGAAGGGAGGTGAGAGAGTTGTTATGCAATGTATAATTTAATAGCTTATTTGCAAAATCAGATAACTGTTTTGTTTTTTTTTTTCCCAAAATGATGTTATGTTATCATATTTAATTTTTTCATTGTGTTAATTAGATGTGTTTTGGTTATTTTTTTAACCTATTCAAAATAATCCAACTGCAGTTTGAGATTAATTGGAATGCACAATGGAAAAAATGAACAGTTTTTGCAAACTAACTCTTCAATTACTGTTAAAGTATTAATTCTTTATTTAGATAAAGTCCTCAAGCACCAATCAATAGCTTGAAAACCTACTCGATGTGTGTCTGATGCCACGGGACAGACTCTCCATGATAGCACAGATTCATAGATTCTCTGTCTCCAGAGGCTGAATGGGTCGAGTGTGTATGTGTGAAATCATTTCCTATGGACACACACTCATTAAAATCTAATGCAAACACGCATCCAGCTCCAAGTAGGATTTGACATTTAATTTGGACCTTTCCATATTAATAATGTAGCATGAAATTGTTGATGTTTGACTGATGGCAGAGAAATCGAAACCAATTCAGTGATCTAATAAAGCCAGCTGGCCGAAGCTTCCTTTCTAAAATTACCCACAAGGACCCAGGGGTACCGTGCGATTATCCCAAACCGCAACGATGATGAAGCCATGCGTGGAGAGGACCTGACAGTCAGTCTTCTTGTCTCAATGGCCTTCTTTAAAAGACTTCAACAGGGACGGATACAGTTTGTCTAATTTGATGAGAAGCGACAAAAGAGGCAAAGAATATACTGCGCATAGAAATCACATTAACAGCTGCTACTATATATGCGATTCTTCTGAATTAATGGAATGGTTATAGCTGGTCCATGAATATAAATATCGGTTGGGTCATCGAAGAACCCTAGAGCCAATAATGCGCAATAAAGCAGATATGTGATAACAGATTCGCTAAAATATTGTACAAACGTGAGACGACACTTTCCATACCGAAATGCTGCTTCTAAATACTTTAAAAGTAGCAACTAGAACAAGGGCGTAGGTTCATAGAAGACGACCAAATTGCTTTAAATGACCGCAGCAGTAATCCAGTTCCATACTGATTACAAGTGTCGTTTTACATGCACATGGCGAAAGACACGGTGTGACTTTAGGGGTCCATATTAAGCTAATCCAAAATGCGTGATTGACAATCTAATTCATTTCAGCATTAGCATAGCCGTGTAGAAATTAGCCTCCAATTACCACACTCAGTTAAGTGCCAGAAACTGATGAATGTGGGTGTTGTATCTGGCAAGTCATTCATACTCTCCTCGCATGTCCTAAGCTCAGGAAAGATCAGGGTGAAATTTGAATTATGATCTAATAAAGTCGTATTAGGATATTATTTTATGCATAACAGGCAGTAATGAATTGTCATTTCCCATGCAACTAAATGGAAAGCGGTTCCCTTCAATGAGAATGAAAATTTTTACTTAAGATGGAAAAATGCAATAATTTAATGACCTCGTAATTTAATGCATCAAGCTAGATCAACGTGACTTTCGTTTAAAAAAAAAACTTTTAGACACAAACCGGGATGTCTGTGATTCCTGCAAAACTTGTAACACGTTATCTTTACGCTAAAAGAAACCAAGACTTTAGTCAAGAAATAATAATGAAAAAAATATATAAAATTAGTATTAAACCACACACACTCTCGAGTCTCATATGTCTCCATAATTCACCCCTCTTACACATTATCAGAGCCTTTTTTGGAATACATGAAACTAAAAACATTGACATAATACACTCATGGGCATCAAGCACTTCACTGAATACTTGCCAGCTAAGAAATAAATGATTATAAACTTATAATCCGTCTTTTATTAAATCCACATCATTTAAATATCACAACATCCATGTCTGGTAAAAACAATGTGCATAATATATGGTAGCATTAACAAAAATAAGGGTTCCAAGGAGTATAGACATTTCCTGGAAAACCTACACTATCAGATTACTTTATTGCATCTTAGCTTTCCATGAAGAAGGAGAAAATAGCGTCCTGATCAGATCAATCATGCTGTCTGTCAGACGATAATGTACATCGTACGTAATAAGAAGACTTTGTGTGTCGTACTAACTATGACACAACGTTGGACAGCATCAAAACAGCAGTGGGTTTCTAAAGCAACCCTGACTCCTTGTACGATCAGCACAGTATGTAATGAGCTAGGTCAAAGTTCATAAAGAAGAGAGTCGGAACAAAAGAGGGTCCTAACAGGTAGTGAGTGTCTGACATTTGTAGACAGCTGTGCTATTACAGCAAAATGCTGACACAGGTCTGTCTTCTCTGCAGAGACCTCTCTATCTGGCTCTTAAGAGTGCCTTTTATTAGAGCGGCGGTTACTGACTGATGCTATCAGAGCTGGAGGGCACGCTGCAGCAGGAGAGGGGAGGCAGACAGACCTGTTGTGCAGATGTACACCATTTGAGTCAGTGGCTGGAGTCTGGCCGATTGCATAGGTTTCTATTGGGATTTTGCCCATGAAATTTCACTGGGCAATGGCACACGTGATCGCACATTCACACCGTGATCGGTTGCTAGAAATATAGCGTTAGATCTGAGTCCACCTTGTCTAAAGCTGGGCAATATATTCCGTGATATATTCAGTAAAGCCGGTTCTTTGATTAAAGGTAAATCTCCATCAGCCGTTTTCAGAAGAAGCGACAGTTGAAGCGCAGAGCCGTAGATCACTGACAAGCTACGCAATATCAAGTTCAGCGTGGCAAACAAATCGCCTGCAAAACTGAACGGAATATTGCGTTTCGCCCAGTACTAACTTAGTCCAGTCTGAGTCGAGTCCTAGAGCGAGTTTTAATAAACAGGGCAAATTAGCGTGAGAGTGCAATTCCTGATTTACCAACAATGTGCAAATTAAACAACACAGAACATCTCATTTACATATCGACCAACGCTACATACAAGTGCAGCGCAAATTAGCACAGTCGCCAATACAGAATGAAAATTCACGGTACATTGAAAAGAACCAGAGTCCAAATTAAAATGAAGGTTTGCTAGAAGTATTGGTATTGCGTGACTCTTAGTTGAAGGGTTCCAAGTAATCTTTTATTTCCTGTAGCAAATTAAAAATAATATGGCTTGGCAAATGACATGTTCGGATAATGAGTTCTTCTGCCATTCAAAATAAATTAATACATGAGAAAAAAAAAACACTCTCCCTTCTACCATGCACTCTCTGTTCTCTGCGGTCCCTCCTCCTAGCAACAATAATTGCAGCCATTTCTAGTGCAAAATAGTTTGACATGCTTTTTGGGCATTAAATAATGGTGCAAATACCAGTAATTTGTGAGCGCAAACATTAGTAGAATGTGTCGCGTGATTCATTTGAATACTCTCCTGCCGTAACTTTTGCATCTGATAGGGGAAACTCCTAAAACAATACATATTTAATAAGGTCAGCAATTAACAATTCAACAATTAGCCTTCCTAATATGACATTTGAGACTTACAGGGAAATTTTCTTTTTATCTTTGCAATGGCATCATTTTTATCTCTCTATTATCTCTCTATTAAAAAAAAGCTTTCTAAAAGTTATATTTAAAACAATATAATAAGAAGTAGAATAAATTACCAATCATGTGCCATTAATGTGAATAAAAAATGTATTTGTACTACAGAGGTGGCATAGAAAAACACAAAAGTGGCTTGTAGGTACATTTTCAGACATTTAATGAAGCTCAGAGGTGACATGAGTGCAATTAAATTCATAGATTCATGTGGAGATTAATGTTTTAAATATGCAATTTTGAATACAGAAATATTACATTATTTAAATAACTAAATTATACAGTACGCTAAAAAATTAATGCCAGCAGGTGGTGGCAAGTCACTGATTTTAGCACTGAATCATTCAATAAATTGATTTGTTCGAACTCATGATTGATTCAGAAGTGAATCAAGTGACTGTGTTCATGAATGGGTAAATCATGAATCACTGACTCACTAGATTCATTCAAAAACGCACTTTTATTTATGACTGAAACGCAGCTGTTTTTGCTTTTAGAGCTGCAAAGCGGCTTTACATTATTTGGAACAATTTTAGTTGATGATTTTCGTTGAGCTCAATCGTGCAGTACGTTTTTACTGATCTGTTTTATTAAATCAATATCACATTTGCAAACTCCCTTAATAATTATTAAAAGCTGTCACCCTCCTTATAGCGATATGTAAGGGCCAGGAAAATGAAAGCACTCGAGTGAGTTCTCAAAAGCACGTGCTAATGTGACATATTCTGTCAGAACCTTCAGGAATGAGTACAATTATTATTCAAAATTCAAAATATTATAAATTCAATTTCAGCTCTGTGTTCTCTGCTAATAGCCTGACTGTGAATTATGCGAGCGGTGTGTTTTTAAAACTTTAATCCCTACATTTATTGCACTATTTGAGAAACATAAGCCTATTTATTGCCTTAAAAATTATGAGAATTAAATTTTCAAACCCTGCAATTGGCAGGAATCTGTCTAAGACTAGCGGCAATTAATGGAAATTATTCATAGCAATGGAGAACTTAAATCCATGCTTATTGTAAGTGTTACAAAATTATTTATAGTTTACATTAGTTTTATTTGGTTTTATAAGTAATTCATATTCAATAATAGTGAATACTTAATAGTAAATACCAAATAAATATTAGTTAGTAAAAAAATGTTAACAATGCTTTTACATAAATTAAGGATTTTGTTGTGTTTATGGCACATAATAAACAGTGTACATCATTTACAATGAATCATTATGGTTTTAAAACAAATACTGCATGCAATACAAAAGTTATACTGCACTGAAAGGTTATCGTATAGTTGCAGACTCCTCAAAGCATGCAATACAAACACACTTCATTGTCATTGTGTACTGCAGTGATATTGCAATTCTTAAAATGGGAGGCACGGTGTGTGTTGTTGGGACTAATAGTATGATTGAAAGAGATGGGGAAACAGAAGAGAATGCATGTGAGAAAGAGGGAGAGAGAGAAAAAATAAAGGCAGCAGGCTAAGCCCAGTGCAACAAACAATCAGTGCTGTCAGCTTTAAACAACTATCCCTCCATGCAACGGCCCGGCCAGATCAAAAATCAATGAAGAAAAAATGGACTCAGCAAAAACAAATTAACTGTACCAGCCATTCAGCCACTCTTTGTAAACTTGATAAAACAACTCAAATCCTTTGAGAAAACAGCAAATGCACACATAGAGATGAAGTCAGCACCTCACGGCTAACAATATGAACACATTCACTCAATGGAAAAATGTGCTTGGTGCGACATTCATGCAAAATGATATTATGCTGATTGTCGCATGCTTCGCAATACTTTCAAAATCGGTTGTCTAATGCATGTTGCAAAAAGCTCTAAAAGATGAATAGTCTGCTGTGCTAGAAAATAACATAAACTACAACCCAGTGTTAAAAAAAAATAGCATGGTCTTGGGGTGGGGTCAGGAAATGACCCCTACAAATACATCTCTATGTACCCTAACACTTTTTTGCTTTCTCTGTTTTGGAGGGGTGACCATTGTTAAATTGCGCCGTATGCATTACATTAAAATGTATTAATACTTTATGGGTGGACAATTTTATCATGTGTTTATTATTCATGAAACAATACATATTACTATTATAGTTTTTATTATAAACTATCACTATGTTGGCACCGATAGCCTTGCGTTTAATGTTTTGACATATCCCAACTGTGCTCGCAGTGACCCGAGTTTGACTCCATCTCAAGGTCCCCTCTCTCTCTGCCTGATGCTTTCCTGTAATGTCTCTACTGTACCGTCCAATAAAGCATTAACAAACAAAATAAACATAACTTTGCATATGATTACTTTTTTTGTGAAAAATGAACTACTATACTGAAACTGAACATACTTCTTCATCGCTAGTGTTTGCACAGGCATAGCCTGTATGAAGCTACAATCCGATTGGTTGAATTATACTGGATGCCAATCCCCCTCGCAAAAAAAAGAAACCGACGAGCACTTATCAGAATTAACTAAACACTGGATTTGTAAAGTATGTAAAATGCTTAAAGTTCAGATTCTTTAAAATATGTGATTTACACACTGATCTGTTATTGTGGCGACATTTCCATGCCCCGCGATGTGATGCTGAACAAAACAAACTGTGACTGGTTGTCTGACATGTCAGTCAAACGGCCTCATGGGCAGGCCTTGGCCAATGAAAGCTGTCCTGGATTCCCGACTCTCAGTCAATTTGGCTACGCGAGACTAGCAACAATCTGTCTAAGGGCTTCATAAAATTTCTAAAACGTCAAATTACGTGGAAAAGACAAGTCAAAATATGCTTATAATAGCTGGATCTGGCAATATGAGCCTTTATTCAGTCCACCAGAGGCCCACGGCAATTTTTATAGCATGGGCGCTAAACATTCTTGCAAACTGTCTGAAATGAATTACACATGCAGACACTCATACGTGGAGTTTTATACAGCGAATTAGTCTTTCAAAGAACAAATAATACTTTTGAACATGAAAAATTCGGACCTTGGTGACCTCATAGCCAGCGTTGGACATGTTACTTTAAAAAAAGTTACTTCTCACAAAAGCACCGAGTTACATTGTTTTGAAGTAATTAATTACCAGGGAAAGTAACCATTAAAAAAAATCAATGGCAAATCAATTCAAATGGATGCCCCTGATATTAAATGTTAAATTAATGAAATATAATTATTATTATAAAACATTGTGAAAAAACGAGTATGCTGCAAAATATCCGTTTTTCATCGCACTAAAGAAATATTAATACATAAGTTGTACAGTAATGATGGCAGAATTCTCATTTAAGGGTAAAGTAGAGTATCTTTAAATGTTAGGCAGTTTTATATAGCCAATTAAAGTTTGAAAGCACATCAAATGCAATGAGCCGGACTATTTATCACTGCTCTTTGTCTGTGTGCTGTTGTTTTGACATATGCTGTTAAAAAAAAGTTTAATTGGTTTGCTTTCTTCTTTTTAAGTCACTCATGCCACCAGTCAAGAGGTTGAGAAATATTAGATGCAAGTAAACAAAATACACTACCGAGTTTTCAAAGCTGGACAGTCCATTGTTATTTTAAAGGAAAAAAAAATATAGGGCTAAAAGTCACAAAAGATTTTTCATTCCAAACACATTTTTTAGAGGCAATTTAAACCCTCAGCTTGATATTTGTTTCATTGTGCTCCTTGTGCAAAAGGCGGTTATGCCCCGATGATTCTGAATAATCAACATCAAGGCATTTTACACAACATTATCTCTGCCTTAGCAGATCTCGCGCTGTGTTGTTTGTTCACATTTTTATAGCCAGAGCGAAGCGTGTTTGTTTGTTCACATGCAGGGTGCAGAAACGTGAAGTCTAGCTCAGGTTGAATAAACCCCATCCCCGATAAAATCAAGCCTGCGTGATATTATATCAGAGAGAAAGTTGCTTCTCACAGGACAAGTTGAAAACAATTCAATATGATCTCTGCATGGACTGATATTGTTGTTTTGTTAAAAACCATGCTATTTTAGCAAACATCTTAATATTCTTTATGTCTTCATGATCACAAGTTGGCCTAAACAGCTCTATTACTTTTAATGAAGTTTCCAGCATTCACCGGGACCCTATAGCATGTGGAAAAAGGCATTTCTTCAGATTCAGCAAATTTGACAATAAGGATGACCTTTCACGTAACAGACAACTTTTTAATAAATACATTTGTACATGTGTATTTCACTTAACACATTATTTATTATATGATCCTCCATTCTAATCATTAAAGGGTGCTTTAATGGGAATTATCATTTTGTTATTATTATTGTTTTTTATGAACAGCATATATATATATATATATATATATATATATATATATATATATATATATTTTTTTTTTTTTTTTTTTTTTTTTCTTAGTTAGTCCAGACTATTGACCTGCAAAAAAATAATAATAATAAAAAATTAAAAAATTAAAAAAAATAATAATAATAATAAATGTTAATTTAATTATCTAATATTTCGGGAAATAGCCCATATATTGTGTGTGTTTTCCAAATATTGCACCTGTTTCCCATTTGCAACCGTAATTCAAATTCTGGAACTAAACTGGAATTTAAATGGCTTTCTTAAATCAATTCTGAATAGCACACGCCCTGACAGACACATCCCACTGCTCAGCGGGGTTGTTCTTTGCTTTAGAGGGTTTGCTGGAGGCCTCATGTATTTTTTTTTTCCCACCAACTGTGGTGAGAGAACAGAGAACTGTGATAAGTGCTGAGAACGTTCATTACTGATGATAAAAAAAACAACAACTTCGCTCAAGTATCTTTATCAAAGTAGTACTTTTCTATATATCCCAGAAGAGACAGACCAATCGAAAGAGGGAGAGACAGTGTAAAAATAGCCAAAGACTGGCTTATTTAATTAAAAGGTGTAAATTTTTGCAAATGAAATGATGATGGTTGTTACTGTTTATTATGTGATTATAACAGCTACATCATTATGAACAGGCATCTGAAACTCGCTAATCTTCCATTATCACTTTCATTTACACTATCATATATGGACCAGCGAGATAACTGCTTTGTTTAAAAGGAACTGACACACCAAAGTAGAAGTACTTAATTGAATTCATGACTAAAGAAAGAAAGATCCCCAGACAGTCTATGTGTAACCAGGTGAACTCATTCGTATTCCTGTGTGAAGTGTACATTTTTGCATATTTGGATAGACAGCAAAAGATATATTATTCAGCTTAAATTGGTTAGAACATTGCCCAACATTTGTAAGGGTCCCAAAGCAGATGATCAACTGAAATTCAACAGAAAATGCCAGAGAAAGACTTTAAATTTGAACTCCAAATCAGCCTAATCAGAGTAAAGTAACGTCTTCTCCCTGTATGAATTATCTTTGAATGCTATATTAAAATTTGAAATGTTACGTTGGCAAATGAGTATGAGTATTAAACTTGCTGACTTACTGATAAATGCCTACATGCATAAATACTCTACAGAAATAATTAAAAGTAACAAAAGCAACTGCATTTATTAACAATTTAAAAAATCTGCACGTTTTGCATGTCAAAGAAGCATAATATGTCTATTGCTGAAAGACTTGAAGTAAAGGGCAGATCTTTCTTCAAAGGTTATTTAAGGGCTGAAAGGACAGGTATTTTTTATATTTGTCTTGTTTTGTCTTTGGTGTATAAAGGCATATCTCTCTCTCACTATTGCACATGGGTTCTTATTAATAAAACCAATACATATAATACAATTAATGCACTTTATATACAATTTGGCCCCCATTGGTTTATGATCATCAGCCCCCAACATATTATTTGTAACACTCAATTTCTACACAGATTATAAAGTCTATAAAAACGACCTAAAAGTGACCTTAGCTGTCTGGTCTGTGACGAGACAGACTCAAAACTAACAAGCTAGTAAAGGTGAGCAATGACAGCATGCAAGTGAAGATAAATTTGAGGGTAACAGAAAGCACTTTGTGAGAGTCTTCAACATTAGAACTTGAAATGCCAAACTTACAGAGCTATTTGTGCAATCTTAACACTCCATTTGCTTCAGCAGAGCTGCCAGGTGCGATTTTCTGGGAGACATTAGAAACGTGATTGTCATTGGACATCCTGAGACAAATGGAGATGTCTCGGTATCCTCCTTTAGTGTCACAAGAGATACATATGTGTATGCACACACACACACACACACACACTCATGCAAACACATGTAGTTAGTCCTAAGTAGAGTACATTTGCTTAGTGGGGTTTCTGCTTTAATCAAGTTTCTGCATTGTAAAACAGGAACATAATGAAAATCACAGTGAATTTTGATGTACTTTTTCGTTAACACAATATTTCGCCAATCATGATTACATATTCGGTCTTCAGCGACTGCTGCAATAGCAAGAAACTTTACGAAAATATTTTAAGAACAATTACAGAACAATAAAACGGTTTCAATTTGAGCAGATGCTTTCATCGTCAGAGCGCTTCCACAGTATGTTCAGTATCTGACTCATTTTCAAGATCTCAGCCATTTTCTCAAAACTATGGTTTGTTGTCACGATTTGCGTGATTTCTCGGAAAGGACTCGGGACTCGAAATAAACTTAAATATATTTAATCCAAAAATGACAAAATAAATATACAAAAGCCAAAACAAAAACCACGAAAAGAGCTCAGGAACAAAACAGAGTACGTTGAAACATAGTAACGTTGAAACTTAGTAACTTTGTAACTTTGATAATCCGACAAGGTGCACACGAAAACACAGGGCTTAAAAACACAGGAAATTAACTAAATTGACAAGACGCAGCTGGAGACAATTACACAATTACATCAAGGGAAGGCAGGGCACAGACAACACGTGGCTCGAGACAAAAACAATAACAAAAGTCCAGAGTGTGACATAATGCCCCCTCCCGGAAGGTGCGTCCTCGCACCTAAAGTAACAACAAAAAAACAACAACTCGGAACTGGGAATACCGGATCTTGGGAGGAGGTTCCGGTGGAGGCGACCCCCAGGAGGAGGCAAGCAGACATGAGTCCAGGGGGGCACAGAAGGAGGGAGGAGCCAGGGAGGACACAGGAGGAGTCCGGAGCAGGAGGAGATCCAGAGCCCAGCCATGATGGTCCATGGTTGCGCCCGGCGGAGGGAGGAGCCATGGAGAGGAGGCGGCCATCGACTCCATGGGTCCGACCGATGGCGGGCTGGTGGTGCAGAGACTGAGGCCGAAGCGGAGAGCCGAAGAGCCAAGGTGGCGTCCGAGGCGCTGGAGGTCCTAGGCGGCGCCGCCGGCCCGGCGACTGACACGGAGACGGGGACAGGAAGGACGCTGCGGAGCCAGGCGACTGAGGACTGAGGTGGAGCCGGAGGGAAGGAGGAGCCTGACAGAGCCGGTGGGATGGAGGGACGAGGCGGCCGGAGGAGAGGAATCCCGAGGCGGCGGATGGTCGACGACAGACCAAGGCGGAGCCGGAGGGACGATGGAGCCTGGTGGAGCTGGTGGACTGACGGACCACGCGTGGAGAGGAGGAGCTAGAAGCCCAGGGGAGCCGACGGGTCTACGAGGCGAGGAGGAGTCCGGGACTCGGAGGCGGGGCGGTGAGGCGAGGATCGTCCACCCTCGGCGGCGATGGGGACCGGCAGACCCGTGGCGAGCTCGTGATGGAGAGCTGAGGATGAGCGCAGGGGCTGCTGGGATCCATCGTCATGGTGTGACTAGGGTGGGAGGGTGGGAAAACTGGAAGCGCCACGCAGCGCGGGCACTGGAACTTCGGGAGAGCGCCGGAGGCGCGGGCACTGGAACTTCGGGAGCGCTCGGGCGCGGGCACTGGAACTCGGGAGAGCGCTTCGGGCGCGGGCACTGGAACTCGGGAGAGCGCTGAAGCGCGGGCACTGGAACTTCGGGAGGCGCTCGGGCGCGGGCACTGAACTTCGAGGCGCTGGCGCGGGCACCTGGGAACTCGGAGGAGCGCTCGGGCGCGGGCACCGAACTCGGGGCGCGCACAGGGAACAGTCTCTAGGGCGCTAACAGGACGGCTGGGCGGGACCAGCGGGCTAACAGGACGGCTGGGCGGGACCAGCGGGCTAACAGGACGGCTGGGCGGGACCAGCGGGCTAACAGGACGGCTGGGCGGGACCAGCGGGCTAACAGGACGGCTGGGCGGGACCAGCGACTCAGGATACACGGGAGGTGCCCAGTCTAAGTCCACATCATCCAGTTCCTCTTGTAGATCCAGCAGCCCCAGTTGGATGATCAGCTCATCCTCAGCCGATGTGCAGTGGGCGGAGCTCCACTCCGCGCTCTCGCTGTCGGCTGTCTCCACCGCGGCAAGCTCTGATGCCCGCTCACGCACCTGGTCTGTCGCAATCGGCTCGGGTCCGGTGGCGCTCCACGGCTCTGTCGCTCTCCTCAGCGATGGTTCCGTGGTCGTCCCCGGCTCAGCGATTGCGCCCTCCGTGGGCACAGGCCTGGCCTCCGCGACGCGGGGAGATGATGGGCTGGGTTCTGGATCTGGAGTGGGGCTGGTGTCGTTGTCCTCCAGCGCAACCGTCATCGGCGAGTTGCAGGACACCAGCACCCACTCGATGTACGCGGCGACGCTCTCTCGAGGGCCGTCCCCGGACAGCTTTGCTCGTGTGGTGGTGTTCAGTCCGCGGAAGTGAATCGAGCACAAAAAGCCGTCCGGGAAGCGCGAGTAGTTCGCGAGGGCGAGGAAGTCCTTAGTATAGCCCTCGAGAGAGCGATCCTCCTGCTCCAGCAGGAGGATGAGGAAATTTGGGTCGTTGTAGGGGGAATCCATGAAAAACAAACCCAAAAACAAAAAGGGGAAAAAACGCCGCTTTACTTTTATGGTCGGATTATCCTGTCACGATTTGCGTGATTTCTCGGAAAGGACTCGGGACTCGAAATAAACTTAAATATATTTAATCCAAAAATGACAAAATAAATATACAAAAGCCAAAACAAAAACCACGAAAAGAGCTCGGGAACAAAACAGAGTACGTTGAAACTTAGTAACTTTGATAATCCGACAAGGTGCACACGAAAACACAGGGCTTAAAAACACAGGAAATTAACTAAATTGACAAGACGCAGCTGGAGACAATTACACAATTACATCAAGGGAAGGCAGGGCACAGACAACACGTGGCTCGAGACAAAAAACAATAACAAAAGTCCAGAGTGTGACAGTTTGTGATGGCTTTATATTTGATAATGTAATCGCTGGGATATATTTAACTGTGTATAGTAATTGCTCTGCAGTAAAGTCATTCAAACCAGTTAAATTTTAGCTAACGATATTCGTGTCCTCAGATATGTAAATATAGGTAAAAGTATAGAGTCTAGCGACCCTATACACTGCAAAATAAAAAAGGAGAAAACAGGCATTCGTTTTTCTTGTTATATTGCTTATAATGAATAGATTGAGGAATACTAAGATTGAGAAATAAGTTGGAGAGGGTAGAGAATGATGAACCGGGTCACTAAAGGCACGAGGTATGCATTCATGGGTTAAGTATAAGAAAACATGTTTGTTATGATGTCTCTAATTTAAAGCTCATTAAAAATTTAATTTATTAATTTTAGCTAGATTTTTCTACTATTTTTTCAATGCAGTTTCATTGGTTAGTTTAAAATGGGGTTTCAAAAGTAATAATAAAATGCCATTTCAAAGCATATGCAATAGTTAGATACAAGTAAATACAATCAATGGTATTTAAGATTTCTTTCTTTTTTCGCAATAAATGTATACACATTCCAGCTAATAAGGAATGTTCTCAAAACTTTAGATAATATTATGGCAAGGTAGGTGTATGCAGAACCTGAGTTTGAGATCGACAATCGCCCCCGGGACAGCATTGTGATTAACCAATCAGATTTGAAGAATCAGTCTATAGTTTTAGTGATATATAATATATATAACATATTCCATGAATGATTAAAGTCAAACCAAAAAGAATCCTCAGCCATGGTCTACTCCAACAGAATAAGAGAAGCTTGCAAACATAGACACTGTGTAATATTAAAGTTGTCTCTGTTTTATGCCTCCTTTACTTGCTTTAGCTGAAGAATTAAAACAAAATTTGCGTTTAAACATGTCTAAATAGAGCTTGAAGATCTGTGTCATCGCCCTGGTCTGAATCTGGAACCGAGAGGCTCAGCTTCACGGTTTCTGAATATTAGTGAGGCTTAACGCTGATTTTAATGAGCGTTTAGAGATTAATCCTCATGAGTAAGCTTCATAATCTTCTGCAATCTCACTGCATCGCATTTTGTTTTTGTTTTTTTGTGTTTTTCAACCTGATAATCTTTATATCATTCCACATATTAACCCACGCACACGCAGCGCCGACGAGGTGAAGAAATTCAGTTGGCAATGTGCAAACCTCAGTAGAGCAATTACTATATTTTCAGCTTGAGAGAACTGTAGGATTTAAACCTCCATCAGTAATGGTCCCACACAGTGGCTCTGAACAGTAAAACATGCGTGTCTGAGTTTCCCCCACAGTATTAGAACTGTATTAAAGCCCTTTGCCTTCCAGCCAAAGAGCGATAAGCAAAGGTAATGGTAACATAAGGTCATTTAGAATACTTGAAAGTTCATCATTTTATCAGCCTTGTGTCGTTCCAAATCTGTATGACTTTCCTTGGAACTCAAAACGAGGCTTTTGAAGACTGTACTAGTTGCTCTTTTCATAGCTTCCATGAATGTGGATTTTTAAAGCTTTCGAGATTAAAAAAAAGAAGATAATCATCCTAAAGTTATTATCATAAAATTAAAACTTAATTAAAAGACAACCATACTAAAGTAATATTAAATATTAAAATCTGTAAGTTGTAACACTTGCTAAATAATTAAGATTATCTCATCCATCTTTAGAATGAATAGTTTCTGTTTGGGACAGAACCTATTTTGAGATATTCGTTGTGGGTTAGCTGTTCATTATACAGGTGAGAAGTATGTGGACTAGCTTCCTTTAAAAAAATACATAAAATAGTTATTTAAATTTTTTTTTTTTTTTTTAGATAATCAAGATACAATCATACAGTTAAAACTGAACCCTGCACTGTTAGTATTAAATATTAAAACATACTGTATTAACACCTATTAAAGTATTAATAAGTTCTGTTTGGGGTAGAAAGGGTTCAGTACATGCGCTGAATTTATTGAATTGAATTGTATATATATATATATATATATATATATATATATATATATATATATATATATATATATACACATACATACATTTTAAATATTAACATATGCATTTTTTCTCACATTTTAATTGATTTATTAAACAATTCAATTTCTCTTGCATTTCTACTTTAATAGAAGCCAAACCTTTCCTAAATTAGTAATATATTGTAACTTCATCTGACCGGTACTGCTCATCAAACAGTGTTTTTTTAATAAAGTGTTTTTAACCTCTCCTGTAAGGCCCCTTCATCTGACACACACTACGTTGTGTTATAGTGAGAAGACATACAAACTGTCCAGTGCTGGCTGAGCTTCTTTAAAGCTTAAGGACTGAAGGAAGCATTCAATGTCATTTGAAATTAACAGACATACTGTATCTCTATTTAGTATTATTGATATTGCCTTGTTGCAAATAGGTTTTTATTTGATATCACTATTACTGTGATTGGTGTTCCTGCTGTTTAAGTAGGTGTACTCTGTCAATTTCAAATCAATTTCCATTTTGTTTTTGCAGATGCAGCTTATTTCCAGTACAGCAGATTGCGTTCACTCTGACTGAAACATATATAAACACTTATATACATATACACAGACATACATATAGATATACACTATATGTGTGTGTGTGTGTGCGCGCATGACTCCATTATATATTTAAAAACAACAACTGTATTGAACAGAATGAAATCAATAAAGTCGCTGTGTAAATAATAATATAATATAATGAACTTTCCCTTTAAGAGAGAGAGAAAACACAAGGCTCGTTCAATGACTTTTTAACACCAGTGGCATAACCTTAAGTACTATGTGAGTAGAGTTTTGAAAAATGGAATGAGCACACTGTTTCAATCATTCTTTGCTTTGGTGATCAGCAGAAATGATTTTGATTACTAATTACAGCTTGTAAAGTCAGCTAGTGTTTGTACTTGATTTCGGCTTGGAATAAATTAGCAGTGCAATCATCATCTAATGGAAAACAAATACACTAATCCCCCTCAAGATGCAATTTCAATTAGAGCTTCTTTTTAATTTTATATTTATTATTATATATTTTTTTAAAAAAGAGTTTTGATTTTGTCAGCACCATACAGAACCTACAGAAACTTGTCAAAGCAATCAATATTGACTTAAACCTACTAAATTCTTTAATGTACAGTACATG
Source organism: Puntigrus tetrazona (assembly GCF_018831695.1). Lineage (NCBI taxonomy): Eukaryota > Metazoa > Chordata > Actinopteri > Cypriniformes > Cyprinidae > Puntigrus > Puntigrus tetrazona. The sequence continues at coordinate 11,621,711 of NC_056716.1, forward strand.
ATTTATGTTGTATTACAATATCTGGACAAATGCTTTTCTTTAACAGCGTAATATAATATAATGTGATATAATATACAGTGTATACAGACTGCTTTAGCAAAGCTTTAAATCGCTGCATAAATATATATATTGAGCCACTAAAGTCTAAAATAAGTATAAAGAGTTCTGTTTGAAAACCTATAAAAGTTTGCCAGTAAAGGAACAATACCTGCAAAAAATAAATAAATAAATAAACAAAAATAAATAAATGAATTGAGAAGTCATTAAAATTCAAAATGTGCTATTACGGCAACACTTCGATAAGCTTTAAGTCAGTGGCAGTGTGACCTTTTTGCGCAATATTTACTGTGGTCTGCAGGCCGCCTGCGCATGCATTTATTTTCCGGTGTGTAAGCACATAGCTGAGAGTAATGGCTGTTAAGTGTGGCTCTCTGGTGGACCATCAGCATGAAGTGCGGTTTATTCTTAATGCAGGTGTCCGCACAGAGCCATTATGTATCGGTCCCTGACTCAGCTTCGGTCCAGCAGCAGGAGACGGTTCATTCTAATACTAAATAAAGGATGTGTAATTCACGCAGACTCATCTAACGCAGCCGTACGCATCCTGAGACGCAACATCACTGGAAAGCTTAAACTCGGAGCTGTATAAACAGCCATTTTTATGCATACAAGAGGGGTGAACATTTTGTAAAAGAACATTCAGAACCATTGTCCGTTATGACAATGACAACGCAAATACCACCATTTTAAATATTCAATGTTGTATATCAGCTAGTGCTGAACAGTGTTGAATGCATTTCATAAAAACTCTATAATCTCATATATCTATAGGATGAAATAACTGAATGAATGAATGAAATTCCAGACCCGCACCCCATTGCTCTGCATATATTGTATGTCTTTCTTTGTTAAAGCACCTGATTCCGATAATCAGCTCGTTAGAAGAGAGCTCCGTGCATGAACCGTGTTTCGATCGACATGATCCCTACACAGCGTTCACTGCTCCCTACTCCCTGAGCAGGGGAAATCCGTTAAAGTTTACATCGCTTCAGAACATTAATTCACGGATTGGCACTGTTAATAAATGAATACGATTTAAAATACGTCCTGAATGGAACGTGTAAGTTTGCTTCGATCGGAATCATGGCGGATATCCGGTGATGTCCACTTCGCAGGGAACATATGTTCAACAAACGTATGAAATAACAAGAGAGGTGTGCGAGGACTGGACTTGATAAATGAATGAGTGAATAAATAAATAGACAGGCAGCGTATTATTATTCATGTTTTTTCATTTGTTCCAAAAAAACCCCCATAAAAAAATATGTATTTGTGATATAGGCCTACTCTTTTTTTATTGTGCATATTTAGGATGGCAAAAGTAAATGAAAGTTTCCTGAGTGAGCAGCCTGTCAGTATCACACATCCACAGACAAACAGCGGTGCACCCACCCGTTTCAAAGGATGTTTCAACGTCCATATCACTGGGAAGCAGAGAATTCGAAAACACTGTAATATTAAAATATCACATCTGCGTCAACTTTTTTGACTTGGTTGTGAACATGCTTGTTTCACAGTTCAGTTATCGAACATAGCCCTACTCCTGTACAAACTGTAAGAACACTTATTAATAATTCCAACTCAGGAAAGTGGTTGTCAATTTTGGTGCAAGTAACTAAGATTAATGATTTATGACGCAGCACCTCATAAGCATCACATGGGTACAATAACTAAAGACTCTGTTGGAGAATCTCCATCCCCCCTCTCAGGACTGAAAATCCTGATAGGACCTTTATACTATGGTCTTCAAAGAACTGCCATGGCACAAAACTGCATTTCCATGCATATACATGCTCATTATCATCTTAAAATGACTTAAATCACTTATATGCATAACTGCATATGTAACCGCCACATTTAACTTTCATGTGCTAATCACTCATTGTGTATGTATTTTGAATAACTGTGAGTAAGAGTGAAAACAGGGATGGAATCACAAGCAGAACTATAGCAAACATCTGAGACAGATGTTGGCATTTGTCAATCAGGCAGAAGTCCAAGTTCAAGATTTCACCAGCGCACTATGGACATGTTTACTGTAGCAATAAACTACTAAAGCACGCTCTCTTCACATCAGCGCAGTAAGAAATGAGCATGCATGAATGCCACCACAATGTAATTACCAATGAGAAATTGTGGATTTTCTTTCAGACTTTTCAAGTTAAAGAATCAGTCGATTAAAGAATCACAGTGGAAACAAATCGGTCATAATTAAGTCTTAACTGTGTATGCGCAATTATCTTGTACTTATTTTATGTACTGCTGATGAAAAATAAAAGTGAAGCTTGATAAAACTACTCATTTAGCTGGTTAATGAGGCGAAAGGATTAACGCAACAAAACTACATTTCCCATCATTCTATTTGGCAGCATGGGAATGATTGAATAGACAGATAAATCATCGGTTAATGCAGATTATTTGTTTTAAAGCAGCTTCACAGTGATAAAAACAAAGAACATGACAGCTTTGATACTTATTACAAACCATTTGCAAAGTAATGCAGCTCTTTAGAAAATAGTGTCGGATCAACTCAATTTAGTTCAAGGTTGATTCAATTCAGTTCAATAACAGTGTCAATGATGCAAATTTCATCAATTATGATACAAAATCAATTCGGTTATAAAGTTCTAAAGAAGGCAACAGTTTCATTATTCAGCTCAAGTAAGTTTAATGTTCATTCATTATCTGTCGAAAAAAATCTATTACAAATATGTTCATGGGACCATCAACCAAGCCAAAGAGTCAGAACAGGGCAAATTAGCATGAGAGCAAAATCCCATAAATGTTCCCTTTGGAGTGGAAATTTCAGCAGATGATCTATTGACTATGCATACATTAAAGAACACAGACATAGCATTTTATTTCCACAACTGCCAAATTAGCATCTGGTTCATATGATAGGTTGGGGTCATATGATGAAGTTTTCATTCCTCTTTCGAGTGTTACTTGCTATTTGTTCATAGATAAGATTCCTGAAGCTGCAAATGACTAAAGTCTCAATCTCAAAATCACTTTTATAAAGATATATTTTTTTTATAAAAGTTAAGGCTTAATCACGCCTTCCTAAAATACCTTGTTCAAACAGGCCCCCACATCTGTACATTACTGTGTGAGATAATTTTCATAACACCTCCCAAATGTTTACGCAAAGAAAGAAGGTGGAGCTATTACTCTCGTTGCAGTGTTGTTGCTGGCGCCATGTTCTGCAGACGCTTGTTCGGTTGTGAAAGTGAAACTACTTTCTTTGAGCTTCTAAAAGAGGACACAACTACACTATATAATGGGGTAATTTCAACTCTGCAAGGACAGTCTGGCGCTTCTGACTCACAACCCGTAAAGTTAATTATGTTTTCTTATTAAAATAATCTGCTACTTACTATTTATATGTAGAGTAGTGCTTGTTGTTTCACATTTCTCTGATCATGAGTGCAGACATTGTAATGTTTACCCAACGCATTGTGCAGAAAAGACAATTTATGTCCCCACTGGGTGCAACAAATGCCTTGTCTGAAATAGCATTCCATCACATGATTGAAATATTTGGTAAATTGCACTGGATAGCTGGCCAATCAGAGCACACTGCGCTTCTCAGAACTTGGAGGGCAACAATTATATACAGTATGTGGAAAATAAAGTGTTTTGAACCTTAAACAGGATAAACATATTGCATTACACCAAATATACAAAATAATTTTCATCATATGACCTCTTTAAAGCATGCTTTTTTGGGAAGTGGTAAAAAGTGGTGCAAATACCAGTTAGTCAATCATGTTGTCCGATTAATCCAGTGTAATGGCTGTGATATATGCACAATACGCAACCCTACCAACATCCATCACCATGACTTATCATGAGAGGAAAAAAAGTCCTTTAGTCACATACCATCATTTAATGGAATCACTGTCAGTGAGCAATAGTTTTTTATCGACATTTATAAAATACCTTGAAGTTTTTCCAAAATCTACTATGAAACACAGCTAGTGTTAAGGAAATTGCTTGCAGAAGAGGTATGTCTTCAGATGGTCCAAGTCCGAGGAGCAGAGAGGGTGAATCCTGTATGCACTGTATGACTCTGTTTTCCTCTCACAAAGATTGTCTTCATTTGTAAGCCACTTTTAATAAAAGCATCTGCTAAATGGTGTGTAAATGTAAATGTAAATTTGCCCAGTGGCAGCGTTGGAGTGTATAAGTAGCAATGCTGCTAATTTTATTACATTATTCAGAGGTGTGACAGAAGCTCAGTTCTTTTAATAACAGTGTAGTTTTTTTCCAGTAAAGAGGTACATTTTTTAACGATTAGCAGTTTAGCTTTAAAAATGCTAAATCACAATTTTTGTCCTATTGTATTGCACACTGAGCTATATAACCACGCGAACTGCATTAATAAACTAATCTGTCAGATTAGGTATATATTCATCAGGAATGTGCCCTGAAGCTGAATACCTTAATTGTAAATGCGCAGATAATGGACTTCAAAATGAATAACAAACTAAACGGAATAATGGATGAAGTCACTCCTTATTCTTACTGATTAGTCAGGATACAGCACAATATTTTAGACACAATTCAATACCATGTAAAGATAATAATTGTAAATGCTCTTGAATGAAAATAAGTGCAATAAAATTGTTACAGGTTCTGGTGTGCAACTAGAAGTGTGTGAAGCTGTTGTGAAGTTTATTAAAAATACTAAAAAGGTATGCAGAAACAATTTAAGGGATTAGAGATGCTTTTCTGTATGTTGTACAGTATATGGGTACTATCTTTTTATACATACCACTATTTCTTTTTAATGGCTATCAACAATTTGGGAGGCAAAACTGCATACTAAACAACTTCTCATTTTATTTACCATTTATTATAACTTATTACATAACATTGTAGTAGCCGCACTTTATTTGAACTACTATAAATTCTCTGTAGCTTCAACCTGACAAGCAACAATCTCAAAGTAGCCTCACTAACACTGCCTGTTGCGGAAGAAAAAAATAGCTTAGCTTGTTAGCAGAAAAGCTACAGTATTTTGACAAGCTGAGCAACTGTCACACTACTAAAAAATGTAGTTAAGCTAGTAACCTTTCTACCTTTAGCTAGTTACTTCCTGCCAACTTCTTGCTTCTCGACACCTGTTATAAAGTAGAACAGCCACAAAGACTTACTGGCAACAATTCAAGGCATGGACAGACCTTAAGAACAAATTACGTATTTGCCTTGCAGTAAACAGATTGTGAAGTATTGTCATGCTTTCTGTGTATACCTCAGATTGCTAGAGGCAGAGTGGGAAAAAAATGGCCCGACAAAGATTATCAGTCCAATTTTACTTCACAGTGAGGCTCAATATGTTTACCCTTAGAAAATAGCAGCTACATTTGCAGGTCACGTGTGGATGCTGGAATTACCTGTGGGGAGAGCAAAATGCCATTTTAAATGGCCCAGGCGAACGAAAGGGTCAGCTTGCTTGATTTCCTAGCGGGAAAATCATTCACGTCTTAAATATCACACAGTAAGAATCTTGCCACTGGGAATCACACCCCCAAACATAGAATCACCCTGAGATAACTCAAAATAGTGCTAGTTTAGTAAAACTAAATAAAAGTGAAAATGGAGGGACGTTTCACCTCTGGCTATGTGTAGTAGTTTGTAATATAAGGAGCAAAACCTCAGTAAAGTCATCATGTGGGTCACACATTTGACAGGCACCTCTAGCACCAACATTCGCAGGTTGCCATCTCTTATAGCGAGGCTTTTCTCCTTCTCTCATTCAACCCTCACCCCGTCTCTGTCTCTCTTCAAACCCCAATCGACATTTTGATTTTGAAACACACCAGGAGTCTCGGATGGTATCACTTCATAGAGAGTGTTCCTGTGCCCCGCTCGCTCTGTTCCCACCAGCATTAGAGTTTTTATTCAGAGACAGACATTGCCCCAGGGAAGAGCGGTCACCTGCTGAACCTTTCACTAAGATTAAAAAGCGCTAAAGGGTGTTTGATACTGGGGCTAAAAAGAATCTGACGAACCAGACTTATACGTACAACACAGCGATGCGAGTGCGAGTTATCTCGCTTTATCTCGCTTTGCAATTTAAACAAATAATGCAGAAGAACTTCATGATATATAGTTAAACACATGATAGTGGCGCGTGTTATAAGCTCTGTTTAACTGAATTTACGTGTTGTCCTGACACGGAGGCTTATCTGTATTTGCAAAGACAGAAATCCCAGAATGCAATTGCTGCAATCAACTCAGGTTCAATGGAAAAAACGCTGCTCTGATGAAATTACTTCGAATTGTAGCCAGAGTGGTGCTAAAAGTGCATTGAGTTCTATTGGAAAACAGATGAATATGATTCTGGCAATGGTTGATTACATTGTTTGTTGTATGTATTGTGGCATTTCAGGAGAGTCGCTAAAAGGTACCTAGTCTCATTCATAGTGTTAACAAAAGCACATGACATTAAAACACGCGTTTGCCGAAGGGCCATGCCATTTTAGCTTGCTTATACAAGAGCACGTATAATAAACAATTTTTCAACAGGTGGGATTCATTTTACACATTCTCTCATTTCTATTGTAATACTTATAGACCGTCCTACAACTTAGCGATTCAGTGACATCATAGCTACAGTGCAATTGAGATGGCAGAGATGGTTTAAGTTGACCGTTGACCGCTTTCTCCAGAGGTAGAGCCGCACAAATTGGTTATCTCCTCAATAAAAACATCTCTGACATTAAGTCATTGTCATAGCAACTTGCTAACATTGCACTCTGCCAAAATCTGCTATCAGTCAATTTTCCAATGCGCTTTACAAGAGGAAACACAATGTATGTGAAGAGAATGGGAGAAATGACTGACAGTAACATCCTAACTATGATGCATTGCCACGAGTGACTCAGGTGAAAGCTGCTGACTATGTAGAGTGTTCCAAATCAGTCACTAATAAGGCTCTTTTTCAGTTTGCATGCTGCCTTAGTAAACAGTTAGTCGTGAGTAGTACGATATTAGTTTGAGTGGGACAAAAATAAGTATTATTTATTACTAAAAAATACTGTTTTGGATATTTTTTTGTACAACACTGATAGAATGGCAAAATGAAAATCTGTGAGATTTCATGTGTGTGTGAGTGTAAAATATTTTCGTTGCTCAGATGCTGTGTGGGTTTGAGTGATATAAACTTTGTGACCAGGCTTCACAAACACTGTATTATTATATAATAGTGATGGATATTTCAGATGTTTGGCAGCACCAATGAAAATAAATTCATAAAGCACTGGGCACAATACTTCTTATTAAAATTTAAGAATTGCTTAAAAGGAAAAAAGACTGTGAGTAATAAGCACCAGACTGTCCTTGTTATAGTCTCTGTGTACAGCCAGCATAGGCTATTCCTTCCACTCCAATCTTGGTGTTGAACTGTTCCGAATCAGTGTTGTAAATACAATTTCACCACCCATTTCTAGTTGTGTCCTCTTTTGGAAGCAAAAACAGAAAGTAGTTTCACTTTCATAACAAAGCACAGCTTCTCCAGAACATGGCACTGGCAGCAACATATATAGAGAATAATAGTTCTTTGCAGAAACATTTGGGTTGTGTTATGAAAATATCCTCGCTGTGATGTACAGAAGTGGGGTGTGTTTAAATGAAAGTCAAGTCAAGTTAAGAAACTTTAGGGATCTTATCTTAAAAAGGACAACTTGAAATCACGTCATATGACCCTTTAAGCTACTTATATTTCAGAAACAACCAAAAACTTGCTATTCTGTTCACCTTTACTCCATCATCAAAAAAGAGTGAAATGTTCCAGTTTGCTATATGAAATGGCATCGTTGCTATTCAGAATAGCAGAACAATCGTTTTTAAATAACATAGATTTGTTTAGCAATATGTAAGTCAGTGACCGTGAGGTATTTGTCTAATTAGACATAACTATATTGCTTGGGTAGCTACACATCTTTTATATTGTTACTCTACTTTCTGCTCTTTATAATTTCTTTTTATCAGTAGTTCTAAACAGAAGCCGTCTCTACAAAGTGGTCCTTCAAAAGACGGCATGTGAAACATGAGCATGCTAATAGGAATTTTCATCTCTCGACCAAGCTTGTTTGCAGTAGCTTGGTATGGTGCAAACATCTGTTCGATAATTGCACACCCAGGGCTCCTCTATCCACTAAAGACGTACAACATTACACATTCAAGACTACATTTTCGATGTCAATTATGCTATCTGATGTTTACTTAACCAAGCCATTACCATGCTAACAGTTCAAGACAATACCTCAACGGCGTTATGAGAGCTTCAGATAATGTGAATGTGAGGCCAGTGGAGCACTAACAAGCCCTGAATAACAAAAATACTGGAAACTGTTTCAAGGCAGCCCTTTGCCAATGTTGAGAGAGGAACAGAGAGAGAGAGAGAGAGAGAGAGAGAGAGAGGAAAGAGGAGGCTGTTTTCAGGAAAGGCAGTTTCTTATCTTGATATAATCGCACAGCCGCTCTCATACCTGCTAGGCCGCTGATAACTGACAGCAGGAGAAGTGGTTTCCATGGTGACCCCATACTTGTTCTGGAGGTCCTTCTGTGAGATTGTTAGTAGGTCTGTTTCTTCATTAAAGCAGTGCCTATGAAAAGCAAGAGAGGACAACAGTGAGGGACAGTGCGCATTTAAGTGGGAGTGAAAGAAAAAATGGGTTAGTTTAGTTTAAAAATTCTGTTATTCTATAAATCATTCTCTAGAGAGCTTAGTCTGATGGTTCAAGAAGTATCAGGTATCGGAGCTCTGGAGCAAATCCAGCTGAAACACAGCAATAACAAACAGAACCCTGACTAAAATCCCTTGGTATTACTGTTAATAAATACACATTGGAAAAGTTCTAGCTAGTACATTGCAAATCTGAATTTCCACGAAAAAGCATGCCCATGCTGCATCTAACAATAAATAAATAAATAAGAAGAAATTATATTTTGTTACAAAAATGAAGTCAGGAGCAAATTGACTATTGTTATTTTAGCAACTTTTTTTCGGATTATATGACCCAAACCAGTATTATATAATTACATTACATGTAGCATATAAAAATTGGAGTAATTGTATTTATTTATTTGGATAATAGTGATCTTTGAATTTAGTTTTATGCTGGATATAAAAGCTTTTTGGACTATTTGTCATTGCAATTTTCAAATATTGTAATGTTTACTAATTGCACATGGTACTACCGTAGTATTATTTGGGTACTTATTTTACTCTCATTGAAAACAAAATAAATACATTTCTTAATTTTACTGCTTAAACTTAAGATGTAAGTTAAGTATCTGAAGTAAATTTTACCCAATATATACCCAATTTCACTTAAATAACCAAAAATACCCATGTACACAAAAAGAATTTTGTCTACATATTGTGATATTGTGATTTAATTTTTTTTGCATGATTTCAATGCAACCATTCAATTTTAAAACATAGTTTGAAACCTCTATCAACAGCAAAAATCCATAAAAGTTCACTTATAGTGCAATGGCTCAGTATATGAAACATTACTATCGTATGCCTGTCTCAAAATGCCACACTATGTCAATCTGATACCAGTTCAACCATGGCAGTGCCAGAGTGCTTTGTGAATAAAGTGAAAACCAGAAGTTTTCACCCATCCTCTTTAATCAAGCACACGCTGAAGCAGGGTGAGAGAGTTTGCCAGCGTGTGAGCATGCATTAGTCTCCATGATCAAAGCACAGATGAGTACGTTGCTTTAGGCATGATAGAGCAGCCAGATGCTTGAAAACAGACACACCGTCCTCCAACCGCACCAAAACACATACGGTCAGACCTCTAATGGTTGTGCAGCTGCTCATATAAGCACACACACACACACACATGCTACAGCAGGTTTATTTAATAACCTTTTTGCATAAAAGAGAGCAAATATTAATTTTTGAGGCTGGGCGCAATTAATGCTGTCCTGTGGAGAGCCTAAGGAAAGACTGGACATGCTCTCACGGTCTCTCTCTCCTGTCCTCCACCCATCCATTACTAATAACACCTGCCTCTGCCTCACCTCAGTGCACATAGAACACACACACACACACACACACACACACAGACAGACTGGACCGAGACTGAGAAGCATAAACCAACAATTCTCATTATTTATATTCATGGCGCAGTGGACTGCCTATCAAAAACAATATCAATGAGAGTGTTCTGCAGGAGTGGCTGTAAAAATGTCTCCATATGCCCAACCTTTTGGAAGCCACCACATGGTGCGCTTTCAGTTTTCCACCTATTTGTCTATTCAAAACTGTTTTTATTTATTTCATTTTCCTCATTGACAAGGTCACATTACACACTGCAAGAACGGTTCACGACAAAGAAAAAACAAAAACAATCATCCTACTTATCCTAATGTTTTCCAAACCTGTACTACTGCCTTTTTATAAAGACTACTCTGGTAATGCATACCGAGTGTGAATGCATCTGAAAGACACACTAACATGTAATATTTCAAGTGTTCTGATGTCATACAACAGTATGATCAAGAGACTGAAATTCAAGTCATTATTACTGAAATCGGACTTCTGCCTTTGCTCTTTTAACATGCTTTTTCTGTGAAAGTACTGTTCTTTTGAGTCAGAGTTTCCAACGAATCAGTTTAATTTCACAAATTCGATCTGAATGAGTCGTTCATGAATCAGACTAATCTGGTTTTCTGACTCATTCTGCCTTATTCATATTGATGTTCTAGTTTGATGTCCTGTTAGTTTGCTTTATTTGATTTTTGATTCATTGTTCCTTTTACATCATGGAACTTGTTTGCTAGTTTACTAACTATGCCTTTGAAAAACACACCCAGAAATACAAACAGTGTATTACAATTAGTCCAGCCCCAAACTCATAAAACCATTGAATAAATGTTGCTATCATGTTTATATCCAGTTAGAACATTAAAATTAGAGTCTGGCAGCCACACACGTTCTCCAGTTTATATGTCTTTTATTCTTGTAATTTCTTGTCAAAATTGTAAAATACAAACTCTAGGAACTAGGTCTATGGGAGAACTGAAAAAGGCATGAAAAAAACTAGCAACAAATTTAAGATTTATGATAGTCAGAATTGTGAGATGCGAAAAGCAGATAACTCCACATTTCAAAAACAACAAAGAGCAAAAAAAAAAAAACACTTGCTTAATCTTTGTAATCTCTTCAGACGACAATGTAGATGCCTGACAATGGTTGTTGTTTGATCACAGATTATGGATGTGATTACCACATAAAACACTTTTCATTCACCATTTGTAACACTCTGCTTTTATTTCATTTTACGCCTTAGCTAGGGCGTAAAAAGTAGCCTTGTCGTCTGACCTGAATACAGCATGATGATTCACTAAAATGGACTTATTGCCTTCGTTCAAAAAACAACAAGGGCACTTGTCGGCTTCTGCAGTGAAACATAAACCCGTTGTATTCTCCTACTTGATACTGTTCGTCGCTTTCATACAATCTGTGTTGTTAAAAGCGCTAGACAAATAAGCGACCGACTGATTGATTGACTCGTGGTGCCTTGAAATCAGGCGAAACTGGCTTTTTGACAAAATGCACGCAGCGATTCGCTAATTTTTTCCGGAAGGTTTTAGCAAATGAACTCTTCTTTGTGACCAGCTGAAAGAAAATCGTGTTTGCCTTGACCGCCATTTAAATAAATAGAGCGATGGCAATTTTCACTCATGTCACATTTATTCTTCTCATTATAATTTAAATTACGCTCTCGTTTGATAAGCAGCGGTGTTGAAGTGCATTATAAACTACAGCAATACCAGAAGTTAAAACCCGTATCCCATAAAGCCAAGTTTTATAGCACTGCATGCTTGACAAAATGCTTCCATTCAGTAGTTTATTGGGTGACTTCTTGAGTAGAAAGGGGCTGTGTGTATGTGTGTAATAGACTCCTGTGGGAGTAGTACTCCTGTGTATATTTAGTAATGCAGGCTTGCGTCAGGCCTGTCTAAAGTTCATTGCACTTGGCTGCTCCACATCAGGCTGTGTGCATGAGCTCTCTCATCGAAAATTCTCTGTCTTTCTCTCCCTCCCACTAACAATGTAAAAACAGGAGGAACAGAACTCCAATTTCAGCCTAGATCAGTCATAAAGCTGAGGAAAAATCCCACGTTTACAGATAGGAGGAAGACGTCCTGTCTGTGGCAATTGCGTCAGCTTATATTTTCTTCTTTTAATAAAGTTGTGGCAGTTGAAACTATTATACTGCCTTCTGCATCACAGCTTCTCATCTGATTGTACTTTCGGATCCACATATCATGGCATCACTTTTAATGCATTTGATCGTATGTATTTATATTTATTCATTTTTAGATAACTGATTAAATGCGATACTGATTAAATGCGAATATTAAGGCCAAAACAGTAATTAATTTTTGACAGTTTTTTTTCTTTTTGTTACAATTTATTAACAATTCTAAAATATGAGCCCTCATAACAACTTTTAATTTAAATAAATGTACAGCAATTTTCACACACAGTAAACTCATTATAACAAAGCGGCACATTTAGCGTGTGTTAATTTAGTGTGAAATAAAGATGTTTTTCTGTCTGTTCTTCTGTCAGAATGAGAAGTCTGTGGTCTCATTTATGTTTCTCTTTAGAGGGTAATTTTATGCATGGATTTTCATGCTAAATTGGTAATGAAATAATATTTGGTAACATTGATTCTAAATGTTTTTAATTTTATTATCCGAGAAATGACCAAACCTTTTCTTTCTCTGAGCCTTAAAGCAATCATTGACCAAACCTTTCTTTATTTTTTTCTTTCTTTATTTCGTTTGTCCCTTTCTTCTTTATGCATGACTTGGCCAGTAGTTCCTCTGCAGTGAATGGGTGCCGTCAGAGTCCAAGCAGATGACAAAAACATCACATTCATCCAAAGGTAAAACGACTATATTCAAGTAAAATTCAAATTAATGATGCACATGTTTATTTGCAATCATGCAACTGTTCATCTTTTCAACTTACATCTACATTTTTTATTTTATAAGTTAATGTGCTTTAAATGCGGTGGTCACCCCAAAATAGCCTCAATAACGTATATGTGGCCACAGTTGACTGTGACTTAAATGTACACCAAATTAGTTTAACATTGAAAAACCGATCAAATCGTACAAATCCTGAGCTTGTTAAAAGCGTCTCTGACTACGGGGGTGAGCTAGTATTCAGATCACACGGTGAGATGTCTTTGACGGTGTAATTCCACTGATGATGAAATAGCAGCAGCGAGATGGATGAAATGAAGAGAGATAATACTCCCTCGCTTTGAAGCGAACGTTGACAATAATAACGTAAGGCCACCATCTCTGATGTAGTGCATGCTCTTTTACAGTGCATGTCCGTCCTAATAACGGAGAGATGAAATGGTGTCCACCTCTTGCTAATTGTTTAAAAGCCCGTCATAGTTAAAAAAAAAAAGAAAAAAAATCTTTATGAGAGCGAAACAAAAGAGAGCGGGCGATAATGAAAAAAGCACTCGTTTGTCATGAGGAGGATCAGATGGCTCTCTTTGAATTCCTCATTAATTAAAAGAGGCAGATGAAGTGTAATGTCACCCAGGGGGCGGGGATTAGAGCGGCTCGGGCCGTGATGACTCAGCACAGTGACCTCAGCAGGACAGAGAGGTTGCTGGAGACCAAATGGCCTCTGCAGAGAGACAACAGCTATAAATGTTAGGAGCTTCATCTGTGAGGTATCTCGGAAACTCAGCATGGCCTGAGCTCTTCTACACGAGTAGTACAGGCCGTTTTCTAATCCTTTTGAAACTTGATTAACCATGAATTTTGTAATTCAAAGAAATGGGACAACCTTACAGGAGACTTATAGTATTTCCTGCTGTGGTCAAGAATACCACGAATGTTGTTAACAGCAAAGGAAAATAGAGAGAAAGATTTTGTCTTTGTATAAAAACCCTTTCGCAGCAGAGTGAACTAATATTTATTTATTTGAGTTCATTTAATCTTAAAGTAATATAACACGGTTATAATCAGTTAATAACTGCAAAAACGCATCTTTACAGTCTTTTGAGCAATATTAACGTATCCTCACTGTATAAAAATATAAATGTTTGAACTCTTCCTTACTAAATACACGCTTGATGACTTGCATCATCAGCACATTGAATCGTTCGCAATATTTCATATATTTTGTGACTTTGCAGTGGCTATTTTACAATGCGTAGAGCATCTCTAAATATATACTGTGCCTATATATAAGCCAAATAATAACTCTTCTTCATCAACGATTGTCAAATACACAGTAACTTTTCAATAAAAGTTTGTTAAAACACTTGCTTTCCTCTGCTTTAAGGTTATTCATGCCAGGAGAAACACAAAATCCAACTAATATGACTGTGAATGTATCCATGTGCGCATGTGCTGAAACAAACAGCTTCTTCTCTTATGCCCATGCAGCACATCAACATCATCTTAATCTCAGCTGTCAATGTCGTTCAGTAGTGACTAATGCTGCGCTACGTTTATAAATTTTCAGGAAGCTCTCGTTTGAGGTCTGTAGGAGGAGAAGAAATCGAAAATCGAGGGGTGGATGGTGAGAAAAGTAATTACTCTGATGCTCGTCTTAAATGGGCAGCTCTATCTCGTTTTGCCAAAGAAATGATCCATACGGGAAGTCATGGGTGGAAAAAAGTAACTAGAAACAAGTGGTGACTTATTTGAGTTAAAATAACTGCTGGAGTGAAGCTGCAGGAAAGTAGTAAGTTATCTCTAAAGGAAAAAAAAAAGAAAGAAAGAAAGAAAGCTGAAAGCGGATTCCTGCCTGCAGGATACTGTTACATCATGAGCTAACACTGCCTTCAGGGAATTAGAACAACTTGTTCATAATTTGGGGATATAGAGCCAGAAAGAGACAAGGACATATGTTCAAATAATTAAAAAAAAAATAACTAAAATAAATTATATATATATATATATATATATATATATATATATATATATATATATATATATATATATAATAAAAATTTTTTAAAAAGTGACTTTGTGTTGAGCTTGTCTTAAGGATGGTTTTCACTCCTGGTCCTGTGGACCCACTGCTCTGCTCAGTTCAGTTCATGACGTTCTCTCTCCTAATGTGGCGATGAAGGTTTGTAAAAAAGAGATTGTGCAGCGCTGAGGGTCCCGAGCAGCAGGAGTGAAGCTTCTTTCTTCAACAACTGACCCGAAGCTAATTCAATGGGAATACTGATTGAACACTGCGTTCACACAGAACGTGTTATTTCTTTCACAAAACAGCTAGAATACCGACAATATATTTTTTGGAGTTTTGAGTTCTTCAACACTTTACAAAAGGTCTGATTTGTTAATTTTAATCACAACTTGACATTAACTACATAAACAATAAGTTGACTACTAGAATTGATTCCTGTAAGTATATTTTCATTGTTAGTTAACGTTAAATATTACAAATTAAATGAAGTTGTAAAGGTTGTAAAGTGTTACCCAAAATTAAGTTAAAATTTAAACAAATAAATCAATAATAATAATAGTTATTGTTATTATTATTATTGTTATTATTATTATCAGTTTTCTTTTAAACTCACCAAAGCTGCATTTATTTGATCAAAAGAACAGTACAAACAGCAAAATGTGAAATACCAATGCAGTTTAAAATAACTACCATTTTATTTTTAAAATGTAATTTATTTATATCTTGGGCTCGACAAGTAAAATAGATTTAAACAGATTTAATCCTCTTAAATGGGCAAAATAATAATATATAAACAGGCAGAACATAAACCACAGGTATGGACCTGGACGATCAGACAAACTGAATACAAACACACAGGACTTAAATACACAAGGAAATAGACTAAATGAACAAGAAACAGGTGAAGACAATGATACAATTAACAGAAAGGGAAGGTAGGACACACAGAGCACAAGACAAAAACGACAACAAAAGAGGAACAAAAGACGGGACAACATGATTCTTCAGAAATCATTCTAATATGCTGATATGATGCTGAAAGCTATGGCACATTTTAAAAATGTCATCCTTAAAATAATATTATACAAAGTGAAAAAATCTACAGTGTAAGTCAAGTTGAACTGAGAAATTGACTTATTTTTAATCCATAAATGAAAAGAGAAGCGTGAATTATCAGCCTAACTTGCCGAAACAAGCACTGAGCTAAATATATATAAAAGCGTTTACATAGTGACAGATAAATTTGAGCGCAGGAGAGTTTTAATAGATTCACAGCCAACGTTTGACGTTAACAACAAAGACAAAGTTTTCTCCTCATTTTGACTCTTTATAACTGATACTCCAACTATGCATGAATTCTCTTCATTTTTGGTGCTTTTGAGGATTTTGATATCTTTCTATCCAAAACAGATTATTGTTTCGCCAGTGATCCAGACAGCTGTTTCAGTCGAGTAGTTAAATGACTCTAAGAACTGGTGACCAAGAGATCTTTAACAAGTCCGCTGGAGCCCAAAAACCCAAACAACAAGCATTTCCCATCTGCTCGATATCTGCAGGAAGCGAGTCTGTGTCCAATCGACGGATGCGTGGAGATCTTCCACAGAAACCCCCGTGACTGCAGACTGGGCTGGTAAGTTGATAAACCCGCTGATAGTCAATCAGGAACAGGCAAGCCCTGATTATAATCATAGGCTACACTCTCACTTAATATAGCCTTCACACCTCTCCAGCCCATTAACATTTCGTCAGTGATATTGAGAGGATTCTGGGATGAGCGTGGAGGAGAGGTGTCTGATGTATTAATTGGACTCGTTCTGAACCCTGTGGGGTTGCTGATAATTACTGATGCTGGATTACAAGCGATGAGACCAGATTAGCAGGATGAGATTTGTTCATGCTGGAAGTGTCATAAAACATACAGTAGCCCTACATGTGACCTCTCTGATGTAAAACATTGGCGTCATTACCTTTGTATGAAGATATGTTTATAGTGGGGTGCATTCCTGAATATACAACTTGAGCATATATGTCACATTGGAGCATGATTCTATTTGATGTCTTTTTATATTAAGTATCAAGTATCTACTTGTACATTTACCAACAGTATATACTGTATAATATATATTGTGCAGCATTTTCTTGCAGCAGTTCATGGGATTACAACAAATACATACATAGCCTTTTTTTACTTTGCCTGTATTCATCTATTATTTATGATGTCCTTTTTCCATCTATCTATACACATATTATTATTATTATTATTATTGTTATTATTATTATTACCCTCCCCCATCTTTTTCCTCTTTTATTTAGGAGAAAATCTGTTCAGTGATCCTGGCATGGAATGAATTTAAACGATACAATGTTTCAAACCCAGCTGAGAGTAGTCTTGATGGTAGCTGATTGCATAATTAAATGTCAATTTTTTTTTTTATATATTAGCTCATAAGAGGTTGGAGATGTGTAGAATGCTGCAGCTTGCGTGCACAGTGTGCATTATGAATGCAAAATGATCAATTCATTTTCACATTCACGTCATTCAGTGGCTAGATCAACAGCACTTCACAAAGGCGAAAAAAAGAAAGAAAGAAAAGAAATTGTCTATCAAAATGTCTTCCACCACACTGAAAGCTTGAGGGTTTAACATTGAGCAATGCAGCGTGAAAGTGGGGAAATTAAAACATTAGTCACGCTTTAATTTTAAGGTTCGATTCTCACCATTATCAAACCATTAACTATGAATTTTACCTCAATAAACTTCTAATTTGCTGCCTTTCAATAGTAAGACACACACACACACACACACACACATATATATAAGCAACTAGATAATAGGAAAATATATTAAAGTTGCAATATTATTTTTGCAAGACTGTCAAATTCTATTTAGAGAGATATCATTTAGTGGTGTACTGTGCTCTGTTTGTTTTAGTAGACATATAAGATGTTAAACCTGCACATACTGTAAAGATAGACTGTCATTTTTGCTACAAATTACATAAAGTAACAAATCTAGGTGGCATTTCCCTATAACACCTGCTAAAAGTTCAATAAGAACATTTTCTGAGATTAATTGTGCCATTATTCAAAACTTGCTTTGTGTTGCCTCTACGCTCTGAATTCTACTTTCATTTCAGTGGGACCTTTACAGCAGCGGTTCAGCCAGGGGTTCAGCGTCGCTAACGTTATTCCAGACCCTTAGGCGACGGTGGTCCATTCGTCAATATTTGATGTCTTGGGAGTGAGAACACAGGGCCTGTTCAAAAAGAGCTATCGACTCGCTATAAGAAAAGACCAGAACTTATATTACAGATATCACATTTATTTCATTTTTTAACAAAGAGTCCTCTGTAGTACTTCACGTCCCAAAATCCGCGGTCAATAACCGACCGTCAATTCAGCACAGCACTAAGAAAGAGCATATTAGGCAGCATCCATTCATTTCATTTCAGCCAGCCTGCAGTATTCACGATGGAAAGGCTTTTACTGTTGTAATAAAGGCTCTGGAGTACAGTACTTGCAAATCTTCGATCTCCTCCCTGGTTGAAGCCCCCTCCAGCAAGAACGCCCCACTCTGTGTTATCTGAGCTGCCAATATTGATATTT
The DNA here is from genome assembly GCF_018831695.1 of Puntigrus tetrazona. Taxonomy (NCBI): domain Eukaryota; kingdom Metazoa; phylum Chordata; class Actinopteri; order Cypriniformes; family Cyprinidae; genus Puntigrus; species Puntigrus tetrazona. The sequence goes on from NC_056716.1 coordinate 11,640,369, forward strand.
TTCTAATAGTCAAAGTAAGCTCTCGACTCGGGGATCGTGCCGAGAGTGGGGATTTGAATGGCGTGTATTGATGCCCGCTAATGGAAGGGCCTATACAGCCTGCCACCTTGATTTGGGAGATACGGGATGATGTTATGTTATCAAACCACAGAGAGAAAATTCAATGAGAACCTGTTGTGTTCATCACAGGGTTGAGCAGAAGTGCACGGTGATTAGAAGACAACAGAAAATATGCTGTTCTCTAAATAGAAGCAGTGCATCAGCCTCTCCTGCCACTGAGAGCTTGTAAGGTGGAATCTGGGGAAACGGGATTAGACCAATTTAGATAGTATCTTAATTAAAACATTAAACCGAATGAATTCCTTTCTGTTGTTTTTAACAGTTTTCCACTGTTTCAAAGTGCTTGTTTTTCTTTTGCAAAATGGAAACTTCCAGTGTAGATGCCTTCGCTGATTATAAGAAGAATAATTAGGATTTTCCGCACGGCGAGATGCAAACCGTATATTTGTGGGAGAATGTGGTGCACTACAGTCGCCAAATAGCATCAGCTATTATTTATTTATTTAATTATTGTTTCTATAGAACTTTTTGGAAGTTCTACATCTCACAGCGGTGACTCTATATGTTGTAATCGCAATTTGATTGCTCAAAGTGTGAAAATTAGCAATGTAATTTGACATAATGGTTGGTCAATATCTTGAAAATCTTGAAATATCTTTCTCACTTTTGTATTTTACTCTGGTTGCTCTGGGACTAAGCACAGACAGTATCTTTAAACAGGAAACAATAATATATATGTCGTTTTTTTCGCTCTGCCACCGTTCATGGCCCCGTTCCACATCGTCAGCTGCTCAAAGACACATCACACATTAACAGGAGATGGTACCACATGGAACGTGTCCTGTGCCACCGGACGCTGTGGTCGTGTGTAACTTATCATCTTGACTTATGTGGAGCACGGGTGTGGCTGCCCAGTCCCATTCATTATCACCATTAACAACAAGCTGTCATCCCGCGTCCTGGGAGGCTGCCGACACAGTTTGCGTTTAGGAACTCTCTGTCGTCGTATGCATTATGCATTTGCTCTCAAGCGCAAGGTGTGTGGCATATCACACTGTCTCTTGATTAAGGACACTGGCAGCTATTTGTCATTTTCTGGCCACAGCACTATAAAACAGAAGTTGCTTAAATGCACACACAACTAGTACAAATAGGGCTAAATATTTTGGATCGGACTTCCATTTTATAATCATGGAATTGGTTTACGTTTGCTGCGTTTGTTTACTGATAGATCGAATGGATTGTTTTAATTTTCCAGCACTAACAACATAACTTGCTGACCGGCAGATTTACAGAAATGCCCGTGGCACAAAAAAATGTTCATGCACTACCGGGAAATGTACTACTTACCGCTTTTGAAGTTTAATTATGAATTTGTCACGTTCGAGTGCTTTGTTGTTGGAAATAATGCAAATAAAAAATTCCGGTGGAATTATGTTTTAAATGACTTAATTGGGCAGTTTCAACTTAAAAGAACTTGCACTGTCAGTGGCTTTGCTTTGTCTGAAGATGCATGCTTTGTCTTAAGGCATGCTTATAAAATTGACTTAAATGTCCTAATTGAACTATGGCCTAATCTTGGCGTAGGCTAAGCCCTGTCTATGAACCTGGGCCCAAGAGTTTAATAACCAACCCGATCTCATGAAAGTTTGTAGAAATAGATAAAAAACAAATATGCAAAAATTGATTTTGTCGTGTATAAGCTACACAAAAGGGTTTGAATAGGGTTGTGGGCTAGATGCGTATCTATGCGAAACAGCATATCATATGCACGCCAAAGTCAATTGTTGCATATCAATACCTCAAGTTTTTGTTTTTATTTGGCCTACTGTTAATATGCATTTTCATGAGACCGGCCTTTAATAACAGACAACATTATGCATTGCCTGACTGGCAACACTGCTGATTTTGACAAAAGCTTGAAAATAGTCATCTGAATAAATTATGGTTTACTTGTTAAACATAGCAGAATCAGGTATATTCTGTATAGTCAACTATATTTGCAAAAGATTTTTATCAAACAGCCCACTAACACTTACATTGATAAATATACTTGCAATCTTACATAAGTGAAACTATTATTTCTTTTTTGTTTTTATTCCGTTAGGTCACTTATATTATTTCTTTCTGTAATTCACAATGATATAAGCTGTCCATTATAGTAATCCTGGAAAGAGGCAACTTACAAAAGAGGATTATTTGTAACCTTTGGACAAAATGTTGTGGAAGTCATTGCAAACAGTGTCCGAAATAATTACTTGTGCCTTTGGCATTGCCAGAATTCCAGATTTAGCCCTTTTTTCTGGACTGTCTGTCTGTCAAATGCTGTAAACATACTGAATATGTTTTTTTCATTCCAGCTATCAAATTAAACAAAATGTTAGGTCCTGCCTGAATGAGAAGTGGTCTACATTTATAGTCCATTATCGCATATAAACACATATATCTGCTAAAAGTTTATTTAGGCATGGAATAAAAGCCAGGTCAACTTTTGGTTTAATGGATTTCATGTAACCCTTGAACAGAAGCCTCAGTCGATTGTTTTATACTGCGTATGGAAAGCACTCATGTTGCATATGAATAAATGTATGGTCTCCAACGTTTAATCATTCAGACACCAGAAAATAGATGGAAACTCAGACCTCATTAAAATCTGATGATCATCCCTCATAAATGAAAGCATCAACCTGTTATTTTAACAGCAAGCCTATATTCATGACCAGCTTCATAGTTCATTAAAACATAACCAACCGCTAAAAGCAGAGTGATGACTATCTGAAAGGTTTGAAACAATGTCAAATCACCTGTAAAGGGCCACCTATGTAGATGTGGGCAATAATCACAACGCTAATTAGCGAGAGAAACACGGAGCAGATGAGATGGTGGATACGAAGATAATCATTAGATTTATGCTTATTGTTAGCATTGCATTTCACTAGTTGAGCGACAGCTCGAGCTCTGTCTTTAACAACTGTCTTGTTTATTTCTCAAACTGAAAATCGTACAGAAAATGTATAAACTCGGTCGACAGCATTGTCAAAGTATGCAGTATAAAAGCCATTGTACACATCCTATGCTAAACTAGTGAAAATATGCTGTGCAATTTCATTAACTAGAAGAGTAAATTTTGATGACAAACTTTGATGCTGAAAAGCCGTTGCCGTTTGATGTGAATAAAATGTATTTTAGCAGCTTGCTAGCATTATTTAGCACAACACTATGGTTTTAACCATGTTGCTAGGATTTTTAACTAATACTTTCAAACAAATGCGATGCAGATGTTATTTAGATAGATATTTCTAGCTTGTTGCTAACATGATTTGACATTTCTAGCAAAATAGAATTTGCTAGCAACACTCAGTTTAATAAATTGCTAGCATGTTTAACATGATTGAATGTTGCTAATATGATTCTGGGATGATTTAACATATTGATAGCATGCGTTAACCTTTTGCTATAGGCATGTCTACCATTTTGGAAAAGTCAACATGTTCCAGTCACAGTAAAATCAATGAGTGGTCAAGATCCCTACAACACTCCCCACAGCCTCTGCTTGCTCTTTCTGTTTTTTTGTAGCGTAATGATTTTTATAATGTTTTGACTGCTAAAAAAATCTACACAAAAATCACTTTTTGTGTTCAGTTTTTGCATAGTGACTCATGAATACTATAGCAGCAGCATTAAGTTTTTTTTTTTTTTTTTTTTCATTTCGAGAACAGAAATGCTTTCAGATTGGATGTCAGGTTAACTTTCACACAGGCTGATCAAAGAGATTAACGCTCTCACGTCTGTCAAAATGAGATTAGATTTCCCTCAGTTTTGTGCAAAATCTGCCAGGAAGTGGATAAGGGATGCAATCTTCATAGGTTCAGCCGTACTGTTTGGCAAGTCTAGATTCCGATATCAGAGATACGGAAGCAGGGAGAGTGATATCACTTGTTAGTCAAGGACAGACGCTTTCCCTTAGGATATTATCTACTGCACACTTCAGATCTGAAGAGCCAAATGCATTTCTAACAATCAAGTGCATGGCGCTGACATCACGCTAATCAGCTCAAAACATGCTTGTGACTGAATCATACTAGTGGGAATCTTTGGCTTCATTAAAAATGGAAGAGAATAATTATACTGAACTTCACAAATTCCTGGATGAAATGAAGAAAAGCACAGATTTCATCAGACTCAGGATATCAAAAAAAAAATTGGATGCACATGTAATGAAAATCATTAAAGCAACATCATAGCATCGCATGCGATCTAATTAATGGCGCTTGCTAACACTAGCATCACTATTATTGTTGCTCATTCTTAGGGATTTGAACAAACCCTTAATTTAAGTTTTTAGCACACTATTTGTATTAGACTTGATTGATACCTCTTGTTAGAGAGAGATTATTATTATTATTATTATTATTTTATTTTCCTTTTATTTATACAAAACTCTTATAGACTGTACAAAGTTGGCAAGAACTGTTTCCACAGTTAGCAGATGTGATAGAAAAGTGTTTCTTGTTTGAAATATGGATATTATCATACAAAAAAACACATGGAATCAATACAGGGTGCCTTTATTCACCCCCTGGAGCCATGTGAGGGACTTTTTATTACTAATTATGTGCACGTCTTACAAACTGAATACAGCTACCACCCATTTAAGCCCATTCAAAGACTTGGAAGGGTCTGGACAATTTTTAATATAACTCTGACTAATATAAGTAGTACACCCAATAAAAGTAAATATAATTGCTATATTGTAAAGTCTCAAGCGGTATGTCAGCAAAAATATTAATACATTTGAACTACACCTATAAAATTTGTATGTATTTGAATGTTAATTTTGTACTAGGGTAGGTCTGTTTTTTCACTTTGCACAAAAGTAGGTAGAGACACATTTTCCAAAAGCCTACACAATGTTGCAAAATCTGCAGACAGAAACCAACAGCGCAGACACAGCCTGACTGCAAATCAGGGCTAAAACTGCATTAGCAACCACACAGCAACACCCTGGCAACCACCCTCAACACTATCCACATTTGAAATTTAGTCTACCAGCAATCTCGTTATAAACTGTAATCCTCAGCTTCTCTAAAGGCTTAAACATAATCAAATCATATGCATCGTCACTGTTGTAACTGCTCATCTGATCTAGTAGTGCTATAAGGGCTGTATTTCAGGTGTCAGTGCTGCTTTTGTGTGAATATTATGTGAATTACCATGTCAAAGGGTAAATCCAGCAGTAACCAGCAGCACTCTTAATCCAGCAAAGCCTTTATGTTATGCTGCCAGATGTTAGCTGCTTTCAAAAGGCTCTTAGTTAAAACCCCCTTCAAACGTCTAGTGTTAGAAACACGGCTTAGAGGAACAACTCTGAATACTTCCAATTATTGCCAGCTACAGCATCAAAGTGTAAAGCAAACACCTGTGTTGAAAAGGTCTGTGGTATTTCTCCTTTAACTGTCAGAGTGCTGTTTGAGAATGCCAGGCACCGACCAAACGCTCTCAATATTCTGTTGGGATCTCTCGTTGTGAGAATTCAGAGGACTACCTGTAGATGACAATGGGTGGGCTTTCTTGAAACATTTTCAGAAAAATGCTACAACCAAGCAGGGCATATTGAATCACTTCAGCAAATTTTACCACTATTATTGGTTCAGAAAGCCTGCTTTCTCAGGAAGCATTTTGTCGAAATCCAGTCATCAGCCTCATCTGAAATCACATGCTTCCCCACAATTTTGATTTTTTTTTTATTTATTTATTTTAGATTCTTTGATGCTACATGAGCAGATTTGTGAATGGCACTGAAACAAGGCAGTTGCTGCTGACAGGTCACATGGCGATGACAGCATGATGGATGTAGTACGTTGGATAACATGCATTTAACAGTATATCATACTTTACATGCACAAGGAACCTCCTTTACAGAGTTTGTGATTTCAGGCGCAGCCATTATGTCACATCCTTTATACTAAGATGATCTGATTGATTTTTAAAGGAATCATCTCTAGGAATTCATAAACATTAGATATCTATGATATCTCACAGTCCTGTTAGTGCAGCTTGGCAGTTGGTTGCATTGTTCCGTATGGCATGCGGATCGACTCATTTGATTGGCGAACAGCATTCCAAGAGTGCATACTGTACAATTCAAATGCACTCTGGGCTTTCGTTTCTTTGTATCACTCCACTTTCTCCAGACCAGAGTTTGTGAACAGTGCAGGGTAAAAGTTCTGAAAGTGTCAGTATTTCTGGGTCATTCGGTGAAAGGTTCATCTCTGAAATACCAGTCAAAGCTGTGTCACTTTGACATCGGGAACACGCTGGATTTTCGAAAGCACAATTGGACCTACAGCACTTGCCGGAAAATCTGTCAGAGGCGATTCCAGGATTTTAGTTTTACGGGGACTGTGAATATAAGATGACGTGGCTCAGTAGAATAATTCTTACCTTAAGTGCAAGAGATCACAAGTTTGGATCTTGTGGAACAAATTAAATTAGCATTTGTTTGACAGTAGATGTCATTTCGTAAAGGTGGCATATTTGGTTGCATTTTCCTGTGTGATATCATTAAAACAGAGAGCATTTGGGGAAGAGAAAAATGAAATGCTGAGAATCTGTGACAGCTCTCGAACATGTCTGCCCTACTGTATGTCACCTATGAGTGAACTCACCACTGCCTGGAGAGAAAGACGATATTTTTAAAGTTTAACATCAGGCAGGATAAGAATTCTGACTGAAATAACTTTAGATCTCAGGATATTTTTGTCTTCATGTTTTTTATTTTTGCTTTTCTAATTAGATAGGATACTTGGGGTCTGCAGTCATTATAGTAGAGCAGAGGAAATTGCAGTGAGCAATTACCAGACATACACAAACTGCATTTTCTTCAAACCAAGATTTTGAATGATCAAGGTTCTGTGTCTTATTGCTTTAACAGCCGAGTTTATATCAAAATGTATTTAACTATGATTGTATCAATTTTAGGGTTGTCACATGTCTTCTAAAAAAAATGTCCTAAACCTTTTGGCTTGGCTTGGTGGTAATGACGGATGTTTTTTCTTCTTTTGGAACTAGACGTAGAACTAAGCAAACCAGCCAGTTTCATAACCATGAAAGCACGATAGTTACTTGCGATATTGCAATAAACAAATAAATAACCACGATAAATAATAAGCACTGAGTGCCATACGGTATTGGAACTTGGATTTCTGACGTTAAATTATTTTCTGAGGTTTTCGAATCACATTGTAGGCTTTTAAACTCTCTAAGATGATTTGTGCTACATAAACAGATGAAGATAATCCAGGAAGTCATGCAGCTCCGATTACGCTCAATACAGCTAATCAATCCCCTGGGTAGGGCTTCACCAGCTGTTCATAAGCTCTCACTTAAATTGGAACGCAAAAACTCAAGGGCAAGTAAATACCAGCTAACTAACTCTGTACCTAATTTAGTTGCATTTGGCAGAACATAGGTAGTATGGTGTAGGCTCTCTCGCTATCTCCTAACATGACATTTACCTTCAAATAAAAACATAATAAAGACATTTATATTGTTTATCCTGTTTAGGTTGATGTTAGTATCATCATATATGTCTAAAGAATCGAAGTAAACCAAGCTTATTGACACAGCTCAATCATACAGTGTTTTATTCTGGTCATTAAAAAAAAATCTCTCCAATGAACCTGCTATTTAATTTAAAACTTTTTAAATATGCACCTAGTAAATCTTTCTTGCCTGTGTACCATTATGATATTACACTAAGCATAGTGATTGCAAATATATCTGCAGTCTGATGTAGCAATCAATGCGGTGAGGATTTCTTTTGATCGCTTATTCCATTTACAGCTGTTCCAGATACATATCCTGAAACCGGTAAACCTTTGTAAACTTGGGTATCAAATACCTCAATCACACTTCCAAAAGCATGATATTGCACATACAGCTGAGTACAATTCAGTTCCACAATGAATGAGACAGGCTTCCTACAGGTTCTTCAGACCAGGCAAGCATGACTCTGAGTGGGTATGTTCATTCCACTGCTGCTAAATAACACATCGCTTTATATAATTTCCTCAATTTTCCCTTTGTGACTAAGAAACAGCCTAATTGCATATATTTTGGAACAACAGGCATTTTGTTTGTACGATTTGGTGCCTATTTGAACAAAGCTAATTGCAACGTAGGTAAAAGGGTGTCTGTAAGAATCATGGATCCGCCGAACGTTCAGCAACCAAAATTGTTTGGCCAAAAAAAATCTCTTTTTGTGTTTGATCGAGTAACCCCAAAAAACGTGATGTGATGAAACATAACCACGAGCTGAAGCAAATATGCTGGTGTTGTGTAAAAGCATTTATTTGTACAGTAAAAAATGCATGCCTGATTCAAGAAGACTCAAAAAATATTTTAAGTAAATAGTTTCAAATAGTTGTTTTATAATATGTTTTGCTGAAAATTTAGACAAAACATAAAAAGCCTACTTAGTCTCATTGCATAAATGTACCTGGGCGCACTTTTTATCAAGAAACGAAAAGCGTACAAATATGTAAATCACTGTAGTTTCAATATATATATATATATATATATATATATATATATATATATATATATATATATATATATATATATATATATATATATAGTGTGTGTGTGGGAAAAAATGTGGAAGAACAATGTTCGGTATTCTGCCTTTGGTCCAGTGTTTCATTTTCAGTTTACATATGAATATACCTGGAGATAATTCTATGTTAGCATTCCCATTCATCTTAAGGGCAGCTGCTCAGCTGGTGCAGGACCCCATAAGCGCACAATTCAGATACTGCCATCTTTGATTCATGTACAATGAGGCAACAAACTGAGTCATAAATGGCATGCCACAAATCACTTTGGCTGCATACAAATTGCATACTTCCCTACTGTATATAGTTCCTTACTATACAGCAAATGAGCATCTGAACTATCAGCACGTCTCAGTTCACAAGTTCTCACAAAACAGTAGATGAAAAGTTCCCAGATGACCCATTACTTCCAACGAGATTCTGAACTGCACGTCTTATGGACATTTTACTGTCCTATCGGGACACAGAAAGAAGAGTGAAGGGAAATGAAGCAAAACAAGTGCCGCTGGTAGGTTACATGACAAATGAAGCACGTACATGTTTTATCCAAGCGATAAATATTCATACTATATAAAACATTCATATTTGTCTCGTATTTAAATGATCACAAAATAAATATTCAAAAATGTGCCTATACTCAGAAAATATGTCATTTTAGACACAGCCTTTAAATACAGTATTTTGCCTCTGTTGCCATAAGCATATAATTTTGGGGCCAAGAAAAAACTATTTTCTCCAACCAAAAGTACCATAGCTGTGTAATCTGACAAGTAACTTTTTCAAGAAATATTTAAATCGCCAACTAAACAAGTGGAATTGAGATCAACGGGAATGTTAATATATAGCATTCCCCGAACATTATAAATTCAGCTTTGCGCTTAGCTAATATTTCTTTTATTATTATCAGTAATGTTTTTTTCTGTGTGTTCTCCATGCATAACCTCTTATGTGTAGTCACTTACTATTGCTGTATGGTTAGCACTTTGTTTTCCCGAATGCAGCGTTTTCAAAAATGCTTCTTTTACTGTTAATGTTGTATTACGTGTTAATGGTTTTGGGTTGTCAGCCTTTGTTTCCTGCGCTAATGCTGTCATGTTTTGCACCCCAGCCACCGTAATATACAAATGTGCAATTCATTTGAACATATTTACGCCCCACTGTCGACGTCACGACACTAGAACGAGCTTTGCATTTTATTATACTGTACCGGCTGATTGATGATGCTCAATGAAAATATGAAAAGTTATCTTCCGGAGACTCTGTGGAGATGCGAGTGGCTTGCACTTGTCTTTAGGGTAATGGACAATTTCGTTTCCACAGTCGTTCGCTTCTGCTACTCTGTAGTCTATTAATTCGTCTGCTGTGAACGCAATAAATGCGGGGTTGTACAACAGAAATAAAACGCGTCGGAGGAAGAGAAGCATCCCGCTGCAGAAACCACTGTCAGTAATTAAAGCAGTAGTTCACACAAAAATGAAAATTTCCTCATTGATTAATTCGTAATATCATTATTATTACTGCTATTTTTTAATGCACTTCAATGCAGTTTTTTTAACCATATCAACAAAATAGCACTAGCTTAAAGCTGCAGTCTGTTTTTTTGTTCGTTTTTTTTTCTATTCAAAAGTCAGTGTGTGATTCGTCATCGACAAACAGTGAGAAGTAGCTCCGGCCACAATGTTCTTATACCAGATGTATGCAGTTATGGATGTTTCACGCCAACCTTTTTATGAACTTTGGAGCCGTTCACACAGAACACATATTTCCATTCCGCTCCACTACTTCTCCACCATGCTCCATTGTAAGAACAAAAAAAGTATGCGTCAGTGTACGTCGTTTATCATTTCAGGGCGAACTAACCCTTTAAATATGTATATTTTATAAATATCGCTCGCTAATGAATCCCAATTAATTTCGTATGTATCATTTAAATCGATCGCTGTGGCTTCGGCACGAACCTACTCCATCTCTTAATATGCGCGATTTATTTTCCCGCCTAACTTTACACACTCGGCTCACAGTGGTCAGTCCTACGTAAAAACTAGCTCTCCATTGTCAGCCGCATTCACGGTTGTCACTAATGGCCGCTCGACCTCGCAATGACGGCTGAAGGTAATCTGGCTTGTCCATCATCATCCTCCCCCTTACTGTGTTCCTGTCCTGCTGGCTCCATCAGTGCAGGGTTTAATAGCAGGCCGCATGGGGCTCTGCCTGGAGTAAACAAAGCCTTTCCTCTCAGCCAGACTCCTTCAACAAGTCGCCCACATCCCACGCTCGCTTCTCATTCGTCTCAGCAAACTTGCTCTCTCTCTCTCTCTCTCTCTCTCTCTCTCTCTCTCTCTCTCTCTCTCTCTCTCTCTTTCACCTGTGTGCTCTGTCACTTTTCACCTTCAGCTTGATTGTGCTGATGACCTCAATCAAAAGACAATTACCTAGGCGAGGGCAGGAGACAATTATCTCCCATCAATGCGAGATTGACCACACCTGAATGGAGGCGGCCACCTTTTATTCCTGCGCCGAGGGCAAAAAGAACAAGCAAACGCTCAGAGAGGGAGTGATGAGGAGAGCGCGCCGTGAAATTTGTACCTGCAATGCTATCTGTCCTTAAACTAAGGTGGAATATTAAAAGCAGTGGCTGAGATTGCCTTTTTCGTTATGTGGGTGCAAATAAGAAAGACCGGGATTGATGCTTTAGAAGCCAAACCGAGGCTTTATCAAACAGATGCAAATAGAAACTGATGAAAAATGACACAAAGCGGACCACGGCCCTGCTGATGGGTTCCATACTGCAAAAAGTTTTTGTTGCTAAACACAACTAAATGGTACCTTTCTTGAAAGTTTTTATTTAATGGATCAAGTTGGAATGACATGAAGGTGAATAAATTATGACTGATTTTATGAATTTATTTTTGTGAAATATTATTATTAACTCTCTAACTTGATATATATATATATATATATATATATATATATATATATATATATATATATATATATATATATATATATAATTCAACATTAATAATATAATAAATGTAAGCATTTTATGAATTTAAACTCAGCAAAAAAAGACCACATTTAATTGTAATTAAATTAAATTATAATTTATATATATAATTTTTATTATTTTATTTTATTCAATTAAATTTTACTTTTCACATTTGGTAACTATTAAATATGGCATACTTAATGTTTGTATTTATTTTTATTTTGTACTTATTTTTAACTATAACTGCATAAGTTGGAGTTATTAATTTAAATTTAAGGGTAAGTTACGTTTATTTTTTATTTATTGTAACTATTTTTCAATTGACATACTCTCTTAAGGATGCCACCATATAAAGATAACATACTGTTTGAGAGCTGCAATTATAAAATAAACTGTATATTTATTTTGAAATTTTGAATATTGAATCACACTCTTGCAAACTACAAACTACTATCTCGATAAACAAAACATGTCGGAAATTTTTTGGATCACTGAGCTTATTTTATGCGATAATCCAAAAGCCAAAGAAAAAAAAAAATAGGAAACAGTGTGATGTTGATCGGGACACTTCAAACTAGATGTTTTGATACTTGCTGAGAGTACAATATTTAGCCTATTTGGGAATTAAACTAACTATTAAAAATATATATATTTTTAACATCCATAAAGTACATTGTGCAGCTCTAAGGCTGGTGGTTAGAAAAACCCAAGACCAGTGGGAAAAAGAGACTTAAGGGTGGAAAAGGAGATGGCAGATGGGAGCTTTAAGGGTACACACAGCACAAAGATTTGACAAGACATCTATAAATAGTCAAGAAGATGGGAGATGTTGCTGTGTGTGTCCCTGAATGATGCCTGTCATGTGACGTATATCCATATCTATCATTTCTTTTCCCTTTCCCATTTCTCGTCTTCATATTTTTGCACGGTATATTTTAACCATATCAAAATGTCAAGTCAGGGCATCTTTAAGGCGAACAGCAGATCACGGTCTATTCAAACGTGCCTGTTAAAACTCACGAACATATTAATGCGTAATAATGATTGACAGTGTATGTTTATGAGCACAGTCTAAAATGTTCAATAATCTTCAAAGATGCTTTAAGTTGGTTTCTTCCATTCCAAGTGAATTTTCTCCTCATCGGGCTCACACACCAGTCACCCTAAATGGACATCTATAAAGATCTGCGAATATGTATAAAAATGCTTGTTTATCGTTAAAGAAAAATAAATCTTAACAGAGCGTAACTGTAAATTTAGACAAACCTCAATAACCACCTCCAAATCCTATCTCTTACTGGATGAGATCTATGGATAAAGAAGATTAAAGCATTTTGGGGTGGATCAATACAGGCTCCATTGCCAGGGTGATAGAATGGCTCGGTAATTTCCCGCATTACTGGTAATGGGGAAAACAGGGTAGGTGTGTGAAGAGTAGATATCAACAGCTCTGGATGTGGGGTGGTTAGGATCACTGCAGGAAGGAGTGATGGCGGTGGAGGATGGAACACTGCCCTCATTTAGAGTCCTTTATTTGAAAACCGTTCCTGGAGTGTCTCCTATGGTGCTGGAGTGGTGAGGAGATCTTTCATTATACAGGAAAACAAGAAACAGCTGGCTGATATAAGTGATCCTGACAGCCATTTTGCAAAACCAATAAAAGCTATCTTTGTTGCATCAGTTAATAATGCATTATTTAAAAAAATCACAGTTTTAGGATTATTAAAAAATATTGTAATACAAGTTAAAGTTCAATAGTTCATAAGTATATAAGTAATAATATAATCGCCAAAACGGTGTACTGTATCACTATATGGTCTCAAGGCAGCTAAAAACACTTCTTTTCTGAGTAGTTTAGCAGTCATTCCATCCACCTTTTCTTTATATTCTTTATATGGTTGAGACTTCCAGTTCATTAGGCACTATGGGAAATAATGAGGAAATAACAATGTGTAGCGGTAATATGGAAGCAAGACCCATAGAATTTACAAAACGGTCGTGGCGCTTTTATGTCAAGAAAAAATGGATAGAGTTCGGTCATTTACAGGACGGAGAACTGCATTCTATGACTGAATTAACTTATTAAAAATTCAGGTGGTAACACTTGCATTTGCATGATATTCTCTATTTATAATTCAGAGAGAACTGAGTATTTATGCATGCATGTATTCATTAATTTAAATAAAAGCAGCAGTTTAATGTGCATAAATAAAGCAATGCACAGTAAAATGCAACCTCCTCATAATACCAATTTTAATTTGGTCAAAAAAATAGGGTTAAATCCATGCCATCTTTCTTCTGTAGCAGTGAGAAACTCAAAGGAACTCAAAGGAACGTCTGCTTGTACATACACTTCGGTGAGCGGTGGCCACACATCAAATATCTGGTCTCAGCTCGTTCACGCAACTTTTTGAGTTACCTGATCTTGCGTTCAGCATTTAAATCTGCTGGAGAATCGTAACGGGATTTTGTAGGTTATCAAACAAAGCTTATTTGTCGATCGTTAGGATCTTTTTTTTAGTTCTTTATCTTTATATGCGTCAACGTCGGTGCGAATAGCAGACCACGAAGATTCAATCATCGCATCATGCAACTGCAGAAGAAAATAAGTGTATAAAAGGAATAAAATAGATAGGACCGCACAAAATATAAAATGAGCTATAATACAGTTAGCATATAAACAAAATAAAAATAAACTGTGCAACAAGTATAGGCTACACTTGTTTTGTGGTGACACTCTTTTATTTAATTTTATTTAATCCATCTGTTAGCACAGGTGCCTCGTGTACACAAACAGCATTAGTTCTAGCTCTGCCTGATATTTCAGCTTTATTCTTCATTAAACTAAAACGCAGTTGATCAACCAAACACTGTTTATTTTAAAAAGCCCACTCGCTGTAAAATCAGCTTGCAGTGCCCAAACAAACATTTTTGTGCATGTGAAGGGATTTTACAGTGAAGTAAAGCCTTTTTAGGCTCTGAAAACCATTTGTATGCTGTTTATAATGACTGCCAATGGTCTAAATTTTATATCTAGCCAACTTATTTTTCATTGTTGCTCTCTTCTAAATATTATCAAATTCAAAATATTTGTTGTAGAGTAAGGGAAAGAAGCTATAGTGTTAATATTTACTAATATTTTAATATAATATAATATCTGTGCTCGTTTCTCACGTTAGATTGGTAAATGAGGCCCACTGTGACGATAACTTGGGAAGATGCGCTTCCTGCGAATAAAACGGGTCGCGACTCCCAAAACTCAGTGTACGACCCGTACAGACTAGTTTTTACAGCAAACATACATCTCTGTCCCTGTAGACCTCCTCATAACCCAAATACAGTAGGAACTCGATTGTTATGACTAATGCCTCACTGTAAGCACAAATGACATAAACACAGGAGATAAAAAGCAATCCTTGGGGCCACATGTATCATTTGGCCCAAAGTGGCTTGATATCTAATCTTTAAACGCCCTGCTTCCCGTTATGGAACACCTAGTAAAATTCCCTCAAGGATGCTCGGTTGCAAACATCTAGCATTAAAATCCCAGGTGAAAAAAGTAAAATCTTTTTCATGACACACATTTTATGAAAGTCGGTGTGACGGATGCTCTTGGAGCCAGTAACTTCCTGAGCTAGAGAAGCCACATGAAACCACTTATCATGACGAAACACCATTAAAGGCTTCACTACTACTGTATTTTTTTTTTTCTTTTAGTTTATTTTGTAAAGCATATAATATACATATCATCATGTGTAGCATAATTAGTTAATTTATACGGTGATGCAACAGAATAAACATTCTGAGCTTTACAAAGTACTTTTTTTATTTCTTATGTGAAATAAATTATTAAACAAATACAATTTAATATAATATATAAATATATAGAGAGAGCGGACAGATGAAAGCTGAGCTGGTTACATTTATATTTATATCTATATTAAATAATCCCTAGACTTTTTTTAACTGGGGTTATTAAGTATTTATTTACTTATTATACATTCCCTCCATTCATTATTATTTTATTGATTTTTCCAGCTGTTTTGTTTGGTTCTTTAACATGCATATACAGAACAGTATATGCATAATGCATGGCCCGCATTCAAGCATTTTATTAGTTCATAGCCTTAGCATGGGAGAAAACATTGGGAAAGATGTAGAATAAGGAGTTTGGTTTCTTTTTTAACCAACCACATGAAAAAAAAGATTAAAGCTTTGTTATTACTTGATTAAATGAAAAACTAAATCAAAGTAATCAATTATCAAAACTGTACTATTAACTTCCAGCTCTAATTAATATTAATAATTGAATAAACAATTCCTCTGCTTAAGTAATTTACTTTAATTGGTCTAACTAAGACTTGTTTGTGGTTGCCAGGCAACATTGCAATTTGGCTCATTAATATACTCCACTTCAAAGTGCCTGTATCGAATGCAATTCAGAGTCAGATCTGTTTTACCAAAAATCGTTTCAAGTAGAAACTCCAATCTCACAAATCCATAACCATCAAGTCATTTATACATAAATGCACCGAGTAATCAGTGCAGCACTTACCTTAAATGTTTTGTTAGCGCGAGTAGCAGTTAGTGCAGCGGCAGTAAGCGAGAAATGTCTTCGCTGTCAACCAGCAACCAAAATGAGTACAATTAAGTAGCAGCGGCAGGAGAGGATAAGCTGGAGAGATGTCGCTTCCTTTGATGACAACTTCATGAAGCCTACTTATCATCAGAGGAAGGCGGAAGTTAACGTTGTCACACTCACTAGAACCAGCGACCGCGCGGCCTGAGTGTCACACCAGCGGATTCGTGGTGTTAAACATCGTTGCGGGGCATAGCGTTTGTCTGCGGGCTTTGCCCATTCATCACAGTTCTTAATGTCGTCATCATCATCATCATCATTCGTAATTATATTCCCACATAACCGCAACAATTACCATCTAAAGCCGGGCTATCAATAATGAGGTGCACTGAAAGCCCAGCAGCCGGGCGCGCGGTTTATCCTGTAAAAAGTAAAGCGACTTTGCATTGCAGCGTATCGATGTTTTTATTTTGAACCTTCCAAAAGCCATTTAGAGGAGCTGAACATGGGTGGGCCCTGAAAATGAAGTGTGTGAGAGTGAATTCAAAGAAAACCATCTGGGGATTGAACCACTCTGGTCTCTCAAGAGAAACTATGTGAGTGTGTAGCGGAGGAAATGGCTGGATTCAGATGGAATGAAAGAAATGCGCTTTGGTCTTCTATTGAGTGTGCCAGCTCGCTTACACCAGCAGACTAACTCTGTGTATACAAACATTCCACCTGAAATACATAGAGTGTGGCTAGCCTTTATCTCTCTTGGGTGCACGTTGCCTCTAAACAGCATTTCATTGATTGGGGAGAGAATCATGATGGTAGAGAAGTTTGGTTTTTAGGCACATAAAGTCCAATGTACACTGCAGCATCAAATCATCTTAATTTCTTGATGTCGGTAACACCAAGTACCGATTAGTGCTGCACAAGACTGACAGGGGAGACTAATTACAAACACTCACACCCATAGAAAATTAGACTGCATGATATATTGAAAGCCTTATCCATTATGGCTTGCTGGGATTATCAAATGGCGCAGGCTGTGATTTAGTGAAAAATCGCACTACTGAATTGCAGTCAAATTTCGCCATTTACATGTGTATTTTTATGATGCAGTGTTTCAGTGTCACGAGAACAGTTTTGGTTCATTGCACATGAAATGAACTGTTCTGAAAAGCAGCTTTTATCATGATTTAGTACAACAACGTTAGTAAATACTTTGAATTAAAACAGTCCATGTAGCATCAGCGGCTCCAACTTCGCAACTACGAAACGCTACTTTTTGCATAATGAAAATTTGCTGCATTGAGTTATATCTTTTACCTTTTCTGAAACATCACAAACATACGCACACTTTTCCCTTAAGTGTAAACAATCGCAGATTGCGTTACTCG